>NC_045141.1:24877814-25590314 GCF_008831285.2 Nymphaea colorata
ACACCCAAACAAAAAAAAAACAAACCTAAACACAAAAAAAAAATATAAATTTATTAAAAAACTTAGTTTTTATAAAACCTAGTTTTGTAAAAACTAGGTTAAAAGAAATGTCCCTTTTCAACTTTATTGGTCCCCATGAACCAAACGAACACTAAGAATTTCTTGGCAAAAATTGCAATATTCATGTATTTTCCTCTGTCTTTCTCATTATTTTCTTGGGCAAACATGTTCTGCTTTTTTGGATTATAAAAAAAAAAAAGGTGCCCCCCCATCATAGGCAACTTGGATTTTCCAAATCTCGCTAAACTATACTAACGAGTTACCACCTCGACGATTGCAACTTTGACTTTCTTTATCTTGAGTTTCTCAAATCCAACCCCGAAGAGCCAAGTGGGTGCAGGGTGATCTTGTTGGCAACTTAAAAATCTTTCAACAGAGTTTCATCACACATTGTAGTAATCTAAAACAAGAATTTGTGAGCCATACATTTAAAACTGTTTAATTTTCGATCTTCACGAGTTCCAGTATTTATCTAATCTCTCTTTACGATTTCAAAATATATATATATATATATATATATATATATATATATATATATATATATATATATATATATATATATATATATATATATATCGCACCAATTGAGCTAAGTAGTTACATGTAGGAAGCAAATTTTGCAATAACTAGTTTCATATGTCAAAAAATCGACCAGTTTTGCAGATATTTTCTTCACAAAAACTTTGTCGACTAGTCTTGCAGATCCAATGTTCATATATAACCAGGTCTGGTCCATGTCGGATCTAATACACATTTTCATATTGCGTCACAAAATTGTAAAAGAAACTTGAACCATCCAAATTTGGATTGGCGATTCAGTAACTCCAAACCCATTGGCAGACCTAAAGCCAATCATAGTTCAACTTTATTTTGTTTAATAAGTTGTTCTATGTAAAGCCAACTAGAGCTCCTTTCACTTGGGTAGGACTACAAGCAAGACTTTCAAATCAAGAAAATCCAAGTAATTTTTTTCATGTCCTTGGCATGTACATAAGCAACTACATGCATTCACCTGTTTAAGCCAAAATAATTTGGAGCAATGAACCAAGAAGAACACCTGTATGATTTTATTCGTCTTGTTGTCTCTATTTCAAATATATTTTTATTGGTTAAAAATCCCATCAAGGTCCTTGTTCCCGTGTTCTATTTGGTTTAAAAAAATAAATAAATTATATATATATATATATATATATATTCTGTACGTGTCAGGTCACGTATCAGTGTGATAGGGCTCATGTGATCGAAAATGTGGGCTGCAAAATTAGAACCGTTGGAGCTGCGGCCTTCTGGTGCCTCCCGTTACTTTGTGGAGCCACGTGTCACAATCTTGACCGATAAAAAAAACCGGTGGGTTCATTCGCGACGTGGTGGTCTGTGGGACAGTCGGCTCAGCGTTCGAAAGTAATCGTGAAAGACCTAAATACCCTTACCATCTTCATAGAATGACCCACATGGTATAGCTGTTCGCCGCCCCGAGCCCCGCAGACAGAAAACTTGGGTCTCCCTTCACCGCGGCGCGGTTTGGGTGCTATTGGTTCGAACTTTCATCGCAAAACCAGATCTGATTTGTAACCCGCCTGATTTAGTTTCAATTTTTGCCTCTAAGTTGGATGAGTATATAATCTGGTTGTTTTTTCATGAAAACTTTAGTGTATTAGGAGAAATTCATTGAAATTGAAAAAATAATTAACTTCAGATATGTTTTATATCAAAACAATTTTAACTTTATATCTACAATGTTAAATTACAAATAATATATGAATAGTCTATTCCAAGTGGTCTGGCCTTTGTGGTTACGTGGCTTGTGAGATCAACACATTCCTAGACATATGCATACTTAAGTTCTTTATTGTCATGCAGTTTGTTGAAATCTGTTACGTTGAACACTTACGATCGGTTCTTTGGGCTATAACATTATAGTTAATGCAAGAATATGCTAAATGTGAATCATTTGAGAAAAGTTGATTCTCGTATCTCAAATACTAACAGTGATTATCATGAGGGCGATAGTATAGCTGGTTGGTATGATTGTTACATCGCTGACATGTTATCAGTTTGCTTCCAGTCCGATGATATGCCATCAGTTTGATTTCAGTGGGTGTTACTCTTCTTATGGACTACAAATGGTAACTATACATCATTTAAGTTGAATGACGTACCATAAACCATTCAAGATCTAGGCCCTCATGAACCACTAAATAAAAAAAATGATTCGGAAATGACTTTGTGTTTCAAAAATTGAAGGATGATCGTTATATATACATGCTGGGCTTTATTATCCTGTTCATAGTTTTAGATGAATCATGCAAATTAAAATTTTGATGTCGTCGAGATGCCCATATCAATTATGGCATGGTTATTAACAATTCAAATCCTTAAATAGCTATCTGTGTCTATTTCCTTTATATTAAAGATTCAAAAGTAAAGAACAAGAACATGAATCAAGATCTCTTGCTGAGAAAAGTAGTGAAAAATATTTTTCTCAACCTTTAAAGTGTCTATTTCCTTTATATTTAACTTTGTTTTCAAGAATATTAAACCAAAAAAGGTTTAGGGTTTTTCTTTGTCTGAATTAGTTCGCACTTACATTAAGAACGCAAGTCAACTCTATCATGAGCCCACTTGGTTTGGGTGAGTCCACCCCCTATTTGGAAGGATCACCCCGAGGCCAGCCAGGGGACACATGCGACATTAATGATGAAGCTCATCAAAAACATGTCATTTTAACCGTCTTCCTCTCGCGCCAGAAAATTTCCCTCCCCGCATTTGCTTTCCCCACTCTCTTCGTCTGCACTCGCTCCGCTTAGAAAACGACCGAGAAGCCGAAATCGCGAAATCGGGCGATTGAATTGTGATTTTTAGGATATTCCCGAGATTTGACCGGGTACGTTTTGGAAGAGAGGGCGGAGCGTCCTCTCTTGGAGGATTTCCGGTTTTCGATCAATGGAGGCATCTCATCTCCTCTGTCTCAGAAACCACCATTTCGATTCCCCTCAGTTTCGTTTCCGTGGTCAAGAAGCGAGGAGGAAGACGACGAGAGTGAATTCGCGCTCTCTTCGTGGAAGAACCGGCACGCGGAAATGGGTCGTCAAGGCCGTCGCGACAGAGGCGGAAGTGGCAGCGGAGGCGAAGAGGACGACTCCGAGAAATAGACCGAGCATGTCTGGAGTAAGAGATTGCATTCTTCTTGTTCGCGTTTCCTTATGGTGCTTTGGGTTGATTGAGTTAGTTAAGCAGTTTTTTGTTTTCTTCTGGCGGAGCAGAGAATGGGAGATGTTTCGGAGGAGATTAAGCGGGTTCGGGCGCAAATGGAGGAGAATGAACAGTTGGCGACGCTGATGAGGGGGCTTCGGGGGCAAAATCTCATCGACACGCAATTCGCCGCTGATGATGTTCGGATGCGGCTTGTTGAGGTTAGCTTTTCCCTTCTTGCTGGTTTCTTCTTTTTTTGCTTTTATTTGTTCCGTATTGAATTGTTATTCTTGATGTGCGGGTGAAGTCGAATTACGGAACAGATTAAAGGTTTAGGTCCTCTAACGTTCGTATGTTTGATATTCTTTCATTCTGTGCAGTTGATTCCTTGTATTCGTGGGCTGTAAAAAGTGTTAGTCATCTTTCTCTACTCTTTTCAGGTTTCTGATGCTGAAGGTGGGGATACTCTGCCTCTAGTATATGATCCTGCCCTCATCTCGGCATACTGGGGGAAGCGTCCCCGAGCGGTTGCAACGCGAATTGTTCAGCTATTGGCTGTAGCTGGTGGTTTCCTTTCTCGTCTTCTTGGGGATCTGATCACCAAGAAGATCAAAGAGGTTAGTTTCCATCTGATGGCCTTCAGATCCTCCTTTCACATGAATAAGAAATGCTTGTGCATTCTTCGCATTGTTAATTATGAGGCAGTTTTAAAGCCATGCTAATGATAGATACTCTTAACAAATTAAAGTCTTCAGGCTAGTGCTGGAGTCCATGAACATATCATTTTATGCTTAATAATGTCACTTAATTACAACAAAGGGCTCACCGAACTGAAAAAACAGATGGGGTGAAGTTATATTCAATCCTTGTACATTCTAAGGAAAGCGGGTTTCTGGGTCTATGCGAGCTGTTATGATTTTTGAACTTGATATTAGGCACTATTTTTTTTTGTCCTCTTCTGTCTTTTGTTTGTGGTAGTTGCTGCCATTCTGTGGCAACTACTTTATAAGTTGCATTTTTCCATTATAATCTTGTTCGTGAATTTTCTTTCTTCCATTTCAGAATGAAGTTTCCCGTGCAATTGAACTACGAGAGATTGTTACGTCTTTAGGTCCAGCGTATATAAAGCTTGGTCAGGCATTAAGCATACGTCCAGATATATTGTCTCCTGCTGCTATGACAGAGCTGCAAAAACTTTGTGATAAGGTACTGTGATAAAAATATTCATCTTCCCGTAGTCTTCTTATAGTATGATAATTTTTGTCTAATGACTGTTGCCTTCCAAACATGCACTATAAAATCCTTCTTGTTTCTTAATACAATGAAATTTGAGATAGCTATAGAATCCTGGTTAAGGGTTAGATGCTGTTCTGCCTATGTTAGCTTTGGTTATATATGCATGTGAAATAAGCTTGATGTTTGAGTATAAAAGAAATATCTGCATTTGACTTGGAGCATAAAATATAATGATCATCAATTGTTAACAGCAGCGGTCCTGCTCCCTATGTGCACCTGACCTGCGCATGTTAGCCTATTTAAAGCATGCATGTGACGTAGTTGCCTATCTGGTGCTTTGGATTTGCCATCTCACTTGCCATAGGCCCATAACTCATATATATACGGCCATTCTATTAGGAATAACTTAGATGAACATGGTTTTAAACCCATGGAGGGCATCCCATCACTGCATGGTTGAGGCCTGCAAAATGTACCTCCCAATAGACAGAGGGTCTCGAGTTTCACCAATCAGAGGCCTGCTAGTATTAAATGTTTCCCTTGAATAGTTCTGAACAGAAAAAAATACACAATCCTTTATATGAGACCGGACTGTTGATCGTGATGAACCAGTTTTTTCTGGGTTACCAGACTGCCAATGTTCAAGAGAAGACAAGCAACTTCATTAGTCGCTTTTGATCTTACATGTTGATTACAAGTTTATATTATCATAAAATGTACAAGTCAGGAATTCAGGATGTTTTAGATAGCCCACTAATAGCTAGTAGCTGATAGAATCTTTACTAGTGGGATGCTAATAAAGTGGGTATGATGGTATATGGGAAGCATCCATGCTACACAATGCACACACAGATGCTTCGTTGTTCCTATACTGGCACCTTGCTGAATACAATGCTATGCATGCTATAGATGGGTATACACTATTGACTATACTATTTTATCCTTTCAGAAGTGTACACGTATAGACCACCTTGTGTTTCCTTCATAGAAAGTTGAACTATTGCAGAACATTTTTTCCAGTTGAGAATGTTTGTTGTCAATTCCTTAAATGTCATAGATAATTTCTAAATGGATTTTGCTTTGTGGTAATTGAAGGTACCTTCTTTCCCAAATGATGTTGCTATGTCACTTCTTGAAGAGGAGCTTGGTCAGCCTTGGCATGAGATATATTCTGAACTTTCTCCCTCTCCAATTGCCGCTGGTAAACTCTAAGAACATGATTTCAAACTCAAATATTCCAAGTTTTGCGTCTAATGCTAGAACACATTCACTTGCTGATGTTTAGTACACCTTTTTTGTTACCTATCTTATTTGTCTTCATTCTGTATGTTACAAATTTAATTTGTTTTTCATTATAGTTATGCCCACATTTCAGGTTTATATTTGTTGAGTTTTTTTTATGCAGCATCCTTGGGGCAAGTATATAAAGGTCGCCTTAGAGAAAATGGGGACGTGGTGGCAGTGAAAGTTCAACGTCCTTTTGTACTCGAGACTGTTACAGTGGATCTTTTTATTATTCGTAATCTCGGTTTGGTTCTTCGAAAAATTCCACAGGTAAATTTTCAATAACTTACCTCCAATTTATTCTTTTATTCTTGCTATTGATTTCTTCTAATTCATGCGTTCCAGTTTCAAATTTTAGATTTTGTTTTCTGACATGTATTTTGCAGATATCTGTTGATGTTGTTGGACTGGTGGATGAGTGGGCTGCTCGGTTTTTTGAGGAACTTGACTATGTGAATGAAGGAGAAAATGGGACACGTTTTGCCGAAATGATGAAAAAAGATCTTCCACAGGTTTCATATACGATCTTTTAGTTTCACTTTCATCTCTTGAAATATCTTTTAACTGTCCACGAACATGATAGGGGCTCATGCCTGAGTGGAATTTATTGATCCACGACAGGGAGCTGCCTTAACAGTAGGATGGAAATGAAACAGAATTTTTTTGTATGCTGAGTTAGATCTGACTCTTGATCTTGGTTTTGGATCATTGGACCAAGATCTGAATGTGCATTTAGATCAAATTCATGTTTAGGTGGATCTGGATCAATATTTAAAATTTTTAATCCAGATCTGATTTGGATATAGTAAAAATGTATCTAAATTCTGTTATATATGTAAAAAATTGTGTGCTTAACCATGTCTAGTCGGACACAGTACTAGGACATATACTTCAGATACAGATTCAGCTCATTGGGTGTTTTTGGATTTGGATCTAATATAATGCCTATTGAGTATGTTTCATTTGTAAAATAATTGTACATTTACTAATAAATCCTATTATTTGCTAACAAAATCTTGATTTACATGATGGTACATTCTTATGAATTTTTTGGCTGATATAACTTGTCTAGCTATTTGAGGAAAACGTACCTTCATTCATTGGGATTGCTTATTTTGGTGTGTCATGGTTTTTGCTATATCCTTGTCTCACCAGTTGTTCACGAAACTTAACTCTTACCAACTTCCTGGAAGAATTCAAGAAAGTCAAATCTTGCTGATACAGTATCCATTGCTTTGTCCAAGGGTCCTGCTTCTACGTCATCATCTCTAAAGTTTGTTGAAAATTAAGTAGACTCGATACATTAGTTATTAAGAAGACTAGATCTCCATTTTTAACTTGAATAGTTCTAGTTAATAGAAGCCTTTTACTCTCTTGCTCTTATCATGTCAGTACTTCATAGATATACAACCATTCCAAATAAATAGTTAAATATAGTACTTGAAGTTAACAGCCAGGCCAAAGACAAAGTGGAATAGTTTTTTTGGGGCATATATCTTTCTTTTTGATGAATCTTGTTGAATAGCATTTAAATATCAAGTTTTTGCACTTTATATATAGAATTCACAAATAACCTTTTCTGGTTGTACAAATTCTGATAATATTATTATGATTGTAAAGCAAACAATTGTCAATTGACAGGTTGTTGTCCCAAAGACATATAGTAAGTACACTTCGAGAAGGGTTCTTACAACAGGATGGGTAGAAGGAGAAAAGTTATCTCAAAGTACTGAAAGTGATGTTGGGGAGCTGGTCAATGTGGGAGTTATATGCTACTTAAAGCAGGTTATATTTGTGGGATTTTAGTGGTTTTATTTGGATACACTACTTAGTTACCCTTTTTCCTTCATAATGCAATTTGTTTGTATGTCTTGTCTCAATTCTTTTATCATGGTATTGCATGCAAAAAGTTAAATCTCTTGTATGTGAGAAATAAGTTGCACATCATCTGTTCGATGACCTTTAATATAATTGAAAGTGGTTGGTTGAAGTTTGAACCTTTATTACAATAGAAGGATCTTCTGAACCTAGCCCTCCCCTTATTCTCTGATACTTATGTTTACAGTAATACGTGAACAAGGAAACAAAAGCTCCTCAAACAACCTCTTGGGAATCATGTTATCGAGTATTTGTATCATGAGTTAAACAGGGTTATGCCATCATTTTTTATTATAAAGTGGCCTTCATGCAGCAGTTGATTGGTCATCTTTATTCTATTGTGACCAGCATTATCTGTTGTTATTGTTAGGGAACTATCAGTTTTCATTGTTTATGTTTTCTGTTCCTAGGTTTACTACTTTTTCTGCCTGAGCATTATTGCTGTGCCCGCATATTCTATTGTTGGATACATTTAAGCGAGACAACTCACTGAAATAATTTGATGTGTGTGGTATTGCAGCTGCTTGATACTGGTTTTTTCCATGCTGATCCACACCCAGGGAATCTGATACGAACTCCAGATGGCAAGTTGGCCATACTTGACTTTGGTAAATCTTTGTCTCTTTTGCTGTGAATTCTAAATATGCAAACTCACAAATCAGATGCATTTGTAAATGGGAACCATTTTTAAACCTCTTTATCTTTGTGGTTAGATATTTCTTTTCAGCGTCTAAATGTGTTCTTCAATTGTAAAGTCTATTACACTTTCTGACTTGCATGACAGAAAGTCCTAACTCTGGTTCATGGAATAATGCCTTTTTCTCTCTTTAGGCCGTTGTTTTTCCATGTATGGAGAGGACGTTACTAATAGTGATCTGATTTGCATATTTATCTAGATCTTTTGGGCTTTGCACAATTAAATTAAAATGCAATAGTAGTGTTGTTCTGAATTGCTAAAAGATGACACACGAAGTAAGAAATCTATCATGATGTGCTGTAGACTTTTTGAAACTGTAAATTTTAAGAGGAGTTGCATGATATGTTATTGAAGCAAATATCGCTGCTTCCACAAAATTAACTTTTAAGTTAGTTTGACACACTTCCTTTCCCTATTCTTGGTTAATGACTTGTTAGAGAATCCTGTAGCATTTAGATGTTGTTGAATATGATAGCACACAGATCGTCAATGGCAACCAAATATTAAGGCTACCTTTCTTTTTTAAATGTTGTTGCAGGACTTGTCACTAGGTTAACTGATGATCAGAAATATGGAATGATTGAAGCAATAGCTCACCTTATTCATCGTGATTATGATGCCATTGTTAAAGATTTTGTGAACCTTGGGTTTATCCCTGAGGGTGTTAATCTGGAGCCAATATTACCAGTTTTGGCTAAGGTTTTTGATCAAGCACTTGAGGGAGGAGGAGCAAAAAACATCAATTTCCAGGAGCTGGCATCAGACCTAGCCCAAATTACATTTGACTATCCATTCCAAATACCACCTTATTTTGCATTGATAATTAGAGCTATTGGCGTACTGGAAGGAATAGCTTTGGTTGGCGATCCTGATTTTGCCATTGTTGATGAAGCATATCCATATCTTGCACAGGTATTATTTTGCCTTCTACTTAATAAAACCCATTATTCCAAGAACCTTCCATGATCCTGCGTACTTACTTTCTTCTCATGGCTGTCAAATTCTTCTATGGACAAAAAATCTTTTGAATACCTTAAAAGTGTGATATTGTTCATTTGTGTCTTTATGCTTGTTTTTGTTAGTTTCAAGAGCATTCCCCTAACAAATATAGTGGGAGACTACCCCCCCTCTCTCTCTCTCTGAGAAAACCAGCAGTGAAGATCATGCAATTGTCCTGATGTTATGGATATTCTTTTATTTGTTCTTCAACCTCATATTTGTTTCCCAACTGATGATGAAACTTATCTCATCATTGTTGTGGTATGATCACTTTCTGAGGTTCCACCTAATAGTTATTTGGTTTTGCATCTCTTGCAGTGGTATATTGTTGGCCTCCATATAACATCCCACACATATGAATGACTTCAGAATGATTTATAGGAAGTTTATGGACAATGGTACTTTTATACAGGTTCACTTACTGCCTTGCAGTCCTGGCTTATAGCACTTTTTGAAATTAAACTAAAACAAACGATGTTGTGGTTTGGCACGTATGAGGTTGGGTCTCAGGTTAGTGTTGGACTGTTGGAACGAGTTATTACAAAATGGCAAGAAAGCAATGTTCAGCTCTAGGACCTGGGTCTAACATACAAGGGTACATATTCATTATGGGGTTAGATTATTACAATGAGGGTGCACAGCATGCAGGTATTCTTGATATTCTTTTCAACTTCGGCCTCTCTTTCTTTCTCTATATATGTGTGATCAGGTCATATTGCTTGGCCGGCATTTCCTCTCAATTGTCCCCTGAAAGGCCTTCTACTGGTTTCATAGGGGGATTCTTTTTGTGACGGTTAAAAATCTTGCACCCTGCACTATGGGTGAATCCTAAATGGTTAAATTTATTGTGGTCAAAGGAACAGACACTGGCTTATGGTGAAAGGTTTTTGTTCCCGCTATCTCCTGATGTTCAGAAATGAAATTTTCTAGATTTTACTTTATATAAAGCGTAATGAAGTTGGCTATGTATTGGAAATTGTTGTATAGTTTCAATCAAGACACTTAAATTCTCATTCTCATCTAAAAATGTCCCATGTTCAGATATATGCACTCCAACCAATTCATTGCGCTTTATTTTCGTTACTGGAATTTTGGTCTTGCATGCTTCATTTAATGTTGTGCTTGGTATTTTCTGAAAGCACTTTTTCCAATCTCTTTAATTTACCTGCCTTTGTCTTCTTCCTTATGCCAGAGACTATTGACTGATGAATCCCCTAGGTTGAGAAGTGCTTTACGGTACACCATATATGGAAAAAAAGGTGTTTTTGATGCAGAGAGATTTATTGATGTTATGCAAGCATTTGAAAATTTCATAGATGCAGCAAAAAGTGGAGGTGGGGAGGGACTAAATGGAGACATGGCTGGCCTTGGTATGTTGCAAGCTCGAAGTGTTTCTTTGCCAGTTATGTCAGCTAACACATCTCAAACAGAACAAGTTCAAACAAGAGCGGCATTGGCATTCCTGTTGTCTGAAAAGGGCAATTTTTTCAGGGAGTTCATCTTAGATGAGGTACTTCTAAAAATTTGATTCAAATGAGAAAATTTATTTTTTTGAAGCAGATTAATTTTGAAAAAAATTCTCTCCATACCTCTTGATCATCACTGTGCATCACTTGCATATCATTCACTTTTGGCCTGACAAGTTATACCCATCTTAGATGAGGTACTTCTAAAAATTTGATTCAAATGAGAAAATTTAATTTTTTGAGGCGGATTAATTTTGAAAAAATTCTCCATACCTCTTGATCATCACTTGCATACACATTTTTTGGCCTGACAAGTTAGATATGTCAAGGCATTGACATTTGAATATAAGTTATGGTCTTGCGTTGGCTGCTGATTACTAGTATTGACATGATAAACAGATTGTGAAGGGAATTGATGCTGTCTCAAGGGAGCAACTGACACAAATATCTGCAGCCCTTGGAGTTCAAAGTTCAGCTCCCATTTTCAGCATGGTCCGCACCCTTGGACCCTTGAGACCTACTGCTTTGTTGCCTACGGTTACAGAGGAGGACAAAGTTGTATTAAACAATGTACAGAAGGTAGCTGAGTTTCTAACAAGTGGTTCTCCAGGATTAAGAACAATGGGCCAGGTAATTGGGAGTCTGCTTATATTAAAAAAAATGTTAGTGTATTTATCTTGCTCTTCTTATGTCAGAATTTTGTAATGCCTTCCTTTTCCATGCTTTTTGTTTGACCTTATTACATAGGCGAGGTCGATTTAGGACCTGGCTTACAGTGTTTCCCTGCTTACCTAGAGAATTGTCTTGGCAAAGCAAAATTGTGGGACCTTCATCCCACAGGGTTCCTGCTTTGTCGTGTATAAGACTGTGTGCCTACATGAAGACCCAAATTTCAAACATGGAGAGGAATATCTCTATTACCGACCCTGAGACTGCTTGGCAGTCTCTTCAATGCGCAGCTATAGAGTGCTTATTTTCTCTCGCAACCAGATGCCTAAATAGAAAAAGTTTATTTGCATACTGAGAGACCGTAAATGTTGTTTGTCCAAGCAACGAACCAGGGGCACAACTGGGGGCTCCCTAGCTCTGGGAACTTTGACATAATGCCCTCTTCTCTTTTCTTTGAAAAAATGTCAAGGTTCCCACCATTAAATTTTCAAAAAACGTCAAAAACTACATGTATAGATAGTGCAAGCCCCTTTTGTACAGATTTTCTAGTTCCTCCTGGCATGCAAGGGATGTCAGTTTTCGAATACTTTATGTCAATTTACTCTCACAAAATTTATTGGTTTGTACATGTTCTCTCTGAAGGCTGATGTGGATGTGGTTCTACCTCATGTTTGAGTGTTACAAGCCATATTCTGCGGGCTGAGTCTCTCCAATGACATTTCAGTTTCACATAACCTTTCTTTTTATTTCTAATGTGTCCTGTTTAAGGTGTCACAATCCATATTCTTCCGGCTCAGTATCTTCCAAGGATATCCCACTTCACATGACCTTTCTTTGCATTTCTAATTTATCCCGTTGATTTTTTTTATTTTTGTTGCATTAAAATGAAAGCCGATACTTATGCACTATCTTTATTATGGATTTACAGGAAGTAGACAGCCTGCGTGTTTTACAGGAGTTGCTTCCGGTCTTACCAAGCATCTCAGCTCGTGTACTTCCTGAGGTGCTAAGTCGTCTAACTTCACGGGTAGCAGCAAGGCTACTGCGGGAGCTGTTCCTATGATGTACAACTGCTGATCGTTAGAGATGTACATTATCTTCATCTGATAAATTTTGAATAGCATATCTTTTGTGTATATATTCTTTCCTATATGTGTAGGACCATGACCATGTGGTCCTAGAAGCAGTCTCATCAATTGTATATTGGACGGTGATTCTTTGAAAAAATATCACAGCATAGTTCTCTCTCTCTCTGTCTCCCCCACCCCAACCCCCAAAAAAAACACACGCACAGACACACAAATCAATTGCACACACAGACACACACAAACTTGGGAATCGACCTTATTATTATGCAATAGCATCTTGTACTTGGTACATAAATACTGTGAGTCACAGGCTAGACCGGCTTTTTTTGGTTCTCGCAGGATTTTATTGCAGTTGCTGCTATGACACATGGCTGCTGGAGGAGTCTAAGGTAACGGTTTCATTGTTTTGATTTTTAAAATGCAATGCAATGAGTAGGAGGTGATGCAAGTCAGAAATATTAAAAGTATCATGATAACAGTGGTAAAAAAATAGCCTTTGCCACTGCTGCTGTATCCGCAAGTTCTACAGCAGACCTCGATGCCTTCTCTACCCGAGTCCCCTTCACTTCCCTGGAAGAAAAAGGCTTGTCTGTTCCTCTCCACATGGTTCGTTACGTCTTGGTTGGCCCCACTGCAAGGTGACTTGTCCAGCTCTACAAAGGCCCCGAGATCTCCCATGTTTATCTTACTCCCCAACAAAATGGAGTTGGCTGCGCCTTGTATATTATTGTTTACATATACGTTGATGGAACCACAGGCACATCTTTGACTCTGATTCTCACCGGGCTCTCCATTGATGACCATGGTAGCGCCTCTGTTGCTTCCATTCAGACTGTTCCGGTCATGGCTGACTAGATGCATGCGTCTAAGTTTGACAATGAGGTCGCCGACACTCTGCTGAATTTCATTTTCTTCTCCTGTGGTTTCCATATCTTTCTCTCTCTCTCTCTCTCTCTCTCGATAAATGAAAGACTATATAAGGAGGTCATTCTCTTCCGAATCAACCCACTTTTGAAGTTTTTGTTCGCATTGAAACAAGGAATATCGTGTTCTAATGATTCTCTAATGATAGCATGTCCGGTTCTAATTGTTCTTCCTTTTTGGCGAACCAATGTGTTGGTGTGGATGTACACACAAGGCATATACCTTCTCCCCTTTCTTTAGATTCCAAGCTTAGAGAGAGAGAGAGAGAGAGAGGTCATGACAGCAAGGTTTGTGTGGAGTTCGTATGGATTCACTGGGTTCCTGATATAAAATTTTTGGGGATCCAAACAGATCCAAAAGACAATATATTAAAATATACTCATCTAACCACAAAACAAATAAGATAGTATCTAGATCTCATCTTATTTCTCATTCCCATTGTTCTGCAATATTTAACAAGTGATATAGCTTCTTTTTGAATTATGAAATCTTTCTGTTCGTCTGCCGTATCATACATACACAACTGAAACCGACAGAATACCGAGGACCACAAGCAAGCAAGTAGACGGAATGTGTACTGCAGACCGCACCTTGTTACTTCGACGTCCGGAGACGATGGCTCTTGCTAAAAGACAAAATGGGAATTCAACTTCCAATTCCAAATAGTAAGTTGCTATTTTTAAGCAAAATATATTTTAATCAGCGCTAATTTCATTAATTTTTCTAAGACCGGAGTTGCTAATTTTTTTCGTTAAAATAAAAACGCATTAAAATGACTAATTTATTTTAAGATGCTTTTGCTATCAAATCATAATTAAGATAACGATACTGCATAAAAATATATCAATAATTTATTTTAAAGAGACCGGTTTTCTCTCTCTTTTCTGCAGAAGGATCCGCTAAGGTAACAGCAGCCCACCTTCCCACAGAGAGTGAGGGATAAAAAGACAGTACACGTGTCCTTGGGTAATGCCATTTCTTGCCTCTGATAGAGTTTCAGTTTTCCCTCCTTCTCTCTCTCCCGTTCCCTCCACACTCTCCTCCCCTTGCTTCATCACCATCATCCTCCTCGCCTTCTACTTCTTCTTCCCTCTCTCTTTTAAGAGTGTGTGTGTGTGTGTGTGTGAGAGGGAGAGAGGTGTGTGAGTGTGCTTCGAAGCGCTTGGGGATAGTTCGTACTCCGCACCCGTCGACGTCGTCATGGTGCATAATTGTTGAAAGATTCTGCGACGAAGATGCAAGGTTGCACGTGGCATTTGTCCGTCTCCGCTCCTTCTTCCACCTCTTACATAGGGAGCCACTGCCCGCTGCTCTGCTCCCCTCGATCCTCTCCCGCCAAGATCCCTTCGATTCGGCCGTCGCTGCCGGGCGTCCGATTCCGTGAGTCTTTTCCCGCCCCTGGCCTCAACGGTTTCGTTTCCTGTGCTTTCTTCGCGTGTCTTTTGGTTTCCATTGTGGGAATTCAATGTCCGGATGAGAGTTCCCTACTCAATTGCTTATCCGAGGTCCGAGAGGTGGGTAGGCGGGTACATTTGGATTAGCGATCTAGGCGATTGATATAGCAGCTGCTGAGTCGAGGCATAATAGGATAGACTGCGGTGTCTCCGTGTCGCGTGGATTGCGTCTACGCATCAAGCCTCGTTGATGGCTTTGGATCCTTTTGTAGTCTCGCATGCACTTTGGGTGCACTATCTCTGGAATTTCTGGTCTTAAATTGCAATGCGTAGGCATCTGGTTTTCCTTCTTTCCTTGTTCCAGTTTTAAGCGGCGGGACAGCAATACGATTTTGTTTGAAGAATAGAAGAACAGCGAGATTTTCCATCTTTTCCCGCTTCTCAAATTTAATGGGTCTCATTAGCGCACGTGCATGCAGTTACGTTTGATATTTTCTTCGTTTGCTTACTGTTGAGAAATTGAGAGGAGGTGCGC
Source organism: Nymphaea colorata (assembly GCF_008831285.2). NCBI lineage: Eukaryota > Viridiplantae > Streptophyta > Magnoliopsida > Nymphaeales > Nymphaeaceae > Nymphaea > Nymphaea colorata. The sequence goes on from NC_045141.1 coordinate 24,893,237, forward strand.
GGTAGATTTATGTGCTTATTGTCGTATCTTTGGCTTGTTCTGATCTGTTTATTAGGCATTATAGAATAACGCTAAATGTGCACTTGATTTTATAACGTTCAGAACATTTTGCGACAAATGGCTCCCTACTTGCCAAACGATCATAATGTACTCTTTTAGGAAGCATAACAACAACTGGACACTCTTCGCATCTCTCTCTCTCTCTCATTGTTTAAAATTGAAATGTAAAGATATCAAAAACACTACTGTTATCCCATAATTATAGGTAAGTTGCTTCTTAACATTTTGTCTCTTAAAAAGTTAAGGTATCTTAAGAATTACATAAGATTGTCCTTGTCAGTGCCTTCATTCTCACGGGAAAGATGAACCAAAGTGGTTTGAGTGTCTGCCACCTTTCATAATGTTGACAAAGTTATGACTTTCATTTTAAGGGGATTTGCTTTTCCAGAATACGAAGCATTTATTTCATGTAATATGTGATTATGAGCTGATAGTTCTATTGTTCCACGAGGTTTATTTGCATAGCCTGATTCGATTTACCTTACCATTTTTTTTTTTGGGTTTTGTTTGTTTTGTTTCTTAGTTCTAGGGAGAGCTAGGAATACATTGAGGTCAGATTTGGTTCGGAAAAGATTGAGAATTCAAGGATACAATGCCAACGTTGGAGTTGGTAGTTTTGGTGCAGATGACAAACAAGACGACCAGGAAATCTCTGGAAGACCAGTCTCAGATGATTTAGCAAAAGAGTAAGCATTGATCTCATCTAATTCCACATGGAACACCTTGGACATTTGGAGCTAACGGAAGTTGATTGATACTTAGGTGGTTAACTGATTCCCGTTTGCATTTTTCTGTTGTCAACAAGGTCACCGTTCTCCTTGGGTAGATTCATCTTGTTAAGTGTTAAGTGTTAGGAACAAAGCAATTAAATTTGTTATATTAACACATTTTTTTTGTTTCCAATGTCTTTTCTCTCCCCAAAGATGAGTAATTAACTGAAAAACTAGGCTGCAAGTATCATCCATTAAGGGAAGCTGCAGAAGGTTTCTAAATCGAAATATTTACTGTATTTGCTGGTTGGGGCATTGAAGGCTAGTGCCAAGTGTTTCATGGTGCAAAAACAGATCATGGCATGCCAGAGACGTGCAGGCATGTTCTCCTGGTACATTGCCAAGTTCAGAACCTGATGACTAACTTTGTTCTTCAAGTTCAAACACTGAAACTTTCTCGTTTTGATGGGAAAATCATTTGTTTCTTGCAGAAACTGAAGGGTTTCTCCACTTTATTTGATTGAACAGACTTGCTAATAATACCATCCAATTTCTTCTTGAAGATCAATATCGAGTTAGACTAAATAACAACTGCCAATTCTTGAAGTAACCATAATATTTTAAGGCCTTTAGCCTTTCTTTTTTGTGCTGCCTGTAGTAAGACTGTTGTATGACTTCACAAAATCTATTTATCTCTGCTTACAGGCTTCTGGTCTGTGTTCAGAGGCCCCAGACATTCCTCAAGGCACTGATCTTACCTCCACATGCATATGTACATTGGAAAGACGATTCAACAGTTTATACCAATGGCAAGATAAATCCATTGATCTACCATGTTTAGCTTTTAACTGTAGGTCATTCAAATTTTAATTGCTTTCCGATTAGGAGGTAACCACATAGGCATCTCTATCTAGTAGCATAGGAAAAACTCCTCAAGTCTCTTCATCTGTGTCATCCTCTCTATAGAAGCACCAAAACCCAAGAAGCAGTGCATTCTATTGCGATATAGGTTAGCCGCAAAATTTCTTTTTTATAGGCAGTTTTATTTTTGGGTCATCAACCAGTTTATGTCTAAATTTTTTGTACATTGAACAATCCATGAGTGCATTGAGTTGCAAAAACAGGCTCACGCTTCATATTATGAAACCTTTATTTGCAACTAATGGTGTGAAAGGCAAAAATGTTCTTGAATGTGCATAATGCAAATGTACATGAGATATGCCTATAACCTGAATAGTTTTTTGTGGTTCCTGTATCTGTTGTACACCACTGTTGCTACATTATTTTCTTCATCCAAATCATGAAACAGAGAACGGTTTATCCGCATGAGGAATTATCTTTGAAGCAAGGGCTTATCTTCTGATATATGGGTCACTATCACCATAAATTTACACAGCTTTTTTGCGTCTCATGGAAGGCTGAAGTTGTACATGTAGTTGTTCTTTGTTCATGGTAACTAGCTTTAGCTAACTGCTAAGCTGGAAATTAACTGCTCTTTTTCTTCAGTGGAAAATCTAATAGATCACCCATCCCCTTATATCTGGCTGGCTTGCTGGTGGGAGCCTCTCTGATTGGCTCAGCTGCAGCGTTTATGAAAGCTGGCCCTTCTGCATTGATGTCTGCAGTAGCAAAGTCAGGATTTACTGCAGCATTCACATTGATATTTGTTTCAGAGATTGGTGATAAAGTGAGTTGTCTTGTACATGTTGTTCAATGTTGTTCTTGTTTAGTGCTTTTCTTCTACAGTAGGCTTTGTCCTCAATACATTTCATAGTCTTTAATCTGTTTGTTCATTCTTTTGTAAATTGTATTTCAGTTTCTCTGAGTTTGTGTACATGATGGATCCAGAATAATTTTGTCATTTGCTTAGTTGATGGTTTCATTGTTTACCTTCCTTTCAACTCCTCACATTGTTGTGTCAAATTCTGTAGAAGAATATGTTGACAGTGATAGGTGTATTGACGTGGCGATTAGAGTCCCTTGCTCTAATTCCCATGGAAGATCAAAGAATACTAAAAAGCAAAGTGACTGAAGAAAAGAAGGAAAGGAATGTAAAGCAGCAAAGTAATTATGTCTAAACTTTCGTTAAAGTTTCAACGAATGTAAACAAAAAAAAGAAAAAACATGCCCTTTAAATAGGGCTCTATGCAGATTGGATCCATGGATCCAAGAAATAAAATAAATGGATAAGTGAGGATCCAAACTTAATAATTTAATGAAACAAATAAAAGTGGGTCCCTTCTAAGATCCAGACTAAATAGATTAGGCCTACATCACGCATTAAGTTTCTGAAGTTTACTGCCCTGGCCAGAAGCTCATATATTGTGTCGAATACTAGATGACATGCATTTACTTGCTCCTCCATAGAGTTGACACCAACCTGTTTAACTTTTCTATGTAGCTATAGCTAGAGCCTAGATATAGTTAAATTTTTATAAATAATCTATTATTGCAAAATTCCAAGTTAAACATGAAATGTACATTTAACAGCTAATGATGAAGAATGAACTGTTGCTTCTATAGGTTCATATGATTGTAATATTGGGCCTTCTTTATCAGATTTTGTTCCTTTTTACCAAGAACATTACCATCATGCTGGTAGTTGCAGTTGAAAACATTGGTTTGATGTTTTAGATTTGTATTTTTTTTATGGAAATTGAATCTAATACTTACAATTAAGCAGTAATTTTATTAATTTTTCCTGAAACTGTAATCAAATTAAGAAAGCGAAGTGTAGGAAACCCCTAAGAAGCCCACAGCTACAAGTTAGGAGCATAGGATGAGGATGCGCCCAAATGCATAGTTACGGCAAGATTAATTGATTTGTAGGATGATTCTTTTGAATCCTTGACTAATTTTTTATTGAAGACATAATGTATCCAAGTTTAGACATTACAAACATGATGTACTATTTGATTTATGTAAACGCTCCTACTACGTTGATGCAATCTCAGTTCTTTCATGTGTGAGATGTTTTTTCTTTTTCATCACCATTTCCATATTTTGCTTGCCAGAAGGAGCAGATTGCAGCTTAGGCATCATGTGTTTCCTTTTGTATTTGATGGGTCTGAAGTGATGGTCTAATCCCTTTTTTGATTTTGGGGGGCCATACATGACTGATCATCTGTAGCAGGCCTGAATCCTTATTGCTTGCTTTCATGACCTGTTGTCTATAAGCTCTTCAGTACATGGAGGACCAAAAATGACCTTAACAGCTAATACTTCACGACGCTACTAACAATCATCGTACTTTTTTTGGGGGTACTTTCTCTCTGAACATCATTGTAGGCATGAAAAAAGTGAGAGAAATGACTGGGAAAGCAATTTTACTATACCATTGCAGACATGGCATGGTACTATTGTTATGAATTGTTCTCTCAGCATGGATGTTGGACTGGGTAATATTTCAGCAGTACCATAATGTAGCTATGTCCTGAACAATTAAGAACATGATCAGAGACTTCATGCATGGCTATTATTAACAACTTTCAATTGTTATGTTCCATAAAAGAACCACCATATGGAATGGCACCAGGAATGCAAATTGGGCTTTATTAGTTCTATGATCAACAACAGGCATTACTACATGCACCTTGGTCTATGTCATTAAAAGCGTTAGGTGCACATTTCCTGAGTGGAGCCTAGAGCTTCTTCATAAATCCAACAATTACATGCTGGACATAATCACAGCATGCATAGTGTTCTTGGACACGTGTTCGAGGAATAATATGCATTCAAGAATTCAGTGTTCTTCTTATCAAACACCATGTAAATGTTATTATAATAAACACACACACACACACACACACACACACACATGCATGCATATATTCACATACATGAACACATATACTGTTGCATACAGTTACATAAAGAGGTTTAAAATAGAATATAATTTAATTAAATACAAGGGGATGTAAATCCTCAGTATAATTATAGTTCATATTAACAATGCTTGTTAAAAATTATATTTTATTATATTTCAAATAAACAAAAAAAAGTATTAAGAAGATAATGCATATACATGAAAGTTGAAAACTTAAAATGACATAATATATTCAATGCATTATAGTATATGAATTATATAGGTACCCATGTGCATACGCACATATACTTTTAAATATTTAATACAAAATTACATGCAATAACAAACAAGTGAAAGCTGCACAAAAACAGAAGAGAAAAGAATCAAATCTGCCTCAAAAGAAGAGGAAACAAAGAATTAGAAAAAAGCTTGAAGCTTGCAACAAGAGAAGGCAAGGCTATTGAGTGCTTAGGCGAACCTAGGCATTTTCAAGTGGTGGGTTGGTTTAGGTGAGCAGGCAGTAGGCATAAGCCCATGTAGGCAAGCTTTTTACAACGTAGACCTTGGTTACTGCAGGCAGCAAATAAATAATGTTTTCTGCATAAAGCATCATTTGGTAGTTGGCTGAAGGGGCCTAGTTATATTTGCCTTTTACTCGGTAGTGAACTCTGCAATTAAAGTGTAGAGCTTATGGCATAGGTAACTTTTTCTTTTTGTTTTTGCAGACATTTTTCATTGCAGCTCTTCTGGCGATGCAATACAGGAAAGGGCTGGTGTGTGGCTTCTCTTCTTTGAGCCTTTCAATATCTTCTTACTACAAATTAGCCTTTTTTTCCTGTCCTTGTCAAGTTCCTTCTTTGGCTATCATTTCAAACCTTGAAGTTTCATTGTCTTCCATTGGTGAAGCATGCGTTACATTTGGCAATTGCTTGACTACAAAATTTAATTTCACTTCTTTTCCTTCTTCTTGGGAAAAAAGGATTCCATTTTACTGTGCTTTAAGGCTAAGAACAAAGGTCATTTTGAGGTTGTTCTGAATCATCCCTAAAATTTTGCTTCTCCAAGTACCCTTTGGGTCCATGATTTCTGACCTTCTGAAGTTTCCTTGTGATAGTGCTAGAGAAAAGTGCCCTCCTTGCTGTAAACCTGTTGCTATGATCTTTTACCTCATAGAGACTGAAAAAATTATGCTGCTTGTTATTTCACAGGTCAGTTTATTCAGTTTGGGATATGATACAATAAATTATATAGAAGAACACGTCTAAATTACATTTTGGTTTTTCTTTAATGATTATCATGACATAAACTTGATATGGTTAGTGGAAGTTCATGGTACCAAAAGCTGAAACATGTTTTTTGTGAGACAATCTACTGATCTAGCAAATTAATGCTTTTGGGCCTTCAGTTAACTATGGAAAAGTGCAAACCTAAAATCAAATGGATTTGTTATATTCAGTGTTGAAACATGATTGATGACATGGGGCTATCATTCTTATTCTTTTTTAGTGCATCTTTGCTTCAATGTGCAGGTCCTATTAGGATCAATGCTTGCACTCTCACTTATGACAGTACTTTCTGTGGTGATTGGTCTAATTTTTCATTCAGTACCAGCCCAGTTTCAGACAAGTAAGCTCTACTAGTACTGGTACTATATGATTTCATTTTGTTCTATTTATAAATGGTCATGGCCTTTCACTCATGCAAGTACTTTTGAGAATCTGAGATCCTCATTAAGTTTGAATTATAAGTGACTTTTTGTCTAAAAGTGCATATGTTGCATAATGCGGCTGAGAAATATTAGTAGTGATTCTCCTTTCTGTTTCTTACAGCTCTGCCAATAGGTGAATTTGCTGCAATAGCTCTTCTGTTGTTTTTTGGTGTCACATCCATTAAAAATGCGTGGGAGCTTCCATCTGATGTTGTAAAGAGGACGGGCAATGATTCCCCTGAACTGGGAGAGTTTGTTGAAGCAGAGGAGCTAGTGAAAGAAAAGGTTAGCCTTTTGATATGTATCCATTTCCCTGTGTATTCATGAATTCATAGATTTGAAAATGAATATGTTTATATATTTATTTATTTAAAGTTTTTATGACTTTGTACTTTTTCATATGAAGTTTCTGCTGATTTGAAATCCTTTAGCTCAAGGTTGCGTTCTTGTCTTTCAAGGCCTTAATGCACATCATGTGGATCTCAATTAACCTTGCACGCCACTTTATAGTTTATACTGAACTACTTCAACCTGGACCTTGCTCTTCCTCTACATGGGCAAGATGATGATCCTGAGGACTGTCGTCTGCAAAATAGTGATAGCAGGTTTAGTTGCCTGCTGAAGTCAGAGTATATAAGTATGAAAGATTTCTGGGCATGCTAATAACATTGTAAGTACGAGTATGGCATTTCTTAGAGTTGGCAGCATTGAATATTTATCAGTCAGTAGAATACCTTTTCCTTCCTTGCCACACCAAGGTCCAGCAAGCAACTCATTCTTTACCCTTACAATCTTCTGGAGAAAATTGGCCTTTTTATCAGTTTAACCTAATGTCATGAAATGATTCAATACATACTTCATATCTATGCAGTTTGTTTTCTTTCTTTCCTCCCTCTCTCATGCGTGAGAGAAACAAGGTCAAACACAAAATTTGTGCAGTTATTTATCTTTTTTCCTATTAGGTACATTCAATCATCTTTATTTTTGCCTGGAAATTTATTTCTCAACTATTTGTCCTTGGGTCCCACATCAGACCCTTATGGCTGTAATGGAACCAGGTATATGGTATAGAAAAGCTAGAAGATCTGATTTTTCTGCATCTATCTTAAATGCTTTCTTTATGCTCAATCTTCTCCATGTATCTCTTTTACCTGCTCTTCACCATCAACAGCATACCTTTTATTTGTTTACCTATTTATTTCATTTTCTGGCCTTGTCTGTCAGAAATCCTTTATTAGTTGAAGAGGGTAATTGATTAAGGTGTTACCTTGCATTCACTTACTAGAGACTTAACGCTCTTTGTGCTTCCTGTTTTGGGAAACCAGGTATCAGCTAATTACTTCCTCGTGGAAGGCTTACTAGTTTTTGATTTTTCAGGTGGCAAAGAGGTTGACAAATCCATTTGAGATTGTGTGGAAGTCCTTCAGCCTCGTTTTTTTTGCGGTAAGTGCTCACCTTGACAAAATTGAGCTCAAATAACAGGTTTCATTTGAGCATATTGCTTTGACCGGATTTGATCCTTCAAAATCTAACGTGGTGCAAAAACACTGAACAGGAGTGGGGTGACAGGTCAATGCTGGCCACCATAGCACTGGGTGCAGCACAGGTTTGCTTTCTTGATCATTTTATTTGGCCTTGCACCTGGAAGCATGTTCTCACTATAGCCTGTAACTATGCAGTCCCCCTGGGGTGTGGCTAGTGGAGCCATTGCTGGACATCTAGTTGCAACATCACTGGCAGTTGTTGGAGGAGCATTTCTTGCCAATTATATTTCAGAGAAGCTGGTAAGGAAAACAATTTCTATGTTTTTATCTCATTGTCCTGTCTATTTTAAAGAAATTTCTTGAAGACAGTTGCAATTATGTGACATTAATGTTCTTTTCCTCTATAACTTGGTGATCAGGTTGGCTATTTGGGCGGAGGATTGTTCCTCGGTTTTGCTGTAGCAACACTCATGGGAGTCTTCTGAGTTTATTGGATCAATTCCAGTCATCGAGGTTTTGGAGATTTAACTTTCCTTAGTAGAGCGCACAATGATGTCCACTGGTAGATGTGCATCAGAATGTCCATCCAGTGCAAAATGTTGTTCACTACTTGTAGCTCACACATCAACTAGGTTTTCGAGAGCATGATTCAAAGATCTCAATTCCCAGTTTCTGATTTTTAAAGGCAGCAGTTTTGGCTCTTCTTTTCCGTATAAAATGTAATCTGTATATTCACGAGAACAATTGCTGCTCTGTTAAGTAGAAATTTGCTTGTTTAATATTCAGGCATGTAGTGATGTAGGTGCTATGTTATCCGAATGCTGATGAATTGTGGTCGAGAGTGTGACCCTTCTCCGTCTCTACCTCGCTCTTTCCGTTGAGTTCCCTCTTCTCTTAAAGCCAAAAGATTAGATTGCTCGCGTGGAGTTGTTTCAATTTGTGATATTAAGGCGGAAGTTTAAGTTTTAGTCCTAAATCTGATTTTCCAAAGTGCCCATAAATGAAACCATGACTACACCTGAACTTTTGACGTCAACAACAGTGGAATCATGACTACACTTGATCTTTCGATGGCTATATTCCTCCCTCCCTTGTCCTTTTTGGCCGGAGCGTACCGATATAGTACTGGGTTTCACGGTTCTCTCCCCACTTTACAGCACCCGAGATCATATCGGTCGGTTCTTGGCACCCTTACCACCATGTCTTAGCTGTGTTAAGTAGAGTGCAGCATTTTTTTTTCATTTACTCGCCTCTGGTATCTAATATGCAGCTGGTTTGCGATTCTCCATTGCAGGTTTCAAATATTTGATATTGTGAGACAAATTGACCAGTTGGCAGCTTTTTCGCTCTCCTATTCTGATCTCAAACGTCATGAAATTTGTGGTCCGCTTAAGTTTATACTTTTTAAGTCCAATTCGCAAAGAGGGAGGTGAAGAAACATTTCGTGGATATTCTTTTCAAACAAAGCAAATTTGTTTTCATTCTTGCAATTTTCTAAAATTAAGTTGCGCTTGATTTAGTATAACTATTCATAAGCTAAAACACTCTCTCTCTGCGAACACGATAGGGACCTTCCTGTGCAATGGTAACCTCCTCTATTTTCACCACAGTCAAACCATTTTTATTATCACCCACATACTTTTTCCCTATTCTTCCTCACTGTACACATGAATATTTTTTTTAGGAGACTGAAGTGAGATCTGATGCTTTACAAAGATGATATCATGAGAAAACGAGAAACCATGCTTGGTTGAACGGATAAGCAACTGTGGTTTCAACTTTCTTGGTTTAGCTTGCTCACTTTCTTCTTTTCCCGTGAACGACGTAAGAAAAAGTAAACGTAAGATAATGCTGTCTTTGGATTAATTATAACTCAGTGATGTATTTTCGTTCGTATTTTGCGCATGCACTTGCTTTTACACTTTTTCGTGCGAAATACACTTTAACGCGAACCTTTCTTTATCCCAAATTGTAGCGCAGAAACTAAACAAAAGTAAAAAGAGGTGTCATTTTCAAGAACTAAACAGGGAGTGGTGGGTGAATAAAGAGGTAATTCAATGCTCGTTAGGTTGAATTTCAAATTTCAAGTGAGTTTTAAGGCAGTGACCTTGAATTTGGTTTAGATATCGCCTGCGTTGCCCTTACTCTTTTTTCGTGCTTTCCTTTTTGTCCCTTTTCCCGGTTGAATCGAGCAACATCGAGGAGGTGGTTGGATGGTGACGGTGGCGCCTCCTGGCCAAAGACCTCATGGCTGTTCCATTTGTTCGCTGATTCTTCACTGAGTTGGGACCACTCTCTCTCTCCCTCTGTCTGTGTGTGTGTGTGTGTGTGTGTGTGTCTGCAGATACAAACAACAGGAGTTCGTCTACCAAGATCGTTGGCTTCACGCGTCGAAACCTCAGCCGCTGCCCCTCCTCTCCAACATTATCCATCCATCCAATTGGAAGATTTTCGCTTGTCACTGATTCCCCTCCCGCTCTACATATACTCATCCATTCCCTCCCCTTGAAGGTGGGCATATTCTCCCTCCCTCCCCCCCTCTGTCTCTATTTCTGTGTCTATACCCAAGTACTAAAACGTTGGTTTGGTCCTCGTTTGTTACTTGGGTCCTTTGGACTTTTACTGATCTAGGGTTGCTGTTTCTCTGGTTACGTTAAGGATCATGATTCTTAGAATGATATGCGTGAGAATGGTTTAGGCTTTGTGAAGAGTAGTTCCATGGTTCATATTTTCGTCCGTCTTCAGATTGGTGCTGGCTGCTTTGACTTATATTAATCTGGCGTTACTTTTTTTGTTTGTGGTGGATTTTCCTTTTATCCCCGTTGCCCTGTGGGGCCTTATACAGAGACTGAACTGGGTTTGGTCTTTCTAGGGTTTGTGTGTTGTTTATACGGAGATTTTTGATTTGCAGAGTTTTTATCATCTTATTTTTATTCTTCTTCGAGGAGTTCCCCCGGCAAATTCACATGCCATCTCCTTGTCAGCGTTTCTTGGTGGGTTTCTACAAATTTTGGAGTTGTGATTCGTTCCTTTGTGTCGGGGAGACGATACATTTGGTAAACCTTATGGCGGTAGGCATTATGCATCATCTGGCTGGATGTTGGAAATCTGATAATGGTGTTGGTTACTTGTGGATCTTCCTGCTTGGAACAATTTGAATCGGGAAGCTCATTTGGAGGGCCTTTGTGGTTTGAGTTGTATATCATTATAAGAATTTAGGGGAGACATCTCACAGTGGTAGTAGAACGCATAAAAATATTTTTCCCCTTGTAAGTTGGGCACGGTTCATGCATTTGTCCGTCTTGAGTTTTCCTCGATATTTTTGATGAACTTTCTGTTTCTATAGAAGCGGTCAGTTACATGTCAACTTTGCATGGGAGCAGTATTTGTGTTGTTGTAAAAAATATAGGTGATCCTCAGTATCTCGTGGTGTATCACAGTCCACGAGTAGGAACAGGTTTGCGTAGTTTGAGGCCAAGGTGAGAAGAATCATCTTACTTGTAGATGGTTGGAGAAAGATGGGCTTGACCTCTGGCTAGTGAAATGAACTGGTATATGGTATCACTGATGTACATGGAGAGGTGATACTAAGTAGTCTAAGTCGTGGAAACCTATTTCTATAGTTGGAAGTCCTTGTTTTGCTGTATTTGTTCTCAGAGCATTGAAGGAACTGGAGGACAAAGCTGTTCTTCCCCTTGTTAAATCAACTGATCACAATGTATATTGATAAGTGATCACGTTGTGTATAAGGGCAAAAGGAGTGTTGAAGGAGCTGGGTGAAGAAGCTCTTCTTCCTCTTGTTGAATCAACTCTTTGGGTTATATATTGCTAATTGTTCACACGAAAATGTTGTAGGAAGAATGTTGAAGAATCTGGGGGAAGAAACACTTCTTCCCCTTGTTGTATCAACTCTTCACAATGCATAATTGCTAAGTGATCACTTGAATAAATTATATATAAGGGCGTGGGGGATGGAGGTCATATCATTTATAGCAGCTGCAGGTTGTCCAGTTTCAGACAGGTTTTTGCCGGAACAGAAAAATGATCTAAAATGGAAAAATAAGAGCATATCCCCCCTTAAAATCATTGATATCATTGATATATTTTTGTAGTAGTAATCAAAATGGTTTTACATATCTTTTCTTTCAAACAATTTAGGTAAAACCTTTATTTTTTTATTTGCCAAAAATGACCTAGATTTTGATTATTTCGATTGTCAGAAAAAAAATACATTTCTGATATTATTCCTAGACTTTGTAAAACATCATATGGTGCGACACTAGATACCTTGACAAGATATTGTGGCTGATATTGGTGACCCTGGTAGTTGGTTCTTGGTACTAATCAAGCACTGTTTTGGATTACTATCATATGTGTCAATACTATAATTGAAATTTGAAACTAATGCATGCTATAAGACTATTATACACCATAGTCATAAAAAAACCTGTGTTTTTCGAAAAAGGCCTGATAAAAATGTTAAAAACAATGAAAATGAAAAAAAAAACCCATCTTTTCTCCTTTTTTTAAACTCTAAAATGTATGTTTTCTTGTTTTTACCAATTTTTTAGTTTTTTTCATTAATTTTTACTTTAAACTTTAAAATTTAGAACTTAAGTAAGTTAAATTATTTATTTTCATTTCCATCATTACTAAAACACCATTTTATCAAGTTATTTTCTATGTTTCTTGTAAGCTTTTCATTTGTATTACTTTTTCATAATTTTTAGAATTTTTTCCTTTTCTTAAAAAAATACCAAATTTTTTCCGAGAACTTCCCAAGTTTTTCAGCTTTGCCAAAAATTAACCGAGAAAAACCTTGCTGTTGAAAGTATATGAACGAATTTGTGACAATGTTACAGTTATACACTAAGTTATTCTACTTTTTATTTTTTGGCGGAACACTAGTATAATTTCTGACAATATAGTGCATAGTAGTACAAGAAGGAGGTCACATTAGTTTCACAAAATCATATTCTATAAAATTTTGAATGTTGTATCTAAATTGTATATATTAAAGGCCTTTCCAATTGCATGTGTGTATTATGATAAGAAAAATACTGAACTTATAAGTTCCTATTATGTCTTTCTTTACTTTTTCAGAAAATCAAAAAAATTTTAGTGTTTCCTAGAATGGAACAAACACTTTCCAGGGAACTCTCAAGAAAAATCATAGCCTTAAATTGTCAACAATGATACTAGTGCTAATGAAAGCAATCTGTTGCATGGACTACTCAAACCATGAAAGAGGAAAAGGAATGAATTTTAAAGATCTTGGGCTAACTCTATGGAGCATAGGCAATATGTTCACCAAATGATCTTTGTAGTTCTAAATACATTCGACTCAAGATATGGGCGAATAGGCACACCAGTAAACATAATTTCTATACTGGTGAGTGGTGACACTTTTGTTACTTCCAAACGCCAAAGTAATAAAAAAATTTATTTGGCAACTGCATGTGGACTGCTGAATGATCTTTTCTGTTTAGTGTTCTTGTAAGTTCCAACTAGAATTTCAAGCTAGGACTTTGATATGGGGAAATAACCCCATAGATTTGCTTTCGAAACTGTTTTTACCTTCTTGCTGACTGATGAAAGTTCAATAGCCTGTTACATACTACCTTTGCGTTTTTACCACTTCTGTTATTTTAAAAAGAATGTTGCACTAATTTTGTTGACGAAAAACATATTGATTACAGCCCATTCTTGAATAATAAATAAGCCATTGTTTGTTAGCATGGCTCATTCAACTCATGGAGAAAGTGAAAGAGCTTTTAAATTCCTTGAAACCTTTAAAGCTGTTCACTTTATCCAATCATTCTGCATGTAACTTATTGATGGGATTTACAACTATCTTCTTGCTACTTGAGGATGTGAGACCAAAAGATTAAAAATCCAAGGATGTTGATGGCCCTTCCCTGCTGGCATGTGGGGACACCATTCCGGGTTCATATTCTATTAAACAACTGTGATTATGAATAAATAACACTGTTATTTTTTCATGATTGTTTGAAATATAAAAGTGTAGAAATATATAAATCAATGGGGTTTGCCAGTGTTCTAGGTAGGATGTATCTTTTGTGATTAATAGAACAATAAGAAACTCAAATAGAAAAAAGAAAAATGGCCTGCAAGAAGTAGTAGATGCCAAAAATGAGGCAAATATTTGGACCTTTTCTTTGAGTGGGAAAGAATGGTTTTGATGGCAGAATAAAGTACATTATTCTTATTTCACATAATGTGATATGCTGTCAGCTCTAAGTAGTAACGATCTTAAAATGGATGATCCAACTGATTGCATTTGAGGCATGACCAATTTTGCTTGCATTCGTTATCAGTTTCTGTTTAAAATATGCTGCGTATTCTTCACAAAAAGCACCATAGTTTGTTTTTCCTTTTTCTCCTTTTTACAGGACAAGTAAAGTATTTCAATGATGATATGGCCTTCACATTCTCATGTACTGCTAGGGAGGCATGTATAAGAAGTTATGTACATCAAGATTTAGTAGAAGTCACGAGTTGTCTTTTGAGCTCCAAGCTTGTGGTCGTATGAAGGCTTGCGCCTCATTCTGCTATTGCAATTCCAGATAGCAAAATGCATGTCTTTTGTAACACATACGGCATCATACTTGTCACTGGTGTGGGCACACAATTGTATCTAAAGTGATCTGGAGATAGATGCTACATCATCACGATGTACTACAAAAAAAGCGTCTTGCTTTCTATATGTTAATACTTGTCTTTTGATTACTGATTTTGGAGTTTGACATCCGTGTTTACTTTTAGTCAACTATTAAGCTATTACTACATGTTAGTGTTCTGGAAAAAGCGCCCATTTATGCGAGAAATCATCGGTTTGAAGTTCATTGAAACAATTAACAAAGAAAATGAGAATGGAGATGAAGATGATGATGAAATCATTGTACTGGCAACATTGATCAAGGGATGTTGGTCCTGAATTTTGATTTTTCAGCTTAGTGATTGCATATTTGTTTAAGCTGGTATCTACATTTTCAATTGAATGACAGTGTCATAGTGGATGTGTTGGCACCTGCCAACCTTTTCTACCTTGATGTGTGGCCAGGAAGGAAACAAAGTGCATTGGCAGTTATGTTGTGCAGCACTTTCTGATAAATTAGTTGATTTGCTTAGACCATCAATATGTAGTCTTCAGCCCTAGCTATGTGGTTTTTAACTTCTAGATAATTACCTCTAGGTTGTAGCTTTTTTTTTTCCTGCTGGAGTTTCTCTAATCTCTTAAATGTATGGCTGATGGTTCATCATCTTGCTGATATAATTTTTTTGTCATTTTCCATAAGTCATGTATAGTGAGATCTAGTTTCAAGCTTTTGTGATTTTTTTACTGCAATGAATTTGGTCTCAATCAATGGATAATACGTTTTTAGCTTTCCTGGAACCAACCCGTTCCATGTCAGCTTTACTTCATGCGTCCATATTGTATCTTCCGAGTTTTTTTGGCTTATTAGCGTAACTTGACGACAGGTGATACTTTTGCTCTAATGGAGAAGCAAGGACAAGGACAACCACCAGTAATGGGTGGAGGTACACCATTGCCTTATGGTACCCAACCATATCAAGCTTCTCAGATGGTAGTTCCTGGTACTGCTGGACCTGCCGTGGGCAATGTTCAATCTGCAGGTCAGCCGGTTCCATTTGCTGCTCCTCCAGCTCAAGTTGCTGCCCAGAACCAACTCATTTATCAGCACCTGCATCAACAACAGCAAGCTCATCAACTTCAACAGCTCCAGCTTTTCTGGGCTAACCAGCTTCAAGAAATTGAACAGACGTCAGATTTCAAGAATCACAGTCTACCCTTGGCAAGAATCAAAAAGATTATGAAGGCTGATGAGGATGTGAGGATGATATCGGCTGAGGCTCCAATCGTATTTGCAAAAGCATGTGAGATGTTCATTCTTGAGCTCACATTGAGGTCATGGATACACACAGAGGAGAACAAGAGGAGGACATTGCAGAAGAACGACATAGCTGCTGCCATCACTAGGAATGACATTTTCGACTTTCTGGTTGACATAGTACCAAGGGATGAGTTGAAGGATGAGGTAGTTACAGGAATCCCAAGAGCTGGTTCACTGCCTGTTGGAGGGCCACCCGAAATGCTTCCTTACTATTATGTTCCTACACAACCTGTTACTCCCGTTGGAGCTCAAGGAATGATGATGGGTAAGCCTCTTATGGATCCTGCCATGTTTGGACAACAGCCTCATCCATATGCTCCACAGCAAATGTGGCAGCCTCCGGCTTCTAGCCAAGAGGAGCAACAGCCAACGACACAGCAATAGCTGCATTAACAGCCTTAGAGAAAGGTAAGGAATACTGATTTTTTTTTTTTTTCACGTGTGTAACCTTCAAACTGAGGTAAACAATCGATACAATGAACCCAGATTATGTCTGTAAATGCTATGCTCATGACAGAACGATGCATTGAAGCCTCCCTCTTTCTCTCATGTTCTTTGTTGAGAAACAAATCTTCCATATGACTTGTTCTGTATCCTGCAGCAATAACTAACATGCTTTACCTATATGTTTACCTCCTATGTAACTTACTATTGGGGCTTGTTTGCCAAAATGAGTCCGAAAGCAATGCTGGTTCATGACCATAACACTTTTCCTCAGCATATTCTTTGGAATTTATGCGGGCATGCATGGTTGAATGATGGCTGAATGGCTGATAAGCATCTGTTTGGTTTGTATCTCTATCTCTCTATGGAAAAGTAAATGCTCAAGAGTCACCTCTGTCATCATTTCTCCTTCACATGAGAAAGCAGAGCAAGTGTGCTTTCCATGGTGGAGAATCCACGTTGCAGTGTCATAATACTTGTTTATTTATTTGTTGGGAGATAGTTGCTGATGGATGGATTTTTTGACGTGATTTCCTTGTTCTATTCCTGATATGGTAATATTCATACAGCTTATTTACTGGTCATTTGAACTCTGTTTTTAGTGTATGATCTGCAGAGGAGGAGGATGAGCAAATGTTTGTCTGCATGTGTGCGTGTGACCGTTATGTGTGGGCTCCCTTCGATTTTAATTTTTACGGTTGTAGATTTCAAAAGTGTTGTTTCCATAGTACTTGCATCTTGAGACCAACCTCTGATGATGTTGAACTTAGCTGGAATTTCTGCTCAGGATTTCGTTTATTGAGGCTCCCTGTCCAAAACAAAATCTTCTACAAATTTCCTGTTACCATTTGATTTACACCTGCTTTCTGAGGATATATGCAGGGGTTCTCTGCTCGAAAGGTAATAATATTATCTTTTTTGTGTGCAACCCTTGGCTTCGCAGATCGCACTTGAACTATGCCAAGAGCTGCAACTTGGGATGTCGAATATAATTTGTTGTTCGTCTCTGCTTTTGAAATGGTGTACTTTAGCTCTCAACTCATCGAGAAAGATATTTTATAAGATGAGGCATTACTGTATCCATGACAAGTTAGAGACAAAACCAGACATTTTGAATACATGAATTCACATTCTCTTGTGTAATCTAACCTTGTGTAAACGGTGTTCAGACTAATCTTGTATGAAATTATGTACTAAGTTCTTTCCGTCTCTGACATTGAAAAGCCAACTGCTCATATAACAGAAAACTTGATGGTAATTAAAAAGTAAAATTTTGTGTAAAACTGACTCCCAATGCATAATCCAACGGAAGGAACTGATAGGTTCTGAATCTGCTGGTCCAGTACCTGCGCTTCTTTTTAGAAGGGTCCGACCCCACGTCCACAAGCATCAAAACTGAATCACTTCCCATAGTGGCACAGACAATCAGTTTAGAAAAACAGCATCAAAGTAGGGAGGCAGAAGATATCTACATTTTTTTATCAAAGAAAAGAAGTATATATATATATATATATTCTGAAAAATGAGGGGCGAAAATTGGCCTGAAAATCTCTTTTCTTATTTTGGTGATTCGAAGAACAAGCACAAAATCCGTTTTGATTAAGATTCAAAAAGTCTTGGTAAATTTCACTGCGTAGGGGACTCGGTAGATCTGGCTCTTCTCAAGATTTTGGAATTCTTCTTTTGACTCGAACCATAGGAAAGAAATGCTTCGGTTGCAGAAGGAATCATGAAACTCAGATGTATAAATTAGAGGTTGTCTAAAATCAACACCTTCGGCTTTGCCAGCTTATATTACATTAACGTCAAGACTGCATGTTTTTTTTTTTTTTAAATTGGTACGTTCTTAGATACCTCACATCAATCTGTAGAATTATCTTTTTTTTCCCCCTAAAAGAACACAAAAAACATAAACCTAACATTAAATCCTAATAACCTTAACTAATATCTTTATCGCTTTCCACTGTCACAATAAACCATCGCTACATCATAAATATTGCTAATGGCTCTACGACATGGTTGAGCGACAGCTTTTAAATATTTAGTCATCCAACAAAATTTATCAGTCGGCGGATCTCTCTCTTTCTTTTTCTCTCTCTCTCTCTCTCTCTCTCTCTATATATATATATATATATATATATAGTTGGTAAAAGCCAGATCCTTTGATTTTTTGTTCATAATTTATTTTAAATGCAATACAAACATCTTAATATATTTATAAAAACTATTTTGATATGAAACATGGTTTTTTATTCAAGTTGTTCTACTGAAAAATGTTGATTTCTTTATTGTCACCATGGGGGCCTGTTCACTTTTTCTTATTATAAAAACACCATTAAAGTCTAAAAAATAATCAACTTAGTATATGTTTTGCATCAACCCATTCTTAAGATCAAATCAACAAGGTTAGATTGCAAAAAAAAAAAACACTTTAAAAATCAAAATGAAAGGGTCTGGTTTTTACCAACTTCTCTCTCTCTGATATATATATATATATATATATATATATATATATATATATATATATATATATATATATAAAAGAAGTGAGATGGGCCGACAGCTTTAAACACTTTAAAAGTCAAAATCGAAAGGTCTTTTTTTATCTCTGAGTTAAGTGTCTGGTTTTTACCAACTTATATATATATATATAAGAATTGAGATGGGCTGACTGCTGGATATCCCTAGATGATTTCAATCCCTTGTTTAAACCATCATAAACTGTTACTATGAACACTGCAAAGTATATTGTCACTAATGCTCATATAGTTAAAGTTTTTTAGTGACAGTCATAAATTTTATAGCTATCTGACAACATCTGGATATATGTATATATATTACATTGAAACAGTGTCAACTAAAATAATAACCACCATTGATTTACCTCTTTTGGAAAGTTGTGGGTGCAACTTGCTTTTTACCCAAAAGATAAAGTAAATAGTGAGCGTGGTACGTTTTCTACTTTCAATAATCTGAAGAGAGTGGCATCTGTCTATGCGACATCCATCTGCATTTCTGAAAGCATTTTATGCGGTCACTGCAAAACTGGTTCAGTTTCCTTTTTATTAGATCATTTTTCTGAATATTGGAAACGAAAATTGTCGATTTAGAAAGCTAACCTCAACTGCATAAACAAGTCGAGCATAACCAAGAAGAGAAGATGAGCAAGGACGGATCGAGTTCATACGCACATTCTATTGTAACCGGGTTCTTGATAAGAAAGAACACAAACGATTGGAATGTTTGACCGGAAAATGATATAAAATGTAACCCCACGGTGAAAAAACAAAAAAAAAGGAAGCATCGAAGGCAACAAGAGTAAAGGGCTATTGACTGCTGACAGGAATGCGGTCAAAAAGGAGGAGAGCACGTGAGGGTCAGACTTTTGAGTCAAAGACAGCGAGAGAGAGAGAGAGAGAGAGGACTGTTTGGATTGAAGAGCTCTCTCCCCTGAGCTTGAGAATCGCGCTGCAGAGATTCAAAGAAAGGGTGGAGGTCGAGAAGGAGGCAGCTGAGTGCGCATCAACATCAATCAAAAGTTGATCGAGGTTGCTGTGCGCATTGGAAATTGAAGACAAACATAATAATGTGGTATCACCTGATCCTTCACATTCCATTGGTTTCTACACGCAGGCAGAGCATCTTCCCTCCTCTCATGAACAGCCTATAAATCAATCTCTCTGGATATAAACCAATCTTCCTTGGATATTCACTTAATGGTATACGATAATTATATAAAGTAATCTTGCTTGACTGTGTATATATATATACAGAGAGAGAGAGAGAGAGAGAGAGAGAGATTGAATCTCTAAGAAAGTTGGTGCAGTGGGTTAAGCTTTGGTTGTCATGAAAGAAGTCAGAAATGATCAAATACTAGCATTACTCTTGCTTAATGCTGGACAATGTTTAATCAGTGAATTAGGCCGCAGCTTAGTTATCTGCAGAGAATAATAATGGGATTGAGTCTGTAAGACAGGAACTGCGTTCATTTCTTCCTGATCGATGAACAGCAGATTGTAGTATTAAACCACAAAGTTTCGAGAGCGAAAGTTCTCATACAGGTTAATTACTACTTGTTTCTCTCCCTGTACTGTCGCTTTACTATCAACGGTGTTCAACATGAAAAAGAAAAAAAGAAAGGATGCTGATAAACAGTGCTACACCACCATTTTAAATGTTATTTGTCAATTATTTTTCTTGCACAATCAATACATGAACTAGTGAATATACTGCAACAAAGATAACGGAAATATGAACTTTTACAAATATAACTCATTAAACGTCGATGCTTCTCAAGTCGGTAAGATCACCTGTGTGTGTGAATGAAATCGCCTGAGGATAAATAATTAACTGAAATATGCGATCCAGTTCACTGTTTGCCCAATTGACTGACGCTCTACCCTTGGAGGCAAGGACAGCTGGAAAGTGGGAACTGAACTTTTCAGCTGCATCACCTGCTGCTACCAACTTCCATACTGCAGGGATAAGGTTTTGATATTTCAATTATCTATTCTCACGTAGATGTTGAGGCGTCAATGGCAGAACTAGCGGATATCCCTAGTTCATCGGCCAAATCCTGCATGAGTCGATGAAAGATCTCATGCTTAAACTGCATCACAAGCACACCTCATGTTGTCGGGGTATACTTGCCCGTGTCGTGTGACGCCGGCGAAACCCGGCGGGATGTCGCCGGATGTGAAACCGCATGTTTCATTATGGCAAAAAATTCAAGGGGAGAAAGTTGAGGATTCCGGCTCCCCCAGCAAATGACAGGATGATTGGCTTGCTAATTTTGTACCCATTAACATTATGATTACCATTATGGTCGTCATCAATGTATATCCTTCTTCATGTTGCAGTGTGCCCATCAGGCTTGGGCATTATATGATCCAACCTTTCTTATGAACATCCCATATGCTAAACATTATGGACATCTTGCAGCTGGCAACGGGTCCACGACATTGACTGCAGGTCCATGGGATGATCATATTCATCCATGGATGATCGCTTTCATGGGGGTAATGTTGGTGCCAGCCATATGCACTCATGCACTGTGCTTTAAGGCTGTTCTAGAAGAAAGATATTACTGGTAAGAATGTCCCCAAGTTGTGAGAAATAAACAAGATAGGAGTCCTCATGAAGAAAGATATTACTGATAAGCCTGTCCCCAAGTTGTGAGAAATAAACAAGATAGGAGTCCTCATGCACATATTTGCAATTTGCGAAGTGGGCCTATAAGGGCAAAGCCATTCATGTGTTTTAGACGGTGATATATATATATATATATATCACCGTCTAAAACACATGAATGGCTTTGCCCTTATAGGCCCACTTCGCAAATTGCAAATATGTGCATGAGGTATATATATATATATATATATATATATATATAGAATTAGATAATCGCAAGGTCAATCATACATTCTCTTCATTTTACAGCCACATAAAAGATCGGTGAGAATTAGATATTAGAGAATCTTTTGCTGCTAAGTAGATAAAAGGAAAAAGATATGAAAGTTGTTCGAGTGACCCCATCAAATGAGTCACTGCAGACTCCGGGCTTCACGTCTTAAAAGTCCTTGAAAAGAAGGAATAAGCGAGATTGCTATAAAGGGAAAAATAGTGCATGAAAAGAATAACTTTTGCGGCAACTCTTTTAATATTTTAATAAGAACATTTATATGTGTAGGTGGATTAAATAAATGTAACTATATAAACTGATTTTGTATTACTGCACCAATTCAATTGAAGGTTCACTAAAGTACACATCATTTCAAGATCAGTTGTTAATCGAGCCAAAATCATGTTTAAAATTTGTATGCTACCATATGTCTGTGTTTGTGAAGATATGGAGTTTCAGAAGAGACATGTATATACTTAATTTGCATGAGGACGTGTAATGTTTGTCTCAGGTTAAGAGGTGCAAAGAAGGGCAGACCGCTGATTGGCCTGTCGTTGTTTGATGGTGGGACCCATGAGGACTGCAGCAGAGCAGCAGGCCACATGCAAATGGTGCATGATCAGAAAATGCCCTATCATTTCGCGTGTGGGCCCTTGCCCCTCCTTCCTCTTGTGGCCTTAATCTCACCAAAGCCAGCCAGCCATGTACCCTGCTTATCTAAATAGTCACCGATCACAATAGAAGTTTATCATTTACCTCATCTCCTTTCCTTCTCCTTGCCTTCAGGGTTCAGGGTTATATGGGCTTTAACCGAGTAACAGACATCATTTCTTTTCTCTTTAGAGCATAGCATTTGGAGGAATCCAATTGGTGATGGGACTCTCCCCCTCTTTCAGTCCGACCAGTTGTGCTATGTTCCTTGAGGCTGCCCATCTATTAATTTGACTTGATACTCTCCCCATTACAAATCACCCCCTTATTTTCAGAAGTGTTGATCATCAAAATCCTTTTAGCCTTTTAGAAATACAAAATTACAAACTCTAATTTTCTAGCAAAAAGCTTTTGAACAATGCTTAAAAGATAAAAAATTTCCTGTCTCATGAAAATATCATGTAATTGTGTTCAACGTTTGGTTAAACATCTATAATTGCATCATGTTTGTTGGTCCGGCATAAGAACATAGGTGCATTTTAAAAGAAGAATACAATGTTCTTGGTACCATACATCGGCCTACTATTTTTATGGGTAGATTGTTATTTTTTATTTTGTGTTGTTAAAAGTCGACGTAAAAAGATGCATCATGTTGCAAAAAAACCGTAACCGACGCAAATGTACCTTTTTTGATGGTTTTTAGCGACAGAAAAAGACAACGATCCGGCAATAAAGATAGCGTGATTGATTTCAATTCCTCCATATATAGTTTTCTTATACCATTTACATTTTTATTTGAAAATTCTGATAAATAGTCCACTCAAACAAAACGCGGGCCCAGCTTGGGGATGCCATGAGGTTCAGAAGACAGAGAGCGGGGGTGGTGGCTCCCACCATTGTGGTGCACATTCAAAGCTGTGGGAGAAGAGTTGGAGGCTGGTGGCTGAGAATGGTCCTGACAGAAAGAGATTATATTCATGCCTCCAGAGGTAGACGTTGTGTGCTCCTCATTAATCTGCTTACCAATATCACTGTTTTTATTTCATTTCGTTTTATTTTTCACCTCCCCCTTCGATTTTGCAATAAATAACTACGCTTCATGCACATGCAGTGCTCATAGCAGTAGGATCTAAGTAGTCCCCTCCCTTTCTCTCTTTATAGCAAGCGTTACGTTAAAAGCGAAAAACCAAAGAAGAAGAGGAATTTGCGGGACAATGAAAACACACCGTCGGCAAAGAAGAGAAGGAAAGGGGAATGACAGTGGATAGCGCGGACCATGATGGGATGCGCAGCGGGGATTCCTCCCAACACTTGTAAACAGATTGCAACTCCTGCCACTTTTACTGTTGGCCTGTCACATTTCATCACCTTCAGCAGTGTATAATTTGTTTTATTTTGTGACGGTTAGTTGCTTTACTATCATTTTTAACCATAACATGTACATTTTATGACTGTTTTAACAGTACAAAGTAATTATATATATATATATATATATATATATATATATAAATAAGATAACCTACACACAGATGTGCGTGCGCCAACACACACACACACACACAAATTGTTGCGGTGGTGACAGCTTTGGATGCCCAAGAGGAAGGAAACTGTGGCTTGTGGAACAATGACGGCGATTGTTGCGGCAAGAGCAACCGTAAAATGGTAGTTTCTTTCGATTGTTAGGAGAAAAATTTTGAGGGTGGGAAGAATTAAATATGGTGTGGGGGGAAGAAGTGGTCTTTATTTGGGCCATCACGTAACGCGAATGCATGAGACGCTGATTGATTCGGGGGCCACCACGTGTCCCCACGCAAATCAAATGCGACGAGATGCCTCACCCGTGTGGGGCCCACGGCCCCGGAGGGGGAGAACGGGGCCCACCATCCGCACTTCTTCTCAGCCTTGAAATGTCCGAGCAGGGCCCACCGGGGGAGGGGGGGGGCTCCTGTCTTCTTCCCGCCTGGATCGAGCTCCCCGATTTTTATCTGTAATCAACAGTTTATGAGACGAGCTGCTATTAATCGAAATTCCAGTTCAGAGCTAAAGAGCGGTGGAAGTTGTCGCTTCAAACCGGAAACTCTCTCTCTCTCTCTCTCTCTCTCTCTCTCCGCCTCCCACCACCGCCACCATCTCTCTCCCTTGTATGGTCAAGGATGAATCACCGCGCACCAATTTGGCATATCGACGGCAACCCACTTCCGCTTTCGCCAGGTTTCATCCCGGAGGCCGGCGTCCTCCAACCGTAAGTATCTCCTTCTTCTACTCTTCTAGCCATACCCTCACAATTCACCGTCTTCCTCGTTCATCGTTATAATATTTCGAATCCTCCTTGTTGCTGTCTGTTGCAGGGATGAGAGCGACGTCCAGGAATTGTTATGGCGGGACGGGACAGTGGTCACTCAAACCTACAGCCAGAAGACGGCCCGTGCCTCCGCCCTCACCTTCTCCGGCGAGGGCCTCCCCTTCAACTACACCTTCTCCAAGTTCGGACCCCGGGAGTCCAGGACCGTCGAGGCGACCCTCTCCTCCTCCGACCCACCGCCGCCGTACATCCAGGACGACGACATGCCCTCCTGGTTGAACCACCCGTTCGACGACGCATTCTACCGCGACCTCTTCCTCCCGCCAGGCGACCGGACTCCTCAGGCTCCGGTGCCTGCGTCGCCGGAGCCCAGCGAAGCGGCAACCGTGCGGGACTCCCACGCTTCGAGGGCCCGGAAGGCGCCGGCCGAATCGCCTTTGAAGCCCGGACCGAAGGTGGTCAACTTCTCGATCTTCGCGAAGACGGCCGGCTTGGTCGGTGAGGTTGGAATGAGACGAACGAAGCTCGTCGCTGGCGGGTCGGAGAAGGCCCGGCTCGAGTCGACCACTGTGGTAGATTCCTGCGACACGCCGCCGCAGCTCGTCGGTCCCCGCCGCCTCAACACTGTAGCACAACCCGAGTCGAACGATCTCTCCGCTGCGTCACCGACCGAGACGATGGAGCTCAGCAAGGAGGCCGCAAGGAGCGAGTCCGAGCGGCACGAAGCGACAATCACGTCGTCCAAGCTAATGGCCCGGAAACGGAAGTCGCGTGACTCGGTAGAATCGGAAAACCGCTACGACGAGGTGAGTCTCACTTCTTTCTCCTTAAAATCCATGCGTATCTAATGTTATAATGACCAGACCTGTCCCTTGGACCGGAAGCTCTAGTTTGGTTCCGATACATTTTCTAACCCCGTCTTTTTTCTATTTCAATTTTATCAATTTTCATCGGATTTTTTTTTTTTTTTTGTGTGGTAGAGAGCACCCCAGATGGGAGCCCCTACAAGCAACTAAGAAGTCGAATGCTGAATAATAAAATCAAGTAATAAGAATCCGGTGTTTCTAAAGCACGCATTATAAAAACATTGGTTGCAAAAACACAAAGAATGTAGCTAATCTCTTGTTTTCTCTAAATTAAGCATGTACCATATAAACATTTGCTCGAAGTAGTGAACGTGAAATTAAGATTATTTAATTATAACAATGCACATTATGCACTGTGCTGAGGGCTAAAATGATACTTTCATTAGGGATCCAACTCCAAGTGGGTCGGATCATCTCACCATAAGATTAAGATTAATTTTGTGAGTTTAATTAAGCTGCGATTAGTCTAATCCGGATCCCAGTCGGAACCCTTTGCATTATCAATAGCTGCGGATGTAGATGCATTCAAGAGCGTAGCTACAACGATTTCTGTCGTTTTCCGAAAGCCGTAATTCCACCACGGGAGCGCCGGTCGATTTGGGTCCCTTCCTCCGGCCATTGGACCCAAAAGAAGGAGGGAGAAGGGCGTCGAGGAAAAGTCCAGATTGTCCATGCAGGATCCGATGAACGACACCTAAAACATGCGTGTCGATACCAGAATTTCGAGTACATTTTGGGGAAATAAACTATTCGGCCACCTCGCCCGTTTCCGCCGCTGTTTCTTGGTAGTGTAACGTTAGCAAAAATTTGGAATCTCCCCAGTTCTGGACTCAAGGGGCGTCTGGGTTCCAGCTATCCGACATATGCTGGCCATGGCCGTGGATCTTTATCTTTTTTTTTTCTCTTCCTTAATTCTTCGTTCTGTTTGGTGCTGGTCGTCCATCTTTAGGATGAACAGCTTCTTAATGTTTCTTTTTTTTTTTTGGTAGAGAGAGGAATTAATAATTCTTTTAACTTAAATCAGTGGTGGAGCCACGTATGAGATAATGAGAGTCTGAGGCCCATCAATGTTTTTTTTGTTAATTTTCATATCAACATCTGCAAATATTTGTTATAAGAATAACCCTTCAAATTTAAAAAGATGTGAATGACTGCCCTTCTGAAAAATCTTTCTAGCTCTGCCTGCACTCGGCAGACCAAGCGAATTGTATTGTATTGTATTAATGTTGTTTACTGCTGGCGCTTAATGATGTCCAGAACCTTGTGCAGGATGGTGAGGCTGATGAATCCGTGAACGCTAAGAGATCGAAAGCGAAGCGGAGGAATCGAGCAGCGCAGATCCATAACCTCTCTGAAAGGGTAACTTTTCGTTCTTACCTGGGAGCAAAGCTATATGTGTGCATGTGCAGGCAGTTGCCTACTCAATTCCTTGCATATTTTATATGGTAATCTCTCCTAGGTGGCCCTTCAAGGGTCTAAAGTATTATCCTTCTGAGTCCAAAATTTCTGGCTCTACCTCTGTTTATTAGGCCGCGATAATAGTGCGTTAGCTACGTGTCGAGATTTTATTTAGTTTTACACACAAATACTTTCTTTCATCTGATTTGATGTATATGTTTCTTCTATACACTTTTCGTTTCAATTTGTCCACTTATAACACATAGAAACGGCACTTACTCTAGAGGCTCAACATCGTCGACAAAGTACCTTGCCCTTAAACGACATGTCGGAGAAAAGGGCCTTTAGTTGGGACACTGGGAGACACATCCACATGCTCACAAGTACAAGATGATGAAATATTCACCAAGCAAACAGTGAAAATAAATCTTGGTATGAAAGATATTGCTCTTTTGGAATGATATTATTATCGAACCACACGCTCACATATATCAGGACGTGCATATGCAACACGCAGCCAATGAACATAAAACTTTGATGGAAGATGTTTCTCTTTTAGAAGAGCGAAGAATCGGATGCTCACAAAAAATAAGGAGGTGCATATGAATGCCACCACAGACTTGATGAACATATAGAAAACTTGAAACATGTTTTGTTTTGGTTTTTTTTCATATAACATAGGGCGTGTTGGGGTGATTGTGGATATTGGGTTTGTGGGAACCCAGTTCTCACAAGACAACATTTTCAAAAGGGCGTGAATAATATGCAGAGCATGCACCTCTCAGAATTTTTCATAGAAAACGTCCCCTTGATCTTATCCCAAAAATTCATAAACGAGGTCTCAAAAACAGGGTAGAAAACCAAGATTTTACAAACTGGGTTTTCATAAAACAATGTTTTTTTTTTTTTCCTTTTTCTTTCCTGAAGATATCATCCATGAACAACAATATAATCATTCTCAGAATAGACCTGCGCATCAGAGTCCCAATATATATATATATATATATATAAGTAAAAGGAAAGAAAGTCTTAAGTAGGGGCCTTTTGAACAGAGGGGAGTGTCAGAAAATTTTGGCTAATGGGCACTATGTACATAATTTAAAAATTTTAAAGGGTACTTGTATGTAAATGAAATTTCAATATGAAAATGGAGCCTGTATAGGCAATTGCCTACACCTGCCTCAGACTCCAGATTGAATCAAAGAACTTTCATCCAGGCACATGAAACTAGGCTCTTGGAAGGCCATAATGAAGTTAGAACGGTGCCTGACTAGTTATTGGTTTTAGAGTCCTTTCCTTGTAAAAGAGATGGTGACATTTGATGACTAGAACGAATATGTTGTTGGACGGCAGAGAAACCACTTTTGGGGTGAAAGATTTGGTTGTTCCGATTCAACCTAACGTATCTCCAACGCTAATCCTACAAATGCCGGCCGTAGGGATCTCTACAACGCCGACGGATTGAATGTTCGACCATCGACTATTGAAGTTGATGTCGACGCTGACTAGTCCAGCCTTCCCTTGTCGCCACAACATCATTTCGTCGTTGAGCTTTTCATATCACACACCATTCAATGCAATGCAGTAACACACTCTAAAAATTCGGGCCCGAGCATTAATCTAGTGCTCTTTTTTTATAGATATAGATGCATAGATCCTATATCTACATGAAATGAAGTACTAAAAGTTGCACAACTTTCCACCAATGGAACAAACATATTGGAGAGTTGGGGATGCGTTAGGATATCTAGATATTCAGTACAACACAAAATGACAAAGTCCTTGTCCCAACGCAATCCTTTCAATAGAGTCATGGCTACTTAGGGAGCAAAGCTCCATTTTTTGGAACAGTTGCAGCAAACGATCATTTTTAGAACCTTATCTTGGTGGGGTCGATGTGTTGTTTTGATGTAATGTCGTTTGTCTCTTGGGGGCCAAATTCTGTGGTAGCTGCTTGTAATAATAGATGGATCGGGTTCATATGGGTAGCCTCAATACTAATTGTTTCTTAGTATCAAGATTTTTGGGGCTTGCATAGTTGAAGTCGTCCTCATTGTTGTTTATGTCTTCCATCTTCATGATGGACTCAATTTTCCTTGCTGAAAAACTATTGCAGAGGAGAAGGGACAGAATCAATGAGAAGATGAGGACACTTCAAGAGTTGCTGCCTCGATGCAACAAGGTGAACCCCTTTTCATCCATGCCCACAAATGGCATGAAAGCAAAATAACTGCAATTTTTTTTTTCATGATTTTGATGTCTTTGTGTGGGTGGGAAATTATGACTTAATAAGCAATAAGATCTGGCTCCCTCGCTTTTATGGAATTATATTCCTGAGTACAAAGAAAATAAATTCTTATGACAGAATTGTTAAGTTTAAAGCATTATTTGAAGAAATTAATAAACTAATATAATAATGCTCATTTGTTTCGATTCCCAGTCGATTAATTTGAATCTCCACCGTCGGTTCCCATAGCGATGGCGTCGGCATCTTGGTTGGCTTCCATCGTGGTCTCAAACGGCCAAGGGGAACTCCATCGAACACGGCCAAAAGAAAATAGTTAAAGGTTGACACACTGACATTGTGCTCCAGAATATAGCCATAAAACTGCATCGCGTGAATTGCTATAGATTTTACGAAAACCGACCTATTCAGGCTAATTTGGATAACACTGAAGCAAATGGTGGTGTCTGTGCATGTCCACCAACAATGACGATCGGTGGACGGATCTAAGGGGCGAACTAAGCTGCAGGATGCTGGTGGATGAGCTGGACGAAGGGCAGCAGAGTGCAGAGAGTGAGAGGTAGAACTTTCACAAGGTAGACGCCGGCCGTCGTCGACGTGAAAGCAGCGATTGGCAGCGGCCGGCCATTACGCGAGGGTTTTCCTTCAACGTGAAAACAGAAGAGAAAAAATCAAGCCACTGCTCAAAGGACAATTAAATTATTAATTCTATTGCAAGCATGAGATATTAATTCTCATTAGTGCAGGTCAAAACTTTTTCCTTTCGTTTAAATTTTGGTTTTGATCGTTTACAGGTATTTCTTATAATTGTTTAGTCAAATCTCACGAAAAATTGTTGTTTCAAAATTTTGCCACTGGTTTAGATTAGCAGGTGCTGCTATTCAGTTCAATGAGAGGGAGGATGAGGTTTGTGGGTCGATTTTACTAAAATTGATATACGCACTTGATCTTATGCAGTATCCACATGTTTGAGTTGGGTGGTTGTTCCAGAAAAAAAAATGCACCATATAAACAAATTGAAGAAAGACAAAGCATAGCAGAATTTAGTTGCAAAAAACTTTACTATGTCTAATGTTTCAGATAGCGAGTAGTATCCGGCGAAAAAGAAAATCTAGTAGCTTCTTATTTTTCTCTCTTTTTGACAGGCAGATAAAGCATCATTGCTGGATGAGGCTATAGAGTACCTAAAGGCTCTGCAACTCCAAGTGCAGGTTCGCCCTTTGGCATATTTCCTGCTTCTGGTTGCCCCATTGGCCTGTTATTTGTCCTTACTCTGCTCAATCTACTACTGAATTTTTGATGGTTGTCCATGCCTTTTGGAGAAGATGATAAGCAACCATATATCATATCCATTCTTAATTCAAATATTGTGTATGTCACTTGACTAATCTTTTACAGAAACTGTCTGTTTATTTATGGGTTTCCTCAATGTACTCTGTCATGAAAAGATCTGTTAAGCCACTCACGTTGCAGAGTCATCCCAACAACCAAGAAAGGAAAGGGAGGGTGTTTAAAAGCAGTTAGAAATTTCACTAATTTTTGTTGGCACTATCCTTCAAGAAATCATTAGATTCATTTTACATGAAAAACTGATTTTAGATTATTATACAAGAAGCTTATCTGTCTTTTCCTTTCAATGTATTGAGGATCCCTTAAGGCTTTTACTCATGGCATGATATCATATGCTTAACAACCAAGTAATTAGGGTCTTGTTTTCTGTATTGATGAATGAAACAGATGATGTCAGTGGCATGCAGCATGCCACACATGATGTTCCCTGCCCACAACCAGTGGATCAATCCCATGGGCATAGCTATTGGGATGGGGATGGTCGCCGGTTCGACGCGCTCAACGTTGCCGTTTTCGCCGGTCGTTCCGGGTGCAGCCCAGCTCTGCCCAGCTCTCCCAATGACAAGCGTTCACAGCATCCAGGCGGCTCCCCAAGCCTCCAAGACAGAGTCAGTCGCCGGAAGCTTAGACTCACTCTTGAGCCCATCTCAGCCTGCAACTCTTGCAGAATACCAACAATACTTGAGCCAAGTCCAAATGCAAATACCACAAAGGGTAAGTTTCTAGCTTGAGCACAGTTGCCTTTCTTTCTCTTGATTGTGCAAGATTAGGACACAGGAATCCCCAGGTCGTGAAGCTGATTTTAAGTCCAGGCCCTTAGCAGACAAATATAATTCCTTTAGTTCTTGTTTGATTAGTGCAGAAGAACACCTGTTCTTCCTCAAGAACCAAAGGAGGAGAGCCCCCGCATCATTGTTTGGTTAGAGGGCATGGAGCTTCATCATTTATCTCCGAATGTTGTTGCTCTTGAAATGCAAGCATTTATTCCCAGGGAGTTGGTGCAATGAACAGTGTGGAGGATGGTAGGTCTGTTTTTGATTTTCTCGAGGCATCAACTTCTTGTGCTACAAAAAAACACCAATATTTAAGTTGAAGTATAGAAGGGCATCATTTAGAGACACCAAGGCAAGCTTGGTACCTTGAGGGGATAGGAAGAAAGATGGGGACTTCAACCCTCTTCTTGACAGTAAATGAAATATTGATACTCTTCTTCTGTTCACCTAAAAAATGTCAGCGTTTTCACAATGGGAATGAGTTCTTAGAGCATGTTTGATACCACAGAATGCAGTGTCCCCAAACGCAAATGCAAGTTGCCCGGAACACATTTGCTACATTCTGCCATTTGGGTGGAATGGAACGCAGGACATGCTTACTGTGGAGCGTCCGTTCTGCTCAGGCACACTCAGATTCCAATGTTCCAAGATCAGGAATAAAAAAAACTTCCTGATATACGCTGGCGAAGCAAGGGCCTTCTGGGATGCACTACATGTGATGGCTAGATGGTTAGGTTGCATTGTCATAATTCATATTGCTTTCTATTTTGATGGACTTTAGATACAATGCCTATATAAACATATTCTCTGTTTTTTTCTTTCCAAAACTGTAATCTGATCGTTTCTAACGTTTTATCTTGGCTAGATTGCGCTACAATCAGATCCAAGCGGGAACAAAAGTGAAGGAACTCTCCCGAGCAGTCAATGAGGTGGTTTATTATTATTATTATTATGTTATTGTTATTGTTGGTATTAATTCTAATTCAAATATTAATGTGCCCTTGATAGGTAGAAGTAGAGGACAAAATAAGGATGCGAATAGAGAAGCCAAGATGAGACTCCCTTCATCAAAGGTGGTCGAGTACTCTTTCAAACTAACTCTTCTATCTCATCACACTGTAAGATATGTTCAATAGGTTCTGGTTGGATAAGAAAGTGAGTTACTGTTGTTCAACAGTGTTCATGAATGGATTTTATTGATCCCTTTTTGGAATATGGATTTTATAGTCTTTGAACTCACGCTTCTATGCTGGTGGAGTTGCATTTCCTAGATTCTCAGTTTTTCTCGAGGTATATATTAGAAGAGGGAGAGAGAGAGAGAGAGAGAGCATAAAAGGAATAGAGAACATAGATTACATAAACAAAGTTCTTAAACCTAAAGAATTTGGACCATAGTAAGACACCCAACAAAAAAAGGAGTGAAGATCAAATTAATTTGTTGTCAGTTGATGTTGCATCCCTTCCGGTTCAGGTCTGTGGCGGCATGCTCACCAAGAAATGGCTTATAATATTTGGAGGGAGTAATCCTTTTACTGTGGAATGCAGTGGAAGCAGAATGACACTGTCTTTCGTACATTTTTTTTTGCTTTGTTCTATATGGCGAATGCAAGAACACGCATTTGTGCCTCATGATTGATGAACAATTCTAAAACTCTACAAGATTCTCCCTGCTCTTTGGTCTGATCCACCACCCATTGGGATACTGCAGACCACGGCCACAGAAAATGCCTATGATTAATAAAAAAAAAAACTTGTTTAAAACGTGAAAAACTGGTCAGCCGAATAAAATACCAAAAAAAAAACATTTTTTAAAACATGTCAAAAACGGAAAAAAGAAAACGTGAATCTTTTTTGCGTTTTTCCCTGTTTTTTTTTCATTTTTTCTTATTTTTTTAAAGTTTTTTTTTTCATTTTTTTGCAGTGTTTAGTTACTAGATTTTTATTTTCACGTTTCATTTTAAGATTTTGAACACCTTTCTGATTTAACTGGATCCAGTTTCACATTAACATAAGTGCTATTTGAGATCAGATGGGCGGAGGACTGACTTCAAATCTAAAGATCTCAGATTAAATTCGGATCCGAGATCATCAAACAGACTCCTGAACAGAACTAATTAGTTAAAAGGAAAAGATTGGACACTCTCTATCCCCAGCTTGGAAAACTCACTCGATTTGGACAAGCTCATTTCCGTGCTGCAAACACGGTTAATCTTCTCTATCATATCATCATGAGCCAAAATGCTTGAAGATAATTGAGTGCTTAGTGCTTATTCTTAATGAAGCCAAAAGATGGCAGTTTAGGATAATATTGAATATAGTTTGTGCTGGCATCAGGTCATCGGTCACAGCGACACCATGCAGAATCCCCGACACACTGTTGCGATGCGGCATCGACACGTGTCTTATGCTCATTTATGAATATTTAACTGTGCTTTGTATTTATTAACCAGTCCAGTCAGTAGCTAGACTTGCCCTTGACAACAACCATCTTGGATTAGGTAAGCACAAAGAAGCTTAATTATAAATGGGCAAGACTTTTTTTTTTTTTTTTTAATGCAAATATGTTGGGAACAAATTTTGAAGAAAAGAACTTGTAATATTCAATCACTATGATCCTTTAACAACTCCATTCTTCTATACCCACTTCACTAATCATCATCTCTTTCAAATTCCCAATGCACCATGAACAAGCATAACAAAAGTCATCGATTCCAATTTAGAAGATCTACTTAATCAATCATGGCCATCTTCATCATTAACATCCTTGCACAGCCAACCACTGCAACACTTCCCCCTCAACCCAACAACTCCATCTTCAATCTCCTCCTTATATAACCTCACCATTTGCTTCATTCATTCCCACCTCACTTCTCAGTCCACTTTCTTTTCACCTCATATTCGTCCTCTTTCAAACAGCCTGAAAAAATGTTCCTCCTCAAGACACAATCCTTGGCCCTCTTGTTGCTGCTGCTAGCAGTTGCACATCAATACTCTAGGACCCATGCGGCCGCCGACCCTACCGCCGGAGGCGTCCCGGAGGCGCCGCTGGAGTTCTACATGCACGACATCTTGGGGGGCAGCGGCCCAACCGCCAGACCGGTCACCGGCTTGCTGGGCAGCATCTACAACGGTCAAGTGCCCTTTGCCAGGCCGCTGGGCTTCAGGGTCCCACAAGGTGGTGTGGCCATCCCCAACCCTAACGGTGCCATCCCCACCTTCAATGCCCATGGTGTCCCGTTGGGAACCGGACTGTCCGGCACCAATTACGTGCGTTCTTCTTCGGATGGAAGGAACACCGATGTGCAAACGCAAGTAGGCACGGATGGGCTCAGCTTGGGGTTCGGAACGATCACGGTCATTGACGACCAGCTGACCATGGGACCGGACATGGGCTCGCAGCCAATCGGAAAGGCTCAGGGGGTGTACGTGGCGAGCTCCGGGGACGGATCTTCACAGATGATGGCGTTCACGGCCTTGTTGGAAGGGGGTGAGTTCGGGGACAGTTTGAACATGTTCGGCGTGTACCGCCTAGGCGTCCCCATGTCCCGGCTGTCCGTGACGGGAGGGACAGGCAAGTTCAAGCACGCCACTGGGTTCGCCGATGTCCAGCCACTCATCCCAACGGGTCAGCATGTGACTGATGGCGCCGAGACGCTGCTGAGGATCACCGTCCATCTTGTCTACTGACTCCAGATCGACGGTCATTGTGGCGAACTGTAATTGTTGTGGTTATCTGTGAGTGGATTTTGAAATGTGTCTTGCATTTTCAGTTGGGACGATGTTATTGTTGTGGTGATTATGTCAAAAAACCATGAAAAATTCGGTGCTTATCTACTATGGATAATTATGAAAAATGAGTTCTCTAAGTGTAAACTTTCTGTATGCATAGCATAACATCTTCAGAGCATATTATATTTTGGAGCAGCGTGCTAGAGCTTGAGAATGACGAAAGTGCCCTCCAAGTTTGGAAACGACGCCTTCTCCTATAAGGGTTACAATTGGAAAATCTTTTGCATTTGGAAAAAAGAACACTTAAGATGTTTTTATTTTTTTTGGAAAAAAAAAATGTGTAGGTTAGAGATAAGCTGCTAGTGGGTGCCAGATTCATGAAAAAGCCACTTTTCATATAAAATATTTAGATTACTCATCTTTGATCTTAATTGCTTGAGTTACTTTTTGTATCGCCTAGCTAAGTAACTAGCTTTTGAGACTAATGTTTTTGGCCAAAATCCAACTGCATGTTATTTTTTCTAACTTTATGTTCTAGCTCTTATTCTACCTTTTACATCAAAGACATTTCTTTCGGGCACAAGCAAGGGCGGAGTCATAAATTTTTCATGAGGAGGCAGAATTAAAGTTTCTAAACTTTGACTGGAGCCAAAATATTATTTTTCAAAATTTTTATGTAGAACAAGTGAAATTTTAAAAGGAAATTATTGAGGTGGGGCCAGGGCCCATGCGGGCCCCCATGGCTTCGCTTCTGGGCACAAGATTGCTTAATCAGTAAGTTACTACACACTCTTTCAATGGTACTACCAGCTAATTAGCTAAACAAATTAATCTCGGGGCGCAGCCAAGATTTCATCTTTAAAGGGCTTAAACAGTCATGCGACTGTCAAGTAATTTAAAACAAAAAATAAAATAACAGGAGCCCATTCCTATTCTTTCAAAAGGTTTACAGGAGCTTAACTAAAATTTAAAAAAAAAAAGTAATAGCTAAATTTAGATTTTCATAACTTGAAAGGGGCCATGGCCCCCCCTTCTCTCCGCCCCTCAAGAAGCCTCTTGGCAGTCTTTGCACCCTATCTCCTTTGTCGTTGAACAGGGACCTTAGCTGGTGATTTAGGAAGGAAAACAAATAATTTTTCTCCCTTTTTATTTTTGTCATAATTATGAGAAGTATTTTAGTTTTCCTGTTCTAAGTACCTTTTTTTCTTGTATATGGGCATTTTAATTATTTCAATGCACTTGAACACTACCAAACTTGGATTACCAGCCATGCTTAGGTTGATAATGTTTTTTCTCCCAATTGCAAGTATATAGTTTTCCATATGGGAAAAAATGAATTGAGATGTAGAAAAACATAGCAGTATATGTGATATCAGAAATGTTAATTAAGCTTAATTAACCATTCACAAATACTTCAATTTTCCTATCTTAAGGGGTGTAGCATCAATGAGAACCCAATCATCAGTTCGATTATTGTGGATGCTGCTCTTTTAGACTGTAAAAGATGACAAGCACCACTCTCGAGTTGAAGTAAATAACTATAAGTTCACTCAGGTTCCGACACAGTTTGAACCTTGAGGACAAGGAAAAGGAGAAGGGGCTTCCGCCTCTCAACCCAAGCAGTGGGACTCTCTCCGTTCACCGGGAAATAGTTACCTCTTCCTCCTCAAAGGCATCCGCGTGCACAAACGCTATGTCATATCGATGTGATAGATGAAGAAATTTATATGCATATTGTCTACAACATGACCCACATAAGCTTGATGTATATGAAATTACCATTAATGAGCACTCAAAGTCTCCAATTTTGTTGGCTTATCCTTTCAGACTTGCCAACAGCAACATGAATGCATTAAAGGAGAAGGGCTCTAACCAAATTGAGTTTAGCTTTCCAAGCGTGGGATCATGTGGGTCTCAAGTGGCTTCCTTTTGCAAAAAGCAAGCTTGACATTCCAACTCCTCTGGACCAAAAGCTTTTGAACAACAAAAAGTTTGTCAAAAGTTGAAATCTATCCAGATTTTGTTGCATGGTAGCGCTAGAAATTAGTTAGGTGTCTGGCACTTGGCCACTCAGTGGATGTATCACACTCCGCGCCATCCCTTGAAATATGCATGGCTGCTAGCTTGTCGACCATATATATATATATATATATATATATATATATATATATATATATATTCATGCTTCCAGCTTCTTTGAGGGAAACTCCAGAGTATAATGTTTATTGGTGGTAACAAATAAGTTGAAGGTGTTTAGTTCTTGTCCTTAAAATCTGTGAGAGCAGAACATCCTTGACATTATTGTGATATTTCTACATTGCGTGGTAGAAGAATCATTGGGTAATAATGCGAAGCATTCTTTTGTGCATTGACATGGCAAAGCCTAAAATTTTACTTTTCATCCTCTTAGGGTATATAACCTGATTCTTGTGTCTTGGGGTGTTGCTTCCACTGTGCTTCTACTTGTACATCTCTTTTTGTAATACAAAGAGTTGATGCCTGAATATTCGAAACAAAAACCGGTCACTTACCCGTCCTCGAAGACTTAGTTGAGGAACATGAGTGTATAGCAATCAAACTACTATATTAGTGCCTCTTAGCCATAAAAAGTTTAAGAACATCTTTTTGAAGGTCTCAAGGCAAACTCTGCATCCAATTTTGCATGAAAACAGTAGCGAAGCTATTGTGTGACTGGCGTGGGCCACTGCCCATGCCAACCCCTGAAATCTTATATTGTGATTAAGCTGGACCTAGGTTCAGCTAGGTCCAACCATCAGTGTCCTGCAGTCATTCATTCTTTTAAGCGAGAAATCTGTTAGCGCCCTTCAGTCAAAATTTTTTGGCTCCATCACTGCATGAGAAGATACAAAAGTGCGAGTTTCCATGAATTTGAAATTAAGAATATGAGGACAGAAGACAAGGAGATGCCATTAATTAATTAAGAGGAAAATAAGGACTTGACAGATAGGCCTTTTCATCAACAACATCCATTTGGAAAAAGGGACTTTAGTGCTGAGATTCAATTGCTTTTAGCTCATCCTCCACCAATATCAATCCTTTCAATGGACTGTGGGCCTCAGCCTAAAAGCCAAACCCCTCTCTTGAAACTTTGTATTTGGAATTTCCCTATCAATAATCATGGGGAGCACGCATGCCACTCTTGTGCTTGTGCACTTAGCAGACAAAGAACAAAGCAAATGTAAAGAGCAGCGTCCTTATATGGCAAAGTTGCTTTCTCTCACTTCCTCCACCAGACTTCACAGTAAAAGGTACTGCCCACAAATATTATAAGCAGTCGTTGCTCTTGGTGATCATGCCAACGCAGATATCGCTGCCAAAAAAGCGTTAATGGTTAGATCTGCCCATGATTCTTTTTCCATCGTTTGCTCTTGATTTTTTGATTTGGGAATATTTCAACAACTTGGTATTTGATGAGTTAAGTTTTTCACGCAATTGCTTATTATATCTCTTTTATATTTACTTGAGTGTGCAGTAAAGGCGGTCAGTGGGATCGTTAGTTCCAGATTTGGCATGGGGGCTGAGAAATAAAAAGCAATTCTGCCCTTGAAGCGAGAAGAGAAGTGGGTTTCTGTCTTCACTTTGATGGTGGAAAGGTTTAAAATGGATGGTTGCGTCAAGGTCTTTAAGGCAAATAGTTGGTTCAAATAATATATATACATATATATGTGTGTGTGTGAGAGAGCCGATAAAATGAAAATATATAACAAAATTTGGGGACAAGAGGACCCTTAGATACAAAAACAGAAGCAAGAAGATGAAATATACAATACAATGCACAAAAAAAGAAATGAGGCATGGTGAGAGAGGAAAGACAGAGCGGCACAGTCACCCAGCTGTAGACGGTCAGCGGTGCCTTAACCGAATGGCAAACTGGACATCTCCCTCCACAAGATGAACCATATAATTTGGCGAAGAGAAGGTGCCCCTGAAGACCCTGTTGTTGCGCTCCTCCCAAGTGCGCCACCAAACTGAAATGAGCCACGACCTTCAAACACGACCCCAGTAAGCAGACAGGTGGGGAGAAGGACAAAAGAGGAAAAGAAGCGAATGAATGGTGGGTTTGAAAGACTACTAACAAAAGAAGGCCAGATAGAAGCAAGAACACTAGAGAAAAATGAAAGAAAGAGAAAAAAGCCATGTAAGTAGAAAAAACATCAGCGAAGTGTCGGCATGTTCAGAAAAATATGAACAGCACTTGCTGCACATTTTATAATTAAATCATAAAAAAAGGAATTTTTTCTATTTAACTGTATAATTTTCTCCTATAATATGGAAAACATGTCCGCCCCCTTGAACGGTACCGAACAATACCAACACGCGCAAAAGCAGAATCTTAATACGAAGCTGTATTAAGCTTTTATTTAACAGTTGCCTCCACTATGTCAAGAGACTCAAACTTAAAATGCATAAGGTGTAATTTGGGAATAGGGTCAAACTTTCAAAGTCAAGCCCTTTTAAGTTCTTCCAAAAAAAAAAAAATCAAAGGAAAAAACTTTTCAGTTGTTTTTCTTTTTTCGGAGGGGGTTTCTAAATTGTGAATTTATAAACAAAGGGTGCATCCAAATTTTTAATAAAAGAAAAGAGAAGGACAAGTCCCTTTCCTGAGCCTACTTTAGTCCACTATCTTTTGGCATGGTCACGCGTTCCAAAGGGTCTAATGGTAGATGAGTTGTGTTTGACCCGTCTTTCCAATTCATTGAGAACACAGAAAGAAAGTGTTTGACCCGTCTTTCCAATTCATTGAGAACAAAGAAAGGAACCAGATGAGATGAGAAAGGAGGAGACGAAGAAGAAGAAGATCAAGTTGATGATGATAGTGTGAGGAAGAAAAAGTGAAGGTACTTTTGAGTGAGGATGTGGCGTGAACCTACAACAACAAAACCAGAGGTAGCACGTGAAACGACCGCCCAGTGAAGGAGCACCTTCAATGGTGGCCGTGGTGGTCTCCTACCATCAATTCATGAGCTACCAGACGCACCCACCCCAACTTGGACGGCTTTGTTTGGAAGATCTAAAAGGGCCATCCTAGGGCACTTAGACCCTACCCCAGAAGGGTCCCCAAGGGACGTTCCAAGGACATTAAAGAAGGGAGAAGAGAATCAATGACATGGAAGCCATTACTAGCTACCAAGTTCATTGTGTGGAGCCCGTCGTTTCCCCCTCCCTTATGTGCCTTAGCTTAGTCCTTTTGCATGTAAATCGGTTTGATTCCCATAGATGCTACGTACTTGCCGACATTGTACACGGCCGCATCACAGCTACTCAAGTCCCTACAGGCAAGGGTTAGGAGGAGGCTTCGACTTCTCGATGATGCCTCCCCTCTCGCCCCACCTCTCTTCGCAGTGCGCATTGCGCCGTGCTTGAGAGGTTGATGTCAAGCTTTCTATGGCTTCCCGACTTGCACCACCGCCCCATTTGAACATTTCAAAATCCATCTTCTTTCAACCCCTTACTCCTAACTCAATGTCTAGACGATCTAGAACAGTAGTTGGGTTTATTTTCTCTCTTCATTAAATGACTTGCTTACAAAAAATCATGTCCCTGTCATCAATTTCCTTAGAAATGTGACTTGTACAATAGGCCATCGAAAGTTTCAGTGGGACCTTGGTCAAGGGATGTGACACAACTGGTTGGGCCTCTTGTTGGTGTTGGTCAGCAATCTTAGTGGTGACCATGCATGCTACAACCATGGCCCTCCTTCTGATTAAAAATAAATAAATAAAAATTTTACATATAAATTTTAAAAATGTTAGTTTAACTTATATAAAAATTTTGAAAAATTATGTTTGGTATTTTCAAAATTTTGAAACTATAGTTTGATCCCTACAAAAAAAAAAATTATCTCTGCCCTTGCTTGAAGGTTTAAGCAATAAAGTCTATCAACCGAAGGAGACTTTCTCCAAAAAAAAAAGTTTCTTTTAAAGTCTCAACTCAATAGCTAAGTCACCGAAAAGAAAAAAAAAAAACTTGGGCTTTTAAAATTGAGTGATCCATGGCAAGTAGGTAATGCAACTAACATCACAACAAAGAGATCTATCTACCTGACTAAGAAATTCAATCAAAAGGTCGTAAGCTTAAATCATCAAAAGGAGGAAAAAAAGGCCAAGGGGTTTCGCACGCATACTGTTGAATAATGTGGCGGGTGATTCCGTCCTTCTTGCTTGTCCATTAAAAAGAGCAAACAAGAAACAAAATGCAGCTGTTGCTATCTTAGAAACATCACGATCTAAATGCACATACACTTGAAAAATCCTTTTCAAATTTGGTAAGATGTTCACCGTGTTTGTTTTCACGGGGTGATATGAACTGAGCTTCATTTTGACCTCCACCTACTATTTAAAGGCTTAACTCAGCAATTTAATCCATATTAGCACTTTGAATTAAGTAAACTATATGTAATTAATCAAACCCAATTACATTGGAAAAAAGTATGTGCATGATACTCGCACACTTGCGGGCGTGAGAATGAATGAATATACATGCATATACACATATATACATATATACATACACATTTTTGCATGCATTTGTTTCGGGGTGCGATCACATGCATGTGAAGCAAAGATAGTGATGCATCTAGGCACATGGGGAACGTACATTCAACTTTGCATGTGCTCCTTGTGAATTGTGCTTCTTAATATGCATTTAGAAGTTACTAAGACACAGTGGCTCGATTCTTGGTATAATAAGTGGGGATTAAGATCTTCAGCTGAGAAGATCAAGGCGTTTGTTCACTTTTCTTTTCTTGAGCAATGGTCCTTGAAAGAGCCTTGCTTGCATTGTTGGTCTTGTCCGTTCTTTTTCTTTCGTACCGAAGGTGAATATATATGCCTTGGGTCTATTATCGATGCATTGACTTCTCGGAAATAATGATTAATGATTCAATAGTGTGAAAGCTCTCACCAATTTGAGACCTCATGAAAGATGAAGCTTGTAATAGAGATTAGATGTAAACATTCGAAAGTGTATATATATATATATATATATGTGTGTGTGTGTGTGTGTGTTATACAGTAGATGCTTACATATGATTTTGAAGAGAAGAACATTAAGCCTTAAACTAAACCAGAACTGGTCATAAAGAAAAACCAAAAGTTGTGCAATAAATTAATCTGATTAAAAATAGACTTCCCTGCGAGATATTGAACGCATCATATAAAGAGAGAGAGAGTTCCTTAGAGTGTTGACCACACGCGAACTAGCTTGTCTCAAGAAGCACTTGATTGCAGGTGGAAC
The DNA here is from genome assembly GCF_008831285.2 of Nymphaea colorata. Taxonomy (NCBI): domain Eukaryota; kingdom Viridiplantae; phylum Streptophyta; class Magnoliopsida; order Nymphaeales; family Nymphaeaceae; genus Nymphaea; species Nymphaea colorata. The sequence goes on from NC_045141.1 coordinate 24,935,357, forward strand.
TTAATTATTTAGAGTTATCTTTACATGAACAACTTACTTGAACATTTCCTTTAAGAAAGAAGAAAGCATTCCTTTCCCGGGGAGGACTTTCCTTCGTTTGTGGGGAATTAGAAAAGAAAAGGAAGCGGGTTTTTGAGGTGAACTTTTCACCCGTGTTTGGTTAAAGTGATAAATTAAATGGGTCCTGCGAAAAGTAGTGTGAAAACGCATCAAGATACGGATTTTTCGTCTTCTCTTTTGCTCCCAAGCACGCCTTAAGCACATCCTATGCATAGCTTGTTTACTAAGAATCACAACTGTCAAAACTGTTGACAATCAAATCATTTGTGGGATAATTTATGATCAGAAGTACAAATCCTCTCTCTCCCTCTCTCATCTATATATATATATATATATATATAGATGTTAGTTATTGGACTTTCGCTATAAATTACTTGAGAAAGGACAAAAAATAACATATCCTAAAGAAGAGTTTGGTTGTCGCGTCCACAGAAGGAAAAGTGAGAATGTGGTATGAGCAAATGGGTGGGCTCAAGTCAAGGCTGTAATCAACATCCACGCTATTGGTGCTCACGATGTGGCTGCCACTTTGGATATCAACTATGTCATTCAAAAAGCACCATGTAAATCTCCCCAGTATATTAAAAATTGATTTCCCCAACACCCTCACCATTTAAAAAGATTCTCTGTTATCAAAATCTCTCTCTCTTTTTCTATTTATATATATATGGAAAGAGAGAGAGAAATCTGCAGACTGCCATGTGGTCGAATTGATCGTGCATTGGGCCTTAAAAAGCCATAGTTAAACAAAAATCATTGGTAATGCATCTATTGCGATGGTTTTTAACGACAGATTAAAGAAATCCATCCGGCCACATACTCCATCCGGCAGATTTCAGTGATGAAAGAGACAGATATGGTCCAGAACTAGACCTTAATTTGTGAGTTTACAGTTGCAGAAGTGTTACTGTCAGCACATCTTAATCTGAAGTTACCACTAAGCAGAAAAGTTGATGACAAATAAGTCTCCACTACTCTTTCCCCTCCCCTTTTTTCCTTTCCTCTTTGATGCCAAATTTCCTGAACATCATAAGAGGTAAGTTGGCTGGTGATACTGACATTCACCTTCACCCCCCCAATTGCAACTTCAATGGGTGCATGAATACTGTGAGTTACCGAATGATACTGTTCTGGAAACATCTTTTTCGATGATGATGCTTTCAACTTTCAAGCATGGCGACAAATTTAGCCATTTCTTTCAGAAAAATGCTGCAAACTAAAAAAAGAAAAAGAACGAAAGTTGTCACAGTCACCTGGGTTGAGCAAGCATTTTTAAGCTTTTAATTCTAAAAACTTGTTCATGCATTTTCCCTTTGTGAAGTTAATATTTACTAAGTTTTGTAATTATGCGATTACCTCCAGCAGCATATCATGCTGTGTCTCATCCAAAGCTAAAATTAAGCTTCAAATGCAGTGAGATTAGTAGAATACATTGTATGAGCTTTACTTTTCCTCTTTTTATGGACTAGGTAGGGTTAGGCAGACCTTTACCAGATTGCACCAAGAACTAAATTTTTAACTTTATGCAACTTAAAAGGCCTTGAGTCCACCTCTCTAACTTGGTGGATGAATGTTCATTCACAATTTTCAATTGTTTAACTATTTTTTTTCTGAATGTGCTTACACTTGGTCATTTTCAATTACTGTTGACTTTATTATAATTATATAAACCTTATAATGTGAGAGAGAGAGAGCATACAAGGATATAACTGTGATTCAAAGAAATTCAGTGACAGTTCAGAAAATCTAAAATAGAGATTCACTGGCAGCGCAGAAAAATCGGAAGGAAAGAAATCTTTTAGTACCAATACTGTCAGGTGATATTGGAGGCCGAAGGGCACATCCTGTATCTAGTTAATTGGTCGAATGAATGGAATCCAAGAACAAGTTTTCGATGTTTCTTTTTTTTTATCGTGACCAGATGAAAACGTGCTAACACTTTTTCCTGTATTCATTCACCGGTATCATTATAATGGGCAGGGGAGAGAGAGAATGAGAGAGAGAGAGAGACAGAGAGAGAAAGAGAGGTTTGCCGCTTCGCCGGCCATTATAGGAAACGCGTCTTCAAGCTCTCATCATTCCTCCGAGATAGCAGATCCCAAGAACATCTTGAAACCACCGGAATTCTAGCTGGAAGAAGCCTTTCCACGTAGGAACCTCCAGATTCCGGACGCTGAAGGAAAACGAAGAGATGGTTCCCTCTCTGTCTCTGTCTCTGTCTCTCTCTCTCTCTCTCTTGCTATGTGCTTCATCAGAAAGTGTAGGGAAGTTCGTTACATGGGTAGTTGGTTGAATTTTAACTTATTTTCAGGTTTTTGTTTGAACTAGTCGATGATGAACGGACGACCAGAATGGGTCTTCCTCAGCGGAGAAATCTTGGCCGTTGCTTCAGTCCACGGCAAGACATCTGCAGTAGAGGTGCGTATATTTCTGGCACATTCTTGCTGCGTCTGCGTTTGACGAATTTTCGGTTCTTTTTTCAATTCATCAACCAGTTTGGTACAGTATCTAGAATTGGAACTCGCTTGGTGATTCTTGGTGACATTGAGTCTCTAATCTTTGGAAGCTGTTTGGTGTTTCTTGGTGCATTTAATTTGTGAAAATGTCACGTAGATTTCGGGGACCAGGTACAGAATTCAATCAATGGAAGGATTCACGGGTTCTTTTGTTTTTTCGTTTTGTGGTAGGATTGAAGAGAAAAGAAATCGTGGCCAGACGGGTTGGTGTTGAAGGATCTTGACATTCTTGTTATTGTTATTTGATTTTTCTTCCTCCTGATTCGTGTTTAGCGGGCACGGAGTCCTTACAGAGTGAGCGTTTTTCCGGCGAACCACTGACGAGTCCTGCAGCTTTCTTTTGTTCCGAGAAAAGAACCTTCAGACATGTTTTTGATTCAGAGAAGAGTGGTGGTGTTTACGATTTGGGCGGTCGTTTTCACTTCCGTTTGTCCGGCTCGTGGCGTGGATGTTGGTGCCGAAGTTGAGCTTCTATGGGCCGTGAAGCAGAATCTTATTGATGACTTCAATCATTTGAGAGATTGGAATGCTTCTGATCCCACGCCTTGCAGCTGGACGGGCGTTCATTGTATCGGTGATTACAATCTCACTGTTTCATCTCTCAATCTGAGCTACATGAATCTGTCGGGGTTTTTATCTCCCAGCATTGGCGGATTGATCAGTTTGACCTATCTTGATCTTTCTTTCAACTATATCTCCGGGAAAATTCCGGCGGAAATTGGAAAGTTGTCTAGTTTGGAGGTTCTGCTATTGAACAACAACAATTTTGATGGGGAGATCCCACCGGAGTTGGGTAACTTATCTGCCTTGGTAAAATTGAACCTGTGCAATAACAGGCTTTCTGGGCATCTTCCTAGTGAACTAGGCAGGCTTTTGGCTCTCCAGGAACTAGTTGCATACACCAACAACATCTCTGGGCCTCTGCCACCTTCTCTCGGTAACTTAAAGAACTTGACGACATTCCGATCAGGGCAGAATTCAATCTCTGGTAGCATACCTCCTGAGATAGGTGGGTGTGAAAGCTTGGTGACTCTTGGTTTGGCCCAAAACTCGTTGGAGGGCCCGATCCCCAAAGAACTTGGTAAGTTACAGAATCTGAAGGATCTGGTACTTTGGAGCAATAGTTTGTCTGGAACAATTCCGAAGGAGCTCACGGATTGTAGAAAGCTCGAACTACTTGCACTGTACGAGAACAACCTGGCTGGAGAAATTCCTGCGGAGATTGGTAAGCTCACATTTTTGAACAAGTTATACATATACAGGAACAAATTAAATGGAAGCATACCGAAGGAGATTGGCAATCTGAGTCTAGCAACTGAGGTTGACTTCTCGGAGAATGAGTTAGTGGGAGAAATACCAAAAGAACTTAGTAAGGTAAAGGGCTTGCGCTTGCTCTACCTTTTCCAGAACCATCTTTCAGGCGTTATTCCTGTAGAACTTGGCAGCTTGAAGAATTTGAGCAAACTTGATCTTTCCATCAACAATCTCACAGGTTCCATTCCTGTTGAATTGCAGTATTTGACCCAGCTGATCACATTGCAACTGTTTCAGAATGAGCTTACTGGTACCATTCCTCAGGCTCTCGGGCTTTCAAGTCCTCTGTGGGTACTTGACTTATCAGAGAACGCTCTCAGTGGCCCAATTCCTCGCTATCTATGTAAAAACTCAAACTTGATTCTGCTTAATCTGTGGTCTAACCAACTTACTGGGAATATTCCCAGTGACATAAGAAACTGCAAGCCGTTGGTACAAATTCGTGTGGGAGACAACCGCCTCACTGGAAGCTTTCCTGCAGATCTCTGTAAGCTGGATAATCTGACTACCATTGGATTGGACAGGAACAAGTTAAGTGGCCCAATCCCTCCAGATATAGGAAATTGTAAAACGTTGCAAAGACTCCATCTCTCAGGTAATTATTTTACGTCCTCCTTGCCTATGCAGATTGGGCTTCTAACCCAGTTGGTGGACGTCAACATTTCCTCCAATAAGTTGACAGGTTCCATCCCTAAAGAGATAGTTAGCTGCATGAAGCTTCAAAGACTTGATCTTAGCAATAACTTATTTACTGGTACCATCCCAAAAGAAATTGGGACCCTTGCACAGCTTGAGTTGCTTAGGATTTTTGGTAACAAGCTTTCAGGCACAATACCCTCATTCTTAGGGAATCTCTCACATTTGATTGAATTGCAGATGGGTGACAATGTGTTTTCAGGTAGCATACCATCACAACTGGGTCAGTTGTCAAGTTTGCAGATTGCCATGAACCTAAGCTGGAACAACCTTTCTGGTGAAATACCGGCTGAGTTGGGCAATCTTGACTTGCTAGAATATCTTCTTCTTAACAATAATCACCTTTCTGGAGAGATTCCACTTACATTTGCTAATCTTTCAAGTCTTCTAGGATTCAATGTGTCCAATAATAACCTCACAGGGCCTATTCCTGAGGTACCATTGTTGCAGAACATGGGCATTAGCAGCTATATTGGAAATGAAGGGCTTTGTGGCAATCCTCTTAGTAGCTGTAGCTCTCCACCAGAAGCTGATACTCCAGCACCACGGGAGGATGTTAGATATAGATTGGGAAAAACATTGGCAATAATATCTGTAGTTGTTGGGTCTGTTTCATTGGTGCTCATTGCAGTTGTCATCTATTTAATCAGACGGCCAGTTGAGGTGATTACACCTTTCCAAGATAAACAATGTTATACAGATTCAGACATGTATCTTCCCCCAAGGGAGGGTTTCACCTTTCAAGATTTGGTTGAGGCTACAAATGACTTTGATTGTAACTCCATAATAGGAAGGGGTGCTTGCGGAACAGTTTACAAGGCTGTGATGCCCACTGGGCAGGTTATTGCTGTAAAAAAGCTTGAATCATATAGAGAAGGGAATAACATTGATAACAGCTTCCGTGCTGAAATTTCCACTTTGGGAAAGATAAGGCACAGGAACATTGTGAAGCTCTATGGCTTCTGTTATCACAAGGGCTCCAATATTTTGCTTTATGAATACATGTCTAAAGGAAGCTTGGGTGAATTGCTTCGTGGGGCATCGACAGTTCTGGATTGGAAGACTAGGTATAAGATTGCTCTTGGTGCTGCTGAGGGACTATCATATTTACATCATGATTGTAGGCCACGAATCATTCACCGGGACATAAAGTCAAACAACATCCTTCTTGATGACAATTTTGAAGCTCATGTCGGGGATTTTGGATTGGCAAAGGTGATTGATATGCCATACTCAAAGTCAGTCTCTGCTGTTGCAGGATCTTATGGGTACATAGCTCCAGGTAATTCCTAGAGAATGTATATGGCTTGAATATTTTGAGTTGTTTGAGCCATTTTTTTCTGTGATCATCTCTTCATTGGGAACTCCCCTTGAATATATCGATTTTATTGGCCTATAGTTCCTATTGTTTAGATACATCATTGTACCTATTTGATTCATCCTGTTATGATTCACTGATGGAATGATTTTGTATACCGTTGGATCCAGCTGTCACCATCTTTGACACACTTGCAGTCAAATTAAATAAATGACGGAAATGGCTATTGCTTAGTGAATGCACTTCCGCTCCTATAGGAACTGCAAGGTTCATTGGTTAAATCTGCAGAGGGTTTCCTACATCATACGTCACATTGTCATATTAGCCTTCTTCTAACTGTAGAGCTGAACGACCACTTTGGCAGACTGTGCTTTACATATTTGAGGTATGATGTTCAGGTCTAGTTGGCAATTAGAGTGTTCTTGTATATACATGCGCATGCAAGAAAAGCCAAGCACGCCCAATATAGGCCAACCAGTCCATAAAACAATCTGCAATGAGCAAGTGAACCTCTTGGTAACTGCCAACTGGAAAGAGATACAAACTTTTTATCATGTGGCTTTGGCTTTAGAGTGTAGCCTATGTATTGTGGACAACCAGAGTAGGTACATTTTGCATTGTAACCATGAGAGTCTCCGTCTGGTGTGAAAACTTGGTGTAATGGCATTCCCGACCTCAGCATAGAAACTTTGGCAAATGTGGCATTTAGCTTGTTTACTTGAGCAAATGCTCTACCTGACAGTCATGAAAAAAGAAAGCAGTATATGAGAAGTTGATATTGGTCCAACAAGGCATGTAGGAGTAGATGACCAGCTAATGATGCCATATATGCTGTTGCAACTGTAGAGATGATGGCATCAACAATCAATTGGGAGGATACTTGCATACATATGCTATATGTTGCTAATGTAGGGCAGTTGCCAGCTAGAACCACATAGATGTGGAACATACTTGTCGGTACATATGGAAACCACAGACAATTGACTAAGAGTAATGAAAGATATGCCAGTTACGAAGTGGATAATATTGAAGAAAGCAAACAATTTAAATCTTCAGCAGATCACATAATTTGCCAAATAGGTTATGATAGGTTAGGTATATGCTATCATGAACAAAATCTCAGAGCACATACTTTTTTGTGGCATTACTGTGCTAAAGTTATATCTGAGTCACATACATGGCTTCTTTAATCTCTGTTTCGTCTGAGTCTTTCATGAATAATATATGTTAAGATCCGGTTTACAGTTAAATGGTTCAGACATTTGTCCCTTTTCAAAATGAGACTGGAACTACCAGCCTTTATTGGCAGAGGTTCTCCTAATCACAACACGAAATGGTATTCTTTCTCATAACCCTGTACCTTAGAGAATTGAAGCAAGTAATTCTACACAGGACCTGAGACAGAATGGCATGCACATCCTTGCTTTTGTCATTGTCATGTACCAGGTGTCTATGAGAAGCATAAAATCAAATAGCATTTCTGCAGTTTTTTTCTTAAAAATATATGCTTTCATACTTCACAAATGAGCTTACTAGCTTCCAATGTAATTGGTAGTTTAGTAATGTGAAGATCTAGTAAATTTGCAGAACCTGTAATAGCGTTGGTAAGAATTTAGGGGATGCATCACGTGACATCCTCAATATTTTTTTATGCATATGGTGACTTTGTCGACAACAGATTGGTTTTTCCCTGTTCCCCTTCATCAGTGGCCAGAGCACCTTTTTCTCATTTTTGTATTAAATAATTTTCTCAATGTGCTTCCTTCAATGCTGACATTGATTTTTACCATATCTACTGGTGTTGATGCTTTTACTTGTTTTGTTGTTCACAATGCATACATTCCGCTTATTGGTGGTGGATTTTTTGTTGACAGAATATGCATTCACGCTTAAGGTTACAGAAAAATGTGACACATACAGTTATGGAGTTGTCCTGTTGGAATTGCTTACTGGTCGGACTCCTGTTCAACCATTAGACCAGGGGGGTGATCTGGTGACGTGGGTAAAGCATTCTGTTCAAAGATTTTCTCTATCTTCTGGAATACTTGATGATCGACTAAATCTGGATGACCAAAACACTGTTGACCACATGACAATTGTGCTAAAGATTGCATTGATGTGCACAAGTACGTCACCTTCTGATCGTCCATCAATGCGAGAAGTTGTGTTAATGCTGATGGAGTCTAGAGACAAGGACGAATATTCTGGTTCAATGAGGGAATCCTAAAGGCACATCAAATTTGTTAGATCACAAAAATAACCCATATATAGCATTGCCCATAATTTCTTTTGTTTCTCTTTGTAATATATGTAAAGATGAGGAAATCAATAGCACTGGTTATATCTTTTCTTCCAGATACCTATGTATATTAACATATTCATTATTAACTCATAATAAAATATTTAGAAGAATCGTCCTTTGTGGCTTAACTTCTTGGAGCCGCCATGTATGTTCGTGTTGGATTTGTTGGTGGGAAAACATGTAGCTATGGACCATTTGCATTTCATCATAGGAAAACGCAGTGTTGAGCGTGATATGAGTTTTTCACACCCTATTATCACTTTTCTGTTCCTGCTAGCTGAACCTATATAATCGGTGATGGGCATATCTGCCTACTTGTGTTTTTGATGACTACATGTTTTGTCTTGTGGCACAATTAATGCGTCTCAGACTGATAAGCTTTGGCTCTTACGAAAAGGTCGTCTCTCAGCTAATGAAATTTTACTTTCCTCCAAGGGGGAAATCTCGAGTCTCTGAACATCCTTGTCACCAGAACTGAAAGGTATGGAGCTTTTGTCATACAGGATTTATCCCATTATGGTCGACCTATTGCCATTTTAAATTCAGTTGCGCTATAGTCGATCTAGGTATCTGCGAAAGAAAACCGACGGGATGTTTTTGGTTCAAGTAGCGAAAATGTTTGGCTTAGGTGGCCTTGCTATTAGGCAATATGTTTCAACTGAATATTTAATTCTTGGTAAATCCAAGTGTCACTAAACATCACTTTCTGAAGTTAAATGTCCTTTTGTCCATACAGGAAAACATATATTCATGTCCTGATGAACGTCTAATGATGTTCACATGCCTATTTGTCTGGTTGTGAGAACTTGTCGGCCCAGGAGGTGTCCATACACCACCATACTTTGCTGCTTCTCTGCAATATATTGCTCCTTGCACTTTTCTCTTGCCCACTCAGATGATCTCTCCGTTGCTTCAGTCTGAAAGAAATTTGCTCCAGTTGTCACCAAGTGCGGAACACACATCATATTTTCAGTTAGAGTGCTGATTCTTTAACTCATTTCCTTCCAGTTCAAATGCTTTGGTGCCAACCTACCTTGTCCATACTTCAGCACCATCATCGTTCATGAATACCGGTCTTCTATGACATGTCGCAAAGCCAGATAACCTTTTCTTTATAAGACAGGTTGAAGTTACGCAACCTCCTGCCAACGAAGGCAGAGTGCTGAAAAGTTTGAGCTTCCTCCAATTTGAAGGTCTGCAGTCTGCCCCTGGCCACGTCGGCAGGGCGCCGGTTAACAATGGATGACTACGGTTCTGTGGCCTTTCTTTCCCTGGTTTGCTGCAGCTGCTGGATTTCAACGCGTAGCTAGGGCTTTCTTTCCCTGGTTTGCTGCTGCTGCTGGAGTTTGAATACGAATATATGAATATTTGAAAAAACATATATCCTATTTAAATTCGATCCTTTGACATCTATTTATTTGGTCAAGGCTTTTTCTTTCAAAAGGAAATGTTGAAAGAAAGCCACTCTCTTTAAGTTGTTGCTGACGCAGTCAATTGCACATTTGCACTGTACTTTAATACGCACGAACATGGCCACTTCGAGCGGTGAGAATCCCGTTAATTCACCGGCTTTCTATCCCTTTTCCTCAATATAAAAAAAATTGAAAAACAATAAAACAATACAAAATCTTTAGTTAGATTTATGTTGGTTCATCTTGTTTTAGCGAAGAGCTGAGAGTTGGCGAATGAACGTTCGATCTTTAATCCTAATTGGCTGGCTGCAAGTAATTGCCGTCAATTTTTTTCCAAAATGGGTATCGACCATGGATTTAAATCTGATCTGCAGCCTCTCTCCAAAAGAAGATAGAGATCAGACAGGTTCTTGGTGAAGTACTCCGTCATGGTGAGTACTCTTGATTTAAATCTCATCTGCAGCCGGCCATTCACGCACTCGTTGATCATTTCCAAACATATTTGACAATTAAGCGTCTCTTTCCAAAAGAAGATAAATATCAGACAGTTTCTTGGTGAAGTCCTCCGTTTCCTGGTGGGGTCCTCCATTCCTTGGTGGAGTCCTCCGTCATCGTTCTTGGTGAGTACTCTGAGAATCTACTCTGAACAAATATTTTCACCGATATTTTCGGTGCCGGCAATGCCCCTAAATTAACGGGGAAAACCGACCGCTGGGCGAGGCCCATGCCATGATTTCTGTCTGTCAAGGAGAGGAGAGGAGCCCCAGTTCCTTGCGTCTCACGCGCCCGAAGACCTCGCTTAGACCCTACGCAGCACGCACCACCCACCACCACCATCGCATCGACGCCCCGCCAAAAAGAAAAAAAAAACTGGAATACCTAAATCGTCGGGGGTATATTTGTCATTTTGGATTGCAACGTTCTCCTTCACTGGCAGCACTACTCAACCGACTGCCCGCCCATTTCCTTTCCCCGATCTCGCTCCCGATTCCTTCTCGCCGTCTCGACGATCTGTCCTTCTATATCTCTTCTTTTCACTTTTCTACTTGAACAGATTGTTGATGACATGGGCGCAGGCTTCTGTCTCTGTTTGTTTAGGTGCTTCCGATCGGCTTTCTGTTAGGGTTTCTTGGTTCCGTTCCTTGCTGCGTTCTATACTTGGAGAACGCACGGCAGATCGCATTGAAAGAGGAGGAAAGCAATGGCCGTTCCCGTCGAAGAAGCGATTGCCGCACTGTCTACTTTCTCATTAGAGGTAATGCTCCACGATCTTGCTTCGCATTCATGCATCGAAAGCGCGCGGCGGGTTTGACGGTTTAGTGGGATGCATCTGGTTCTTGGTGTTCGTTCGACGATCCTTTTTTTTCTTGGATTTTTTTCATTTTGCTCAACTGTTCGTTGGATTGAGTGCTTCTACGATTCAAATTGCATTAGACTGTACTGACAGCGACGTCGCCATTGACGTGGTATTGCCTACTGGACACTCTAGACGGGAAGGGTAACCAAAATGGAGTTCAACTGACGTTCATAGTGAAGAACGAGATACGGGTTGAGAGGCATTATGGAACGTATAATGAAATTCCCAACTTTTTCTCCCCGAAGAGTAGAGAAGAAAGTTTAGTTTAGCTCTTGGCGATAATTGGAGCGCATGATTTTTTCTAGAGATTCAGGAAGGTTGCTGGTGGAACGATTGAGGTAGGTTTCTGATGTTGTTTTAGTCTTCAAGGAAACTGAAATGCTGTTATATGTTGGTGTGGTATAATACATGACATCTCGCACTAAGCTGAGAGATGTGCTTAAGATTGACTGGAGACCGATCTTTGACACGGCATTACCAAATACGACATGCACTCTTGCTATCATGCTCAAATGCTGATAGCCATGGTAGATTTTATAAACAAATTGCATGCTACATGGTATAGCCAGAGGGCGCTTTGAAAATTATGGGGAGTTTGTTCACCGAAGGAAAATTCAATCTTACTGCTCTAGAAATAGATAAAGCATAGAATGCCATTATGCCAGTTCTATTTGCTAAATGAGCCACAGAAGAGAAAGTGAATGTGATGTTCCGTAGACACGAGATGGCGGCACCTTATTACCTATTTTATTGCAAAATTCAAGCTCTCAAGCACAAAAAGAACAAAATTTTTAGTCATTGCAAGACGAACAGAAGATTGGCTAGACAATGCTAGCAACAGATCTAGAATTCAATGGGCTTGGAAAAAAAATTCATGTGCTATGATGAACAACCAGATTTGTGTTTTGGTTTTAAGACATATGCTTCAGATGACAAAAGTAGCTGGTCTGGTGTTCAGCAACTTTAATAGATTATGTCTATCTTCATTTATAATGAAATCTTATATGTCAAACAGAAGATAAACATAAGCATCTACTAGCTGTATTTCCAGCAACAATGAGCCATTTTCCTGTATTTGTGTCTTTCAGGATGATCAACCAGACTTTCAAGGACTCAATATTTTGTTGTCAACTGAACGACAGGCAACAGTCAGTCCTATAGGTATTCACTACATTGTTCTTTGGGATTATAAAAGTATCACATATTTCTTCTCTGACTTCAGTCCAAAATTTGTGCATAGAAATCCATCACTTATATTCCTACAGATATATCATGTGTTTATGTCTCACTTTAACTTCTTTCCGTTTGAAGAATATGCTGATGTGTCTGCATACCGCCTATCACTTGTGGAAGACACGAAGGCCATCAACCAGCTGGTATGCTGTTATTCTGGTATTCTTTATTATGGTCCTTCAAGAAAATTATTGTACAAAATTGTTTTCTTCTTCCATATTCATGTGTGCTCTTTTGGTAGTCATTTAACTTTATTTAAACATTGAGATGTGCAGTGGTAAGTTTGCGAACTTTATTCAAAATAGAGTTTTCTCCTCCTTTAGATCCATCTTGCATAGGTTCTTTAACGTGTACTGGATACATTTTCTCATCTCTAACAATTTGATGCCCATTTGGTTAGGTTTACGAAGGCAATTATTTGGTTATGTTCATGAATTCGTGATGAATATTTGCAGAATTCACTTACTGTAGAAGGAAAGGAGATGTCAGCTGTGCTTTACACATATCGCAGTTGTGTCAAGGCTCTACCTCAGGTTGTTGATTCTTTTGTGATAATTGTTTATGTTGTTGTGTACTTTAGAGTTGAATATTGATAGTTGACTTGAAGTTAGAGCTGGAACCTGAATAGGGATTGAATGAGAGAAGACATGGTAGAGTGCCAGCTGTGGGCCGACTTTATGGTCAGGGGCAGCAATTTTGGAAGTTTTTATTTACATCTTATAGGATGATGGCTTTCATAGCTGACCCAGCTCCTCATAGTTGGGCACACATTTATAAAATAATGCCACATGGTGCCTACAGGAAGATACAACAGAAACACATAGAACACATTGAAATCACCTGAATTTTCTTATGTTAGTAGTAGTACATTTGTTAATCATATTCTATGCTGAACCTATCAGGCACCACATGGACAAAGACACAGTAACTATTTGCTGGGAGGCATACATGCAGATACTTATTGTGTTTATTTTCAACCCAGTGCCTTTCCTTATACTAGTCGCTTATTCATAGCTTACAGTTAGTGAGTGAGCTGTGATTGTTGTGACCTATGAACAGTTAGTGATCTGAGTGTAGAATTTTGACCCAGCCTAATTGTCTAAACTCACTAGTCTGCTTCTTGGTATGTTACATAGCGTAGAATAGTTCAGTCAACTGCGTTGTCAGTTGAATTTGTAACTACTTACATATATGTTTCATCTAAAGTTGTTTGTTGAACTTGAACTTGTGATGAGATGCTTAGTTGAGACAATGATATCTTTTGTTCCCTTCCTGGAGGAAAGGCCACATTGTGTAGATCTCTGCTCGTTAAGTAATGGATCCTTTATTTGCTGTATCCATTTTTAGGATTTACTTAATATTTTGTTGCAAAATCATGTTATGGGTGGATAATAAGCAGCAAACCTCAATTGGTGACATGATATTTGCTGATGGTGAGCTTTTGCAAATTTTATTGCACAAACATATTGAGGACAAATGCAGTTGCCGGAATCTATGAAGCAAAGCCAAGCAGATTTATACCTAGAGACCTATCAAGTTCTTGATCTGGAGATGAGTCGTCTTCGTGAAATTCAACGTTGGCAAGCATCGGCTGCATCTAAGGTAGTTTTAAGTTGTTTAACTATTACCATTTCTGGTATACTAACTGTACTAAAAATAACACTTGTTGCACAGATGATCATTGTGATAAGCAGTAAGAATGATAGCCTTTTGCAGTTAAAAATGGATTTGTGTTCTTTTTGTGGTAAAAATTTGGATAGAGCATCTTTCACCACATTATGTTCTGCCTACTCATAAGATCACATTCTTTAGCATATAAATATTTCCTGCCATTCATTTGTCAAATTCAGCACTGATGGCAACGAAACCTGTGTTATTCTAGTTTATAGTCGTAGCTTTGCCAGTATATTTCTCTTGGTTAATTGTTTGCTAGTTGCTACATACTACTATGCAGCTTTTTATTCCCATTATTTGGTCAGTAACTTTCTATTTACACTCTTTACCTATAAAGTCTATAGTATTCCCCCCCAAATCATTTTTATCTCTTTTTCTGTGGATCACATCAGCATGTAGATGGCTTCTACTTCATCCACCTCCGTTATTGGAAATATCCTCTGCTTTAGATCATCTGTCTTCCAAAATGTTGGCTGTATCTGTTGGTAGCATGGTCAGGTGAGTTGTGGAGCATAAGCGGCTTATGTTAGCTGAGGGCAAGATAATATTTTCCTAGTTTCTTAAGTTTGTTGCTCTTTGGTTGACAAACTTTCAGGCTGATGGAATGTAGTTGGACTCTATGCCTTGTTTGCTCATGACAATAGATGCAGTTTCTTGGTATAGCTATATGTCTTTTGTCCCATGGCATTTGGAGGGGGTCCTGACTTTCACCATATACTCCAAACGTGCTCTTAGCTTTTTGTGGCTTGGCAACACATGTGACAAGGGGGTTGTGGAAGATGGAAATATAAACTTTATTGACTTATTTCCATTTTGAAGAATGCTAAACATATGATGTCCTATGGTTGTGATTTTTATCATGTTATCATGTAAATTGACTTGGATGCTGTTGGTTGCAGTTAATTGTTCAAATATACACCATACTTAAGTCCATTGAATTATGAGTTTATTTGAGATGGTTGGCAGACCAAAGTTTTTGGCATGTTAGATATGAAATGGTATTGCAGTATGAGCTGGAGGTCTATGACTATATCATATGCAAACTGAATGTGCTTGACAATGTATCTAGATTCTAGATTACTGCTTTGGATACTCCATCTCAAAACATGGCTTTTTCACCCAAAACTTTTACATAGTCTGATTAGCCATAGGGAAATCAGCGGGTCATCTTTTTCACCCAAAACTTTTACATAGTCTGATTAGCCATAGGGAAATCAGCGGGTCATTCCCTGTTTGACAAGTTTCCCAACTGCATTGCTAGTTAATGCATCTTATATCTTACTAACTTTTGTAAAATGGGAGAAAGATTACTAAAGATCACTGCTACATGAACAAGGAAAAAGTTGAGAATTTCTGCTTAATCTCATGTATCCAAGGTTGAGTGTGACTAAAAAGGGTTGGCAAGCCGTGCGGTTGGTCCTGGATGAACCCACAGTTTCTCCCAATGGCAGAGTGTCCAATCAGGGGATGCCATGTAATAGTTGAAGTGGAGAATCTAATTGGGTCTAGATGTGTGCATATGATCCAAGTACTTGCCTTATGTTTCTTTTCAAAGCCAGCCTTACTGGGAATGCAAATTTAAAGTTGGAAACAAACTCATAAATAGGCTACTGTGATTTTAGTTGGTTATTTTTTTTTATGTTTGTTGACGCAGACTTTAGATGTACATCTGTTATAATTTTTAATGTTTAATGCTTCTCTATTGTCCTGAAAAGTTGATAAAAAAAAGAAGGAACTTATTCTGTGATGTTTATAGACTCACCAAAACTTGTTATGTCTATTTCAAGAGCAGATGTATTTGTTTCAGTAATTTTCTGTTTTAAGAAATTAGACTTCTGCACTTCATGTTTTCTCCTGATCATTATTATCTGATGTTTGTGCAACATATTTTAGCCAGCTTTAACATAATATTGTTTTTGTTTTTTATTGTTTTCATGATTTATATATCTGATACAGCTTGCAGCTGACATGCAACGCTTTTCAAGACCAGAAAGGCGCCTTAATGGCCCCACCACCACCCACATTTGGTATGCTGTTTAATTTAACACATGCAGCATGATAGACCTAGCCGTATGGACATGATTAAAAGAGTTCAACTAGTTGGTTTTAACTTTAACACATGAAACTGGTAACAAATTTTATTATACATGTTTAAAAGCTTATCTTTTGCTTTGGAAGTTATGTTTTTATCTACATCAAGGATGTATTTTCAGAAGTTATATGGCTGGATTTTTTATTTTCACTTAGCAATATACAAATGAAAAAGAACGGGAATATCTAATTAAGGGGCACTATTAATGAAATTTTGACTGTCGATTTTAATCGAAATTCAGTGTGCATTTCCGCCTTTCTCTCTCTCCCCCTCCCTCTGTAAAGGATCGTGTACATAATTGTAACTATATATAGTAAATCAATTCTCCAAGAAAAACCTGCAATACCAGCTCCATCATCTGCTGGGCAATAGAAAAAGGAGTTTGTTGTGAGAATGTTTGGTACCCCTAGTTAATACTTTTTCATCATAAAACCTGTTTAGTTGACATTGTATGACCAGTTGTACATGATGTAATTAGTCCTTGGATAACTCTCATTTATGACCTAGCAAATAAGTTGGCTAAGTACAAAAATTGTCAATGTAAGACTACTGAATACTTTGTCATCTTTTATTCTAATACATAAGGAAGCCCAAGGAAATTACTCCTTTTTAAGAATGATGTTCATCTGAGAGATACATGCTGTTGCAGGCTGGAGCCTGATAAGGTAGTCTACATAATATGAAGGTGAAGGTAACCTAACAAGTAATAACCCAATGGTGTCCTGAATGCGGAGGCTGAGTGTCAGCTGGTGGCTGTTAGTGCACAAGAAGCCACAGTTGAAGTATGTACCTTCTAAGTTGCAAAAATGAAGCTTCCTGTGTCGTGAAACATTGCTGTATCTCTTGTGTCTGCTCTTGTTTATCATCAGATTGAAGTGTACAAAGTACAAACTTTGATCATCACTTAATATGTGAAACCATTGAACCTTGTCCGTTTCATCCAACTCATGTAGCATTTCGCAACCTGGAGATTTTTTACCAAGAGATACTTGGATGATAAAAGATATGAGAACTTATCAGCAAGTTTGGAATAGGGTGTCTTTTCCCAACTTGAACGTCTTAGGCACAAATTCGTATTTGTGTATATCCACTATATTGTCAATGGTATCTTATTTTTCGGCCTTTAGTCTTCTCAGCTGTAATAGGTTATGTTACCTTCGTTTGAATGCTTGCTCGGGTTAGCGGGAGACCTGCTAGGCAGACATTATAGAATAACACCCTTTGATGAGAAATACGAGCAAGAGGCTTCGAGAAAACTAGTGTTTTCTGAATTATATCTTAAGCTCTTAAATTGAGCATAAACAGTAAAATCTGATAGTGGAGAAAACACATAATTTGCATTTTAGGAAAACTGTTCTTGCATTGGATCTGCATTTCATCTCGATCCTACAAATTTTTTGGTGGTACTTTTATATCCCATTTATCATAGGTTACGTGTGAAGTGCTTGCCAGATTTTGGCAGTAACCACCCTGAAAATGGTGACACTGTCACATATACGGAACAAAAGTATGAATCTCGTTCTGGTAAGCAGAGTGAAACAAAATCAATCTAATTGCAGATAATATATGATTTATGGTGGAATTTTACATCTGGTTCGTAATTGTTCCCTATGAGATTTCTGATACAAATATTTTGCTTGCTTAGATTCTCTTTTGAAGAACTTTTGAAGAACTTATTTCTGGTTGTATTTTTACATCACAGGTCCATACTTAAGTTGCTTGATGTTCTGGTGGCTCTAGATCACCTTAAGAATGCAAAAGCTAGTATACCCAATGATTTTTCATGGTATAAAAGGTATGGATATTTCTTTGCTTAAACCTCTGTGTCAGGTTCATTATTGCATAAGACACCCTCAACAAAGTTGATTATAGTTCCAACTTCCATGCATTTTATTGAATCTATTAGCAGGAGTTTTTACAGTTTAATGGTTACTTCTGCTTTGCATGGTTTGTGAATATTTTACCTTATCCAATTTCCAACCTCGTAACTTCATGGTTGATCAGTTGTGGTCCTTTGGATATTGAAAACCACTGTTTCCTTGTTAGTTTTGCTATATCAAATTTGTGCGTGGTGTGATGCATTCCGTATCTTGATTTGATGACTAATATATTTTGATAATGTTTGTGAGCAATGTGAGTATTATTGTCTGTTGAATAAAGAGTATCATTTGACTTGTTTGAGTACAGGACATTTACTCAAGTGAGTGCACAATGGCAAGATACTGATTCAATGAGGGACGAATTGGATGATTTACAGGTTACTGGATTTTATTTATCGATCTCTTTGATGCAAATGAGCTACATTTTGCAATAATTTTCTTGGATTCTCTTGTGAGATATATAAGTAGAAGCTTGTTCATGGAATTTACGGCAATCCTTTTCTCTAGTGTCATTGCTTGCCTTCCTAGGGATACTCATGGAAGTCCTTTCCTATTTTAACAGTTCATCAAGTATTTTTAAGCTTTAGTAGTTCTTCCTTTTGCATAACACATTAGGTATCTAACTTTTTCTTTTCTTGCAGATATTCTTGAGTACAAGGTGGGCTATTCTGCTGAACTTACAAGTGGAAATGTTTCGTGTGAACAAGTATCCATTCTTTATACATTGGACCAATATACATCCTTAAATCGACTAGAAATGTTATGGAAATAAATGAACTTCTATTATGGAACCTGGGAAAATCTGATTTTGATTAATTTTTTTGGATATGTTGTTCTGTTAAAAAATGAACAACGAGTTTACTGTTTTAACCATATATGGTAACATTTCTAATACATTCTTTGGTACTTGGAAGGTGACAATATGTTTAGTTTATGTTATTCAGATCTTGATAGCACTAGTACCGGCACTTGTGGTTCTTGACTAACAGATAGCATGGAGGACATTCTTCAGATTCTTTTACTATTCTGTGTTGAGACTCTGGAGTTGGATTTTACCCTTCTGTTCCCAGAGCGCCATGCTCTTCTGCGTGTTCTGCCTGTGCTCGTAGTCTTAGCAGCAGCATCTGAAAAGGATAGTGATTCACTATTTAAAAGAGTTAAAATCAATCGTCTCGTTAGCATATTCAAGGTATTATATTTATATCTTTGTTCTACGCTATCCAGACATCTTGTTTTGATTGTGTAGTATATCCACTGAATGTGGCATTTTCCTTCTGGTTTTTTCTTGTCTATATTAAGGGCCTTATTTTTCTTTTTGCAGAATGATCCTGTCATCCCTGCATTTCCAGACCTTCATCTTTCTCCTGCTGCAATGCTGAAAGAGCTAGCAATGTACTTTCAGAAGTTCTCAAGCCAAACCCGCCTTTTGGCTTTACCTGCACCACATGAAATCCTTCCCCGCGAGGCACAAGAATATCCTATGCAGTTTATATGCTTTGACTGATGCTCTGTTGAGTCGTCTTGTGTTCTCTTTCCTATGATAGTGTGTTGAATAGTTCATGTACATCCAACAACGTAATCACCAAAATCTTTTAGATAGTACTGACGGCCATGAATTCCCAAAAATGTATGCTAGGTGAGGATTGTCTGACCAAAAATACTGTGATACACCTTAACACCCTTGGTTGTAGCCAAAATGGAGAACTCGGTTGCTAGATGTGTCAGGTCATAATATTTTCTCATGGAGACATTATTGCTTCTCGTGTCCCCTTTGTGCTTAGCTTCTTCAGTTCTTTTTTTTCACTAGGAACCACTATCTCTATTTTCTGTTTATTGCTTTTGTGTTGTTTCCTGAAAAAAGAAGTAGAATATCCGTTAACTATATGTTCTTGATGAAATCCTTTTTGTTAGTCTTATACTGTCTGTACAATTTTATAGATGTGTATCTTTGCTACTAATATTTGGATATCTTCCTTGTTGGATCTTGAGATCTTTATTTTCTGTTTTATTTAGATGAAAAAATGGAAAGGTCTTTAGCCCCAGTTAACTATTTTAGGAGTTTGGCTAGTTTTACTACCTCTTCTCTGGGATCCTCACTTTAAGTTTCAGTTGAACTTGTCTCTTTTTCTGCAAATGTGATCCTTATCTGCGTACATACCAGAAACATTATCTAATAGTCAACCACATTGGAGCTATACGTACTGAGCATGACGATTTCGCTGTACGGTTTGCGTCTGCATTAAATCAGGTGCTTCTTATGTTTGTATTAGACACTGTGTCAGCGTTAGTAATTCATTCTTGTGACTTTGTTTTCTGTTTCTTCTGCATGGTTTGGCATGGCTGTTGAGGGGTTGTTAGCTGCACTTTGTTTTGGGGTAGTTTGGTTGCTGCATATGGTCTTGGCACTTTTAAAGTTTCTGTTTCAAATTTGTTCCAGATCGTATTGCTGAAGCAGTCAGATGCATCAGATTCTGAGTGGTGCAGGGAAGTTAAGGGAAATATGTACGATGTGGTTGTCGAAGGTGTTCAGCTTCTTAGCAAGTGGACTGGACGTATTTGGGAGCAGTGTGCATGGAAGTTTTCTCATCCCTGCAAAGATATATTTCCACAGGAGCACGAGACATCAACCTCTTTTTCTGACTATGAAAAGGTCTTTTCATCTGTTTTTATTTTCTGCTTATTGACATCACATTGACTTCATGACTTGATGCCAGATATATTCAGGTTACCATTGTTGAAGTTCAATGACTGGTAAAAAAGATTCAGGTTTCATTTTTTCACATTTTTCTGCATGTATATGTCTCCTCATGTGTGTGTTTTCCTCCACCTAAGTTCCTAACCATTTGACCAGAAAATCATTTACGGAGTGCCATTGAGTTAAAGGGATGTGGTAAATTAAGTTTACTTTGCTCAAGCATCAAGGTAAAATGTGTGCAAAATTTTCATGAATTTAATAGATCTAGATGTTTAAGAATAGGCCCTTGATACCAGTTTGTACTAGCCTAAAAGGCTATGCATGCATGTTTGAGGAAAATGGTCTTTGTAACTCCCTTCCACAATACCATGTGGACTTGATGGACTGTTGAACAAAATCTTTCGTGTGGAAATCCTCGCATTAACATGCAAGCTTTCAGCTCATGTCAAATTGGACCTTTTTTCCTGAAAAAAGTTTATACTGGTCATAAGTAAAAACTTTGTATGATGGACACTGTGTTAGTAATGCACCTAGTTATGTTTGATTTTTTTTTTTTCCTGTTAGCTTATTGAAACACTTCTCTTTCTTTTTTTAATGATAAATGCTTCTTCCAGTGGCAGTTTACTGGACCACTTGGAAATTTGTGGGTCTCGATTGTAGACAACATATGTTTAGATAGTTTAGTCTTTCTTATAGTTTCAGAGAATGCTGTACGTATGCGCTGATGAGCATTTTCTAGCTTTCATATTCAAATAAATGTTGCTGCTTTCAAATGAAAACACTATTGGCTAATTGCTTCTGAAAAGTGCTTTCGCTATTCTGCAGGTTGTCCGGTGGAACTATAGTCCAGAAGAGAGGAAAGCATTGGTTGAGCTTGTGAGCTACATAAAAAGTGTTGGTTCAATGATGCAGAGATGTGATACCATAATCGCTGATGCTTTGTGGGAAACAATTCATGGTGAGGTCCAAGATTTTGTGCAGAATCGGCTAGCAATCATGTTAAGGACTACATTTAGGAAGAAAAAGGATCTTTCTAGGTAACATTGTCTTTTTTTGCATATGAATTGGATCCACTTCTTTTTTCTATAGATTTTGCTTTTATGTGCCTATAAAATTCAAAGAAATACCTACAAAAGTGTGCAACCAAAAAACTTATATAAGGATAATTCTGTTTTCTATCCAAATCATAGCTGCTGTAAGTAAGTGATAAATCATACTTGTTGCAAAGAACCCTTGTATAGATTGTATGT
Organism: Nymphaea colorata; assembly: GCF_008831285.2. NCBI lineage: Eukaryota > Viridiplantae > Streptophyta > Magnoliopsida > Nymphaeales > Nymphaeaceae > Nymphaea > Nymphaea colorata. Next base: position 24,957,156 of record NC_045141.1, read on the forward strand.
ATCCTTGTTTAAAAAGTGTAAGCGTACTCTTATAAATATGATGAACAAGGCTGACTAGATTGTGTTCCTTTGATCCAATGATTTTGGTGATATCCTGGGTTTTTTGTTTGAATGAAATTTTCCAAATTGCAGGATTTTGTCTGATATGCGGACACTTTCGGCAGATTGGATGTCAAACACAGCCAACCCAGAAGTTGAGTTGCCATCGGTGCAGCATCCAGGTGAGGATGGCAATGGGAACAACTTTCACCCAAGGGCAGTTGCTCCAACAGCAGCTCAGGTTTGCTTTCATTTCATATGCTGTTATATTTCTCATGGTTATTTATTTCTAGCTGTTAAAAAGATACCTATGTTGCATTTGCTAGTAGTATAAACTCATTCTTGGTTTTTGGCACTTACTTCAAAGTTCAAATTTTGCTGTCTTGCAGTTGTGCTGCTTAGCATGATATTAAGTACAAGTTGAATCATATATAAATTGTTAGCTCATTCTGTTAAAATTTGTGTACAGATGACCTGTGAAGGGTAGATCATTAGCCAGTGAGGAGAAATGCTTGTATGCAAAACAAGCTATAGCTTCAGCAACATTTTTATTTTTTAAACTTGGAGTTAATTTTTTATTAAATGTGATGTAAAATGTTTTTTTTTTCCTTTATTTAACATGTCATTCCTTTTATTCCATATTCTGCAAGTTTGTGGTTTGTCATATAGTATACATGCATTCATGTGCTTCTGTGACATCGATAATTTTCTATTTCATGGCAGGTGCACTGTTTGCAATTTTTAATTCATGAACTTGTTTCTGGTGGTAACTTAAGGAAATCTAGCGGATTATTTGGAAGCAGTGGCTTGGACATTCCACCTAGTGAACTAAAACTCCTGGAATCATTCTTCCACAAACTTAGCTTCTTCCTGCATGTTATGGATTACACAGGTTTGCTTTTCATACATTTTTTTTCTTGCATATTATTGTTTTGCAACTCAGTCAAGTTGTTTTCTGGATATCTTCTAGTATAGTCATGAATGGCGATAAAGGATTATTATTGGTGGGACAGATGGTCTGTAATTTATTAAATGTACAGAGTGCGAAAACACTCCAGTGCATGAAAAAGCAAAAGATCGAAAGTCTTCTTTTATTATTCTATTATTTTTTTGCATGAGGACTTATGAAGAGAATTTAATTTTTTGTCATTATTTTGGGCTAAAAGGTGGAAGATATGAAAATGAGAAGAAGTGATCCTTGTTGAGTGGTTAAAAGAAACTATTATTTGCTGCAAAGAACTAGTCTACATCATCCTTGTTTTTTCTTCTGAGTTGCTCTTATTAGCTGTTCCTGTAGTTCATGCAAAATACGCCTTGTAAGGCCTCTCAAAGTTCATCCTCAAATTTTTGGAGTACTGTGTTTTGTGTTTCTGCATGATTCTTGTGCTTTTCTTCATGGATGTGTGTCAGCAAGCAGAATCGAGTCCAGAACTTCTCTGTTGTCTTATTTGTTCATACTGCTACTCCCTTTGCTTTATTCTCTCTGATTTGGTATTGGTGCCTTGGAATATATATAAGTGAAGTGCTTTTTGGTGGTTGCAGCAACAATTGCAACATTAACAGATCTTGGATTCCTGTGGTTTAGGGAATTTTATTTGGAGACATCTCGTGTAATTCAGGTAAAATTGTGGTACTTCTGCTAAGTGACACTTTTCACAGTTAATTTAATAATTATGCCACTATGTATTGATTTAGGAGTACCATTAGTTTTTTTTTTTCCATACGTTTGCTGGTGCCACGTGAAGGAGAATCAATTGTTTTTAAGGGAGAGAATTTTGCCAACAAGAGCTCCATCCATCTGGATTGGAAGTTGGACTTATGACCTTTGAGGAGAGTCAATCTTCCTTGGTTGAGTTCATCAATTTACAAATTTTTATGAGCAAATTGGAATATATTTCTATTCTCTCATATGAAAGCATGTTCCCTTCCTGTAAATCGAGTTTCTGGTTAGAAGTCAGAGGGTTATGATTATCAACATTTCTGACTGTTAGCCTGTATTTTCTAAAAGCCTATGATGGCAAATCCAAACTTGAAGTACTTTCCTTATCCCCCAGAAGTTAATAATATATTTTTGTTTGCTCTCTGTAGTTTCCAATCGAATGTTCTCTTCCATGGATGCTAGTGGATCATGTGATCGAGTCTCAAGACAGAGGGCTGCTTGAAAGTGTTCTGATTCCATTTGATATATATTGTGATTCTGCACAGCATGCTTTAACTGCTCTGAAGCAACGTTTCTTATATGATGAAATTGAAGCCGAGGTGAGCCTTTGTTTAAGCTTTTATGGGACTCCAAATCTTTGTGGAATTTATTTATCTAAATTCTAAACTCTAAAGTGTTCTGGTACTGCTAATTTGACCTTGATCCTTTTATGCTGTAAATATTGTATTGAGTTTTTGGTTATGGTGTTCACCATATCTAACAGCTGCTTTGCACTATTCTGCTACTTGATCGGTCCCAACTGATTCATAGTTGCAACTATCCAAGTTAGCATGTCATGTCACACCAACAATTGGTACAATATCTGTGTTCATGTGGAGCATCGTTTTCTCTAGGTTTTAGCACAAAGCGAAAAGCTCAAATGAAGTAGTGCAATCTGATCTGGAAAAAAAATGGAGACTGTAGGTAAAGAAACCTGAACTGGGGCACTGCTAGGCATCGTTTTTGAGCTCCTTCTGCAGAATCTACTGCTTAAGATGAATTTCAATCCATTTATAATGTGTATTGGAAATAATATGTATGTATGCAGTGCGTAAGTGTGTTTGTAAACCAAATGGCAGGATACTATTTATTTGCAGAATCTGCTTGGTGCTATGGGAAACCACATTGGGATAGATTTGAGGTGGCAGGACTTCTTTGGAGGAAAATGGGATTATTCCTTGAAGAGACTAATTGCTTCCAGTTTATGACGATAAACTTGCTCTTATGGCTTAACTGAAATTTGTGTTTCCAACTAAAGATGTGGCTAAATTTATCTTATTATGAAGAACCAGGACTATATGTGTTGACAGTTTTGGCTCATATTTGGCAGGTTTTGTAGGCTGCTAGCACCGTAATTGTGTTTCTTACAAGTGATAGTTGACATTTTGTGGGGAACTCTGACATTTTTGTTCATGAATGAACGGAAGATTATATTTGTTTGTTTGTTATATGAAGTTAAAAAATGTATCTTTTCTTGTTCAAGGTATAAAATAATGTGCTTGCATGTGTATCTGTGTGTGTATGAGATAACTGTAACTATGACATTTTCTCTTTGTCGACTTTGGTTTTCAGGTAGATCTTTGCTTTGATCAATTGGTGTTCAAAGTGAGTGAGAATATTTTTACATATTATAAGAGCTGCGCTGCAAGGTACATTCATGTCTTAATATGTGTTTATACATGTTCATGCTTAATCCTGCAAATCTTCTGTATTCAGTTCACCTTTTATTCCTTTTCTCCCTGCAGCAAGTTACTGGATCCATCATTTATATTTGCATCTGACAATGCGGACAAATATTATGTTCCACCCATACGATTTGATTCCATATTCCAAATGCGGAGGATGAAGGTGAGATTTTCTACATGATAATCATGATTAGTTATGTTACATGTTTGTGTGTGTGTGTGTGAGGTTGAGAGAGAAAAATGGCTGAGAACATCTATGAGTCAATAAAGTAATTCTAACAGTAGCTTTCTATTTGACTGTATGTTACAGTAGTCTATAGATGTTTGAATTGTATAGCGTGCAGCAAAATGTCAAACTTTAGTACTATTCTGAGTATTGTTTCCAAAGTACATTCAATGGTGCATGTAAGTGAACTTTCTATGAACTATGAAGTGAATTCTAGAAGGTTCTTGTTATATTAGCAGCTTGTTTTGATATTATGAAACTGGGCATAGGCATCAAATTGATATCTCCTGGATGCTTCGTAAGACAGTTAATACTACAATTAGTTGTTTGAAGGAATAATCAAGGTGCTTCGAGATACTAAGCATGTACTGTATAGATTCTTACATCCATGTGTGATAATAGCTTCATGTTGCCTGGTACTTAGAGTCCACTCTATATTAACATAGCCTTCTAAGGTAGGCACAAATTCTTAAGCAAAAAAGAGAAACCTTAAAATCTATGACAAGGGGGAATTACATCCATGTGTGTAAGTCTCTCTCTCTCTCTCTCTCTCTTTCTCGCTCTGTCTCTCTCTCTGTCATGTTTATGCACACACACACACACGCAAACACACTTATGTGGGTGTAGACACGTATGCCTATGTGATTTGATGCCTTTCATAATGCAGCTGCTTGGCAGAACCATAGATCTGCGAAGTTTGATTGCTCACCGGATGAACAAATTGTTTCGAGAGAATCTTGACTTTTTGTTTGAAAGGTTTGAGACACAGGATTTATGTGCTGTTGTGGTAAGTTGTATGTGACCTTTTTATCATTATATTTCAAAAAATTTTCATGCTAATTTGAGCTTCCCTCAGGAACTGCAACAACTCGTTGATGTCCTTCAACTTGCTCATAAACTCTTGTCAGAAGAACTTCTATTGGATTCCTTTCCTCTCATATTGAAGGAGATGCAGGAGAACATTTCACTTGTTTCATTTTCTAGTCGAGTCTCTTCACAGGTTCTGTGTCCTGATAGTATCCCTTCAAACTTTTAGAAGGTTTAGTGTTGCAAATTCTTTTTAATCTGTTTGTAACACCTGCATGAATTGCACTATGTACCTTATAGTTGTTAATGCATTGATAATTCCTTGTGAAAGTCGTGCATATTTCCTACTTTCTTCTAATTATTCTTTACCTTGTCAACATGACACTGTTTTGGTTGTCTGAACTCAGGATGAGTCAGTGAGGAGGTCTCTTGGTGCACATTTTTTTATGGCATCATTCTTGTGCTTAATAGAGTTGCTGATTATTTTGTGCATTCACTTGTTTGCACATATCCATATGCTCTGGCTGTAATTGTGTTAACCCTTGAGAGCCCTGACATTCATTAATAATAATGCGTTCCAGACCTCTAGGACATTTGGCACTTTCTGCTGTTTCAACTTTTGACCATGTTCCGCTCTCAGCCTCTCTTCTTTCGGAAATGTAGCATAAGATTCACATTGCTGAAATGCAATCCCTAGGACGAGTTTGCAGGTTATGTAAAATGGACGTGGTATAAGGTTACTATACGTGTGTTGTTGTGACAGAACATGGAATGGCAAATGTGTGATGCTTTTGGACCTAATTTAATTGATCAAGTCTGTCAGGTTTTGGCAGCTGGAATATGAAAAATTGGCAATTATTTTTTCATTTGCATACAGAGGGATATAACATGTACATGCTCACATGCATGCGTACATATGGAGATCTTTGTGCTCTCTTGTGCAGCTTGGTTCCATTCCATCTTCCTTTCTCCATCTTGTCTGAACTGATACCTATAAAAGTATGTTTCCTCCAATTTTCTTTTGTGGAAAAAACCAAAAGTTGTGTCTTTCTTTCAAGGTCAGCACCTGATCAGTCTGTTGAATAGGTCCAATCTTCTGCTCTCTTAATATACACATATTCATACATTAACAAAGACCTGAATGGCATTTGAGTGTCTAAATGTGCTCCTATGGTGCTTCCTTCTGCACATTGCTTGTACCTTAACTGTATTGATGACATCCAACAGACTTGTTCAAAGGAAAACATTTGTCCATGTCTATGTCACATAGGTATGGGTACGGGTGCCGGTGCGGGTACGGGTACTGACCATTTTCAAAAAACTTAGGTGCGGGGGTACGGCCGTATATATATATAAACAATAAGAAATACTTAGAAAATATGTATCAAAATAAAGAATATAAATCAACATAAACAAATAAATAACATAGAAAATATATATCAACGGCTCTTGCAGCAGTGTGTTTAAGAAACCTATGAAAAACTTTAAACGTATGGACAACTAAGCAGCCCCTAGTCAAATATGAACAACAATCGAATTTTCACATCCAAAGAATAGAATAAAAAGTAAGGTGGAAAAAATTAAATCAAAGTAAAATTAAGCAATTTGGATCTATAGGTACCCAAGTGTCAAAGTACCCATTTTGGGTACGGGTACGGCGACACGGGTACGTGTACCTTACTCAAGTACCCATGTGACTTAGGTCCATGTTTGGAATCCATGAAAACTGGCTTTATTTCTTATTTTTGTGCATATGCCATAGCAACTGACAGATTTCCTCGTCCAATATCTGCATAACCTGTCTGCTACTATATGCATGTGTTTGAATATAGGTTGCACAAAGTTGTTGTTTAATTCTTGCATAATCCAATGCATAATGTTACTATGGAAAAAAATTATAAAATTTCCTGAAGCATGTTGGTTACTTAACTGAATCTAATGGTCTATGCTTCTCCCTTAACTGAATTCATTTTCCTGAATTGACTGCTTTCAAATTTCAATTGCTTGAAAATTTATAGATCAATTAATATTCATATGGTTTTTGCAGATTTTGACAGAAATTCAGAATGACCTATTGCCCAATTTTGTCCTTTGCAATACTACCCAGAGATTTATACGTCTAAGGAAGTCTCATCAGTCTCAGAAACCACAGTTACCTTTGGTGAAACTTAGCTTCTATTGTGGCTCTCAGGTACAAAAATTTCCATCTACCTAACTATTAGGCCTTATTTAGAATCTTAGATAAGACTTTTGGATATTCATTTTGATAAATTTGTTTTGTGAACATGTATGTCCATGACAAAAATCCTTTTGCAAAATGAATCTTGAAATGGGAACTGTTCCTATCAGTGTTATCTGTATCGCATGGTACGGGCCCGTATCGTGCGATACGTATCGTATAGGTTCGAGAAACCTATTTGATACACCTATGATACACGATATGTCTGTGTATTGTAGGTGTATTGCCCGTATCGTGCGATACGGCCGATACGCCCCCGTATCTTACGATATGGGAGCAAAATGGAAAAAACCTTGTTTTTTGTGCTTCTTTTTAAAATAGCTCCTCTCTTCCACTTTCTAAACATCTCTAAGAGCTGTCGGAGGGGGAGGTTTTTGCTAGTTTTCTAAACAAAGAAAATGAGGATGAATACGAAGATGATGATGATTATCATTGATTGATGGTAATCATGATATTTGGTACTTGGCAGTAACGAATTATATGTTGTGGACTTGTGATATAATCTAAAACATTTTAAACTTGTGATTGATGCTTATTATGTTGTTCTGAATCTATGATGATTTCTCATTTCTGATTGTGTTGTTGACATATTATAGCTTATGAATGATGAATCATGAACATTCTTGATGTGAGATGTAACATTCTTGATGTGAGATGTGTTTTTTATATGGAATACATTTTTCCTGATTTTTTCTGTTTTTTTATTTTTTCTGTTTTTTTAACTAAAAATTAATTTTAGATACGCTACACTACATTTACGATACGTTATGACACAATGTATAGGTCGGCCCGACCGATGCACGTTATGATACGTCTTTTACAACATTGGTGCCTATACACTTCAGGGAAATGCAATTTAGCTACAGTTTACATCCATACTTGTTTTTTCTTTGTGAAACTAACTTCATGGATGTAATCTTCATGTACGAAAACATAGGAACCACCCAATAAATGTTTTTTTTTATGAGGAGAACAAATTTTGTAAGCATGAAAAACTCAAAATATTAATTTTTTTAAGCACTTGCAAAATCTATATCATCATCACAAACATCGTTTACAAGTTTTAAATGCCGAAGTTTTTCTCGGGTATAATATGACAGAGATGTTTTTCTTGTGAAAATCTTGGCAACTTTTAAAACGAATAAAAAAGATTTTAAATATGAAATGTGAAAATAAAAATGTGGTAGTAAGGAAATGTAAAAAAAAAGTGAAAAACGCAAAAAAAAAAAAAAAGTAAAACTACGTGAAAAAAAACACACAAAAAAAAGCCCAAAATGAAAAAAGGGGAGAAATGAGTTTTTCTCTTTTTTTTTTGTTTTGCCTTTTTTTGTTTGCGATTATGGTATTTATAAGTTGAGAAGTCATAATTTGAGCTGTTTCCTAGGTTTTCAAACACGAAAATCATACACATGCTCTCTGCATTGTGTCATTAAGGATGCTTAATGACTCAAAGCAGCCATACCAGTCTTAATGCACATGGCAGGGATGTTGCTAAGTCCCATCCTCAGATCTGGGTCTGTAAGGCATATGAAGGGCCAGTTACCTTCTTCTGTACAACCATAAGCATGATTGCAAGTTGACATTAAAATCCATATGCGATTTCCTGGTTGCTGTCACACTTAAAGTTTGACAATCATTGGAAATGGATGTCATTGATTAATCAAGTAAAAAAGTCCCAACGTGATTTTCTTTAGATGCTTCAGAATTTCTTCAGTTTTCTGTACATGCCTTGAACACCATTTGTAGCTTCATCATTGTTTAGTCACTGAAAGGTCTGATGTTTTGGCTGCTCTAGGAATTGCATGTGATGAGCGTCCAAGTTTTTTTTTCTTAGTAATGCTTATTTTCATTGTTAACTTTGTCCGTTTAGTGTAGTTTTTCTTTCATTTCAGTTGTATACTATTTCTTCTATTACTTCCAGAGTGGTAATACGCTGGTTGAGTATATCATGACCAAACTATATGTATGATACGGGGTCTCTTCTGTTGCAAATTCTGGAAACCATTACTATTGTACATATGAGTTGACTTGCTTAATTTCTATGTAATTCTTCTACAAGCAGGAACTTAATGCAGCCTATCAAGGATTTGCACAATTGTATAGTGAGTTTTTTGGATTACCTCACATGTGTTCGATCACCAAACTACTGGGATCACGTTCAATACCTTGGCTTATTAGAGGGCTGCTAGATCTACTAACAACTAAGGTGAATAATTTGCTTTGTACAACTTATAGAGCAGTTTTATCTGTCAGGTAGGATGATCTTTTGTTAGTTGGGAGGAAAAAGTGAAACCAATGCTAACTCTTCTTTGTTCAGGTTGTTATGACAGTTACCTTTTTCCTTGTGCAGTTACCTGTTTTTCTCTTTACGTTGTTTCTTTGGGAGCAAAATACTTCAACACTTTGGCACCACACCTTTGTTATACTAAAAAGTAATCTATGTGTAACTGTAATATGGTGCTCTTTCTTAATGCAGATTGCATCTCTTGAGCCAAAGTTGTCGGTATTGCAAGGATCACTGCCAAAGTCAATTGGGTTGTTACCATATGATGGTGGTATTCCAGGTAGATAGACAATAAATGTGAAAACTCTCTCTCTCTCTCTCTCTCTCTCTCTCTCTCTCTCCAAATAATGCAGTTACTCTTCATGAAGCATAAGTGATGTTAGAAAGGGTTTTGTATATCTTTCAATGTTGTTTTACTATTATCTTAGAGGCAAACAAATTTGGATTTGAAAATGGAAATTTGTAGCTGAAGCTGTAAATGACTATTCCACCGAATGGACCTAGAAAGCTCGTGAAGCTTTTGTACATGAAAGCAGAGGTGTGAATTCCATGAATGGGACATAAGAGGTCTTGAATTTTCTGTGCAATTTGTGTATGGAAATTAGAATGTAGTTTTAATCGATTCCATTTAGCACATTAAGTTATATCATAGACAATGCTCTTTTTGGGTCTACCTTTTTAAGATTGCCAAGGACCACTTTGTCTGTGCGTGTTTGTTGGAACTTTGTTATTGAGTGTCAATTCATTGATTTGCTTGAGGGATAGTATATGATATTTTTGTTTTGTAGGTTGTGTGAAATTTGTTCAAGAACATCTGCACTGGGCTTCAAAATCAGATCTAAGGTCTGAAATTCTTAATGTTTTAAAGGAAGTAGGAATCATCATATGCTTGATGGGCCTTCTGGATATTGCACTGGTAAGGAGCACGGCATGTATCTATAATTTAGTCTAATTTATCAAGTTTTTCTCCAACTCCTACTTATTAGTATGACTAGGAGTTATTGACCACTCCATTTGCCTTTTGCTTTGCAACATGGAGATAGTTATGTTTCAATGCCCTGTAATTAACAGGTTGCTGATACGCTGGTGCTGTTTGAAACTATTGATTTCATAGTTATGACTGGCTACTGGAAAGAAAAATGACAAAGTCCCTATTGGAAGAAAATAAAATCTTGTTCTTTAGCTTAATAAGGAATTAAAGCTTCAAATTTCCCATGTTAGAGATGGAAGAGTCAAGTCATGAGTAACTGATTGACTATGTTCTTGCTGCCTTATATTCAAATTTCAAAGTGCTATAAGTTTTTTTTCAAGGGTTGCCTGACATTTGTGGTTGATGCAATCAAAGACTCGAGTGCTTGTTGTAGAAGATCATTTTGACTGGTCATCTGGTGTTCCTGTTTGTCACACTAAACTAAAAGAGCAATGCTGCCAACTGCATAAACTTTTGAACATTGAGTTACTTGAGGTGCTAATTAGCTTTCCCAGTTCGTAAAGGGAAAAATGTATTGACAGTAGCAGTAACTTTTGTGGTTGTGGTATTTTTTGTTTCTTTTATTTCCTTACAGATTCCAAGCAAATAATTCTATCGTTCTGAGCATTTTGATAATCCAATTAGGATTGGTCCCCATATTCAATTGGAGTTGGCACTATGATTTTTTTTTCTCTACCCTTGACACGGATCCGTTTCAGCTGCTAGCACCCATTTTTGAAGCCTTATTTCAATATCTGTCATATGATGCTCATAGAAAATACCTCTACAAGACATAGAATCATATTGAAGCTTGACATTCAATGATTTAGACAATCTCTACTTCTGATTTTTATAGGATAAAATAGTTGATAGCCTCCTGCGTCATGAAAAGAAACTGGGGGTACTTTGAATTCGTGGAAGACCAGTTATCTTTTCCATGGTGTGGATACTGAAAACGGATCTCTGAAGGGTAGTTCCCATGTTAATTATACCTTATTAATATCTCACTAACGATTTGCAAGTCACCCTCTTCAAATGGAAGGTGGACACTTATTTTTCCTCTTCTGTTACTCTTTCTGCTTGTTTTCTTATGAGCACCGAACTCTCCCAGCTGTTCTTTTGAGAACTATGTTACACAGTTCTTTTTGGTGCTTCCTAACAATTTTGATATCGACTTCCTGACAGAAAGAAGCTGAAACAGCACAGTTTATGCAAATTGCCCCCTGGCTAGGGTTAATTCCTGGAAACGATGGGCAAATACAACAAGCTTTGACTGAGTCTGGACACAGCCCAATGGTTGACTTGTTCAAATCTATAACAAGTGCAATTATATCATCTCCTAGATGTCCAAGTACAACATCTTTTGCAACCTTATCAAAGCAGGCTGAAGCTGCTGGTATGTAATGATTTCTGGTTGTCCCTTAGCTGGTGGCTTATAATGACTTTCCCTTCATGAGATTCTTGGACCTAGAATAAATAATTCTGACTTTGGTTTGCAGCAATGAGTGACTGATGTTATACAGTGTACTGGCTGCCTGTTTTATGCAAATTGTTCTGTTTCTAGGTCTTGTGACAGCACGTAAAGTGTGAAATGAAAAGCCATATGTGAATTAATCTTTAAGCCACAAGCACCTGCAGCCCATGCATGACAACCATAGTTAAATGCATCCTGTTGCTTTGCTTTTAAGCAACCTGAACTGCTCACCAAACATGATATTGCTTCTTAAAGTTTTAAACCAAGCAGCGGGCCAATTGTTGAATCAGTCATTGTGTGCAGCTGAAAATGTATGGTGCAATGTACATTTATAAAAGCTCCAAAACTAAATTTAAATGGTTTGAAGCATTAAGAAAACATAAATCAGGATGAGCACACAAGATTGACATCGGTGGAAAAGCGACTATGCCTTCTCATCTTTGACTCATTAAGTCATCTTTTAGTGCAGTCCCACTTGCACCTCCCCTTTACTGATTGCAGAGATTCTTCTGCTTCTGGATAATCTGTTCAATTGTTGCATTATCTTACCGCTCTCGACTTGCTTCAAGACTCAAACATCTGAAGGTGCACCTCTTCCTATTGTTGAAACATATTTCGACCTCGAATAGAATTTTCCTTTCTTTATTTCATTTTTCATTTTTTCACTCGGCATATTTCGTAACAATTGGTTCATTTGCCACTTCATTGTTTGGTTATATTATGAAGAAAATGTATTGTGCAAATTGCCATTTGATTGTCCAAAGGATGCTTTATGGGACTATTCTCTTGTAAAATTTCCTCTCAGAATTATTGCAACTACTAAGCTCTACTGGTTTTTTTACCATAATGAAAATTATCCTGAGCTGGATCTTGTGAAGAAACAATTAATCATAATTTAACTATTTTAGATCAACCTGCTACTCATGGCCTCTTAGTCCAAAATCTCTTCTACCTTGTCAATGTCATGCAAAAAATTGCCTTGTGGGGCTTAGATTAGGGGAAGCAATCCATTATTTTCCTGTCCAATTTAAACAACTTATCGGCAGTAGGTATCAAATTTGTGCTGGTATACCAAAGTAACAATGAGTGATCGGCTTCCTGTAGAACATACCTAGCCTATTATGTGTTAGAATTTCGGACCATTTTCTCCATCATAGATTTAGGTAATTAAAAAACTTTTCTTTTAGATAATTTGAGATCATTGTCACACTGTATAGGGTTCATTTAGAAAGGGAGGGGACTTTTATAATTTAGCTTTAATGTCTTCTGGATTTGCTAGCTTAAGCTTTTTGGTTTTGTCTGACTGACTTCATAAAAACTTTCCTGATTGTAAAGTTGAGGTTTACTGGCAATAGATGAACACATCTTAAGTTCCTTCTTCTGTTATCCTGGACGATTGATTAATTTTTGTTGTGGATGCATGGGTATAATTTTCAATGAAGACCTAAATCACATAATTCTGGAAAGTGATTGCTTCTGAAATTCTTGTGTTGTTAATCTAATTTGCATTTTAAGCTTCTATTTGTTCTCTTTAACATCTGATCATTATAATTAATGTTTTTCATTTTCCTTAATAGATTTATTACTGTGAGAAAAGAGATGAAATTAGCAATATCAGTCGCTTTCTTGGTTGTTTTTTGTAGATCTCTTTTACAGGAATAACCTGCATACTGGGAGTGTCTTGGAGTATAGTCTTGCATTTATCAGTGCTGAGTTGGATAAATACCAAAGCAAATGGAATGCTACTCCGAAGACTGGCTTCATAGATATCACAACAGCAAAGGACTTCTATCGTCTGTTTAGTGGTCTCCAGCTTGTAAGATGACTCCTGCGTATTCAACTTTAATTACGCTGATCTTAGACTTTTGAAAGTTGGTTAGTTCATGCAAAGGAAATTATTTATTTATTACTGATCATGGATAACTCGTTGACTAATATTATCTCATAAGTTCTCTTGAAGTTGACATCATGAGGATTTTTTATATATCTAATGAGATTTTTCATCAACTTTGAACGAGCATTGGTTGAACTATAGCTGGTAGTTTTGTGGAAAACTGTTTTCTGTCTCAAATTTTACTTGGGGTCTAATTCTCAATCCTCTCCTAATATTTGATGATAGTTCCTTTCAGCCTAGTAAAATTGTGCTACCATTGGGACATCTTTTCTTCCTTGTGTTTCTCCTTTGTGATAGTGAAGTAAGGGATGGTTTCAGTTTGGATTAGCTCTCTGGGTGATAATATTACATTTTTTATTTTAGGAATTGAATTAATGTCTCAAATAGTGTGTTGACATCTTTTTGTTGGTTCTTTATTGCAACGGCCTTTCAAGTTTCCCTAGTAATGAAGATATATCCGCCATGTTCGGCAGGAATCTTCATGATTAACTTTTGTGACACTATTTCTGGACATAGTGATCTATGCATTTTTTTTTTATGGATTGGAATTTGCTACCAAAGTTATATAATCTAAATTCAGCAATCAGTTGTTGTAAGAGCTCCATTTGTGGAGTCATTAATTCCTGTAAGGTCAATGTCTTATTCTTTTCTGTTTGTGGATGGCAAGCTGGGTATATGTCCTCTTTAGTGTGCATGTCTGATGAGCGACAAGAAGATTTAGTCTGGTGGTTTGTTTCCAGCTGGAATGTTTTTGTGAAATGTATATGGCAAAAAGAAAAATTGTTTTGCAGGTTAGTCATTAATATGTAAATGTGAACTTCAGCTGCATAATATACTAATTACAAACTGCAGAGTGTTATTATGACTGTCAGCTCCTTGTTTTTTTTATTGAGGAACTAATTCTACTGAACATTAATAGAAATAGCAATTGGTTCGATGTGTGTTAGAGTTTGTCATTGCACTTGGGAACTATATTTTTCTTCCATGTTATTTGTAAAATGAGTTGTTTGGTGACTGAAATTTCATGAATTGCCAGGGATATCTTGAAGAGTACAGTCAGGAAACGCTGAACAAGAGTGAAGTTCTTGGTGATTCAGTTGCCTGGGGAGGATGCACAATAATCTACTTGCTTGGTCAGCAGATGCACTTTGAACTCTTTGACTTCTCATATCAACTCCTCAACGTTGCAGAGGTTGAAAGTGTGGCAGTTGCTCATTATACTTCCTCAGAAAGGGCTAAAAGTGCTAGCTACTTGCAGGTGCGCATGTTAAGTTGTTAACTCTACGCCATTCTTGTACACAAAAACTAACGGATAAAGCTAGATGCAAGTGATTACTAAAGCAGTTTTTCTTAAATGCCAGTGAGGATAAAAAAATTTACCAGAGAAGTTGAAATATTTCACTGTGTTCTGGCTTTTTTTTAGGGTTTGCACTAACAAACTGTATACTTTGATCTTTTCTGAGAAACAAACCAATTTTGTGTTGCACATTCAAAGCTCTTGCTACCATTGCTTGCTTGATGTGTAACATTTTTTGGCTTGCTATAAATCTTTGGATTTCTTCATCCTGTAAATCATTGATTAACGGTTATAGTATTAACCCTGGCTGTTCTGCATGTGAAACAAGGGATGGGATAAACTGATAGATGGTGCAAAAAAAGCTAGAAGATTGAACAACCATGTCTTCTCGATGCTGAAAGCTCGTTGTCCACTGGAAGAGAAGATGGCATGTGCTATAAAGCAAAGTGGTGCGCCTTTACATCGTGTCAAATATGAAAACACAATTTCTGCTTTTGAAACATTGCCGCAGAAGGGAGCTTGAGGCATTATGTGTATATTCGCATGCATCCTATTTCTAGTATTTAAGCAGCAATCTTATGGCTTCTGTAAATTCTGTAGTTGTACAAATTGTAAAGTTTATTCATTTGTTCGAGGCATGTAGTATCAACCATGTTTGTATGTACGACTTTTTGTTTCATATGAATCTTCTTTTTTGCGTGGTATCTGTGGACCTGTGGTTCAACTTGGTTCATTCTTATGAATGTGTTGGCCTCCTGTAGCCGTAATTTGGTGTTTTTGTATGAAATTTTGGATTTGCTGCTCCTTTTTTTTGGGTTTGAATGGGAAAAGTAGTTTTTTTTTCCAACTTCGTGTAGACTAAAAGTTATATTTTATGCGACTGTTGGTTCAAGTTCGTACCTTGAAATAGTTTTCTAGTTAACATTGGTAAGGTCTACTTTCAGCTTTCAAGGTTGACTTTGGTTAAGACTTTGGAAAGTTAAACTACTTGTACAGAATAAAATAAAAACAAAATGTTTGATGCCCCCCAAATTTTTCCACACCATTGAAGTTATCTGTACCATTGAAATTTTTTGCCACTTGTTTTTCTTTTAGCTATTTGGAAAACATCAGCTTTGCTCGAAATTCTGAAAAACTGTTGCTTCATTATTAAAAACGAAATGTGAGCGCATCTCTCTCTCGCGCGCGTCATCGCCGCCGTCGTCGGTGGTGGTGGTGGGTACCCATGGCCTGAAGGCCTACATCGCCAATTCCTCCATAACAATTTTCATGTTGCACCAAGTTACTTACGGATGTATGCATGCAGTCCTGGAACACTTTGGGGCCAACACCCAACCGAACAAGCAGAGTAAATAGTTCGCTTGTAGGCCGTAACACAAGGCATCAAACAAATCTTCCACCCTATCAATTGAAGAATTCTATGAGAAAAGTATGTTCCGTCCCTCGATGCACAGTAAAAGAAACTTTTTGTTTTTCCTTTTCTTCTTATTCCTGTCGATCAAGTTAGTTATCGCCTGGTGGAGATAACAGAGGAAGAAAAGTATATAACTTGTTATTTGTTTTTTCTAATAATATGTCTTGCCGTTTCACAGAAGATCCAACTAAACTAGTGAATAGGCTGATATACTCTGCATTGACTGATTTTACAACACTGGTTTGAATTGATCGAGCAAAAATATGAGCAGTAATTCCATTTGATTGGATAGGAGGTCGAAGCTTGAAGCTGAATGAAGTTTAGATGTGCATTATCATTATTTTCGCTCAAAACTGGCCTTAGTACCCAGGCCTTGCGGGTTCGAACTTGCTTTACAGAAACCTTAGCTCAACCAAAGTAGCTGTGAAATAAATTTGGGACAGATAAACATATAATCATTAGTCTATCTCATGCTCTAAATACAAAAGCAATCTTGAACTTCCAGATTCTTGAGTGTTGCCACGCTCTCTAGTCCCCACTGAGTCAGCATTTTTTTCATGATGATGAATCTAGGACTGAGAATGAGTCAAGTATTTAACCAAGTCGAGCTCGAGTATCTTAAACTGCATTATGCTCGAGCCGAACCAGGTGTAAACAGTATGGATCCATACTCGAATAAAATGAAACCCATATCGCTCACATATAATAGTCAAATTACTTCCTCGATGGATATTTTAGACTTTATAGGCTTTTATTCAAGAGATCTACGGTGTAAGTCTATGTACAAAGAGAAGCAGTCCCAAATTTTTTAAAATACCTTCTCCACCGTAATCTTTAGTAACCTGTTTGACTCCAAGGCCAATGAAGATGAGGGTGTGTTTGAAGACGTATCAAAAGAAGCAATGAATGGTGCAAAGAACTCAACCTGTTTATGGCTCGACTACATAAATATGTCGTGAATGAGAGATTTTTTGTTGCTAAGTTTTTTTAGATGATATTTGGATGCAGAATATCTGCATTAATTCTTTGGATTTTTTGTTAGATGGTCGTTTATAGTTGAATTAGCTAAAAGAAACCACTTAAACAAGTTAAAAAGAACAAGACATGTTACTAGTAACGAGTGAAGCGAGTCGAAGTTAACCTCAATGGTGTATCATCGAGTTGAGCTCAAGCCTGTTCTACGGAACTGGATTTGAGTTCGAGCTGACCTCGAGCTCGAGCTGCTCGTATGCAACCTTAGTTGAAATTGTAAAAAAAAAAAAAAAAGTGAAATTGTTGATAAGATCGTTCTTACGACGAATTTATGAATATCAAATCAAAAAGTCAAATATATATGCGGAACAATCATTTTAATGATAAGGAGGAAACTACAATAGTGTATCATTATATAGTGAACTAAAGCTACCTCATATTGGGAACATTTTAGCAAGTAACATCGCTAAATCTTCCAGAAATGAGATAAAAAAAGACCATCCTAGCAAGAGTTTCAAGTGTTTCTTCCGTCAACGGTTTGTGTTAGTAAAAACATTAAAAGAGAAAATGGAGAATAGTAATGTAAGGTCATATCGTGGTAATGAATGCTTTCATGTTTGATGTTGTGGATACATTTTATATTTGAGGATATAGCAAAGGTTAACTTCTATTAAAGATGAAATGAGAAACCTAGAAATGAAGGAATTTGTTAATTGCCGTTATCTCAGCCAATCAAACACAAACTAATGGCAGCATGATAGATTTTTTCTATTGGCAATAATAGTAATCTATTCAAGAAATGTTTACGATGGATGAAATATTGGAGTTATTAAACACGAATTTAAGGGAAAGAAAACTTTCTTTTGTAATGCTTTGCCAGAACCTGTTGGATGAGGTGGACTGACGATGGTGTCCGATCCGTTTAACAATGTAATTCGACAAATCTCCATCGCAGCAGCCTTGCTAAAGGTTCTAGGACTCCTTGTTAGTGGGAACCATCTTATTTAATTTTCCCTTCCCTTTCAGTGGGCGTAGAGGTCCCCTTTCCCTTCCCGCCCAGGCGCCCAGCCCTGCCAAGTCCGCGATGATTTCCACGGAAATCGCTTGACCGTAATTCTTCTAGTTTTCTATCGACATCTCTGAGAAGACGAGGGGTTTATGATTTCGTTTTGTGTGGCAAAGACGCAAAAAGGTGGTGTCTCTTGTTTTGGGATTCTGTTATCCAAACGTGATGAACACCAACAATGGCAGGAGCAGCCATGGCAGTTGGGCCGGTGCCCAGGAGCGGGAGGGCCAGGCTGCGCACCCAACGGTGGTATCGGGAGTTCCCACCCCTACGGCTGAAGAAGTCATCTCTAAGATAAAGGACGACGGAGATTTCGATCGCCTCCGGCTCAAGATCATCAGCCAACTTAAATCCAATGTGGGTTTCTCCTTCCGTTTGCTTTACATGGTGATTCTTTATGTAGTCGAATTGTTAGATCATGAGTCATGATGGTCATTCGTTTTTCTTCTTTCCCTTTTCGATAAGGCCACACTTCACAATGCAATTATCTCTATGCTATCTTCTCGAACATGTTCAATTTGATGCTATGGTCCTTAACTTGCTTTTGTGCTTATATTACTGCTTTTCCTAGACATTTGGTGATAAAACAAGGGATACATTCTTTCCACGAGTCCAAAACAATGGGAGGCCTTTTTAACTTTTAAGTGTGCAGAGGAGGTTTGACCTCAGGTTGTATGTCAAGGGATAAATTAGGGCATGGTAACCATGCACCTTTTGAGTTGGTAGGTCCTAACATCTAAAATCATGGTGGTTTCCCATGTTTAAGTTGAAGGCTGTCCAAAAGGTTATAGATTGACACACCCTATGAGTGCTGAATCTACACAGTTACATTTTTTTCAGTAAAAATTAATGTAATTGGATAACCCAACTTCTAAAATAATCATCAAATAATGGTCAAACAACAAGACTTGAAAATTCAAGTGAGAAATTATGTCAAGGTACTGGAGAATTCAGTCAATATAGAAAGTGATTTGAACGTTCCTAAACTTGCTAAAATAGCATGCTAAATTTGAAAGACATAAGGAGGAAGTACTAGCGACCTTAGTGATTTGTTATTTAACAATCGCTTGGTTCATGAGGAGAGGAAATGCAACCGTAAGGTGAAAAAACCATCAGTTAGCATTTCCCTACTATGGAACAAGTGAAAAGAAAAAGTGTGCTTCTGTGCACACGTCGTATTTATGCTGATCATGCCATCATCTTGGTGATTTAGTTATCTTGCTTTACACTGTTTAGAGAATGTTACTCTCTGCACCGATGCTCATTTTGTTGTGGTATCTAACAAAAGAATAGTTTTATCCTTTGTACTGTTTGTAAGCTAGAACAGCCGTTGTAGGAACAATGTGACTTCTGGATAGCACCAAAAAGAGAAACACTGCAGCCATACATTATGATGGTTCAGTGGCAAACTCACTCCATCTTGAATATTCTCAATTTCATATGTTTGGGAGTTGTATGTCTGGTTTAATTGCTAAAAGGGAAAAAAATATTCTAATTCTTTGTTCATTCTCTACCTGCAGGAAGCCCTGAGAAGCAACATTGTTTTAGCTGTGAAACGGTCCAAAACACTTTCCAATGCATCTAGGAATGTAAAGCCACGCCAATTGCTTGATGCTGTCTATCAGGAGATTGGGTAGGGCTGAGACATCTCAACTCACCTTGGATCGGTCATTCAATTGATGTCTGTTATTAGCTATTCTTTTAGTCCTTGTCCAGTAGTTTTGAGTGCCATATTCTTTACAAGCATGAGGGCAACTCTTCTTCAGATTACTGATTCCATTATCGTGCATTCACAATACAGAAATGACGTGAGAGGCCAAATGTCAGATGCTGTGTGGCAGGTGATCAGGTCAAATGATGGAATGAAGAAAGAGATTTTCGAGACTGTAGAAACTGTGTATAGCAAGATGGTGGATGAGAGGAAAATGTCGGACCATGCTGTTGATCAACATTGGACTAGAAGATCACCTGCTAGTTTTTCACCCACTCCAATTGCTAATGACCAACAGCCCAATGCAGGAGGACGCAGCAGCAGCCCTGCTGTCACTGCGTGTGACCAACAGGTTGTTGGAGGACCATGCTGTAGCCCGACAATCTCGATTGGACATCATGTGCAACCAACTGGAGAGCAAAGCAGTAGCAGTTTGCCCGCCTTGACTACATCCGGGGATCATCTATTTAGGGGAATCAAACCAAAAGAAACTCCCGCTTTTTCTCTGCCTGAGCCTAACAAGCCTGATGATCAAGAGCCGAAGAAGCACATTGATGAGCCTTTGTTTACCCATGAGACTAAGCCATCTATCAACTCTCAGCCTAGTGAACCACAAGTCTCTGTTCATCCACATGTTGAAAGCCAGCAACAGGAAGATAGTGATCTTGACCCAGATGTGCCTCCCGGTTTTGGTTAAATAACCGTAAAGATGTCAAAGTGCCTCCTAATTGAGAGGGGATAAGGTTGCGCAAGGGACCTTAAGTGGTGCCTAGCCATGGCAACCACTAGCTTCATTGTCAGTATACCTACAGTTTTCTCGATGCAGGTACAGCATATTGCTGGGTGACTCCTTTGGGCAGCGCTCGGATCTCCTCTCATGATTATGAGACAGTGCATCAATAGGACGAAGTCCACTTTAAAGAGGCATTAAAGAGGCACGATGAAGATTAGAGATGGTGGCATCATTATCTAGCCACAGGAGAATATAAATTTGAGAATGTTTGTATTCTACCATTTGCTTGATCTTCATCTTATGCATTTAATTCTTGTACTCCTGGACCACTAAGGCCAGTTTGTCGCTAATCAAACACTTTGTCATGCTCTGGTTTCATTTGTAAGCCATTGGTGAGGGACAATTTTTTGGAGACTGTGATGAAGAAAATCTTTCTCCTCGTCTAGGTGGCGACTTTGCTCTAAAGCCTATTTCACAAAGTGAACTAAATTTGGAGCTTCGTGGCTTAAATAAATTTTCCTAAAGGGCAATCACTTCCCACCATTTTTGAAGTGATTGATATCTTGCCATTCTGGCCTTTTGTTGTGTCCATTAGTGTGGTTTTGGATGTAAATACACTCTGCAAATCAATTTCAATTCTTATTTCACTTGTATAATCATTGTCTCATTATTACATTTATATCACCATGCACCAGTTACAACTTTACCAGATTTAACAAGTAATGATTCTGGGTTGAACCCTGGGGAAAAATGTTTGAGCTTCATTTTAAACAATCAAAGCGTACTGAAATTAAACAGAATCGAGAGTAAAGAAGAGCTGTGATACTCAAAAGAAATACATCTACTGTTGAAATGAAAGTACTACAAGATGTTCAAGAGTGTTGCACAAACTCTTTTAAATATACATATGAAATGTTCTCACGGAGTAAAAGCAAACAAAGAATAACGAAGTCCTAAATCTATGGTGCGGCTTTTAGACGCTAGAGCTCTCTGATCTTCAAATGTTGCTCCACCTCCTCTCGATCAGGTTGTGAGACACAAGGTAATATCCAATTGCACTTCCTGTTAGAAAACAAAATGGCTGCACAAAAATAAAACTATATTGTGTCTGAGCATGCACATGCATGTAGCTAACACAAAATGTCAACCAATTTCTCGTAACTTTTGTAACAAATGTGTCTAAAACTTAGTTATTTTCAGCTAATCCAAGTCTAACCTGGTTTACATAATCTCTTGCACTTGATTTGATATTTGTTTGAACCCAAATTGGCACCTTACACATGCTAGCATTGGACAACAACTGTTGAACCCTTACCTATGATCGGCTACTAGCAACACCTTTTGCTAAGATGTTTGCTCAAAAGAGTAACCCACCTGCGGTGTGGTCCGTGGAAAGATCAATTTATCCTAATCCTAAGTGGCTAAAACAGAAAATTAACGAGAACAAACTATACCAAGTGTGAAATGGAAAGATACACAAAACAACTACTCTATTAGACAGACCAGTTACTAGAGTATGAGACGGCTAACTACAACTTGGCAATTTCACTAAAAGGAGCTGGAACACGGTAAAGCACAACTTAAACCTATTCTGAACCTCAAGCACATGCATAACCAACTACAACAACAGAAAATTTAATTAGAACACAACCGGCCAGAGCCAATTGCGGAAGCAAGCTTGCCAGTCAGCTAAAGAGCTGTCAGTGGGTTTTTTTTTACTTATCTACTATAGTAAACTTAACTATAAATTCAAGAAATAAACCATTTAAGGCTAAATACATATGTAAAACATAAATCTGACTACAGAAAATGTAGTAAACTAAATGACAACCTGCTGTAAAAACATAAACTAATCAATCTACAACTGCTAACTAGGATATGAAAAAATCACAAAACTTAATCCTAGTGCTTTAGAACAGTTTCTACTGTCTAAGTAAATAATTATACAGCAACTAAAGCACTTAAAACACTTAATTAACTATTGCTAGTGCATCAAACATAAGAAAACATAAAGTAAACCATTGTAAAATGTAAAACTTGTAAATGTGAACTTGGTAACTATGCTAAAGAAAAGCAACAAGCATGAAACTCAACATAAAAACTAACTCAAACTACGAGTTATACTACAAAATATAAACTAGTAACTATGCTAAAGAAAAGTAACAAGCCTGAAACTTAACGTAAAAACTAATTCAAACTACGAGTTATACTACAGAGCAGTAAAATTTCACAAAATAAATATCTATACTATGAGACTACAGGCTACAGTAGGGAATGCAAGTAAACACAACAAGCATTGAGTAGAGCATGCACACTCTATACCTAAAACCTGAAATTTCAGTAAATAACATCCCATGATGTTAAACTAAGTATAACGAAAGATTAACAATTAATTTTCATCTAAAAACTGATCCAAATAAAAAATAACTATCTAAACTCGAAATCTGCAGAAGTAACAAGATAAAATGCACGCAAACAATGCTACACCACAAGCAGTAAAGAACAGTTTACACTCTTAAATTAACTATAACAAATTATTGACAACTAATATTCACCTAACAATTAATCCAAATGTAAGATAATTATTAAATACCACTAGGAAAAGAATATTTAAGTTAATTGTTATTTAGATTAAGATACTTGCTTTTACACTTAATGAAATTGAGATTCAAAACTTATGAGAAAGAATTTCTCGCCCTTCGAAGATGAATAGAAGAGAGTAATGGACTATGAGATGGTATTTGGAAAAGCGAATGAGGTTTTGGATCTCCTTGATCTTTTGGACGGGAAATAAAATTATTGAACACGTATGAGGTGTCAAGATTAAAGGAGTTGCTTAAATGATCCATTAAAAGATGTAAAATTTGAACATAACTGTAGATGGATGCATCAATGTGATTACTGGTCGCCTGATATGAGCTGTAGTACTCACTTTGTATGTGGATGACATTCTTCTTAGAAAGTAATAATATGGAGTTGCTAAAGTTCGAGATTTGCTTTCTTTTGATTTTGGAAAAGAAAGAAAGTTAGTAAAGCTGCAATATTAATTGTAGCGATAAAATTAAAACTAATGCTAAAAATTTCTTACTCTTTCAACAAGTTGTATATCAAGAAAGTACTAAAATGATGTAATATGTAGAGCTGCAAACTATTAAAAGAAAAAACTCGTATTTAAAAAGCTTAGTCTTCATTAATGCGTATTGGATGTGAGAAATTGTAAGGTTGATATCTAAAATTCTATATTTTAGTGTAGTGCGCGGTCTAATACATTTATTGATTTGTACACAAAACATGTTTTCCCGTGTCAATTAAATCCTAGCCAAGCATTCATTTCCCGTCTTTAAAAGAGAGAGAGAGAGAGAGAGAGAGAGAGAGAGAGAGAGAGAGAGAAAGGCAGCTATCACAAAACATGGAGCTTCAATTCATATGAACTGTACCAACTCGCTACAACTGTAACACACTGAACGGAGTTGCAGGATCTAAAGTCCACCTTCTCACCTATATCATACTAAATAATCATGAATACCAAAGCACTAAATGGAAACCCTGAACCGTTCTCGGCCAAGAAATAACATAGAAGAAAAGTGCAAACGCTTTTGCTCTTCACTATGTTTCCCGTGAAAAACACACAGTTCCCCTCAAGGATGATGTTTCACATTTTATTTCGTGCAGAAGTAACCCATAATTTTCACGTCTTCAATTGAAAGACATTGCATTTCCTCCATTGGAACTGTTTCTTTTCTTGTTGCCCCATTCTGATGCTTCAGTTGTAGCAATCACGAAAAGCAACAACTATATATCACCGATCGGTACAGCGGAAAAAAAAAAGGAACAACAACCATAACCGATCGAGAAGAAACTTCATTTTCTCGGAAGCAATTGCCAGAAAGATCAAGAAAATAGCCAAAAAAAACAAAGAAACATTGAGAAGCTGCTTCCGCTTTCTGATGAACAATCAATTACCCAACGGGACGTAGAAAGAAGGATTCTCATTTGCCGTAACACCATCGAAAGAGGAAAACTCCAAAGCAGCTGAAAAGGCGGTCGACCTTCACAATTTGGAATTCTTGTTTCAATCTAGAAAAGAAAAGCAGAAGGAAATAACAAGAAAATAAAAGTAACACGGAGACTTGGTTTACCGGAGACCAAATTCTAAGTTCTACCGGATCCGACAAGCGGCGAACTAGCGCGGGAATTTTGGTGGAAGAATTTTCACCGATATAATTTCATCGATATTGACAAACTCGGCCCCCAAAAGTTCCCCGGGAAAGGCTTTCTCAGGTCGCCTTAGTCGAACTAGGTCCCGATCCGTTCGAACTCCGTCAAGGAGCCGTAATGTTTAGGCAAATAACACACTGCTGCCCAAGCTAACAGACTTCCGAAAAATTCTTAAAAGGGTAGCAATATTAAAAAAAAATATTATTTTTTATAAAATTATAGAATACCCTCATGTAAAACCCATTTTCCCTTGGTTAAAGAAAAATATTTTTAGTGTCAAAGAGGTACTTTTGTCATTTTTGTAAAAAAAAAATAAATTTCATTTAAAAGAATGACATTTGAGTGTTAAGGCATTCCACGCAACGCCAACCAGGGACCATCAAGCCGATAGAGACCCTTCTCTCAAAAATATATTTTTTAAAGAAATATTTATTTTATAAATTTTTTTTTAAAAATAATATTTCAATCCTGTCAAATTTTTGAAACTATAATTATTCTTTGTCATAAAAAATTCCTACCTGAGTACTAAAAAGTAAAATCAAATACCTTTTTTAAAACTACTCGCTAAAATGTTTAACATTTTTGCGTTGTTTTGCTATTTGCCCAAATGATCAATACTAGTGTAATATTTTTTTTTTCTACGAGAGTTTTCAAGCACGAGAGTTATTTTAATAGGTTAGGCTGCCATCCGCAATTTTAGACATGTTAGGCTTTTTAAATATATAGTTCAAAATCTAGGCGTGTTTATTGTAATTTATATTAAATCAGCGGTTCAATAATATATATACTCTAAGCGTGTTCATCCTCCTCGAGGACAAGGCAGGCCCCGAACTTGAAACTTCCCTCCGTCTTTCAGATTCACGAGAATGCATGGGATGGCTACAGGACACATTGAGGCCACTGGCCACATGGGCGGGAAGTGGGTGGTCGAGTCATCCCCCTCCCTGAGACTCATCCTCTGCTTTCTCTGTACGCGTCCCCAATGCAAGCGACAAATGGCGTTTAGTCGCCTGGGAATGAGACAAGTCACGGCTGACAACAGAACGGAAATGGCTTTTCTCGTTTCTGTTTTTAGTCATAAATAGCGTTCCGCAGCTGTTGAGCGGTTTCCATTTTGTGCCCTTTTGTTTTTCGTTCTATAGATTCTGAGAAACAAGAATTCTATAGAGGATGCTTTGAATCAGTTAATGATCGCATTCCAAGTTCCAATAGGTACTGTTTTTTGGCGTATTGCATCCTTTTTTTTTAGTCTTCTCAACGACCAATTCTCTTTGATCGCTTTAATTTGTTGTTAATGTGGTTCGGAGTTTTGTTTAACTCAGCTTTTAGCATATTGGTGTTCCTCTACTCATGCCTTCAATTGGGGTCATCCTCTAATTTGCCGAATTTCAAAAATTATAATGCATTTGTTTGCACCTGCTTTTAGCTTTCGTCAATGTCATCAGCGCTGGTGTTCAATTTAAGGGAAACTATGAAGAACCTATCTTTCGAATGACTTAGGTGGTGGTTTTTTCATTTTTTTTCCTGATGTGAATTAGAACGCCTGACAACCCCAAGTTTCTGAAGGAGGTAAGGCGTTTCCTGGGCATCACCAACTGCTCCTTTTCTTTTGGTGCATTTTAAAGACTTGGTGTTGAAGTACTCTCTGAATTCTACTTTGAGTGCTTATATTTTGACGCTTTTTACGAGTCAGTGAGTAAATAAAGAGTGTTTGTGCTTCTCTTGTGGCGAGCGTTATAGTTTTGCTTGTTTGTTACATCAATTTTGTTTCTCGAAGTTTAAAATGGCATAGCAGCAGCACCAAATCCGGGGAATTCTGTACTAGAGTAAGAGACTGTCTCGTTGGTTACATTTATCGTTCTCGTGCAATTTGGATGTTTGGTTGCGTAACTAGTTGGCTTTGTGGTGTTAATTTTTCTCTTGCTTCATATTCTTCGAGCGACAGATTTACTTGGTGATTCCAAACCGAAAGGGATGTTGCTCTTCATTCACGTTTACCAGAACTGAATTATAGTATTATAGGAATACTACACTTTTAAATACCAAATCCTGTATTTACTTTGAATCGGTACTGCTTTTGGATTATCTTGGTTTGGTAACTAAATTTTAGACTTTTCCCCTCTTTTCACTTGATTGATCTTTGGGACTTTTTCTTCACTTGTTAGATCACATTCCTTTTAGTACGTGACAAATTATGGAGAAATTGCTATACTGTTTTCTTTGAGGTGTTCTGCCAATGACTACAATGTTCTTTCTTTGTTTTCCTTCTACAATAAAACAACTAACCCAGTGTACCGCTCTGTGTTTTTGTTCATCGCAAGGTTCATCAGGTACTTGAGAACTAGAGTAATTACGACTGCAGTTGCAAATTGATTGCAAATTAACGGCACCCAGTTCTTCCAAATTCTGACGTGCTCTATCACAGTATGTTTGAGCTCCGATCTTTCTAGTAGAGACTATGATGCGTTATCCTTTTACTGGTGTTTTCTGCTTGATAACCTCACTGTGACATCAGAATGGTCTTTCTCTGCTGCAGTTAATTGATCTCGGGAAAGAATGACTTGTAGGGGATGTAAGGGTTTCCTGGCGTCTATGTTAAAGTTTCTGAATTACCTGCAAACTTTTGTTGGAGTGGCCATTATACTCTACTCATTGTGGATGTTCAGTCACTGGAATCACCATAATCATATTCCTCCTACATCAGCACCTTCACCAGAAAGTGCTTACTCTACCATGTTGAATTTATACGGTTCACAGCCAAACAGAAAGTTGGTTGAAAATTCTGAACATATATTTTTTGACGAGCTTGCGGGGCTGATGTCCTCTCATCTTGAAGCTGGGAGGAGCTCCAGTTTTGAAAAGCTTCCACCACCTTGGTAGGTGCTACCTTCCAATACCATTTCCTTCATCCATGTCATTTCAACCCTATGTCTATGTGTTGCATTGGTCTTGCTTTCCCTTTCTGTTAATTGGATATAAATATTTTCAGTAGACTAGGAGTGCTAGAACCAGTTACAATGAACTAAATGATTTTGGTGACCTGTTGCTTTATACGTTTGAACTGCTATTCATTGTAGAAAATATTATACATATTTTTTACGTTTTTGCTTCTGATGTCACGATAACGGGCTTTACCATTTGTCACAGGCTTATCTAATCTTTGTATGGTTGATGGCATCACTTTATATTTGATTAGTTGATTTGTAATGGTAATTTTTTTGGCATTTTACACAGGTTTATCTACTCTTCTATGAGTACTGGCTTCACGTTTTGCCTGATAAATTTTATTGGCTACATTGCTGCAGAAACTGTCAATGGTTTCTGTCTGCTCTTTGTATCCTATTGTGTCAAGGGGCTTCAATTTATTTTCAGATGCTCTATCGTTGGAGTGCATGGACTGCGATATATCCAAGTGCACTGCATAGTAGCTTCTTCTAAATCATGGAAATTTCATCGGTCCTTATTTCATGTGTCCTTATTTCACCTCATTTGTACTTCCTTGCAACCAGTTTGGAGACGCTAAAAGCCTAAAACCATGTCAGAACTTTTTTGTAGCATGAAAATTAGTTAAAAAAACTTGTGCTGACCCCGAAACGTAGTCTTTAAAATGTGTTTATTGTCATCCAAATAGCTAAATAAATTTCTTTTGCATGGCTTGAAGATTCTTCTTTTATTATCTCTTCTCATTTAGTCATTGTATTTTTTTTATGATTTAGATTCTTGAAATTTGAAAGTAAAATTTAAAGAATGTGATGTCCCCTTAGAATTATAATTTAGGACTATGTGATCATACTGATCAAGCAAACGACGTATGGATTTGTGGACCATATCGTTGTCACAGTGGCCACTATCCGTCGCTGTCATTCATCAATCACTATTGAGATCTCAAGTATCTTGTTTCCTTAACCACTGACCTAGTATTCTTTGCTTGCGGCTATCCTCGTTCTTGTGGAAGCAGCTTTTGTGGTATGCATCCTTTTAAACAAGCATTGGGAAAAGGTAACTGCCAACCAGTTCATAACTTTCGAAAAAGTGCTGTTTGTTTGTTTCCTTTCACCAATTTGAATTAATGTTTTCTCTTGACAGGTTCTTCCACATGATCCTACCGGAGAGTTTGACAATCTTAGATCTTTTATTCAAGAAAATATTGAAGTTTGTGAAATGGTTGGCGTGGTTGTGATCATTATTCAGGTGTGTCGTCTATCTCTTATAAATAAGAATAATTTAGTTCGAGCAGTATAAAAACATGCTGCCGTCAAGTAGTTTAGCCATTAGATACACGAACCACGACAGGTGAAGCTATGGAAAGTAGAAAATACTATTGTAAGGGAATGAGAAGCAAACGGGTTAAATATCCAAACTTTTCTGTTGGCAATCACATCAACCTCATGTTATTCTTGCAACTGTTCGATGGGTATCTAATGGCAGGAATAGGGGGGAAACAGTGCATAATAATGCCATTGTCACTATTATCTCCAATATCTGGAACTCGAGGCTCAAAGGTATGATTGAAGGGCACAGAGGTGCAACTATTCGCATCCTTCCAAGTGCGAGCAGCAGTCCAGACTGCTAATGTATATAGATTGGGCTTAAGGTTCTAAAGGCAGCCCCCAGGATGATTCTTCTTTTGAATTTTGTCTGAATAATCGGGCTGAGATTACTCAGAACCCTAACGGACTATGCCAAGAGTTGTATCCCAATTATCGAATAATTGATCTTCTTGACTCCGTCCTTCCCAATCCCCTGAATACACAGGAAGAGCCCTTGTTTGCAAGAATTGCTTTCTTAGATCATACTCTTAACCCAATCTGAAGTTCTACGTTTGGCCTGTTTAGATAGGTATCAAGCAATGACAGTTTTTCCAGACATGTTTTTTTATAAGCTTATTAAGTTGGCTCGACCCACGAACTAGAAGAAATAAACATGCTCAACTAAATGTAAATGTAGGAAAATTGAAAGGAAAAAAAAAAAAAGAGTTAACTCCATGCCCACGCAGGTACTTTCGCTGCTACTGGCAATCATCTTAAGAGTCATGGTGACAAGAAGAACAGATTATGACAGTGAAAATGAGGATGATTATCTGAGGGTCAACCATCGGCAACCCTTAATGATTCCCCCTGGAGAACAATCCCTCTGAGGATAGTAAAAGCGACCGCCTCGACTCCTGGCGCTTGAGGATGAAAGAAAAGGTATGCCTGCTACCATCTCTCTCTCTGTTTCTTGGTGGTAATCACTTGGCTTGGATGTGCATCGTGAGACTCCGATAGAACTTGATCCGAGATAAATATTTAATGGTGTGCAGTACGGCTTGAACCCACATGAGTTCGGACAGCGCGCTGTGGATCCAAAAACATTTTCAGGCCACGAGAAGCAGCGACGCTGATGAAGACCGGCGGAAATGTTCCATTACGTAGCCCGCGACCAAAACCAGCGGCGCGTTCCTGGCCTTGCCACTTGCAAAAAATTTTTGTTCTTTCTACTGTTTCACCGTATATAAAAGGGTCTAGGTTCTCGAAGTAGGCAGCGTGCTGCGTAACGTTGCATCATAGGTACAGTTCTTTCGTTAAAAGTGACCACACGGTCCTCTCCTCAGTACAGTTGCCATTCTCAGGCGCAGTAAATGCAGGATTCAGTTTGCTCACTTTAGCAGATTCCTTCCATGAATGATTTCACATGGTTTTAGGAATAGGGAAATATCTTATCACTGCATCTGCCAGGGTACAAAATTTATGCGCCTCCCACAGTCGAACCAGATTCCAAGAGTCAGGAATCTCCGCCCGGTGTAGCTTGGCCCACCGCAAAAGCTGCAAATTGCACCTGCATTCACACCGACAGCAGCGAGCAACCTATGCGTGATCATGTGTACTGCTACAGTGCATTGCCCTACCAAGATGCTTCCAAGTATGTGTCAGAGAGAGATTTCTCATATAATAGTTTGAAGGCGGAAACAAACAGAATCATCGTAGTTGAAACCAAACTCGAATCTTACACAACAAATGTTTATACAAATGATTATGCCTACGTACATACATTACAAAAGGAGCGGAGGGCAACGGTCTTTAAAAAATTAAGAATAATAATAGGAGGTGACAAGGGGCAGCTGCATGTACCTTATTCAATCCTTTCCCCTGTTCCCCTCCAAAGGGGAGAGAGAGAGAAAGCGAGAGGCCACCATGGACATTGAACCATTGAGGGCCACAATCAAACAGTTAATGGAATCGCATACGGACGAAATCAGACACAATGTCGTCTATCAAGTTCTTGAAGAGGTCGTTCTCTATCTCTTTCCCAATAACGTCGATCTCCACCCACTCCAACTGCAACCAATCCCACCCTCTGCCGGCCACCTCTTTCTTCAACAACTTGTCCACACAATCCCGGCACTCGGTCGCCGTTACCCCCGTTGACACCGCTTCCTCCCCTGAGAAAATCTTCTTCACCCTCCTCCATACCTCCTCTACCAGCTCGTTCCCTGCTAGGGTCATGCCTTTGCCAGTCCAAATCCTGGCCCGCAGCCACGGATTGACATCTAAAGCTGGTCCTGCCATGTCCAGGAGGGCTGTGTTCATGCAGTCAAACAAAAGCTTTCTTTCCAACACAGCTCGCCGCAGTTTTGCAGCTTCACTCATGGCCGCATTGATATTGATAAAGCGTTCGTTCCAATCATCAAAACCATCCAGTAAGGAAGGGTCTAAAGGACTGCTTGGGGAGTGCCACCTTTCCAAAAAGACGGTAGTGGCAGGTTGTTTTCCATCCAAGCCAGCAGCTGTGAGCACATTCTCCACAAATAGGAAGCGTTGTTCTTCTTCGACAACCATACTGGCAATTGTTGCAGCTTCTGGCCCTATGTTCTTTCCTAGTCGGCCATCCACAGGGATGGGGTCGTCCCATGACAATATGGTAGCCAATGATTCCGGTGAAGATACCCGACTTGTGCCCATTTTGAGGGGAAGAGATCCATGACGAGCTGTAACCCGAGAAATCACGTCAGGGAATTCAGGGGGCAAGATAAAGGATGAAGTTAAGATTAAAATGTTTTTTCGGTTCGTGATGAACTCACCTTCTGACTCCGAGATGCTCCTTCCAACTCCGGTTGGGCTAAGTTCATCCTCAAATGGTGGTTCCAACACCGAAACAGGACTTGGTTGCTCTGCATTCTCACTCGGAATGTCTCCTTGTTCTGCCTGCTCGAGGATGGGCGGCAAATACAAAGCAACAACTAGAAAATCAGCACACTGACCAGTAAAAACATTTAACCAAGTTTTATGTCAGCATAAGTCACACAAGGATATAGTTGAAACAGAATTTCATATTTCAATTGAATATGCTTCAACCACAAAGTTTCTGGCTTTAATGAGAAAAATAAAAACCAATAAGCAATTAAATAAGAAAATAGGTTTGTCATCCTTGGAAGGAAAACATGACCTCTGTATGGAAAGAGTTCTCATGTGCACGTGAATGTGTGTCACATTAATCAAAATACC
This sequence comes from Nymphaea colorata, assembly GCF_008831285.2. Lineage (NCBI taxonomy): Eukaryota > Viridiplantae > Streptophyta > Magnoliopsida > Nymphaeales > Nymphaeaceae > Nymphaea > Nymphaea colorata. The sequence goes on from NC_045141.1 coordinate 24,989,368, forward strand.
CAGAAAAAAATGGTACCTTGACAAAGCCGCCTCCTTTTTGTCCATACGGTGACAAAGTTGAAGCAGGTGTTCTGCATAATTCGTCTGAACTTTGCCAAGGAGATTGACCGTCTCCACGATTATTTCTAACAGGGAGCTGCTGCAAATCATGGGCACCATTACAAATCTCTTTGTTAGCCTGGCAGCTTTCACTTGAGGGAGAGGGGGATGGAAGACATTTCTCTTTGCTCGACTTCCTATTCTTTGAGAAGAACAAACTCGAGACTTTTCCCCTGAATGACTTCCCACTCTTTGGTTTCTCTGTTTTTGCTAAGGCATTTGCACTTCAGCCTTAGAAGCCTCGCTTCTGAGGCACAGAAGCAACAGCATTTGAAGACTTGACCTCAATAGGTTTCTGAAGGAACCTTCCCCAGCACCATCCTCTACAGCCTTGTCGCTAGAAACAAAGCTCGACTCTTGAACATCATTTTGAGCATGCATCCTGCCGCTTGACATGGAAGGAGATTCCTCGCTAGTCTCCCCAACTGAGTCCGTCGGATTTTTCACTTCAGGTATAGCAAGCATTTCGCCTAAAGTACTCGAGCTCCTCCTTAGATGCCTGTATTCAGGATTACCACATGCTATCAACGCCCACCGCTCTGAAAGTCGTTTCTTGGCTTCTCTGCTCACTGAAGACTCTGGTGAACAAGACGCCCTGCTCAAGGAAGACGATGAATAAGGACTGCATCTGTTGATGAACTCCCATGAATGCCTCGAGGTTGGGGTCATAACATCAGAATCACTAAGATTGCCCCCCTCAACATATTCATTATCTGATCTATTGAATGAGCTCTCATCTCCAACATAGCCATTTGATAAATTAGATGAGATCATTGGCTCATCTCTTGTACCAAATGCATGCATTGCCTGGTTGATCATGCTTCCAGGCGTATGGGCTCCCTCTATCCCTTGAGAATCATTGTTTTCTTCTGCTGCAGAATCAAAATATTCTTCCGGACTGCTCGAAAATGAATCTCTACCGCGGGGCCCAGGTGACAGAGGTGGTGATGTGATCGCCGTTCTTATGTCCTGGGTCATCCTAGCACTAGGCTTCAAGACCACTATTTTTGTGGGCCGGGATGCACTATCGGCTTTCCCTGGTGGTCTGACGTGAAAACCGTTCTGATTATCAAAAACAGAGTTCCTCTCCACTCTGTTCTGTTCTAGTCCTTTTGCCTTGCTTAGTTGTTGTTTCTTGGGGGAATGATGCACAAGTTCCTGTGTCCTCCCACAGTGGCCCGTTTTGGATTCTGAGGTAACGCATCTTTCACCGACCTTAAGTTGCTCCCAGGAACCATTTCGCGCTACTTTCTTTGAAGGTTTCAGAACTGTGATGCGCTTTGACTGAACCGGTGGCTCTACGGTTTGCAAGTTATTGAGTTGCTTTGAGAATAAAGGATTGGATTCCTGCAGAAATTTCAGGAACAAGTCTCTGTTTGAACTTAGCACCTCTAATGCATCTTGGAATTCCTTAGATTGACGAAGCTTTTCATCAGTAGCAAGTCGCTTTGCTTCCATGAACTTTTGACGTACAACATCCATTCTTTTCTCATCTAGGTCGTCATATGTTGCTTTCTGCAATGACCCATGACCAATTTTCTCCATCTTAGACGACTGCCAAACTTCATAAACATCTTTACATTCTTCTTTCTCAGAAATAGAAGAATGTGACAGGGACCTGTCTGGAAGGCGCTTCACCTCCGAATCATGTTCTCGACGCTGGTACCTCGGTCCAGACCGTGAGCGATTGAAAGTATCTAACTCTATTGACAGGTGGCGACAGTGCTCCTGATTCCTCAATGTAGTGCTTTCCAAGAAGCCTTCAGATTTATTCTTCTGCCGGGCTGAAACTGGTGCTTGAGCAGGAACAGCATCAAGCCCCATAAGGCGAGCAACGACACTGGGTGGCTTTCGCTTGGGATCCACTTCTTTTGATAATTCTTGTGCCAGAAGCATCTTCATAGGCGTTCCATTTGCAGTCTTGTTTAAGGAACCTCTCCTTGGTTCATATGCTATCTGCTAAGGAATAAAACAAGGAAACTTATCAACTAACGCAAGATGAAATGTTCCCCAAGCTCAATGCCTGCATCGGGAAAAAAACTCCCTCCCTCTCTCTCCCTCTCTCTCTCTCTCTCTCAACCATTGCTTTCGTAATTGAAAATTTCCATAAGTGAAAATTTCCAAGTTTGCAACATAACAGTCACCGAAGGCTTACTGGTTTTTCTTTTAAGTATTCATCATCGTAAACAGTGGGATCTGGTGCTTTCTTTGATATTTCCAGTCGGCTTCCAGAAAGGTCTGATCCTGCATAAGGCATTAGTAATATGAACTACTAGTTTCTAATGACAACTGAAAAAAGGGAAAATACAATTCAACATACATAACCAATCAACTAGTGATTTAGTTCAACCGCGGACTGCATTTCTAACCAGACAACAGAAGTCCTTGACTTAGCCGGTTATTTGGAAGCAAGGACTACTTTGGAGGGAATGTCAAGGAAAGGGAGAAGGAAAATAAATGCCATGGCAAAAGCAAAACTTGCACTCAGCAACTATAGCCAGAAGGTTCACGAGCATTACATTTTCTTGTTTAGCATGTCACAGATATAGTTCCAATCACCTACTGCCTTAAAGATCAAACCCAAAAAAGGTAAAAAATTATGAGGAGAAAACTCACAAAGGAAAGGATGAATTAAAACTCACCATGACTATGAGGTCTGTCAGCAAGTAGTTTGTTTCCTGAAACCCCCAGGTCAAACAGGTTAACCATCCCTCCCATACAGCCTGGATATGATCTTTTGTAGCCATTAGATTTCTTCCGATGAAATTCAGCCATCTAAACGCCTGCTAAGCAAGAAAACCAACAATATTAGCTCAAATACAGCCTGAAAGAGAACCGTGAAAAAGAAAAGATAATGCAAGAGTACCGCACTCACCCTGTCAAGTCCTTAAACGCAACAATTAGCATCTACACTGGTCGAAAGAAATCGTCATCTGTAGCGCCCTCTGCAACCAGAGGAAGAGGGAGAGAAAAGGGGAAAAAAGGTTTTTAAGCCAAACATGCGAGAACGTGGAATTTAGCGGCGAGCTGACATTAAGATAGAAAATTAGAAACAGCACGCATAACTTTATGCAAGAACTTATTCATGCGAACATACGTAGACTTGGAAAAAGACATAGCATAGAGGCGAATATTTGTCGAAACAGAAGGCATGATGGTTTCGTAGATGCAGTGGTTATCCGAGATTTAACCATTCAGATGTTATTAGTACAAGTTTCAGAATGACTACAAGTAAAAAGGACCACAAACTCCAGGCCCATCGCGCTGAAGACGAAAGCAAACCACAAGAATTTTTCAAGAGGAAAAGTAGAAGCAAACAACTGTTCCAGTTGGTATGTAAGCCAATAGAAAGGAGAAAAGTATATCAGGCAAACCTTATTAATTTAGAAGTCCAACCAAAGGAATCTGAATATTCTTTAAGGAAAGAATAAAAGTCTAATTATTAATCTAGCGAAAATGTCATTCGATCAGCAAAAGGGTAAGAGACCAGCTAACGCTGCTTTCCAGCATCGGCAGACGCAGCAGTAACAACAGCAGCAACGACAAGTCCACATAAAAAGCGGAGGAAGGGTGGACGGAGTCATGATTAATAGCTTGAAAAAGGATAATATAGTATAATAAAATATTATTGTAAAAAATAACATCCAGATAGTGACAATATATGTAACTATTATTTGCATAATTAACCAAACTAAGAGAGAGAAACGTCAAAAGCTAATCCACCAACCGTTCAAAATAGAAGATTCTGTAAGCGAATGTCAAGAGCATAGACAGATCATGCACAGAAGGGAGCTTTGAGTATATAACATTAATAACGTCATAAACACGACGAAAGTCCCAGTCAACTGCACTAGAAAAGAACATAAATGCATCGCAAAAAGAGAGCCATAGGCGAAAAGAAGGCGCAATTTGTAATTAAAGGGAGTAATTACTAAAGAAAGCAGCTTTTGTGAATTGACAGACAATTCCATGTATCTGATATGTTGAATAAAGTCAGACAGAACGAAAATTGTGATATCAAACCAGACCAAACAGGACTTGAAAAACATTAAGAAGCATAAATATTAACTTTTTTGCAACTTCGTAAGAGATGGAAAACGCAAATGAAGCAGAACAAGAGCGACGTACTAGAATATCAACCCGAATAAAGATCTCATAAAGAGAAAAGGGAAAACACAGAGAAATTACGAAAAGATGAGAACGAGTAGACACAGGACTCCTCCGGCAACGAACATTTTCGCTCGTCTGACCAAACAAAAGGAAGTCCACCAGGGAGAGCACATCGACACCTATCCTCCATGGCAGACAACAGGTCTTATTGCCTCAATAATTACGAAAGGCAAATAAAAAAAAAAACAAAAATGAACTAACCGAACATCAATATTTAGTTTGACGACAAAGAAAGGAGGAAGAACGAAGAAATCAATGGAAATAACAGGGGAAATTCTACAAACAAGGGGGGAAGTTCCATTTTGGAAAAGCATAAAGTGCGTCGGGGAGAAATCAGACTGAATAACACGATAAACGGCACGTACTGTCTTTTGTCCTACAATTTCGCAGACACTTAACGATCAATCAACTGGGAGGACGGAAAGCTTCACAACAGGTAGAACAGGGAAACAAAGTAAACCATGAAAATGCAAGCTAAAGATAGCCAACGTTCGAGGCCTAAATTTGAATTCCAGCATCAACGCACAACGTAAAGTTGCTCAAATCTTCAAACATGAAAAGAGCTCCGCGGTTTTGCCTGAAAAGGAGAGAAAGAGGAGGAACCTAGAGAACCTACAGCGACCTAATAAAGATTAAGAAGGTTGCAATTAAACTGCAAGAGAACCAATTTATCTCCGGAAAAGAAAAACAAAAAATATACAAATTAATAGAATGCATGTAAATCCTCGTCGCTTTCGCTTCATATTACCTTTAAACTATCTGAAAAATTTTGGATTGAGTCTTGCGTACTTACCCATCAGCTGTTTGAAGTAGAGTAAGAGCAAGAATGGAGGAGAAACAGAACCAGGAAAACGCGAAAACACAAGCTCTTTTTCCGGTGATCTCACCGTAGAAGCAAGAAAAGAAAAGAGAGAACGGAGACAAGCTCGTGATGCTTAGCCAGAAAAAGAAGTACAAACTACAAGATATCAGGGAAAATCGAGAATCAAGGCAAATATGCGCTTACTTTTCTCCATTTCAGGGAAAAACCGCAAATTTATTAATTTTGAACCCAAAATTTCGGATGCGTACAAAACAAATCCATGCGATGACGAAAATAAAAAGTTAAAATAGCACATTTTTCAAAGAAAATAAAAATGTCAGAGAGAGAGAGAGAGCGAGAGGGGGAATTCTTTGTTCAAGTTCGGTCAGACTTTCAAAAGCTTAGCCTACTTAGCTACAAGCACTAACTTCCAATTTTCCGACCGGTTACGGAAAAATCCAGACAATCCACGCGACACCAAGAAAATACGGGAAATAGAACAGTTTGAAAATTTTCAACGAAAGAAAAAAGAGAAAAATGCAATGAAAAGGAAACTCAAAAGGAGACCCTCGCCATCCTTTTTCTCAGATCTCAGCAAAAAAGACTGTCATTTTCTTTACATTCTCAGATCTGCACTCCCGAAGAAACACTCCCAGTCTCGCTCTCTCTCTCTCTCAGAGACACACAGAGAGATAGAGAGCGCTGTCGCAACTGGTGGAAGGAAGCCCAAGGACCGTAACCTGACGAATACAAGAGAGAAACGCAAACGACTAGCCAAAAGAAGGAAGTAGGAACAGAAAAAGCAAGCACGAGGGCTCCTCCTCACCTCGAGCTCCTTCCATACATTCGGCGGAATCCGTCAATGCGGTGGTGCCGTACGCCCGGGACCGGTGAGAGAATGCGCGGCCTGCCATGGTCTCGGCTTCGCGCTCATATTAACCGCGAGCAACGTGGAGTCTCAGAAGTGGGCCGAGAGAGAGGGGGGGGGAAACGGAGGAACGATCAAAAGCCCCTCCACCGACGTCGGAGCGGAATCGAAACCATCTCTGGGATTTCGTTTATACTCGAGCGTGGGGTCCGAGTGGCATCACCATAATTTTACACCGACAGCATGAACTATGATTATGAAGCCCCCCATTTTAATATTTTTTATTTGTCATCAATTTTTTTATTTAATCCACAGTTTAAAGAACCGGCAGGGCACGGGTTCTCTCGTTTTACGTGCTCGAGTGGGCTGGGTTCGACTCTCCACGTTATCAAATGACTACTTTACCCTTCATTAGCGAAAAGCTTGCATGCATGAAATGGATGCGATTTTAACAGCCTAAGGAACAAGTCACGCTCCCTGAAGCCGCCACGTAGCAAAGTTTTCGGACAATTTCTAGATACACCCTTGCTCCCAGAGATGGTCAAATCAAAGTATAATTTCAGATCCGCTTGAAAGCCAAGGAAATAACGGCCACCCCGTTTCTAGTTGCAGAGGCGACGGCACTGCCGCTTTGCCCGGCCATCAAGTTCCCGAGCTCAGAAGTTCCTGATCTTGTGACGGTGAAACGCGCACAAGTTCTCGAACTTCATGAACTCCAAAATGTTTCCTCCTCCTCATAATGATGGATTCTCGGTGCCAGCAAGGTGTCTGCCAAACTTCTGATTCCGAATTAGATGACTAGCGCTATCTTTCTATTTAAGAAAAAAAAAAATTGAAAAATTAATAGTTCTGACTTGAGAATAAATAATCCTAACGTTCAACCATGAACAGATTAATGCAACTTAAATATGGCCTTAATGCACAGTAGCAGAGAAGGTTACGTAATATATTTTTTTTAGTAAACTATAATGTTGTTTAAATGTGTGAAGTGCATATGCATGAATCATGGTCTCGTGTTCTTATAATGTTTCCCTTATTGCTTTTTTCATAATTGGGCAAAGCGGTAAGGGTGGACCGGGGTGAACACGAGTCGAGTTGAGTCTGAGTTCAGTCAGCTCGAGCTTATCTCGACTAGCCTCAAGCTCGAGAATAGCTCGACGGAAGCAATTCGAGCTCGATTCAACAGGCACGTGTTGAGTTCGAGCTCGACTCGATTAAGGCTCGACAAACTCGTTTGAATAGAATTGATATTCATCGTTACGTGTTGAGCTCAAGCATGACTCGGTTAAAGCTCGACAAACTCATTTGAATATAATTGATATTCATCGTTACGTGTTGAGCTCAAGCACGACTCGATTAAAGCTCGACAAACTCGTTTGAATATAATTGATATTTATCGTTACATGTTGAGCTCGAGCTCAACTCGATTAAGGCTCGAGAAACTCGTTTGAATATAATTGATATTCATCGTTACGTGTTGAGCTTGAGCTCAACTCCATTAAAGCTCGACAAACTCGTTTGAATAGAGTTGATATTCATCGTTACATGTTGAGCTCGAGCTCGACTCGATTAAGACATGACAAACTCGTAGACTCTTTTGAATATATCGACTTGATTAAGGCTCCACAAACTCGATTAAGGCTCAAGTTCGACTCAGCAATTAAGTGTTGAGTTCAAACTCAATTCGATTATTTGAACGAGTCGACTCATGAACTCGAGCTCGACTCGTTAAGCAAATGACTCAGCTCGAACGCGTTCACGAGAGCCGAGCTTTAACCAGCTCGACTCGTTGTGTTCACCCCTAAGTGGACGCTGGGTGGGACCGATCTCAAAACTTATCGAAAAGGGCCAAACATCGAACCATAAGCATAAGAGTGGACACCGAGCAAAGGCCGATCCAAATACCTATTGAGAAGGGCGGGACATGGGGCCAATGAGAATAGCGTCAGTTTTCAATAGTGGGCTAGACCTGACCCTTCATTTGAGAAGAAGAGTCAGCATGGTTTTATTTTGGTACCTTCTCAAAGGCTGGGTCTGGTTTCGATGGAACATCCAGTCTTGGCATTTTCAAGTCCGGGATACCCCGCCTTGGCATTTTCAAGAACGGGACATGCAACATTAGCGGGTTAGTATTGTCCAGACGGCCGTTTCGGGAATGTCGTGTTCCTGTTTGGCGTTTGCATGTGCCCACCAGCTTGTCCGTGGCGGAACCCGGGAAGGGGCATCCATTCCACGAGCAGGAATACTGAATCAACCCATATTTAGGAATGCTATCATGCAACACACACATATCCGCTATGCATAGCCGGGTGTGTGTGTGTGCAGGCCGCAAATGAATTATGGTTTTGTGACCTTCCAATTTAATTTTGTAATCAAACAATTTTGATCTGAATTTGGATTTGTGATAATCCAAATAAAAGAATAATGAGAAAATTAAACTCCTAAATATGTCACGCATTGCAAACTTTACGCACATATATAAAAGAGGCAATGATTAGCATCCTTGGTTTTTGTTAGGATCTAACCAAAGATCACAGTTGCATGTGCTTCTTCTTAATTTGTGTACGAAACAAGTATTCTTTGAACTGGAGAGAGAGAGAGAGAGAAAGAGAGGGAACCAATGACTGGCGTCAAATAATTTAAATAAATCACAATTGAAATATTTTTGTGTCACTAAACACATATAAAAGGAAAAAACAAGCTTCAATTAAGCAATTCTTTTTATTTAAGAGGCCCGTCCCCCAAAAGAGTGATCCGCTTAGACTTTTATTTAGGACACAACTTTAAATCCTAATTGTGAGCATTAATAACTTCAAATTCTTGCATCTATCTCACATGGATACTCTTAAAGATACTTTATGCAACATTGTATTATTATTATTATTATTCAAAGAAATGCTGGAAAGGCCAACCTGCTTAGCGGGTCCAACTAGGAGAAAAACAATTTCTCCCCTGACCACTATTAATGCAAATATGGTAAAGACGTGACGCATTAGGCAGCCAAGTGTTGCGAAACCTTTGAGGATAATTTGTCTCCGTCATTAAAACACGGTGGAGTTTCACCCAAGTTTTCATAAGATTTCTCTTCTTGTTCTAGTGAAAAAAAAAAAACAAATTTATCAAACATATATTTAAAGTTTTGGGAATAGTAAAAAAGTAAACTAAAATGAAAGTTGAAAATGTTTGCCTGAGCATTCCCTTGTGGCGTCCACTGGCGGAGCCAAAAGAAAAAAAAACTTAAATGAGGAGCACTGTGCTTTATATTGCAATTTTCAGGGGGCAGCCAATAAGTAAATAAGTAAAAGAATATGAGGTACGAATACGAAAATAAAGAATTTACATGGCACTGGCTTTGGCCAAGTGGCCTCACCAGCCCACCACTGATGTTGTCCTTGTAACGCTCGTTGGCCGAGGCTTCACTATTAAAAGAAAAAAAAAAAAAAAAACTGTAGCCTTTTGGCCAAAGTTTGAGCTGATTAATAAATATTTTAATTATTTTTCTATTAATTTGATCAATAAGAGGAGCATTACATCAAAGTCGAAATCTTTTTTCCTCAAATAATATGTTTGTTTTTGGTATTTCAGAGCGACACATGAACTATACTTGCATATCAACATCTTCTTACAATGTGCTTATTCCTTCCCTCGAGAATTACTTTCTTGTTGATTATTGATTAGTTTGCACTAGTCGCGGTGACGATACATCTAATTAGATCCATATTAATTGTACATTTTTTCGATAATCTTAAACAAGTTTGGTAAGTAAAAAGGAGGGGTATATAAAATGAATATATAGAGGGTAAAACAATAATTTCTTACACATTTTTTTTATTTTAATTTCCATGGTAGAAAAATGAGGTGCATTTTGAACAAGATTGGGAAGATATATGTGTTTTTTATTGCGTCTATATCTATAATTTCCAAAATTTATTGAGAAAACCCTAAAAAAGAAAAAGTTGAGGAAGGAAGAAGAAGCCATTAGGATGTGCCCAAGTAACTAAGAGACAAACATTACCGTCCTTCAAAAAAAAGAAAAAAAAAAAAGACAAGTGCAAATCCTCATGATTGGGAAAGGTAAAAAAGCTACCGTGAATATTTTGAAGCTTTCAAGTCGCATGCAAGCAAACTAATCTTTCCCAATTACACATTCAGCAAATAAATTAAAGAATACTAAAGAGTACACTTGACTTTTCAACATCTACAAAATTTTATCTAAGTTTAGCACAACAATAAGAAATAAGCTTGCATTAATTAATCCTTAAGTTATCACCTATTTAATTTCTTTTTTTCGACTCAAAATCACCTGGGTTGAGAGAGTTTGTCGCTCACCAGGAACCTTTGGGGTTACGACTTTTACTCTCGAGATTATAATACCCACAAGAATCGAACCAGTACAGGAGCCAATCCTCTAAGTGCTCTGCTCTTACCAACTCATTTGATCAACTTAAGAAGAACATGCCCTTCACACAAATCAATTTATTTGATCATTGATTAGTTTGTGCTGACCTCTTTACTCATGTTCAACTTTGTCAAATTAATTGGTTACTTTTTATTAATATCGAAATTAATTAGGCGAAGCTTTTTTTCGTTTAATGCTATAAAGTTACATAATAAAAATTTACGTATAGTTGCAGAACAAGGTTTACAATATTTTTCATCCTTTTTAATGAAGGGTAAAATAGTAAATTTCAATGTAACAGTTTACAATGCAAAAATAAACATATGATATATGCCTTTTAGCTATATTTCAATTATTCTATTTTCTGGCGGGGGCTTTTCCAAAAAAAAAAAAAAAAAAAAAAAAAGCCTAAAGATTCTACTAACAAGTTGGCCTTAACATAACAAAGAAATGCAGGTGTTGTCGATGAACGCTCGTATTTTTTGGTTCAAAACCGTATAAAATGAATTTAAAAGTCAGTTAATCGTGATCCTAAGCGTGTAGTATTAACTCCGGCAGTTAATTTCCCTTGTTCACGTTACCAACGTGGCAGAATGTCACGAATCTGAAAGCCACAACAAATATGTTATTCTCTGCATTAAATGGAGGCAAACTAGATGATACGTTGGAAACATGAAAGTCGGATACGTTGGCCAGTTTTTAACCGCGTGGTTAACAAGTTAAATAAATATAGAAAAACTTTAATTTTTTTTACCTTACTTACTGCCTCCAAATATTTGACTATATTGGTATCCTTTGTATTTTTGCGAATATCTTTTATGAGCGTTTGATAAATATTAACTGACGTATTGTTTGCTTGATCATGTAAAAGCAAGGACAAATTTGTCAATATTGGTCAACGCACACATCTCTACGGCATTCTGTCGGTTGTCTTCATCCCTGAAACTTCGTCGCTGCCACGTCAGCAGAACACTCTGGCTTGATGACATGGCGTCTTTCATTTATTTACTGCCCGACACGCGCTTGGAGATGCTGCCACGTGGCTGCTTCGCAGAATCGGACGGTTGGCCTGACAGGGTCCAGATTTAGACTTGGACTGCAACGTGATTGCATGTACCTAAGCTTGATCGAGTCTCATTTCGGGTTTGGACTTTGGTTCAAATCTCATGTTCTTTCTTAAGCCTCGCTCAAATCCAACTCCAGATCCAGAAAAACTCTCTCTCAAGTCTCAAGTCTCTTCATAGAAAGGAGAAAAACATGAGATCTGCTGATATGGCAGTAACTAATTCACACATAAATTATAATTTAAGTGGACAAATTTATTGAACAAATGAAATTTAAATACGCACTTTTGTTTTTCTCAATCTTAACAATTTTGGACATTATTCAATGAAATGAGCAAAAATGATGAGCAGGCGAATATTATATTGCGAATTATTAGAAAATATGTGCCTGATTTTGTAAAGTAACCGAGCTGAGACTGAGAGAGCCAAGATCCGTCTCTTACTCCGAGAGAACCTGGTGAACAATGGCCGATGGGAGAAGCATATGATATTCGCCATCAAGTATCCATTCGAGGGCTTATGACACTAAGAAGTGATTAAATAAATGAAACCAAGCCACTTGTGGTTTCATAGTATTACTTTTCTATTATTTGATATATATATATATATATATCGGCATCTTTTACTGTCATCCAATTGTCATTAATAATCTTAATTTTCAGAATATAAAAAAAAAACGAAAATGGGATCCAAGAGATCCAAATTAATGGAATATTATGTGGCAGAACCAATGTCGCGTGTCAACTTATAAGTGTTATAGCAAGTAAAGTGCACGTCAGGAATCAGAAATAATTTCTGGAAGTTATTAATTGATAATTGACTGAGAGTGCGGAGATAGTTGATTTTGCTGTGGCCGTAATAAATTAAGAAGATAGGAAGAAACCAGCCAATTAAGATATCTACTCACAATTGTGTGAAGCTCACTTGATTCTGATGAGTGGGTCGTTCTCAAACCCATTTTTTAGGTCATAGGGAGAAATCCTTTTGCAGTTTCTCCCTAACCCTAAGCAACTGTAAGCTGAGGCGAAATCAGGATTTTCTTTAAGAGCGGACCGACAGTTTGACCTTTGGATCCGGGTAGTGCCAAACTAAATTTTAATACAAAAAATACATTATATAATTAAAAAATAATATTTTTTTCAATATTAAACAAAAATTCATTGGCTGGGGTGAGGCCATGGCCTAGGCTGCCCCCCCTTCCCTCTGCCCCTTACTGTAGGTTCTAGATGCATGGCTAGGAGTACAAGCGCAACTTTTAAAAAATGAAATATGATTCCAATAATGGATATTTGATGATCAGATAACAAACATCAATCTAGCTAGTTAATTTTTTCTTGATCTGATATCGATGTATTTTATAGGCGAGTAAGAGGTTACCTCATTGCCGGGTGAAAACTAAATTTCTACCCTTTTTCTCTTGCCTCAAAGGTTCTAGGTTGCTTTGATGCCTAAGAAGAAGTAGGAAAAAGCCGATCTATTTTTATGTTGGTACCACACCCTACCTCTATAAAGCACTGTTAGAATCAAACTGACGACATCGCTGCTGCATTACTAGACCCACAACTACTCTATGCCCCACGAGGCATATCCATATATTTTCAGGTTCGGTTTTAGCATATCACGATGTGGTTCAGATTCAGTTGCAAATTCAAAAGTGGGACATTTCTAATTTGGTTGTTGACTTAAAAGTCCGATTAGTTTTCAATTTTTTTTTGTTAAAACTGAAAAGCTATTAAGCTGATCATATTCATAAAATCCCTTACAATTTCTATTAATATTTGGAATAGATTCACCAAACACTGGCACAATATTATCTCATACCAAACGGCCCCTAAAGGACTCTACTTCCATAATATTATCTCAAACCAAATGGCTCTTAAGAGTCTTTGTCACTAGAACAGTGGTGCCCTTAAATGGCCTTCTTTTTTTTTGAAGGGCATTTGGCCGACCCGTCACTGAGGATGTCCTTATGTCTTCAACCACAAGCCCTTTCACTGGTCACTTTTGTCGTTCCCAAGCTTGAGAGCGACTGGTAGGCCCACACACATTCTTGTTTGTGTATATTTGTACATATAAAATTAGCTTTTATGGTATACAAATTAAAATGTATTATCCTTCAATCAAGCAAGTATGGGAAGAGTATGTCTCCAAGCAAAAGGGCTACAAAATGCTGATTGTAATCATATATATGGGCGTGATACAGCTTGCGGGATGCACAAAAGGGAGCGACTTAGCCTTTAATTAAAAAAAAAAATCTTCATTAAAAATGAGTTAGGAAAAGTTCATGCACATTAGTCAAATGAAATCTAAGTATAAGCTTTTACAGTGACTTGGAAATCAAATAATTTGCTTGCACGCTACAGAGTGGAACAGTGCACCAAAGTGGGTTGTGTTTGTGTGAGACATTGAAGTTGAGTTCTAATTTGGACAAAAGCACCTTCTCTTGTGTTTTGGGTAACAAGAAGACTGCTAAGTTGGGCGCATGAGTGAGCTTTGTCCACCAGACCAAACGACGCAACACCCTCGCCGGAGGTCACGTGAGCTTTGGGACCCCGTACTGCCTTTTCTGCCGCACTTGGAGGTGAAGGTGTCACGTGCTCATCTGCCGGGCGATCGCGATTCGCTGCTGGCCTGGGTGCGCCTGATTTCTTGACCGCGCGAATTAATCGCCGATTCTGTTGCAGAGCCGGCCATCGAAAACAGTGCGGGACCCACACTGCCCTTAGGTTGTTCCTCACCAACTTTTTAAAGACAGACAAGCAGTGACGAAGCCAAAAAATTCTTGTTAAGGGGGCACTAAAATTCGAGGCACTCATATGCAAAAAGCTAAAAGTTAATGAGGTTTTTATATATAAATTTAGTGGGCTGGTGTGGGCAATTGCCCACTCCGGCCACTAAAGTGGCTCCGCCACTCGAGACAAGTGGGTTCTTCCATAAAATGAAAGTGCGCTATTTGGCCAATGTGGATTCTGGGATGGAATTGGGTGACTTGGCACTCAACTGGAGACCGCACCACCATAAGATGTTGTTGTGTTGCACTTGCTCATACATTTGAGCACCTCCGATGGTTAGGTTAGGTTAGGTGCGTGCACCGCCTAACTGTGAATTTTGGGACCAATGAAAAACAAGCGCTTCTTCCTTGAGAGGTTTGTACATTTTCCATAGATAACGTTTCAGTTTTCCCAATTAAAAGAATTCAGAAGCAATTATATTATCTTTTTCTGTTGGACACTTTTACATACCTTTAATTTTTGTCAGTAATTTTGCAATAATGATTTCCTGACGCTAAAGTTTTAAACTTTTATAATCATATAATAAAAAATCGAATGAAAACGTCCATTAAAAAGAGAATTGCCCAGACAAAAATCAAGTTCATTAAAATCAAATATTGAAGTTTTTTTTTTTGCAATCTAACCTAGATGTGGTTCTAAGAGTGATTTGATCAAAAACATGTATTCAATCAGTCACATTACTTTAGCAATCCTTTTTTAATAACTAAAAAAAGGACAGCTCATATAATATCAAAATTTTAGTAGTAGAAACATCAAACTTTTCACAAAAATAACTTAAACTAAAACATGATTTATATTAAACTAGTGTTTACAAATGCACTAAGAGATTCTCATTTTGTTAAAAATGTTGTTTAACACAAAATTGAGAGGTTTATTTATTATTTCTTACCACAATAGATCAAAGGATACTCATGAGTAAGCTGCATGTCTAGATAATAAGAGTCACACTATATATATATATATATATATATAAAGATCTCAATCTTTTCAATCTTCCACCTACTCCACACTTCTTCGGGCGGAGAGAAAAAGTATGCTGTGGGTGTTCACATGTCTATGTTTCTTTCCATAGTACAGAAAGAAAGATAGAGGATGAAAGAAAAAAATTGCATATTGTTATATCTCTATCGCCTTATTTTTCAAGAGGGTTGGCACAATGAATGCTGCAAAGATTAGTAGGTAGTCAATTTTTGTTTCAAAATTTCACAGTAAAAGAGAAGTCGTCAATATGAAAGTTGAAACATAACAGGGATGACATCCCGATGCAGCAAAAGTAAGTAACCCTTTCCACATTTTACTTGAAAGTGTTCCAAATTGATCACTTATGCTAATTGTCAATCTCAGTTTTTCTCTTTCACTAAAATGGCATGCATACCGAAAAGAGAGAGAGGAATGGAATTGTTGCTCTTAAAAGAAGAGAAGTTTGTTGTTGTTGTTATGATTGCATCAAGAACAAGATGCACTGTACATTCACTTTATGTTCTTATATTTTATGGAATCAACTAATACCAATACATGATTAAGTGTTCCCTTTTTTTCCCTTTGGGTCATGAAAGGGATGGGTGAGGGGAGGTACATAAAGATACTTCCATTAGAAATTGGATGCAGTTGAGCTAATATGTTCTGTAGGAGGCATGAATGAAGGCCAGCCCATGTGCATAATGGGCCCAAGCAAGCAACTGCAATAATAATTGAGAAGGACCATTCATTTTTTAGCTAGCATCATTAATTCATGATAGATACAAGGACTTAATTTATCTATAAACATCTCCAAGTTGCAGGCTAATTTCTTGCTTAACTTGCCTCGATATAACATCTCTCACCAATAGCGTAGCTACATATAGGCTGGAGTTGCCCACGCCAGCAACAAAATTCGTATTTATTTTTACATATATTTCTTACAATTATTTACTTATTTATATATATTGTACCCCTTCAAAAATGAGAATTTCTATAATAGTGCCCCATAACCAATAATTATTTATTTATATGTGTTGTGCCCCTTCAATTTCTATAATAGTGCCCCATAACCAAAAATTTCTGGCCCCACCACTTTCTCGCACATCTTTAGATTTCCTGTCCCCATTGTTTGTCTCTTGAAATTCAGTGCACATCACGCTTCTAGAAAGGTTCGAGTGAGTGAACCAATGGAGGAATGCTTTCGGCAAAATAGCAGGGCTGTCTTCTTCATGGAATTATTATGGGGGAATGCCTTTCGACTGTTTGTATCTTAGACTCCAAGAGTTTGATTTCCATGCAGCGTCGATACTCAGATTGGCGTGTTTGGGTTAATTCCATTCACATGTAAGTCTATAGCCGTTGCTTATCGTGATTCAATTTGCTATATTTGAATTCATCACAGTGAAGAAGGAAGCATATTAGAACCATGCACAGATTTTTCAAGCTTGTCGTCTGATCATAGTAGTTAGTGTAAAACACAGATATGAGAACTTAAATGAAATACAATAATAATAATAAGATGAAGACAGAAGATATAAGAGAGACATACATGTGGTTCGACACACAGAAACCTACTTCTGAGATAACTCTTCTTTTTCATTTTCTTTGAACTGTTGGGGCTATGGCCTTCACGCATGGTTGCATATGCTCCATGAGTAATAAAAAGAGACAGAAATTTCTTTAGGTTTTTATAAAAAATAAACAACGTTGTTAGAGAAGATTAGTGAAAGACATTTAGTTCAAGTGATCTGGAAAAGAATACCAGGTTCAATCACTAATTGGATTCGGAATAATAAGTATGCAGCTCGGCAATTGAATTAGAATCTCAGTCTAATGTTTGACTGGGATCTAATAAATATCTGATTTGGATCTTATGCTAGTTCTTCCCTGGTTTTGAAAAAATAAGGTCTCAATCTGAACCAAATCCTGTGGAAGGTGAGCTCAATGAGGTGGTCCTGATTAGTTTGAGTCGGTAATGAAGATTAAGTGGGATCAGTACCTAACTGAATCTGGATTATCCTGACTCAGTGTGTTGAATACCAAATTCAAGTCGATATTCAAATGCAACTCTCGACATGTAGATCATATTTGGAATTGTACTATCTTGATCTGAATTTGAATTATGATTTAAATTTGATTAAAATCAATGATCGATACATTCGCATGTTAAACCAGGATTTGCCTCTAAAGCAATTTGCTATCCCAAATCTGATCCGTTTGCGAGCTCATCTAACCAACCAAGGGACAAAACTACACTGACGTCATTCACTACATGTTACCTCCTTCGGCAGTAAAGCTAGAATCCAAGATATTTAGATTCCCCAAAAAAAAAAATACAAAAACGGAACCACTATGTTAAGCAATCCAAGGTGCATTTTTCACGACACGTGGCTGCTTCCGAAGAGCTGCGGCCACGGGCCGGCACGTGTGCGGAGAGGTTGGTAGCCAATTTTAGCAGCCATGCTTGCAAGCAAGCCAAAGAAAAGAAAGCAGATTGGTGAATTTGGGTTTCATTTAAATGTTATGTTGATGTAAGGAAAAAAACAATGAAAAAACATCACATTTGTCTATGGTCGGTAGAGACTAAAATGACTTCGTATTACTTCGAAATACGATTTGATTCGAAATACGATTTGATAGATTACATGATCTGCTAACAGAATTTATTTGGCTCATACAATCAGATAACATATAAAACTTATTCTACCAATTCTTCATTTGTTTGGTTGACTAATTAAAAAGGAGGGAAATGGAGAAAGTTTATTTAGCTGTGAGGGGAGGGAAAAAAGAAATTGAAGAAAAAGAAATGAGAGTGTAGTGTAAATCCAGGAAAAAAAGAAATTGAGGAACAAAAAAAGATAATGTAGTGTAAATCCAATCCCTTCAAATTAAAAGGACTGGGTACAAAAGAAAAGGAAAGGGAGGGATTAAACATTTCATTTCTTTCACTCCAACCAAACAGGACGTTAGTGGAGCATCATCCTTACTGTCTTGAAACACTTTTGACTTTGAATTTGTATAATTTTTAGTGGTTTTTTTTTTTGATAAAAATTTAAAACAAATAAAATTTGTAAATTTCGAACGCATGATATTTTACTTTTTAATTTTTTTCATATATGTTTATGATTGATTTTGTTTCAAAAGAAATGCATGCTACGAGTTATGGGGAACTCTGACTCGTTGAGCATTTGATTTGAGGATTCCCCAAAACCAAACGGTTAAGGATGACGTCATCCGCTTCAAATTCGAAGCCAACGGATAGTTCCTCTTTCGGTTAACGGACGTATGTTATGTAATATTGCAGAAAAGTGCCAAAGGATAAAAACTATGAGCTGCAGACCCCTCTTTCCACCGCCTGTATGATTTGTTGCAAATTTTTCATCTTCAGCTTGCAAGATCATGAATTAATAATTTCCACTCACTTGAGCCAGATTTAGGTAGACGCTCAATTTTTATTTTAAATAAAGTCCGATAGTTTATGCTTTAAAAGAACAAGTATTTTTTTGTTCCACTCAACAATACTATAATAAGGATTATAGAAGCAAGTCCTACACAAGCATTCATCTTTTTTTTTTTCACAATAACGTGTATAAAAATGGCATTCATAGCAACACTATTTAAATATTTTTGGAAACAAATAATTTTATATTCTTTTAACATGTGTTTTGATAAAATAGTACCCTTTTTAAGGTACAGCGGAATGCTGGTGCTAGTGAAGGTTTGTGTCGTCAGTCCGATTTTTATAAATTTTTTTTTTAAATTATTTTTTAACGTGTGTTATGATAAAATAAGAGTTAGATAACAAATGGAGGCTTTGGTTTCCATTGGGATGTGGTATGAATGACTCTTCATGAGAAAAGTTTTAACTATATGTTTTTATGTTTTAAATAATCATAATTTTCTGCAGGTACGAATTAACTCGTTTCTGTGAACCCTTAACGATTTTAGGAACGGATTTTTTAAAAATTCAGGTAGTTTTCTGAAACAAAAAATAATAGATAGCTCTTAAGAAAAAGAAAAATTAGCTGGGCCAGTTCTGGAGGAAACATGAAGCTTAGTTGGGTAGTCTTATGAATTATTTTGTCCTCTTTTCCGGGCGAGGTGGCAGGTATATAAGGCGGGTGGACCAGTCTGAAGATATCGGGTTTGGCTTTGTTCTAGGGGAGGTCACGATGGCGGCAACTAAGGAGAGGCCGGAATTCTCGCCGGAGGCGGGAAGGACGGTAGCCGTCATGTCAGAGTGGAAGGAGGAGAGGAAGGGGGAGGTCCGAATTGGCTCGAATGTGGTGGTGGAGGAGAGCATGACGGACCCTTTGGTGGTGCTGGGACCGGACGTGTTCAGCATGGTCCTCGACCGTTTGGATGCACGCAGCGCGGCACGTTCTTTGCTCGTTTCACGCCGGTGGTTCTATGCAGCCTGCGACGACGCCATCTGGGTTAAAAAGGCAAAACCTCCTCCTTCTTCTTCTTCTTCTTCTTGTCTCTCTCTTTGTCTGTTTGTCTATGGTGTATCCAGCTTCTGGCCTACGGATTCCAATTCCTTTAGGAGTGATAACGAAGTTTCTATTTTCGTTTCTTTTTCATTTTTTTGCTAGGAGGCGCTCTAGTAGGTAGCGTTCATCGTGATATTTTTTTAGTTCTTCACTTTTTGGGTTTATCTTAAGTTGCACAGCCCCATTTCTTCGGAGGCAATTGTTTTTTGTTTAGGTCACCTTCTTTTTGTGCTCTTGTTTCTGTTGGTTTTTGTCTTCCGGTGTTAGTGGATTTTCAGAATTTCGAAGCTAGTAGAAAATGAGCGTCGAGTTCCTTTTATGTAATCGGGATTTCATGTGTTGCTTTCTTCAAATCTTCGGCGATTCTTGAATGATGGTTGATTTAGATTTGGTCATGTTGTAATTTAAGCAGCAGAGCCATTTTGGCTACATAATAAGAGCCTGTGAGAATAGAGTTTACTATTGATCCCTCATGGATATGTTGATGTATGTGGCACGAAAGGATGGTTTGGAACTGATTCATGCACATGGTGGACGGGTTTTAGGCCTGTTGTTAATGATTCTGGCATTAATTTTCATTGATGATTAATGGTTGTTACTTGATGAAGAGAAAGAACCTTGTTGGTGCAGAGTAAGGTTTCTAAAGTAGCTGGTTTAAATGAACTGAACTCCTCGCCGTGTAAGGGTACGCCCCTCCAATCTGAGCAAGGGGCAGTTACTGTGCTTGTGTATGATATCTGAAAGGTGATGCTACTATGATTTTTGCTGCTACCTGGAACATGCAAACTTGTCTCGGTTATGTGGAGGATGTGCATGAGCATGCGTGTGCACACACACTCACATGCTTGGAGCCCTATTCCAGTCAGGCGCCTACAAACACCGAGGCTTACATGTGATACCTGATAAACTTAGGCTTATAATTTTTCTTTCATAGTTTACTCTGTAGAGAACATTCTTCCTCCATATTTTGTTTGAGGAGGGAAGACGATGAACTTGCTCCTATTATACCAGATTCTGATGCTGTAATATTTTGACTTACAAAAGAGCAATGACATGTCGATTGTGTTTCTGACCTGTCTGTCAGACTTGACTCTGTGTGGGTGTGTGTTTCTCTGGTCAGAACTTAGTTGTGTACTTTCTGCAATTGTTACAAAATTCTTTGTTACTGTGTTGGGTATTTTTTTTCATTTTTTGGCTGAATTCATTGATACTTGACAGTTTTTGAATATTCACTTTGGATGCATTGGAAGATGAATAACTCTTGAGATTGCCTAACAAAATTGTGACGCCTAAGCTTGTAATATATGTCTATGCATATAAAAATAAATGTGCATATATATATTATATAGTGTACATTTGAACAAATAAGGACATGTATGTGTATGTGTGTGCATGCATGAATTTTTGTATATTTGAATAGAATATGTTTGCATGTGTTTTAGTAATACTTCCATCATGAAGTAGATTATTCTCTGCACATTTAAGTTCTTGAGTTCAAGCATTAAGTGCTCAAATAATGAAATGATATTATAATTATGGGGCATGCCTGTTGAAAATTCTTGAGAGTTAGGCACTCAAAAACTTAATTCTGCTTGCTTCACCATTTGAAGTTCCTTATTTGCGTGATAAAGGATTCCTAAGATAGTTCCTGCGATACAAAATATTATGTGTTTTCACTTTGCTATTTTCTTGCTGGTTTTGCTACCTCATCTCCTTGTCCTTTTTAATTTTCACTGTGTTAAAAATTTAAAGTTTTGAGTTTTCATGGACAATTCCTGGGACCAAAATCAGCCTTCATATATTGAGTAGGTCGCCTGAACTTGCATTTCCTTTTATTTTTTTAATCTCTACAACAGTTCCAACTTATATATTACAAACTCCACTCTGGTGGATATTATATTTCTTGTTTTTATAGATACTCCACAAGTTGGAATGTCAAGTAATACGTGGACATGGAGGTGTTTGAAGAGTTTATAACAAGTGAGGTCCTTCGTTGATAATGTACCAAACCACTGACGTAGTAATATTATTTCTAGTTTATTCATTGTAAGTTCATCCTTTTTTCAGGTGAAGGAGTTGTGGATGGATAAGGCACATATCCCTCGTATGGCAATGATGCGTGGGCTCTCTAAGCTGGCTGCTTATTCCATCTCCTTTTCAGATGGGAAACGTGTAAGTAGACATTGACTTGTTGAAGGGTAATGTTATGAATCTATTTTAGTTTTCTGATTGTTTAATTTTTTTTACCTTCTCAAGTTCGGAAGTATTTTTCTGCTTTGCCTCAGAGTGGATTTTAGCCTGTGGTTTTGAAATTTACTTGGTTTTGCTTTGTGTGATTGCTCAGAAAGCAATTGATTCATTGTGTCGAGATCTGAACTATCTACATGCATAATTAGTCAGCTAATGTACTTCAGAAAAGTATTGTTGATACTGATATTTGGCCAAACTGTAAATTGAGCTCATGAAAGGTGTAAGGAGAGGTTTAGGCCTTTAGGGTAATAAAAAGTTTATTAACCTTCTTTGAAAAAATTGCTATTGATAAAAACCCCAGACTTCAAGCAAACCAAGGATGAAAGAAGCAGGGGAAGGCTGCCTTCATCAAAATATCGAGCGCCCTCCCCAAGATACAATAGGTGGGGATCTTTTAGAACCTTGATTTTGATGCTTAGAAATTTTTTTGTTAGTTGCAATGTACAATCACTATCAGACTGATGAGATCTTACAGAAAGAGTTAATAACTTTACTCCTTATGGCAATTGGTAGAGCCAAACTTTACTCATTATGGTATACAGGGTAGAACCAATCATACATTATCAAGGAAGAACATGGAGTTGCTTCTTTCCTTTTAAGTCCCTTTGTTTGTGGCATAATTAGCAAAACATACACTTCAATAACATAGTCATGATTTTTTCTCAATCCACTATGCTTACACACTCAATTTGGTTTTGGTTTGTTTCCAGATCTTTGTTGGAAATTTTATAACTTTAAATGTGTTAGGGCGCTCTGTTACCAGAAACAAAAAGGACAAGAGGTAAGGAATGAGATGGATTCAGAACACCCTCCTGCCTTCTCTCTTTCCTTTTTTTTCTTTTTTTTTTTTGTTATACATCTCATAGATGTAATAGGCTCCCAATCCACATCTGCCACCTGTGTGGTTGGGGGGCCTGCATGTCTATATGTCTGTTTTAAGAGGATTAACTCAATTATAGTTGTAAGTGTGTGCATAGACATTTTTGAGACCCTTTCTTCCTGTGACCGCAAAGGTATAATCTGGATGTTCAGTTTTATTAGAATTAACAATCTCCTAATTCCTTGCACTTTTGAAACTCAGTTGTATATCTTTAGTCAGTAGAAAATGAATCTATTTACTTCTTAGAAGGGTCAAATTTGCAACAATGTTTGAAGGAAATGCTCCAAGTGGAGAGTGTTGCACATATTTGTGGTTCTCATGTTTCAATAACTAATTTATGTGCACACAAACACACACATCCAAACCAACAAAACCTTTTGTACAAGCACAAGCACGCTTGGTGCTCTTCCCCCCACCCAACCGTGCATACACATATCTATACAAGAGAGAGAGAGAGAGAGAGAGAGTCTACCTTGGTTTTGGTCCATAATATAGTAGAGTATTTATCTATCTACCAGACTTTTAAGCCATCTGTGTATGATCCACAATATTTTCAGGATTCCTTATCTTGCCTGTCAAATTCATTTTTGTGTAACAGGATTCTTCTTTTATCTTTCAACAGCCTTTTTTGATAAGAAAGCTTTTGTCTGATAAGTTCATGGTTTTCTATGCTTAAGGTTGTTAGGATCTTCCAGATTTTCTGTTCGTAATTTTCTATTTTTTATGCAAGGGAGTAGAGGAGCAAGCTACTCCTAAAAGGTCTTTTGTGTTTAGTCACTATTTTTAGGTCAACATGTATTGGGCTTTTGGCCTATGTTCCAGTGACTCCTAATGAAGTATTTGTGGAGAAACTGAATGACGATGTAAAGTTGTGTTTTAGTAAAACAGACTTGCTGATCTCACTTAATCTCTTTTCACGTATTTCTCTCTGCTTGTCACAGAACTCTTCCTGTAATGAAACATTCCATCAAGATAGTTTGGCTCTGCTCGTCTCTGCTTTGCTAAATGAAAGTGTCAAATCTGCTGTGTGTGCTGATAAATTCTGCAATCGTGATAAATTGAAGCCTCTCTCTCTTTCTCTCTCTCTTTATATATATATATATATATATATATATATATATATATATATATATACATATGTGTACGTGTGTGTGTGTGTGTGTGTGTGTATATATATATATATTATATATATATAGCTGCATTGTGTTATCCTTTGAACTTGTTAGGATATGTTTTTTGTGATACGTGTTGCTTTTGCAGACCCGCATCACAAAGGATGATCTTTGTGATCATGTGTGGGAGTTTCATTTCAAACAGGTAAGCTAAAAAGCCTCAACTTCTTATGGTACTCATGTGGGATTACTAGTTCTCCCAATGGGTTCCTGTAAGTGTAAAAATTTCGTACCCTTGGCTGCTGATTATGAAATTATTTTGTATAGATTGCTCCAGAGTATTGGCGTAATCTAGACCCATCATGGAGAGGTACTGGCCCTCCAATGCGTCGTTATTTCCATCCAGATGGCACTCAGACTGCTGACCTTGAAGACCCAGTCTGGGGTGGCCATGAGTGCAAGTTTTCAATAGTTACCAGCTTCGTGGGTGATGGCAGGATTAGAGACCATTATGTTAGAATTAATCGATGGCCACGTTTGTCTGTCTCACGAAGGCACGATTGGAGCTGGGAACTGGACAATCACCTCTACAGTTATTCCAGCGTTCCTGATTCACACAAAGTAGGAGGAACAGGACCCCTGTTTCCAGTATGGTAAAGCTGGACAACAGTGCGTAGAGTCATGGCAATTAGGAGAAAATAGTTTTGTTTGTGTTTGGATGTTACTCTGGAAGTATAGAATGTTAAGGGGCTTTTCTTTTTGCTGAATGTCAGTTGTAGATAGTTTGAAGCTGTATGTGTTTCTTGCTTCCTCTTCTTTGTCGTACATCTGAAGTTGCGAAAGTTGTTTTCATGGTGTTTATTGGTGTAAGTAATAGTTTAATGTAGTTGTGAGTATAAGGAAACGCTATAATGTATAGCCACAGTGTGACTATACAAGGTATATACTATATACACTTGGTTGATTTCTTCTCTCCCTTTTTTCTGTTTCCTTAGGTTCCTTTGATTCGTGGCACCAATGGTGGCATGAACTTCCTGCAGGACACATATTCGTGAGGTGATGTATTTACAGAAAGTAATATCTTCCAAATTTGAGAAATTTTTTTGTTAAAGTGGCTTGGGTGGGGTTTTCACGTCACTTGTGACAATAAAATTCTGGAACAGCAAAGTCCCTTGAAACTGGCTTGTCACATGTATGAGCTTGTTCTAGATATCTACCTCTTTTCAGCTTTTCAGTTTTGAAAGATGGAATCTGGTTTCAAGTAAAATCCTTGGTTTATGGCGGCATTTAGAACCAATTCAGGGGTCGACGCGAGGCTTCCCATCTTCTGGACTGTTGTCATTGTTTTCCCGCGGTGTTCTCCCGGTTATTGTCGTGTTAAGCCATTTCGAGCAGGTCACCGGTCGTCGATAGTTGCCTTTTCTTCCCCCTTTTTCCTGCCCGCTTAACAATTGATTGGTGGTGTGCCTCTTAACGGTGTCAACCCAGCCATTTTTCCGTCTTCCTCTCTACTTCCGGGTCTGTTTCTTTGATAAACTACTGATAAGAAACGGTAGGGATGGAATCTTCAGCTCAGTGATCGCCGTTCGAATCTGACCTCACTTGGAAAAGTTGCTCAGGTTCTGTTTTTCTAGTGAAAGTTCTATTTCCCAAAGAGAAAAAAGAGAGGGTTTTTTTTTTTGGTTGGTTCATTTTTCTACTGGAAAGCTGGAGTAGTTTTCCTCACCGCTTCTGTCTTCCAAATTTTCTATAAGCCTTAGCCAGAACCAATTTTGATCCGCGAAGCATGCCATCGTCTTGAAAAGAAAAAGGAAAACTGCATGTTTTCTTGCACAAGGAGGAAGTATGCCGATGGTTGGTGGCTTTTAGATTCTAACTTGTGGACTGTTGGAGTTGGAGCATAAAGTAAACGTGGATTCGATCAAAAGGTCATCAGTTGCCAATTTACATTCTGGATGGACGAAGCTCTGGACGCTCACTGGTGTCGATCGTTGAGGATATTGGACGGCTGTTTTCTTGACGTGAACAATTAGGATGAAGAAGTGTCGCAGCTGTCCTGCTTGCCTCCTATGCGACAACATATAAATTAGAACCGTTCATCACACATGCGATACAACTTGTTGGCAACCTTACTTGGCGATCAATAGGAAGAGAGTAGGGGAATGAAGCTACAACAATGGGAGGTAAAGTGAAGCATATAATACAAAATGATGAAACATTTCTTCTTAGCTATTCTCGCAAAACCAGTCCATGTACTCATGTATCATTGCTTCACTTGACCTCTTGAATCTCGTCCAGTGCATAGTTATTGGTTGAGACGTTGGCATAGTTCACCTTGTTGAACCGTACAACCACTGGATAGCGGGAGTTGGGATCCTGCAGATTGAAATAACAGATCCATTACCAATTACATTCATATTACAACCTTCATGCATGAGAGAAGCCCGCCAACACACTATCATCAATCCGAAACACATTGGCATCGATATTATTTTTTTTGTTAGAGAAAGAAAAGTAAAAGCAGCGAATGATTAAGAGAAACTGACAGAAATAGAAAAAGAGCAAAACCTGATCAACGGCCACCACGGACCCGACGCCGTTGTACCAGTAAGACTCCCTCCTTAGGATCTTGACCTGCAACATAATAATTGTAATTAACACTAATTAGAGAGATAAGATGCTATTCTAAACCTAAGTTATTCTGCCAACATCAGTTGTTCTATACTAGTACTGGCTAAGATACCAGGATCTATAGAAAGTGCCATTTGAAAGAGAAGAAATCCAAGTGGATGAGCCTGAATCTGCTACTTTTCGAAGGAAAAAAAAAAAGCAAAGCGGCCATTGAGATAGGTGATAGCAATTGGGGAAGTTATTTGCCAAGCTTGTGTAGACTACAGTCGGCTTCAACCACTGGTTGATTTTCTCGCAGTAATCATTGACACTTGATTGTGTTAGCCATGGCGATCATGAACTAAGATCATAAGCCCTACCAGAAACGACAGATCAAAGAAGCGTTTCTCAACAAACATAATGCAATGCTGGGAAGGAAATCTCATGTCAATGATAAGGAACTGTCTCACCTTTGTCCCGCGCTTAGGGCCAATCGGTGGCGGAGGAGGTGGCTTGGCAGCAACCGCCTCTCCCTCAGCAGTGGCTGGCTTGGCTGGGGCGTCGCCTTCCTGAGCTCTAACCACTAGTTTTCGATGGTTGGCGCTCCTCCGGGTGAAGTGCAAGGAGGTGCGAGATGATGAAGAGGAGGAAGAGGTGAGGCTCGAGCCCAGCGCGAACGCAGTGGCCGCAGATGCCATATTGCACGTAGCCATGTTAGGACCCTTTCAGCACTCTGTGTGTTGAGTACCCAAGCTTGAGCACCACCACAGCCTCAACGACCAAAGAAGATAGAGGGTGTTGCAATTTCCAAGGCGATTGGTCGATTTCGCTGCGCTTTCTTAACCTTTTCTCTCGCTTTCTTGGCGTCCATGGAATAATTATCTTCCCCAAGGATACTGGCA
The DNA here is from genome assembly GCF_008831285.2 of Nymphaea colorata. Taxonomy (NCBI): domain Eukaryota; kingdom Viridiplantae; phylum Streptophyta; class Magnoliopsida; order Nymphaeales; family Nymphaeaceae; genus Nymphaea; species Nymphaea colorata. The sequence goes on from NC_045141.1 coordinate 25,016,769, forward strand.
GAAGACAACTTCCCGCCACTAGGATGCGGCCATGTCAGCACCATATCCAATCCCTCAAGATAACGCTGCTTCAAATGGCATGGAAATAGAATGAGGGAAAAAGCAAAAGGGAAACCCAAATAAATGGGCCGTGGAAAACGGGGACGGGTCGAATTCCTGAAACTGATCCGTGTCCAGTTTTGTAGAGAATCGAGACTTCATGATGTTGGCATGTCTGTATGCGGGCTTGGTAAACTAACAGTTGATTCTTGAATCCCATCCAAAGGCAAACCTCACCATGTAAATAGCTTGGGAAGAATTACGGGACATAAGTAGGTGGTAGTTGCATGCGGTATAGCTTGGTAGGAAAACCTGGATCCGATCATAAACTTTGCGTTCAAACGCCTTTATTAGACCCCACAAAGCAAAATAGGAAAAGCTGGAACTGCATTAGGCATAGATTATGAGACGAGTAGGTCTACGATGACATGAACCGGATAATGGCATAAACCAGGGATAGGTTACGTCAAGTCCAGAGATCAAAATTCTAATCTGAACGTCTCGAAGGGCATCACCGCGCTGTTTAAGCGGAATAGGCGTTTAAGATTTAAAGATTGTAAACTGGCGGTGTTGTAAGGCTGACTCCTCAATTCCCGTACCTTTTGATCCATAATTTAGCAGCACTCATTTCTCAAGATCTAAATATCTGGATCTGCATATACATCAAGAAACATGAAGCTAAAATCAAAAAATTTACAAGCATAGCTTCTATTACATTACCAATGAAATAAAAGATGAAACGACTATTTTCAAAACAGCTATAACATTCTGATTCTTTTTAGAGACGTGGCCCTTTCAAATTGACGCCTAAGTTTCAGTAATAGTTTTCAAACCGTGGCACTGCTCAATGCAGACCTTGGGTTCATCGCGTACTTATGCATCCTTAACGCAAAAACTTGCGATGCAGAACACAACAAACCACAAGACAGAAACGGTGCAGATGGTGTCTCCCGGCCTTTCTTCGAAGTGTACGTGCAAAAGCGCTTCTCTGTTATGCTTGAACTTGGGAAAAAAGCAACTTCCACGAACAGCTTCACGTTGATAGCACAAGTGCAGTATCACCCCTTTTCTTGGAGGCTGGCATTGCATGGTTGTACATATTAATACCGTTTGAAGGACAAACCTCCTTTTCAAAATGTACATCCCGTGTTGGGCACCGACCCGATACTGAAAAAAAAAAAAGACGAGATTTGGTTTTGGTCAAGAATCTCAAGATGTATTCACTATAATAAGCAAAGGTACAAGCAAAATTCAACCAACCTTGATAAGAAAACAAGGTACAGAGAATCTCACTCATCATCTTGCCTTGCGACGCTTCTGAGTTCCAGCACAATCTGAGCAGTACCATTTTCCCTTGGGCTGCTCACTCAGTCCGACGCACCCAAAGTGGAACCACTCTATCTTGCACTGTTTCAAGGCACACAAAAAATTATAATTGCATTTTACATCTTTCAGAATTGGGAAGAAAGCAAAGAAAAGCATACATCTGGATTATCACAGGCGACCATCTCTCCATAGGACACTTGGTTGCAGAAACAATATGTGGGTTCATTTGGATCAACTGGCAACTCCAGGTCCATGCAAGGTGCCTCTGTGGCAGTAGTTAAACGTGACCTGTAATAACAGTCGCTCTGTCAGAAGACTCAGAACTCAGAAGTAAAATGCAAACAACCATATAACAAAGGGATACCAACCAAATCCTATTTGGGTCCATCACAAGGAAGATAAATATTTCACATTGAAATCTCAAACGTAGCTGCCGATATGACCATAAAAACATGCAAAAATTTTGCAGCGTGGGAACTACATGCGTGAAGCATGCAAGTGAAATACATGAGATTCACCCCAACACATAATATACAGGGCTTAATAAGATTCATCAATATGTATCTATACATTACATTCTTAGTAGTTAAAGGCACTGGGTACTGGACCTCCAAAAAAGCCTAGGCAGTGCCTAGCTGGCCAAAACCAGTAAATGAAAGAGAGAGAGAGAGAGAGAGAGAGAGAGAGGAAAAATGATGAGAAAGAAGAACAGAAAGAAAAAAGGAAAAAAAAGCCGAAAAAAAGGAACAAAGAAAGGTAAAAGTAGAGGAAAAAGAAAATTAATGTTCTTAATTTCAGACCTAGGGCCTACGTGCACTTTTGACTACTGCAATCATGTCAACGTCTTTCACTGCCTATGCACTACAGACATGAAGCACCGAGTGACAGCACCAACATTTATCAAACAAGCAGTTCACATCCTTTTGAAGCATCCAAGTGAGAGAACTAACAATCATCAAACAAGCAGTATGCAGGACTTTGTGAAATCCTTTTGTTACCAAGCATCCAAAAATCAAGTTCACATGATAACCCACAACCACCTTTAATGCTTTAACTATTTCACTGACACAACTACCAAGGCATTCCTTAGCGACCCACCAGAAGACCAAAAAAGCAATCCTTGCATTGTGTTATCACGTAATACCTTATAATTAGACTTTTCCATGAAGCTCAAATCTGCCAATGGTTAGACTTGTAACATATCATTTTCCCTCTTCCTGTTCTTATGACACCCTTCTAAGGAAGATAGAGAAAGCAGTGCATAACTGCATATTCAGAATGAAAGACCCAAAATAGGGAAGTAATCTAGGAGATCAACTAGCAGAAGTTTTTTAAGGAAACTTACAAAAGCACTTCTATGTTGTCAAGGCCAAGGCAGCAGCACCTAGCTGCCTAGGTGGGACTAGGCGCACGTAGGCTTTTTTTTTTTTTTTGGGTTTTTAGTTATGTTAACCATTACATAATAAAATTATGTACTTACTGACTGAACTATAAGCTTCTATTCCAAGTAAAACTTGAAAAAATGTTCTGTTCTGTTCTAATTGAATAATTACACTTTGTAAGTAAAGCTAAAACATGAAAAACTGTTCTGTTCTTGCTTACATAACAGAGTAACAGTACATTTCCAGCTTGTTTACATGCTGGGAAACTGTGTTGTTCTGTTCTAGCTGACGCCTAGTATGTTACACAAAAGAAGACACGTCATTCTTGTTTACATACTGGACACAGTGCATGCATTTCTTATAGATATCAGTTATAGACCTTATAGAATATTTTATTTGAATAATTCCAAACAAAAATTGTATTAAATCAGTACACATAATATACATATACATCACAAGTTACAACAGATTATACATATAACATATAATATACAAATAACAGATTGTACAAATCAGTACATATAATATACATTATAACAGACTCAACTGCAGATGAAACCACTTTAAAAATTGCTTCAGATTGTACTAGTATACATATATAACACATTAATATACAATACGTAAATATACATTATTTCGGATTGCACACATATTATACATTATAATAGATTGTATATAATATGTTTTATAAAATCACAGGCATATACTTCCCATGGATTAGGCATGTTGGCGCATAGTCCAGCCAAGGCGCCAGCACCACACCCATTGCTTAAGTGATGGACTTAGGCGACAGGTGTGGACTGGTGCTTAGTCCACGCTTAGGCGACGCCTTAACAACATAGCTTCTTTCAATCCAACATTGGGGTTCATTATTCATACAACACTAATGGATGGCAGTTTTTAGCAAGGGTAAGATATGATCGCATTAATATTGTGTGTTTCATGAAATCCACAATAGAAGCAAGTAATCATTGCTAGTATAAAACATGAGTTAACATGACGAAAACCACCATACTCCGTCTTACTAGCTCAAGAGTATGGAGTTCAGAAAAACCCTTAAGTTCACTTGAAACAAATAAACATGGCAAAAGCATTGTCCCTGGTCTTTTATTCGCGACCATAAGGTTTCTGGGCTGGTATAAAGAAGCATGAACTTTTATTTGCCTGCATCTAGTAGTACTATTGGTATTTATCTTAATTTCACACTGATTAATACAGACAGGATAGGAAGCTACTCCTTTTACTTTCATGAGTAGCTTTTTTATGAACTATTTTATTTATTGGCAGCACAGAAGCCCCACAAGATAACCCTGCACAGCATGTTACAATAAATACATATTCAGAAAAAAATAAGATTTTCCCTTTCAGTTGTCAAGGCAAAAAGCAATTAGATCAAGTCAGTTACAACCATAAACATATCTATTCCAGGTCTAGATTTCCTTAGAGTAAAATTTATACTTTTCATAAGCCTAGGCAAATTCAAAACCAGTTTATGCCCACAAAATTTTTTTCATTTATATTGATCAACAACAAATTTGATTTGAAGTATAAGCATAACTAGACACTTAAAGACCGATTTTATACATGCCAGAATGCATCTTGATTGTTTAACAAATGAACAAGAGGAAAACCAAACCTTGCTGCCCCAAAATAAAAAACATGGTGCATAAATACATTGTCTGAATAGAGTAAACTGGAAAAGTATTAGGAAATGATGGCATCCATCAGAAACTTTCAAAAGAAATTTGTGGAGATAATACATACTTTTTACGTCCTCTATTACTTTCACCAGCCTTCCCAGATCTGACACTGCCCCCGACATTATGCTCTTCCACTACATGGGCACCAGTTAGTTCCCTCTCTGCTCCGAGCATGAAGACGTTTAAGAAAAAAATTTACATAATGACCTAGATACGTCCTTTACATTCAAAGGAAATGAAAAGAGCTGAGCTACATGACAAAAATATTGGACTTTATTAAGCAAGAAAAATTGATGATAAGTGAGCACCTCGCCGAAGATCTTCATCAAACTTCTTTAAATACTTGTCCAGTTCTTGAATGTGTGCGTCCACCTAGAAATGAAGCAGCATAAGCAATATAATTTCAGACAGTGCGTTCAAGCAAATTATAATATCAACAAAAAAAAATTAGTTTGCAAACAAGCAAATATATATGATGCTTGCCAAGTCCCTTTTACGTTACATGCAAGCATATTTTTCAGAGACACAATTTGACAGGTATGAAGTTTTCAATTGACACTTGAGGTCCCATTGTCTGCAAGAAGAATGAAGATTGTCACCATTTCCTAAACTAGATAATATTCATTGCGGCTAAGTACGCACGAGTCTTGACCAGGTGGACACCTAAAGTACTTAACCATCAAGCCGTAATTTATCTAAACATCCCAACATCAAAATTATATAAAGTAGCACATGGGACACTTGCTACTCTGTAAGGCACACATCCTGCCTCGAAAAACTTTGAGACATCACTTATAAGTTATATCTAACTTTGTGGGCCCACTTCATTCAAAGTCCATAAGCTTCAGTTTGGACTTTTTGCTACAACAATATATCTTCGCTTTTTGTTTTTACTTGCACTCCTATCCATGTCATTTCTGTTCTCTATCATTGCCCTAATCAATCTCCCAAGCCCTTGTGACCTTGACCATCAATGGTATTTTTCTTTCATAAATTAAGTTAGATTTTAGAGCCATGTCACATGGGTGCGGGGTGCAGCGAGAGCATATATATATATATATATATTCAAAATTCAAAGTTTTATTACATAAAATAGGAGAGGAGAGAGAGAAGAGGGAAAAAGGAAGAGGAAAAGATAGGAGAAGGAAAAAAATGAAAAAAAAAAACAGAAAAGAAAAGAAGAACGTGTGCTGTCAGCAGCACCCGACTCGGTTTGCCATGTCGAGCCACACCCGAGTCGACGCGGGTGCGCCACCATATTTACCGCCCCCGTGTGACTTAGCTTTACAGGCAGGTACTTCAATGTCTAAGATTATCATGCAACTTGAAGATCCTATTAGCACATTACATGTAGAATATATGCTAAAACTGTGTAAAGTCCAATTTACAACTAGACCTCCAAATAATTTACCATATTATAGGCCTTCTGTGCTAAAGAAACCTTTTCATCAGCAATTGTCATACAGCGCTTCTGCTCATCAAGGGCCTCATTTGAGAATCTAATATGAGAAGTATCAGGTGTTATATTTCCTGATTCAACTCCCCGGCGGATTTCTTCTACTTCACGTTCACATCGCTGTTCATTTTTTCGTTGAAGTGCTGCTATAAAGGAAAATAGAATATCACATGATCAATATATAAAATGAGCCAACCATGGAAATATACAATCCAAATCTTGTACCCAAGATCAAGAGCGATAAAACGTTGGAGAAAAGAAAATGACGTCTGTAGCAAAACAAGGCCTGGCATCATATTCTAAACAATGGATGTAGGCCCACAACCAGAGTAAACAAAAGATATGACCCTTTAACAACACTGTCGAAGAATAACTAGTTATGTTTGTGCATAAGTGCATGTGGTGTCCATGTTCAAGACATCACCTTCAAACTTGAAAGCTTGTTCATTACATTCAATCTCTGTCACTCAGGTACCTTTATTTGGGTCAGGTACCCATGTAGACACAGGTATGGTTGGGAACCATCATGCATATACTATGGAAATCAAGAGCCCTTGATAGACACTAAGGTTGTCTTTGTTTTACCGTGGATCTCAGATCCGCAGTGATCTAAGATCCTAGGATCCCAAATCCACGGATTTAAGTTCAGACACCTCCCACACCCCCCCCCCCCACCCCCCAAAAAAAAAAAAACCAATCCAACCTTCAAAGAATGGTTTTTATTATTTTAACATGTAGCATGGACTTAAAATCCATGCTACTAAGATTCTAGGTTTCATTAAACTAAGGATTTCTCAAAACACACCTTTTTATGCAGCCTCGGATTTAAGATATAAGACTATTAAATGAAACCTGAAGGGTTGTTCATGTTCTGTGTGGTCTAACTCCACCTATTCAGCAAGATTGTCTAGCAAGATTATCCCAGGACTAGCGAATTTCCGACAACATAGTTTTCTTTAATAAATTTTCTTTTTTGACGACATAGTTTTCTTTAATAAACCTTCTTTTTGTGTGTGTGTGTGTGTGTGTGTGTGAGAGAGAGAGAGAGAGACTGTGGCCTCCTACCCAAATTTTTTAAAAGCACTATGCACCTATACCCTTACCGACACTGATACCTGTGGCTGTGACTATGTGACATAGCATTCCATGTAAAAACAATTCAACAAACACAAACTGCCCACAAAAAGAAAAGGTTAAATATAAATGTCCAAGACCATAAAGCACATGTTGAAATTTTATTGTCTTACAAAAAACATCAAACATAATGAATTTTGATATTTCAAAAGAAAAAAACCTAACAGCAACAATCAACCTTTGAGACATCAGAATGCGAAAAGCAAAAAATGTAACATCCATTAAGAAAAAGGACTTGGTACGTCGCAGAAAACGCGCTTTATTCCAAAAAAAAAACACAAGAAAAATGTTAAAAACAAGTCAGCTAAAAATTGGAAAAACACGTTTTCTTGAAAAAAAAACACTAAAATGAAAAAACACAAAAAAACATGTTTTGTTCCTTTTTTTGACTTTTCATTTTTTGAGTTCTTTTCACATTTTCTTCACATTTTTGACATTCTTTACATATCATATTTTTATTTTCACATTTTAGTTTTAGTTGTTTAACCTTTTTAAAATTTGCCAAAAGATTTCCGAGAAAAACAACTTTGCAATATTATATCCAAGAAAAATCTCACTGTTTTTTTACCCAAAAACGATATTTCTGACAACAGTTGGCACCACTTCAAAGATCATAAAACTCATAAAATATAGACAGCTTTACCAAGACATAACATACCTTGCAAGGTTTTATCCAAGTTTCGCATCAAAGAGTATTTACAGTAAAGCTCCTGAGGTAAAGAATCAATACCTGCAATTACCAAAAAGAAGTGAAGTTGTGCACTAACTCAAACTTGGAGGTCATTCAAATAACAGTAAGATGGCTTGACAGAACATACACATTGAGTTCAGCATACGTATGGAATAATGTAACTCGTAAATCTTTTTTTATTTCTACTATATACATTTGCAAAGAAGTTATTTCTACTAAATTTCTGAAAGTGATAAAAGAAGAGGAGTGGATTTTATACTAACGACTGCCACTTGTAATTCAATATGTATACTTGGAACAAGTTCCCTTCGCATCTCTTCAAAAATTTAATTTTCAAGTGCTAGCCTTCCAACAAATATCTTGCTTCATCATAAAAGAAGCAATTGGTAAATCAACAACAATCAGGGCCATAAACTGGAAAGAATGAAGAGGCAAATGGATATAATGAATCAAAAACACCATATGAATAGATTTCTTCTTTATTATAAAGCAAGCAAACGATCAAGAACTACCACCGGAATAGCAATCCATACATCTTTATACTCACACATAGTAGTAATATGTGAAGCTAGAAAAGGAAATTTTTTGTGGCGTTAACAAAATGCCAACTGAAATAGGACACAGCCTGACAATCACCGATGGAAATGCATACGTCAAGAAGCCTTGACAGGCCATAGCAGTACTAAGTGTAATTGGACTTGCAACATGCTTGGAATCATCTAATTTATAAAGATCATATCTAAATCTTGCATACTTGTAAAAGACCTCTTTGTTTGCATTGATTTATCACCCTATCTAAAAAAATCTTTTGTGTTTTCTAATTCCCACTTGCAAACAGCATCCCATCAATGGACGGGGTACAACCTATATCATTACGATTGAAGTCTTTACTTCAACCAATTCCATTAACCACAAAAAAGCATCACAACCAAATAAAATAACCAAGCAACGACAAGAACGAAGAGAAGAGTGAACTATTTGACATGCTCACAAGGACTCGCATCATGCAACTAATTGCAAAGCAAAATGCCTGCTGATAAAGAACAAAATGGCTTCGAATATGAATGCACAAATAATTTCACGTAGAAAAGGACATTTTGTTTACGTTTTTCACGGAATCTTTGTAAATACTAGGTAATAAGGACTCACAAACTAACTGGCATGAACACGGGTACAGAACGAGGCGCACACCATCCGTACTTTCTTCACCAGGATTACCAGGAACTAAGCGTGACAGTCAGAAGACATAAAATAAAACAAATCAAAAGAACACGACATGCGCGCAAGAGAAATGGTTAAGATTGCAAAATTTCATCAAAATTACGGTTCCAGAACTTTCACAAAATTATAAAAATAAAATCACGATTACAAAAAGACAATCTCGCCCAATCTAGCCCTAAGGTGTAAATGACACGAAACGAGGAAGCAGACACAAACTTAGGTTAGACGAGACCAAATTAACCGGAGATTTTCTAATCCGACCAGAATTCTAGGGCATGCATTAGGGTTAATTGAGATTGAAACGAAAGTGAGACAGTTCGATCGATCGAAGAAGAAAAGAAAGAGAGAACTTACGCGCCAAAAAGTCGTCGAGGAACGCCATTTCCCTCCTGCACTTTCGGGATTTTCGAATATCTCTCCCCTCCGACGCGAAACGTTCCCGCCCTAACCCTTTATATTGGCACGTGAGTGAGTGAGAGAGAGAGAGAGAGAGAGAGCGCGGGGGTGGGGGGACGGCAAAGCCAAAACCCGTTAGAGGTCGCACTTATTTTAAAGCGGGTTATTGGCGTAATTGACCACTATATCCTTATCTTTATGAACTTTAACAAAATTCTCCGCTTCGGATTTCCGGGTTCGGACGGAAACAGGTAAACATGTGTGACCCGATATTCGAATTTCGGATTCAGTTCATTACATTGACCCGGCTTAGATTCCTCGATTTGAATTTGACGTGAGTAAGCTTATGTCTGAAGAGAGGCGTGTAGAAAATGCCTACTTTTCTTGGAGAAGCTAGAACGGGTGAAATGCATCACAGAATCCGAGATCCTGATCAGGGTCCGAATGGTCCTGACACAGACCCATGTTAAAATTGTTTATTGAATCGAACCAGTGAAGTTGTCGGTTTGGGTAATCCGTGGATTCACTTATTCGGCTGAATTGGCTTTGAGTGAGCAAAAAATATTAAAAAAACATTTATCACAGAAATGAATGCAAAAATATAAAAATGATAAACATTTAAAAATTGAAAACATTTTGGAAACCACTATACGATCTGAGACTATATGAGACCGAAAAAGATGGCTGTGACACATAAGAAAATATAAGTTTGGGCAAATAACAAATTACCATTCAACTATTGAAAGTCGGCAAAGGCGTTCAACTTTTTTTTTTCCATTTTATGACAAAAAACTTCCTGTTACTTTTAACAAGTACATCTAGAAAAATTTATCTCAAAATTGAGTTCGAAAGTTAAGTATTGATTTGTTATTTGCCCAAATCTTTAGCATCTTTTTTTTCTGTTTGTTAAAGAAATGTAATAAAAATTTTCATATACGGCTTTAGGAGGTAGCTTAGCCAATTGAATTTAGTTATCAATATATGCTTATCAATATACCCAAAGGAGTAATTCATATTGCTTCTTGGGCAACCAAATAAGATATTACATAATTCATTTTCATGGTATGCGGGAAATCATTTTTGAACTTTAAAGCAAGACCTGGTGCAATCATTCATGTAGGGAACCATTACAAAGCAAGATCCAGATGCCTTGAAAGGAAAGTACATTAGATTACCTTCGTACGCTAAGCTAATACAAGTAGAGGAAGAGATGAGAGAAAATGTAGGAGAGAGGTTAGCACTTAAGTATTCAAGGAGACTTTGGTGTAGAGGATGGGGCATCATCTGTCATGAAGGTAGTTGAGATTCAACATCCATGAAAATCACTTCCTATCTATGCCAAATTATTTATGGGCGACAAAGTGCATGTCTATATATGCCAAAAATTTGTGCTATCTAGAATGCAGTCAATGGAAGGAGCCGTTTGGCAACATTAATATTTTGTTATTGCTCTAGGAATCTGTTCCAAATATTAGGATAAATTATTGTACCTTAGATTTTTGGATAAAATCAAGTGCAGGCCAGATTGATGGAGAATTGTGTTATATAGTATACTTTATGAATCTATCGTAATGTGTTAGATAGATTCATGGAACAAAAGCAAACTGTTTTCATAACCAAAGGCCCCCTAAATCTCATTGTACAAGTATGTATTTTTGTGTCATAACAAAAAGGAAAGCTACTTTGAGAGAGAGAGAGAGAAGTCAACAATATAAAGTCCAGCCTATTACCTTATTGCCTTGAACAACCACTGAAACTTGGCTTAGTTAACTTAGTGTTGTAAATAATTGGCATTTATGACTTTGTACCTAGTGTCTACAAAATTAAATTGACATCATTTCTATCAAATATATCATGGAGAGAGAGAGAGAACGTACAATGCACGTAAGTACGAGTACCCATAGCATGAAAGCATATCCAAATATAAACAAACTATATATAGGGGCGTGTTGTGTCTCCTTTCAAAATTACATCTTAATCTTCATCTCATGCCTTCTTCAATAGTAAGCTGGTCACTGGGCCGAGCTGTCGGCAGGTACTCGGCCCAACTTGAGCCCGAGAAAAAGGGCACAGGGCCAGCCCAAAATATTATCAGGCCGGCCCCTAAGCCAGAGTGGGCTAGATAACAGTTTTTTAATATATATTTTATTATTTATATATATAATTATAATATTTTATAATGATATCCAATATTTATATGTTATTTAATGTTAAAAATATAGATTTTATAATTTAATCGGACCGAGCTTAAGCCCAAGTTTCGGGTGTCGGGCCAACCCGAGCCCGACTTTTCATCGAGTCGAGCCGATGCCTAGGCTTATTCAATAGCACTCATTTAACCTTAGTTTGGATAAGAACCTAAGCTTAAGTGTATAGTAAGAGTAGTCACCTGAAATGGACCCGAACGGAAACCCATCACTCACTCCAGAAAAGAACACGAAGAATTCCCTTGAAACTTACAGAGGCGGCATTCAGAAAATCTATTTTCATGATTATTCAACATTACAGCGAATATGATCGATATTGCTAGTGCCAACTGCCAGGCGTGACCTAAAAAAATTGCCCTTTTTTTCCAAATAGACACAATATTTGCGAAAAAGGTTATTCCAGAAAATATACCGCACTGATTTTTAAAGCACAAAGCATATATCCAAAGAAGGTGTTACTAAACCATGCTAAACAATACAACTTTCGAAGTGCCAAAACCATTCACATATTCACATTTTCCTCAGACTGACATGGGACCGCTAACGATATCCCACATTGGCGTGAAAGATCTCAAGGACATACTTCATGGATTATCTAATGGTAGGGACGAGGGAGGCAAACGGTTATTCCAGAAAATATACCGCACTGATCTTTAAAGCACAAAGCATATATCCAAAAAAGGTGTTGCTAAACCATGCTAAATAATACAACATTCGAAGTGCCAAAACCATTCACATATTCACATGATCCTCAGACTGACATGGGGCCGCTAACGATACACCCCCCATTGGCGTGAAAGATTTGAAGGACATACAACTTCATGGATTATCTAATGGTAGGGACTCGGGAGGCAAATCTAGTCACATATTAGTCTACCCTGTCAGTGAGACAGGATACATGCTTCTAGGTTGGTGTATAATGTCATGAAGAATAGAAGCCCACAATACTTTTCACCCCATGAAGTATTAAGTGAACTGATATCAATTCAATAGTGGGTCTTCCAACGACCTGATCACAATTCAATAGTTGGATCAACATCGAGGAAGCTTCTAATGCAACCTTTTTGTGAAAAATCCACCTTGTTGGCCGTTGTACACGTGTACGCACATGCACGTGTGTGTGCGTGCGTGTACTCCTGTAGTCCTGTGTCTAGTTGTTAAAACAGGTTTGCTATAAAATATTTCTTTCCAAAGATTAACCAAAATGACACCAAGAGCAGGAAAAGATTGCTTCTCGCACTGAAGCGTTTGAAACATGGATGCTCGCTATCAAACCTATGCTTTTACAAAAAGTAACTGCTGTTATCCATTTCATGGTTTACCTTCGACTGTCCACGTTCTTCACAGATTTTCTCATTAAGTTGGAAAGTATGTACTAGATCCTGAAGATGGTCCAGCTGAATGAACGAGAAATATCTTAGAGCAACATAACAGAATCTAATGATGTCAACTTCATTCTCCAAGATTGTTGAAGCAACAAGCAGTTCATTAAGTTTTGCGAAATTAACCTAACTTGGCTTGTTCACTGAGATCCAAACCTATATCACTTGATCACAAAAGCTCGTTAAGAGTGAGTAATCTAGTGTCAATGGATTCTTCACATCTGAACTCACCCCAGGGGAAGGCAATAGATATTTCCAGCTAGCACATAGCACATCGTCGGACATATGCTTTCTAGTATACAGCAACACATTGCTCCCATCATAAGGTCTGATTGAGTCATGACTTTCCAGCTGAGGAAGATAGTGACACTTTTCAACAGAGCATTTGAAGGACGATTCTTCATCATACTGAAAATTATCATCTTCGACAAGGTGTTCTGCCCAAGGTCTCACCATGTTATAACTCGAGTGAGAATCACGTGACCTTATTATTCCAGGTAACAATCCCGGTTGTAAAGTGTAACTTTGATTCTGAAAGGGAAATGATTCTGATGCCATAAGAGCAATACTGGATTTTGGAACCAATTCATCGGGTGCTTCTTTCCTATAGTTGCTGTCCAAAAGCAAGTGCCTACAGTAGCTCCTAGAATCTAGTTTTTCCAGACCATTACTGATCTCTTTGTTGTCCATCTCTTCATGATTGTATGTGTCATTTTCAAGGAGTGGCTCATTTAGATAGCGGCAATGAACATAAGGTCGATTTTTGCAGTCCAGTAACGCAAAATCAGATGGCATGTCAGTCGAAGTATAATACTTGGATCTTCTAGGACATACAATTTCTGTGAACATTCCACTGCAATCCATGGTGGGCCTTGTAACATGGAATGGTTCACATACACCAAGCAATTTATGATCTGATGCGCACCTTATAGAATCTAACATCATTTCATCTACCCTGTATTGTCCATTGCATAGTTCTTCAGCGTTCCAAGTAAAGAAAGCTGGCCAGCCTAAACTAGAACCAGTACTTACCATTGGTGGAACTAAACTGCCAGAGGATGAAAAAAAAATTGGAATCGCTGAATCCTTGCCCTGAAGAGTAGGTGAACCCAATTCACTATAATAAGTGTCTCTAACATTGAAACTTCTGGATAGGTCGTTATCGTAAAAATGTTTTGGGATTGAACTCCTGGACCTATCTATAACATAGTCATCTGAATTTGTATTATCACCATTGAAATGTTTTTTGTTTGAAATGGAACTTAACATCCTTGTGTTGGACACGCCCTGCAAAATGTTTAAATTCAAATCAGCGGACAGGGACAAGAATTATCAAGAGACGTTGTCATAAATAAAACCTCAAGAACACATTTAAGAGTTTCCTTAGCGGTTTCATGATGACTGGAAGGGTTTGGGAGTGTTAACCTTCTTTAGACGTTCTAACAATAAACTGAAAGGGGTTGTGTGTGTATTGCAGTGGGGGGCGAGAAGCATGGCTTACATCTTTTTGAATTCCAATCCGCTCAAGGAGCCTCGGAATTGCTTCTGGTCTGAAAAAATGTCTCATTGAAAACATGTCCAAGTTTAGAGAAAAGTTTTAAAGGCCTTAGCAGACATATCTTACCCAAGCAAAAGGAAATCATCCAAACAAAGGGACAATGTGCTTGCAGCTAATTCACGTAACCTTTGCCGTTTAATTGAAAAGACTTGCCCCTGTGGATATTGCACCCCTGAAGAATGGAAAATTTCATTTATTGTCAGGTATACCCTCCATATTGTGTGTAATTATTTTTTTCTCCAAACATTACCGTAAAAAGGTAGATGTTCTCTTAAGTAATTAGAATTTAGAAGATATTTAAGCAAATAGAGCTACACGTGACACATGGTATAGTAAGCTTGCCCTTGATAATTGCGAGTGCAGAAATATAATGTGCTTGAGGCTCCCCTATTCTGTACACAAACAAACCAATCTTGGATTCATATCATTGCTATGTATGCTCATCACAAAAAAAAAAAAAAAAACATATGGCTACATTCATAGCAATCTACCATCAGAACCTTAACAGTATCAGATTCATAAACATGGCTTGCTTGTGACATCATCATAGCTGAAGGCTTGAAGCTATCCTAATAAGAGAAACATTCAACAAGTGAATGCCCTTTCCATAATCACCATGAGCCTCCTTTTTCTTTTTTATTCCTTATATAAACCATAAATGTGCTCAATTTCATTCCTTCTTAAATCAACATTGACATTAATAACCCTAGAACCTAAAATTCAGTCCACCTTTCAAATTTATTAAGACCTGGACAGCAGAAATACCTGACTCTCTTGAAGTTACAATTTTTGGAACCTGTGAGACGGTGCTTGGACTATTTGGTGTAATCTCATGAACGTCAGTATCCTTTGAAGCTAAATTTTGTGGAACACGTACACTGATGAATGGCCACCTTGGTTCCGTAGCACAAAGGTTTAAGCCTATTGAAGCTGGAATCTGTGACGCATATGGACTGGCACTTTGACACAAGGGAGAAAAATTTCCTGTAGGCAGCAATGATCTCTGCTCCCAATGCCGGCTCCAGGAGCTACGGCTTATCTCTGCAATGACAATGACAGAGACATGTTCAAGAATCAATACCAATCGAAATACGTAGGTCATCACTGTGAGTCATTAGCAGTTGGACTTGGACCATCAACTACTTTCCAGTAAGAAAATGTACTACTCGGACAGGTTCAATATAAATAAATAAATCCTTGACAATTGCAACCTATCTGTCTTAAAAAATCACAAAGCTGGTGGCGTACACAGATTCAGCCTGAACGTCCTGTAACCAGCATAGCTTAATGAGATGCAGAAAACCAGATAACAAAATGGACAATGTGCTTCCAAGTTGGATCCAGTTAAGAATCAAGATTACTTATCCAACAGAGATCCAGCTTGGACGGTTGCAAAGAACAACTAACCTTAAACAGAGCTGTATATTCTCAAGAATATGCTACCAAGCGAGACCATGGACCCACATATAAAATTAACCAGATTCCATAATGTACCTTTACTATGTTTCTTCTCTTCCATTTTGGCACATGAATCTTCTTTCCCTGGTCCTTCATTACAGCAAAAACTGTGGCAAACCTCTTCCAGTGCTTTTCTATAGAATTTGTACTCAGAAGTCTTTGGCCTCTCCACTACAAACAAGCTTCCACTAAATTAGAACTTGAAAAGGAAGCCACCATAGGTGAAAATCAACTACAAATAGCCTATTTTTGCTGAAACACAAAAATGAAACTAGGAAATTCATGTAAATGCCCAACCAGCTCATTGGCAGCATATATAGAACACATACACTCCACAGGTGTCTTTACATTGTTGACCATTTCACAGGCATAAGATTCACAACGTGGTGAACCAACACTATCAGCTTCCGCAAAACGTACTCTCTTGTTCTTATTCCTCATTCTACAGGAACCAGACAAAGAAATAAGAGGCAGACATAAGAAATATTGATGGATAATCAATTACTTTGTAAACTAAAAAAATATGACAATGTCATGACCATGGAACTTCATTCAGACAAGTTTGATTGCAACACAAGAAAACGCAGATATATGCTTCCAATAATGCCTACAAACACAACCTTGAGAAATACCAGACATGCAATACTGTCGGTGGCTGACTTTCTCAATCTTTTCAACCTTGCCAAAATTGGCGTATTATCAAACCACACCCTTATTGCCAATGCCATACAGGTTGCTATGTCAAGAATACGCACCTATGCTCCAATGTTTAATGATGGCTCATTTTTGGCAGTTGCCAGATTAGGGTGGTCAAACTTCAACCAATTCCTTCAACCACAAAAAAGCATCACAAACAAATAAACAACCAACCAACGACAAGAACCAAGAGAAGAGTGAACTGTTTGACATGCTTACAAGAAATCGCATCATGCAACTAATTGCAAAGCAAAATACCTGCTGATAAAGAATAAAACAGCTTCGAAAATGAATGAAACGAACAATTTCACATAAAAAAGGACATGTTGTTTACGTTTTTCACAGAATTTTTTAGTTACTAGGTAACAAGGACTCACAAACTGACTGGCATGAATATGGGTACAGAACGAAGAATACCTTCCGTACTTTGTACACTAGGATTACAGGAAGTCAGGAACTAAGCGCGACAGTCAGAAGAAATAAAATAAAACAAAAGAACAGTACATGCACGCAAGAGAAATGGTTAAGATTACAAAGTTTCATCAAAATTAAGGTTCCAGAACTTTCACAAAATTATAAAAACAAAATCACGAGTACAAAAAGGCAATCTCCCCCTAAGACATAAATCACATGAAACGATATTTGTGACAACGGTTGGCACCACTTCAAAGATCATAAAACTCATAAAATATAGACAGCTTTAACAGCCTGCAGAAACCAAAAAAAAGTGAAGTTGTGCACAAACTCAAACTTGGAGGTCATCCAAATAACAGTAAGATGGCTTGACACTGCAATGTTATCACTGCCGTATCGTATCATGTATTGGTCGGGCCGACCTATACGCCGTATCGTAACGTATCATAAATGTATCGTAACGTATCGTAAAATTAATTTTTTAATTTGTAAATAATATTAAAATATTATAAAAAATAGAAAAAAATCAGAAAAATTCTAAAAAATCCGAAAAACTAGTAAAAAACAGAAAAAATCAAGAAAAATGTATTTAAAGGAACATTCATCATTCATGTATATGAAGTATGAACTATGAAGTGCATATGAACAACACATTCTAAAATAAAAAATCAAACATTCAAAAATCAAAATAACATACTAAGCAGCCTAAGAGTATTCAATTACATCACAATTCATAAGTTCAAAAGTCAAAACTCAAAACATATTGACATAGTTTTCAGAACTCAAAACAAAAAGCCTCATCAATCGTCATCTACATCATCATCTTCATTCTTCATCATCATCTTCATTTTCTTCATTAAGTGCTTCTTCTATCCCCTCTGTTGCAAATGGAATGTCACCAACATTCCATTGCTCCCCCCTAGCCTCTCCTTCTTCAATAATCTCTGTTGTTCCTTCAACGTTCAAAAAATCAAGATCGTCCTCATCAAGTATTGCAGATGGTTCTTCTTCAACCCAAGAATCTAATATATCAAAATGGTCAATGAAGATAGGATCATATTGAGTGTGATGCTTCCTCGTAGATGTTGTTTCTAGTTGCCTAACAAGAGAAAAATTTAACAAATTGTTAGAAATTAAAATATATATTAGAATTTGCTATTTTGTATAACAAAATACAAATGTTTACCTTTGTCTCAACTTCATATTATAACGAACATAAACAAGGTCATTCAACCTTTTATGTTCCAGCCTATTCCTCTTTTTACTATGGATGTGTTGAAATACACTCCAATTTCTTTCACATCCAGTTGCACTACATGTTTGGCTGAGGATTCTAATTGCAAGCTTCCTTAATTCTGGGCAATCAAACCCAAACCTTTCCCACCACAAATCTAATAACAGATGGAAAGTAAAAATGAGATAGAATAAATATATGAGAAGGTAGAATAGAAGCTAAACAACAAAAAGTATAAAGTCTCTTTTTCTAATACCTGGACGCATAGTTGTCCTGCATCGAACTGCTGTGTCTCTCGCCATGGTACCAGAAGCCGTATCATATTTGTTGATCGACATATGGATAGCATCTTGTTCTTTACTATCACTTACTAATACGTCAATACAATCCAACATGCCATACTCGACCTCTTTGTCCTTCTTAAAAGTGGGAAGATATCTAATAGCAGGATTTAGGTAGTAGGCTGCTGCATGAAGTGAGCGATGAAGTTGTCCAGACCACCTTTCATCTATAATCTTCCATATAGGCATGTACAACTTCTTTTTTCCCTTCATATTATCTCTAATGGCCTCCTTGGCTCTGTCCATAGACTCATATAAATATCCAATAGAAGGTCTATCTTCACTATCAACTAATCTGAGGACTTTCACTAGAGGTACACAAATCTTCAATAACTGCACACATGATTCCCAAAAGTCAGCATCGAAGATGGTATCCACAACTGTCGTAGCCTTTCTTTTATAGGCATGTGGATATGCAGCCCAATCATCACTTGAAAACATCTGTCTGAGAGGAGTTCTTTGCTTGACTATACCCTGCACAGTCAAAACATTTGTAGCAAACCGTGTTTGTGCAGGTCGAATCAATTCAGCCCCATTTGTGAATTTCCTCATCAAATTCAAAACATAAACATGATTATAAATAAACTTCGTGATTTCTTGGCATCTATGAACTGTCAACTTCATATCATCTCTTTCACCTAGATCCTGGAGCATAAGATTTACACAATGAGCAGCACATGGACTCCAATAAAATGTCCCATATCGTGCTGCTAACATTTCACTTGCAGCTTTATAATTTGCTGCATTATCAGTGATAAACTGCACAACATTTTCAGGCCCAACTTCTTGTATAACTTTATCAAAAACCCCAAACAAAACATCAGCAGTCTTAGGAGTATCAGACAAATCAACAGATTTTAAGAACATAGTACCAAAAGGGCAATATACAAAAAAGTTTACCAATGTTCTGTTCTTGATGTCTGTCCACCCATCTGCCATTACACTGCATCCTGTAGCTTTCCAGCTCACTTTTAGTTCATCACAATATGTCTTGACATCTCTAACTACATTGTTGAGAATTTTACCTCGCAATTTATGAAAAGAGGGCATTTTATACCCTCGGCCTACACTAGCAATCACATCTGCTATAGGCTGAAAATGATAAGAGTTTGCTGCATTGAAGGGAATGGATGCATCATAGAACCACCTTCCTATGGTTTCATCTGCTGCTTCAACAATATCTTTTGATTGCATGGCTATACGAATCTCAGGCTGAGCACCAGCAGCAGCATAATTGGGAAAAAAATTCTTAATCGAACCAGACATATTACTCGACCTCATAGAAGGTACTCTATCACCACCAGTACAACCATGACTCCTGCTACTTCCTCGTGAAACTAAACTTGCACTTGCACCTCTTCTTTTTCTGGTTGCAGTTGCAAAAGAACCACCTTCATGCATGATGCCTTTACCTTTATCTGTTCCCAAACTGACACCAACATCTTCTTCTTCAAGGTCAACATTTTCACCTTCACTTTCTTCCTCTTCATGTGGGTCCCCATATCCTTCTTCTGCATCTTGCATTTCCTTTTCAATCCTATTTGCTTTCACTGCATTAAGAAGCTTCATACACTGGTGCTTTACATACGCTGGCAATGGGTTCTCTTGGGAGCCAGTGCAAGCAGCCACATCGCTGTGTTGACAGAACATACACATTGAGTTCACCATACGTATGGAATAAAGTAACTCGTAAATCTATTTTCACTTCTATTATATACATTTGCAAAGAGTTATTTCTACTAAATTTCTGAAAGTGAAAAGAAGAGGAGTGGATTTTATACTAACGGCTGCCACTTGTAATTCAATATGTATACTTGGCACAAGTTCCCTTCACATCTCTGCAAAAATTTAAGTTTCAAGTGCGAACCTTCCAACAAATATCTTGAGCTTCATCATGAAATTCCAATAGAAACAGAAAAAGATGCAGAAAAGGAAGCAATTAGTAAATCAACAACAATAAGGGGCATAAACTGGAAAGATGAAGACGCAAATGGATTTATCACTCTATCTAAAGACCTCTTTGTTTGCATTGATTTATTACTCTATCTAAAGAAATCTTTTGTGTTTTTTAATTCCCACTTGCAAACAGCATCCCAGCAATGGACAGGGTACAACCTATATCATCACGATTGAAGTTCACTTCAACCAATTCCATTAACCACAAAAAAGCATCACAACCAAATAAAATAACCAACCAACGACAAGAACGAAGAGAAGAGTGAACTATTTGACATGCTCACAAGAAATCGACTGCTGATAAAGAACAAAATGGCTTCGAAGATGAATGCACAAATATTCACGTAGAAAAGGACATTTTGTTTATGTTTTTCACGGAATCTTTGTAAATACTAGGTAATAAGGACTCACAAACTAACTGGCACACGGGTAAGAACGAGGCGCACATCATCCGTGCTTTCTACACCAGGATTACCAGGAACTAAGCGCGACAGTCACAAGACAAAAAGTAAAACAAATCAAAAGAACACGACATGCGCGGAAGAGAAATGGTTAAGATTGCAAAATTTCATCAAAATTACGGTTCCAGAACTTTCACAAAATTATAAAAATAAAATCACGATTACAAAAAGACAATCTCGCCCAATCTAGCCCTAAGGTGTAAATGACACGAAACGAGGAAGCAGACACAAACTTAGGTTAGACGAGACCAAATTAACCGGAGATTTTCTAATCCGACCAGAATTCTAGGGCATGCATTAGGGTTAATTGAGATTGAAACGAAAGTGAGACCGTTCGATCGATCGAAGAAGAAAAGAAAGAGAGAACTTACGCGCCAAAAAGTCGTCGAGGAACGCCATTTCCCTCCTGCACTTTTGGGCTTTTCAAATTGCTCTTCCCTCCGACGCGGAACCTTCCCGCCCTAACCCTTTATATTGGCACGTGAGAGAGAGAGAGAGACGGCAAAACTGGGTAAACATGTGTGACCCGATATTCGAATTTCGGTTCCAGTTCATTACTTTGACCCGGCTCAGATTCCTCGATTTGAATCTGACGTGAGTAAGCTTATGTCTGAAGAGGGGCTTGTAGAAAATGCCTACTTTTCTTGGAAAAGCTAAAACGGGTAACATCTGTTGTGAGATCTAAAAAAATGACATTGTTTTTGTTACAAGAAACATAATATGATTATGAATATCATTTTTAAATTTAATAACAAAAACATTCCACTGTTTTTTAAAATGAAAACATGTCAGTTTTTAAACAAGTATGCGGTAATAATATAATGTTCATCTTCTAAAGGATGGACGTCTCATTACGAATACGCATGGAGGCATAAAATTTCAATATTCTTGTTATTTTAGTTGTTTCCCCAACGCACAGAAGAAAAGGGTTGCTCAGCCGAGCAGAGTTAGAACAGGTTACAACTCAGGAATGTAGAATGCCTTGCAAACAGTCATAAAATTCCAGGACATGATTTCAGGTCCATGTCATCTATATTGTTTTATTTGTTATGTTGGTTTAATATAGTGAAAAATGGATACGTTACAATTCATGAATATAGCATGCCTTATAGAACTCATTAAAGCCCGATTCGCATCATTATGCTCGATAAAAGAAATGAGAGAAGCTCCAATAGAAAAATATTGGAAGGGATAAATGTTTCGAAGATGAATCTGTTCCCACTCAATAGTCAAGAATTTTTTACGGTATCGAGCTGGACCAACTTCTTCTTCTTGAATACCCCGAGTCAACGCCAAAAAATTTCCCGACACCACCATATAGTATTTATTTCTACTCCGGGATAAATAAACCATCTGTTCTTCTTTTGATCTCCCATCTGTTCTTCTTTTGATCTCTCAGATATTTCATAAAATGAGATCTTTATAAACCCCCAATCACCAACCCTTGCATGAATAGGTAAGGACCCAATAAGTCCAACTGTTTCCCTCGACGTATCAATCGGGCAAATACACCCATAGTGACTAGGATGGATATCTCGTAAACTAAAACTAAACTAGCAGTTCGTCTTGTCAATCCCCCAAGACCCAAATAACTCGAGTTTCGCCCATGAACTATTTGTGTCAATGGATTAGTTTGATCCAAGACTTGAGATAAAGGTTGTAGGCCGAAAAATGATTCATAAATTGTTGTTAATGGAGTTGAAGTTACCAAATTACGAGTCGGTATTAATTTATGCCGAATTGCGCCAATCCGAATTGATCTTGTAACAGATCTACTACAGAACGAATACGTTTATTTTTCAAGTGATTCATATCGACGAGTGTACCCATTCCAAATTTCATTCCGATCAAATGATTGGCAACAGCCAATACATCTCGTGGTAACAAAAACGTATGGTTCTGGGGTATATCAAAATTCAGTCTCTGGTTCATATTTCGTTGGCCAATCCTTCCTAATTCACATCTTTGTTGAAAAAAATTCTTTTGTAATTCTTTACATAAGACTCAGAAAACAAAATAGTCACAAAATTCTAAGACATGATTTTAACGGGTGAAAATAGTTAGTGAATCATATTTACCAAATGTGAATGTTAGCTTGAATAATTTAAAATAATAATGGATTCAGCAAGAGACATTTCGGAATAGGTTTGATTTCCACAGTAAGTGAGAGAGCTGTTGTATAGCTTCCAGCATAGAAAGAAAATTGAAATTTGTTGGGACCAAAATGAATCGAGATTTACTTTGTCAGTGCCCCGTCTTTTTGCATTAGTAAATTGCTACTGATTTGACTAGGAAATCTATTATGTTGAGAAAGTGTTTCCTAGTATCCAATTGATTTTGTTCTACTTAGGGGCCACTTTTTCAATAACAATATCAAATAAGGCCTCTAGCTTTGATATAGTATTTGTTTAACCAAATCTAGTTAGTGGTTATTTTGTTCCTCTAATTTAAACTATGCCATAGATCAAAACACTTACTCGCTAGTTTTCTCTCACTACTTATAGATTAATCCTGCTAGTATATTTATATCTTTTGAAGATATGATAGTACACCACCAATATCCAGGGCTTTGGACATTGATAGAAGATGCAATTTTTTTTTTTGAAGTAAAGTATTGACATTTCTGGTAAACATTTAAGCATGTTATGTCACTTTGATTCTCTCTTTTATGTTGCCATAAGTAGGGCCTTTCCGCGTATAATTATCATGAAGGTGTGCTCTTATAACTGACTTGGAACATATATTCATTTGTTATTTGTATGTTCAGGAGGTCTTCAAATATGGATCAAAGTTGCATCCGTATAGGTTCAACCTTGCCAAGGAAGGTGGACATGGGTGCAAGTGCAGAGCAACAGCTAACTCCAAATGTTTCATATAATAGTGATCATAAAGCGTATGAGTTCTATAATACATACGAAAAGCTAGATGGCTTCCATACACATATACATGTTTTGGAATGTTCTTGTTGTCAATTAATTAAGACTCATAAAACTTGGATAAGTTGAAATGCTTAATTATCTTCCACGTGCTTAATCACCTTCCACTAGGGGTACTTAAAATAATTTTTTGTGCAATCTTAAATGATATGATCTTAACAATATATTAATGCGAAAAATATACAACACCAATAATTTGCTAGCCTTTAATAGTGTTTTCATAATAAAAAAATGAAAGACCACCCACGTAGCATCAACATTTCAATAACAAAAAAAATCCACATCCTTTATAAAAACAATTTGGATCAAAGTTATATATCAAAATAGAATTCAAAAATATATTATGATATTTACATTTTTTTGAACTTTTTTTTTTGGCAAAAAGTTGAAGGGTTTGATTTTATATACATATATGATCCACATTCAGTAATATCTCTGGCGACCCGTCATCTCGTGATTTCAAATGCTGCTTGGATCGAGCGATCTTGATGAATTACTTAGACTATTGAAGCTGATGGGACTTCACATCTCACGGCGCTCAGATCAACTTTGTTCAGACATCACGACGATCTTGGCTTACGACTTACAAATATGGCATGCAACATTATTGAGAACAAAGATTATGCACGAACAATATAGAAATTTTCAAAACGTAACATGATCCAACGCCTTACAAAGAATTGCGAAAAATAATAACCACAGCAATCGAAAAATTAAACGGAAGGAGTTGTAAAATCCAGACGCATTAAACAAAATGAGAAACTTATTTACCTGATTTCAGCGCAAATAAATTTTCAACCACAAACTCGAGAGGGAGAGAGAGAGAGAGTAGTTGCATGCAATTTGGAGGGAGGAGGAGATTTTGGAGGGAAAGTTTCTGCGATGGTGGACGACGAATTGTACCAGGCGCTCGACCCTCATTTATATCAAGAACGGACTCATTTGTCAGTTGTAGGGTAAACGGTTCCGTATGGTATCCATATCTACCCGACCCGGTCACGAGCTTTCTTAAAAAAGGTAAATTTTCAGATTCGCTCCATCATAAATTATGGGAAATTGCTAATGCCACCTTTTTTATACTATTTGCAAATTCATGCCCCATATCCATATCCAGGACAGGTTATTTGTGAAGTCATTCCATCATCACAGGAGAAATGGGCAACAAGACAAACAACGACAGATGACAAAACCAGGTTGGGAGTGAAAAGAATGAAGAGAAAAAGATCATAAAAGCTATTAACAGAACAAAAATGTTATGAGAAGGTAGGATGAAATATCCCTCCACACTTGGAATGGTGTTGGAAGCATGTGACAAGGAATCACACAAAAAAAGGAAAGTAACTGAATGGTGAATGGCAGACGGAGAGGCAATAAGAGGAGCATCAAATAAAGGAAATTGAGTCCATAATCAGGCAGAGGCCGACGTCAAAGGCAAATATTACATATTTATATTCGATGTGTCATTACCTTTTGCTTATTTATATATACTTACATATAGGTGTGCCTTAGAATTTGAAATTTAAAATATTAGTGCCCTTGACCAGAGATTTCAATCTCTCCCACTGGCCGACATGTTTCGGATTGAGTCCATTGAAGCCAGGTGCGAAACCAGGAGGCTGAAAAGGATTATGCTGGCCAAATTGGAGACGGCAGAAGAACTGTGTACATTGGTAGCGGTTATCTGCGGCAGATACTGACTGATCTTGCTGGTTGGATTTATAAAACTCTTGTTTGTTCAAGCGTGTCATGTCTTTGCGATTCAGATAATGGCTGCTTGAACCACTTACCGTTGTCAGCAAGTTCTTGCATGTTGACAGTTATGCGTTGAAGTGTCCAAGAATGCAGTCCTTTTTTTTTCCTTCAACTGCTATGAACTCATAACAGTCATATGTTGTTGGTTCTACATGTTTTGTCTGCAGCGTCGCATCAAACACAGAACAAAGATTTTCAAAGAATTTGTCTGCACCCAACCAAAGGCAAAATTATTACACCATGGTGACAATTTTTTTCTGATACTGACATAAATGTTTTGTTATCCCAAAAAAAAAAAAAAAAACTTATTTGCTTATAAGCTGTTGAATAAATCAGATACTACCTTATGTCGCAGTAAAAACTGATGTATTTCTGCTTACAAATATGTAAATTAATTTCTTTTGTTCTTGTAATTTTTTAATGTTACTTGTCTGTCATCTCAACAGCCGATACAAACTGCCAAGCAATAGCGCATACTAAGTAAAAGGTGAAGTTGAATTTAGCAATCTCAAATTTTACGAAGCAAGAATTGATTCAAACGGACGAGTTATGACCCGCTGCCCATAGTTACATATCCATTTCCAAAATACTGCAGTAAAATCCAAACTCGGATATGAATTCCAAAAGTTTCAACTATTTGCCTATGGGTTTGAGACTTTTGAATTCAGAAAGCCTTGCAATATCATTGGATGCCAAGAGAGCCGATCAAAAAGAGATTGAATGTGATCATCATTAAATGCACATAAACATGCACCAAAACAGTTTGTTTTGAATTGGAACTTGGTAGGATGCAAGTTAGGTCTTTGTTTAAATGCCAACGAACCGCATTATGGGAATTTCAGTCTGATGTAGATAAACTTTTACGGTGCAACGCCAACGACCTTCTTTAAAAGCCAAACTACGTTTATATTGACGACCATGTCAGGTTAAGTAACGAGGGACAGTAACAGGGGACGTGGTCAAGTAGCATAGCTGATTGACAAGGCAAGCCAATGAAAGTACGGTCATCATGTTGATTCTCATGCGTAATTCATCTAAACTGCAAACAGTAGACCTAAAAAATTTGACCATGCTATCAAACAAGCAAGTTTTAGTTCACCACCAAGGCATATACCCAAGCCGTTCAAACTTAAAAAAGTGAGTATACCCCTTCCTTGCAAATTTCAAATTCCCTCGGTAAAATCTAAATCAGACGTTCACCACAGAGCAAGAACAAAATAATGCTCAGGATGTTGTGAGCAACCCAACCTTGATTTTCATTTATAAAGGTTGTGACGTAAAAGATCACGACTGTTACAGCAGAGAAAATTCCTTCACACCCGACTCTATTTGTTACAATTTCGGTACATCATCCAAGGTGAAAAAATTGTGAGAATGCGAACAAGAGAAGGCTGGAAAAGACCGTATAAGACTATTCAGTTCACTGCAGTAGTATATCTCTTCAATAGTCCATGTCTCCCATGTCACCACCCATTGATGGCACATTCTTCTCTTCCTTGGGGAGTTCAACAACCACTGCCTCTGTGGTTGCCATCAAAGAAGACACACTGTATTGCAGATTGAAGAAAAAAAAAATCAGTATGTCAAAAGAAAACTAAATCATTAAATGTCTGAGGCAATATTATGCACATTTAACTTTTAATGCACTCAGTTTCACCTTTTGCTAGTTAAATACAGTAAAAAAAAAAAAGAACATGAGCATTTCAATATTCATAACAGTAGAACCCACAGGAGGGTCTTAAACTAGTTTTCTTATCCATGAGAAACAATACATACGCATGCATGAAACAACAGACGAACATTGAACTCATAATCAATGTGCCAGGTCAGTCCTGGCACTCATATCCATGAGAACTATATAATTACGTTTTTCTGAACATTCCAAAAAACACAAAAGGAAAAGCTTATTTCTTGTCATGCAAGTACAAGATGGGCAAAAGATAAAATGCAGACTATACTATCATTTGAAAAAACCCATCATTTAGTAGTGTAGACCTCTTCTTTACTCAACATACCTTGCAGCATCTACCAGAGCAGTTCTAATTACTTTCACCGGATCAATAATCCCTGCCTTTACCATGTCTACATATTCACCTGGCTCATAATTGAAAATAACACGAGTGCTAATTAAGTTTGACTAACAGTGACAACTTTCAAATTCTAAATGGGAACAGAAGGTACCCTTGGAAGCATCATATCCAAGGTCAAGGTTGTCCTGCTCTAACAGCTTGCCCACAACAACAGCTCCCTCAACTCCAGCGTTGGAAGCAATTGTATACACAGGTGTCTGGATTATAAATGTCAATATCAACTTTCAGTATTAACATTAATTACTTCACTATTAGATGAATGCAAATGCAAAATCCTCTGCTATAACAATACCTTCAAGGCATTCTGAATAATCTGAACCCCAACTTTCTGGTCAAAATTTGCAGTTTGCAATCTTTCTAGCTCCCTTGATGCGTAAAGCAGTGCCACACCACCACCTGCAACAGAAGAATCTCTAATTTTCAAGCGCCAAACAAAAACAAATAAAATCGCAACAGAAACTTTCTGACTCTTTTTACAGTCTCACAAGACATCCGCACATTGCTACATTTATGTGTCTCAACAAAATGACGTCCTTACAATATGTCAATCCACAATTTCTTCAAGGAGTTACAACCTATCTCAGCTCTTTTCCTACAAACTTCAAAATTGATATATCAAGCTGAGCAGGTGCTTTATTTAGAACCTTGAGACAGATGAAAGGTTGGGTTTCCAGAGCAAAGACATTGGTTGAGTAGCCAGGATTCACAAGTTACACGTTACAACTAACCTGACACAATACCCTCTTCAACAGCAGCCTTGGTCGCATTCAGAGCATCAGTTACTCGATCTTTCTTTTCACCAACCTCAGCTTCACTAGCTCCACCAATCTTCGTGCAGACAAAAATTAAGGCCAAATCCAACAGAGGAAAGAAAAAAGAGGGGGGAAATTAAGTACAGTGAACACAAACAAGCTATTATAAACCACATTTTAGAGGAACATGAGAAAATGCACAGAACGGAAAGGAAGTCCATTGAGTACAAATGGTCAGTATGACAGACCTTTATAACAGCAACTCCTCCTGAAAGTTTGGCCAACCTTTCTTGCAACTTCTCTCGATCATAATCAGAATTACTTGCTTCTATTGCAGATCTCAACTGTCAAAAGCACTATGGATGAGCATACAACACAGACCAACACAAAAGAAATCCGTTGAGTACAGAAGACATTGGTGACAAAAAAAACCACCTCAAACATGCTACTAAAATAAAAATAAAGAAGATAAAACATACCTGGTCACATCTTTCCTCAATGGCTTTCTTATCGCCAGCTCCATCAAGGATGACAGTGTCATCTTTAGATATAGTTACCTATCATCAACAAAGCAATGACCTTAACACCGCTAAACAATTACAATTCACACAACATACAGTAGCAGATCTACAACAATCACAAGAAATCATGAAACAATGCAAAATGAAAAGGTTAATTCAGATGCATCTCGATAAAACTAAATAAGAAAAAAAAAATCAATTCAGATGCAGTTCAACAGAATAGAACAAGGGAATCATCAGAATATACTTCAAAGAAAGCCATCAACTATGATGGCAGGATACACGGAATGCCAATGAACACCAAGGCCAAGAAACTTGGATATCTTCCAAACTAAATATATTGGAAATCTTGCACCAGGAAAAATATGCTACCTTTTTAGCAGTACCTAGCATCTCCAAATCAACTTTCTCAAGGTTCATTCCCAGATCCTCAGTAACAAGCTACATAAAAAAATCAACATCAGACACATAATAACAGATAAGAGACCATGAAGAAAGGTAGTACGAACAAATAAAAACAACAAAAAACAAATAAGAAAGCAGAAGGCCAGAGAAACAAAAGACAAACCTGGCCTCCAGTTAGAGTAGCCAGGTCCTGCAAACTTGCTTTCCGGTTTTCACCAAACCCAGGAGCCTTGACAGCACACACCTTTAAAGGCCAAGACACATGTTTTATCAGATGAAGGTGTAAACATGTTGACAATAACATCAGCACCACCATTACAAAGAAAGCCAGAAGATAGAAAAGGAAAAAGTTTAGCCAATAGAACATAGCAAAAACGAAAGACCTTTATGCCGGCCCGAAGCTTATTTATGATGAGTGTAGCTAAGGCATCACTTTCTACATCTTCAGCAACAATCAATAATGGCCTCTGCCTCTGAATAAATATTAAAAAAAAAAGGAAAGGGGTTAACAAGAAAAATAATATATGGTAGATAATATATACTGATGGAGATACAACAGCATTGTACCTTCAGTGCCAGCTCTAACACTTTAACAACTGAATTTATGCTGGAGATTTTTTTCTCATGGATCAAAATAAGAGGATCTTCAAGTTCCTGTCGTTAAATGAGCATTGCCCTTAGACCCCACAAAACACTTAATATAAACAGAACTTAAAAATGAATGATCAAAGAGGTGTGCCTTCTACATCAAAACTTACACATTTCTGAGTCTTTGGATCATTAAGGAAGTAAGGTGATATATAACCCCTATCAAGCTTCATTCCTTCAACAACTTCTAGTTCATTAAGCAAGGTCTTCCCATCCTGTATGTCGAACATCCACAAAGTCAAGGTCTCACTACAAGTAGACAAAATCTATCTTCATAGTCCACAATGGACAAGGTAATCTTACAGCAACAGTAATGACACCCTCTTTGCCAACTTTCTCCATAGCCTTAGCAATCAATTCACCAATTTCTCTTTCACCATTTGCTGATATTGTACCAACCTGCTCACATACAGGATCCAATTGACACTTGTTTTGTATGGAACAGGTAAAGCATAAAAGCATTAACTCTAGAGATATGATTAGGGGTGGGCATTGGGCCGGGCCGGCCAGGACCGATTCGGCAGCAAGTTGGGCATGGGCTCTGGGCCAGCCCGGGCACGGTTTAATTTAAAATAATAATAATAATAATATATATATACATAAATATATATATATAATAATAAATTTAAAAAAATTTATTGGGCCCGGGCCCAGCCTGAAAGCCAGACGGGCCCTGGTTTGACGCCCACCCTTAGATACGATGAACAACTTTTTGAAAGGAAAATCCAGAACTTGTGCACAGAATTGTTAGACAATCAATGAGGACAAGGCAGAAACAGCAACGTTTAGTTCGGCATCATTTGCTACCACAACATAGATGACAATATGAACCTGAGCAATTTCCTCTGATGTGCTGATCCTTCGAGCTTGGCTTTTCAAGTTGGTGACTACAGAATCAACAGCCATCGAAATTCCTCTCCGCAAATCCATCGCATTCATTCCTGCTGCAACAGATTTACAACCTTCTGCAAAGATTGCCCTAGTTAAAACTGTCGCGCATGTGGTGCCTGCACCAGAGATATCATTCACGATTAATGCGAAATACGTAGACAACCAAAAAGCAAAAAAAAAGGAACGAACATACACACATTAATAAACAAAAGGGTAAAGAAACTAAAATGCATGCGAAAAGATCAGGAAATCATGTTAACCACAATATTTCCCAAAATGGAACTTCCAATTTTTTTGACAAAGGGGAAGGAATGCAAAAAAAACAGAGAAAAAAAAAAAGAAAAAAGGTCTGCAAATATTGCTAGCCACAAAAAACGCAATTTAATGTATGAAAATGGAGAAAGAAAAAAAAACAAAAGAGCACAGAACAGGATTTATCCGCAAGGAGATAAAACTCGAATAAGTTCAAAGCGAAAAAAGCAAGAATGTCATCATTCATTCAAATTTCAAAGTTATATCGAATTTAAAAATGCACAAGAGTAGGGCAAGAAAAAAAGAATGTAGTCGAGCAACAATCGGAATGCCAATCAAACAAAATGCAAGGGCAGCCGAAACGATACCTCGACCGTGAATGTCCTCTGTTCCAACCAAGAAACAGGCAAAAGTTGGCCAGTCTCTCATTTACTTTCATGAACAGAGAGAGGGAGGGAGAGAGAGAGAGAGAGAGAGAAGAAACCATAAATCATAGGTGAAAATGAACAGAAATCCAAGATGCCTGCAGAAGATGTATTATAGAATTGGTAAACCATTACACAAAGAATAAAAAATCATACTCAAAGAGTCAAAAGCTAAGAGCATATGAACCTTACAGACAATGTCTATGTATAAAACCCAGATAATGAAACCAACTACCAGAATCGGTATCCTGAGACAGAACAAGAAATAGCAAAATGCACATTACTGAGTTTAATGTCCACATCGCAAATTGGTCATGCTTGTTAGCTACCAGTTTCAATATAAAACATATAAATTGCTGCCAATCACTGATCACTATATGATTTCCTTTTAAATGACAAGATAATGAGAAGAACCCTAGGCCATTGAATAAAACATGTCCTTTTTACACCATTTTTTCCTCCATGCGTGATGCAATCATTACAGAAAATCTGTCCAGTGAACATACTGTGCTACAATGTAAACTTTATCAGATACAACCACAATTAATGGCAGGTGATCCCAAAGTTATTTCAAAACTAAAAATGCAGTGAATAGCACATTGTTTACAGTGAAGACAAAAGAAAATGTAGTCAAGCAACAATCGGCATGCCAACCAACAAACTGCAAGGGCAACCGAAACGATATCTTGACCTTGATGGGTTGTTGTTCTCTGTTCCAACCAAGAGACAAGCAAAGATTGGCCAGTCTCTCATTTGCTTTCAAGAACAGAGCAAGAGGAGATAGCGCCTAGATCATACATAAAAAACGAATAGAAATATAGGATGCCTTCAAAGGATGTAGTATACAGGTGGTAAACCATTATACCAAGAACCAAAGAATCATAGTTACACAATGAGAAGGCAAGGGTATATGCAATTTATAGACAGTGAGCATATATATCGGCCACATAATCAAGTCAACTTATGAGAATCGTTATTCCTGACTCCTAATGAGACAAAAAAAGGGGTAGGAGTGGGGTGGTGGTGTGGGGGGAAAACCGGATGCACATTATTGGGTTTTAATGTCAATGTTGCAAATTGAACATGCCGACAGTAACACAATCTTCAATAGGAAACATATAAATTGCCGTCAATAGTTGGTTACCAAAAAGGTTAGACATGGATTTCCTTGAGAACCAGAAAGGCCTAGACATGGAATCGGTGTAAATGTAAAACTAGACAACAAGGACCCTGGGCCATTTGAATACAGCATGCCCTTTTAACGCCATTTTTTCTTCCACGCTATCCGGTGAACATGTTGTGTTCCAACGTCAACTTCATCAGATACAACCGCAGTCAATAGCAGTACTCTATGAAAATAATAGCCTACGCCCAATTTAACCACCACAGCATGTTTCCACAAAATTGAAAAGGAAATCAAATAAATGGTTCCCATGCAATCCCAGATTAAACCAAACAAGAAATGGATCTTAGATTCTTACGTATAAAAAAATGAGATCAAACTAGGCAGTAAATTATCCCTTCAACACAATGGCATCCAAACTGCACAAAAAGGGAACATGAGAATGACACAATAAAAAAGGGACACCAGATTACGAAGGAGCAGATGCAAAAGACAAACAGACAGCAAGGCTGAATGTTTATAAACTGAAACATTAAAATATACCGCCACAATGAAGCGACGCAAGCAAGCAAACAAAGGCTAAGAACTCCAAGCTCACCATCTCCAGCAACATCATTGGTAGCATTGGCAACCTGTTTAACTAGGCTAGCTCCCATGTTCTTGACCCTATGGCTGAACTCAATGCTTTTTGCAACAGTCACACCATCCTTTGTCACTTGAGGCGAGCCAAAGCTCCGTTCTATGACAACATTGCGGCCCTTCAAGAAGAACCCAACTGAACAATAAATAAAAAGCAGCCAACGATGAAAAAAAAAAAAAACAACTTCCGCAATTGGACTTGATTCACAAAGAACAAGCATCTCAACTTGGTCGGCACCTTAGGGCCCATAGTGATTTTAACAGCATCAGCAAGATCTTCAACACCCTTGAGCATCAACGCCCGAGCTTCTACCCCGAACCTAATGTCCTTTGCCGCATAGTTTCTGCTCCAGCTCAACCTGCTACCAATCTGATCAAGCATAAAACAGTTAAAAAGTAAGACAAGAGTACTTCTCAACTCTTCAGTTCCCAAAACGAACACAAGGCAAATCATTTACAGAGAGAAATGGGCCGAATGGCCTCACCTGCACACTTGTGTTTCTAACGAGCCTGTACATCAAGAAGAAAAAAGAGGAACATTAGTCAAGAAAACGCTATCCCGTCACACACACACGCAGACACACAGACTCGCAGATACCTGGCTTTTGAAGCTATGCTGGATACTGCTCTATACATTTTGCGTAAAGGAAAATGAAGATCCTCGGGTTTGATGAGGCGGAGAAGAGGCAAGGCTAGGAAGAAAGCTACCAGAGAGAGGAGGGAGAGAGAAACCAATTAGGAAGGCCGTGATGGAGGCTACCGCAATAAATAGGAAGGAGGAGTGAGGGTGTCGAGGGTGGCGATACTACGACGAGGAGCGTGAATGAAGAGGAGGAGAACCCTCTATTAGGGTTTTAGGAGGGGTTCTACTTTTTCCTCAAACCCCTACACGAACAACACGGTCCATTACCGTTCGTCTCCGAGCAATTTCCGGCGGTTCAAATCTCAAGATTCACAACGTCCCCCCACAGCATCATCCAGGAAACTGATTAAACCGGGTAGTGTTACATCCAGACCCGGAACCGGAACTCATCCTTTACCGGTTCTAAAAGTAGGGATTGTCGTAGTTTGATCCAGTGTCAAATATCAATTCAAATTTCAATCTGATTATCCGATCCAATTTGATAAGTGGTCCAATTCGACGTAGGTTTTTTTATTTTTCTCGAACTCCTAGGTGGTGTTCATAGTTGATGAGTAGTCGGTCATCGGTTCTATTTCTATAGATATTATTTTTTAACCAAATTGACTGATATGCATACATGTTCTAAAGCAACCTTGAGCCCTGATGGCAAGGGTTACTCAAATTAAAATGTAATCATATAAATCAAACCATATTCAAGACGTTGGGTAAGTCGAACCATAATAACTTGGACACGGGGAAAACAAATTTGCCGATATTGAATGTTCAACCTTACTATTTGTTAGTGTTGTTTCTTTCATTTTTCTCATAAATATTCAAAAAATGCATCTAAATTTTAGTGAAACGATAAAAATGCACTCCAATTCAAAAAAACAAAAAAAAGTCGCCTTAATTCAAAAACCAAATCTTGAAAATTCGATCATGAGTTCATGTTATTTCTTGGGATGTAAAGCACGTTTGTTCAAACGTCGGATCTACAGAAAAACGAAAAACTTGCAGATTTGCAGTTTCTCATCATAACTTTGCAACAATGAGTTTTGAACTAATAGCACTTTACTGGTCCCATGAATTGCATGGGATGCCTTCGGTTGGATGCAACATGCACTGAGGACCATGCAGGTACACTTGCAGCAAGTTTTGTTAGTCGTATTTATCATTGTCCACCAACGGCAAATATGATCGTGTTGGTGTTTTACATTGACAACTTACAACACCGTGAGACAGTTTTTCTTCCAGTTACACATTTTACATTTGGAGAAAGCCTGGTGGTGTGAGCTGTTTTGTCATTGGAAAAAAAAATCCTTCGAAATGTTTGTGAATATATTTATATGTCAAAGATACAGAATTGTAGATAAATTCAGAAAAAACTGTTAAGATCACTGAGTACAATACATGTGCACTACAATATGCAACCTGAATCAAACAGCCCATCTGGGCCACCAATTTGCATGATCGGATGGCCTTGATGGGCCCTATTTTAATCATGGACACAGCCCACCTAGGCCACGAATAGCATGCTTGGCTGGTTGTGATGAGCTCTTTATATTTTCTTTTATTCAATATTTTCTTTCTTAGGTTCTGTTGGCTTCTTCACTAATATGAGATCAGAGGAATTTTTAAATGCATGATAAATGCAATTCATAGTTGCGTTAAACTGTGGATTTCAGTATCTAATTTTCAATCCACATTTTAATGTAAAAAACATGGATTTAAAATTGGATTGGAAAGGAAGGGGGCACTTGATAACTGCGGACTCAAACTCGCAGTGGTACGACCTTCTCTCTCTCTCTCTCTCAGAGTCTCTCTCTCTCTCTCTCTCTCTCTCTCTCTCTCTCAAACGGTTTATTTCCAACCCCAACATCCACAACCAGTGGCTTTGTGGAGGAAGGGATACAGGATAAGGAGAGAAACACGTAAAGCATCGGAGAGAGGAGAAAAGTACAAATACTAAAATAAAAGAAGAGCCGTCCAATGGAGCCAGCTCCCCCATTTGCGTCGCAACATATATATATATATATATATATATATATATATATATATATATATATATATATATATATATATATATATATATATGCACCAATTGTGGCAGTTGCTTCTTAAATTTTGTATCGATATAAAACAGTGGCAAAAAAGATGCAAGCCGTTATTACAAACCGCAGGCAAGGTCATCATCAATATGCCTCTTACGACGGTTTTTAACAATATAAAGTAAAAAACAAAAAATAAAATTATCCTAACATCTCGCTACCTCTATGACCAGATAGTCAGTTTTCAATTTATGTTACTGAAAAGCCTTACAAAAAATACATTCAATTGTTAAAAATATTGGCCACGCAGATGTCATTACCAACACTTTTTATGAGGGTGCAAAATACACAGAGAATTTTTAATGCATTGGCAGGTATAGTAAGATGCGCTATGGCTCGGGCTTATAATGCATCCTTAGGAGTATATGTGTAAGTGATATATATATATATATATAGATAGAGAGAGAGAGAGAGAGGGGGGGTTAACTTTTTTTTTTTTTTTTTTTGGTTCCACGGACCAGAATAGAGGAAAACCATCTGCAGAGCCATACGAACACAGCCCGTTCTTTCAAATTGAAGGAATAGAATGACCAGAAATCTTGAATTTCCTCTTGATGAAGCCAAAAAAAAAAAAGAAAAAGAAAATGCCATGGCAATCATCAACCTTAAATAATCACCCACACTAAAGAGAGAAAAAACCATCTCGCTAGAAATACAACATTGACAATGGCGCTCCTTCCAAAGGGCAACCCCCATAACTCACCCAATCCAAATAACCAAACCCGCTCGCAAAACCAACATCCACTCTCGTATTAATGAACAGTTGCTGTACAAGAAATTACACAAATACACAACCACCACCAACTTGATACACGCTGGAAAATACAACGGATCTGCTCAACCAACGTCAGTTCTCTCACCCCTGGTTACCATTGATTGGAGTTCCCGACCTTGCCTGAGAAATGCGGTTCGCATAGATTGTCACCAGCCGCAGTTGGGTGCTGCTCAGCCCACCAAGGTACGGCAAGAAGGCTTTGCCGAGTACAATATAGATATCTACTAGACAGAAAACAACTGTCTGCAAAACCAAGAAGAAGAAATATAAAAGGATCAACCACCACCAACTTCCAGCCATGTATGCAAGAATATTGGATCAAATAAAAAAAATACAGAACAAGATAGGAAGTATATTTTTAGCTTTTCATTGTTCAGAAATGATTCCGAGAAGGAAGATATTTTGCCAACTTGAATCTCAACTAGACAAGTACTTCGACAATTCAGGAAAAGCATATACCTAGACGTCAGTAAGCTCACCATGTTATTGCTATTGCAAACAATATTTAGAATTGATAAAAAGAAATTGTCTTGAAAATATTCAGATCCTTCTTGCACAACTAACAAGACTACAGATGAATATTTCAAGAAGGCTGTTGTTATAAACCTTGATCTATACCAGTCCATCAAATCATGCAATAAATCCAGTTTCAGTTTTCCTGATAAGGTTGTTGGATTTGTTTCCATAAAAAACTAACCACAGAAATATAGCTGAAAGAGCTAGAATACAGTGGCTAACAAAAACAACCAAAAGTATACATCTTTGAACGTGATTAGGACCTTACAATTCCTTTTGCAATTTAAAATTCCTGGACTTAACCCTTTAAAACTTTCATTCGACTGAGAAGCATACATGTTATGTAAGAAGTTTGAGAGAATATATGGTTAAAATATAAAGGCTCACCTTACGAACATCTGCACTCTGACTCCCAAAAGCATCAAACAAAGCCGGTAAGAATGATGGTAGTTGACCCATTAACTCCTCCTGTGAAAGCCGCCCAACAAGCTGCACATGAAGAAGCATATATAAGACCCAAACCAAGATGAAAATCAATCACATTTATAGTTTGGTATAAGCAATTCGATCAGATTAGTGAAGGCAATAAAACAAAATCATGCATGAAACGCCCACCAGTCAACCAAACTTTACTCAATGTCAAACATTTTAAAGTACAACTAAAGTTTTTTTTTTCTAAATAATATGTTTTCAACCCTATAGAAAGGCATTAGGGAACGTAATGCACCGCTAGCTGCATTAGCAGGCATCAAATAAAACTATGCAGAAAGCAACACATGACGAGACATTGTTCAGAAATTTCTGAAAGTAATACTAACTTAAAAAGTAATATTAATGACTATAAAGAGCAGCAGAAGATCTAGCCCGGTACTGCACTCAGCGACATAATGTAAAATACACCATATAGGCAGTGCAGATTGATGCAAACGATAAAGTATACCTTTGTCAAACAGTTAATACAAGAGACAAGCGCTTTCTCATCTTCGCTTACCAACAATGGTGTAATGACCTGCAAAGGCAAAAAATTAGAGAAAACTAACAGAAGAATTGCAGGTCTTGCTAAAACAATCCCCTTTAGATCCAAGAACGGAAACATCAATTTAACATGCACTTACAGAAAGACATCTATATGGGTCAAACTGGGATAACACAACCGACAAGCAGCACTCAGCTTCATTTGAAACCTGAAAGTAAAAGCAACTTGCTATTACAATTTTACAACTGAAAAGAACAAAAATTTGGTAGTTCCTTGAAGAAAATCTAACTAATACCTTTGCAATTGAATCTCTGGAGGCATGGAGCAGCTTCTCAATAACAATTTCAATAGAATCCTCTATGGAATCTTTCTGAAAATAAATCCAATAACATCTTAAAGCACCTAAGGAAGAATTTATGTCTACACCCTAGACATTCTTTATAACTAACATGTCCTAACATACAAAAAAATGGTTGTGTTTAGTGTTTACATAACGAGAAGCATGCAAAATAAATAGACAAAACCAGCCACTAACCTGGTAATTAAGCATCTCAAGAATCAGAGAAAGTGCAAGCTCTCTGACTGAAGGATCACTATCATCAACCACCTCAAGTACTGCAGTTAGAATTTGGTTGAAATACTGCAGAGACATCACTAATATCAGAAATTTGAAAAGAACTCCAGCCATCTCAATGAAGCAACAAGCACCATCATGATTATTGCCCTAAGAACTTCACACTGAAGAAATTAAGACACTAATCCTGGCCCTATTTTTTTGGGATCCCCATATGCTGTTCCCTAGATTGTAAACAAGGATGTCATCATGAAAGCAGAGTCAGAGATTAACTGCTCTATCATCTTCATGCAGAAGCTCCCTTTATTTTTACATGGAAAGGAACAGCAGCATAAAATAGAATAGGAACATATTTTCACAGCACGCATAAACTCTGAGCTAAAAACTTTATAAATAACGTAAGTTAAAGACCTTATAAGTAGAGTTTGTGCACGTGACTCTGTGCAGCAGAAGGAGTTATGAGGAGGCGAAGGCAGATAACTAGCAGATTCAGTCAAGGGATATGCCCACATGCTGAATTCTCAAGTTGTTGACTTATTTCTACTTGAAGGTGCTCAGATTCTGCCCTCCACCTAGGTGGATGGAGCCTTTGTTGGCAATCTTGTGGAGTGTGTCTAAATAGCATGCACTTAGATCATAAGCCAAGCCAAAGGGACAGAAGTGCTAGCTAGTCAAAGCTGTCCAGTCTTGATAAATTTGTGTTCTCCTCATAAGCTTTCCATGCAATGCTCAGATTGGACTGCTGAAGGCAACAATCAAATGATTCTATTTGTGTTTTCTTTGTCACTTGTTTCAACATGGAAAAACCCTAATACCAGCTGGAGAGGAGCAGGCAATATTCTCGATTTCCATCCAAAATTCCTACTACTCCACAAACATACAAGAGATTAACCAAAGGTAACTGGAAAAACAAATCCAGCAGCTGTCTCATGAATCTTTGAGAATGACAGATCATACAAAGCAAATAAAATTAATCAAACCTTTGTCCATATAGAAGGATCCTTTTCCATGGAAACATGAACCAACTGCTGGATTGCTTCCTTTTTGCTTTCCGATGGATTTTCATCATTTCCATAGCATATCTGCATTGAGTTCCATGGTTGCATAAGTTCAACGTACCAAAGGCTTCAAAAATCAAAGCTAACAATTGGAAAAAGGATCAAGAAATACCTGGTGAAGAAGTTGAGGAATGCTAGGGCCAGAATCCAACAAAGAGGCATCTTTAAGTACAACAGATTTATCCTGATTTACTGCATTAGCAGCAGATTCTCCACCATGAAGAACTTCTGCCCCTTCATTCCCATGGACTTCTAAACTAGGAGAAACACCACAACTTTCAACATCTGTTTGATGATTTAAGTTCTTAGCATCCAATTG
This sequence comes from Nymphaea colorata, assembly GCF_008831285.2. Lineage (NCBI taxonomy): Eukaryota > Viridiplantae > Streptophyta > Magnoliopsida > Nymphaeales > Nymphaeaceae > Nymphaea > Nymphaea colorata. Next base: position 25,057,203 of record NC_045141.1, read on the forward strand.
GTGGCTCCAGGATTCTTTGTTTTCTAAAGTATCAACAGTTTTTCTGCTGGAGGTGCTACAATGTAATTCAGACTTTGAAATACCCTCGTGATTCCGGTAATTTTCCTGCAGTTCATCAGAAGGTGCATGATTATAAGAAGTTACCATGAACATGGATTCATGCATGGAACTCCACTTTCTACCACCATTACCATCAATAGCACCAGCAGAGAACCTCCCAAAGAAATTATTTTTCTTTGATGTTCCTACATAGCCTTCTTCGGAAGATGTTCCAACAACATCTGACTGGTCATATAAAGATTTTGACCGTGATCTCTCTTTCTTATTTTGTAGAAGGTTCATAAGGTCCACCTCTATCCTAGGAGTGTACTGCTTGAGAGCTCTCCTCATTGCATTTTGTTCCTCCACAGATAAACCAACAATAAAATTTAAAACAGCCGCAGAATCAAAGTGTGTATAAACCGATATAATACCCGTGATGGCTGCTTCTTTAAGCTTTGCATTTTTCTCATTAACAAGAGGTGCCAACTTAGCAAACCACAACTTTAATAATCCACTACAATTAGCACCATCAGAACTCATTGCATGTGTATTGAAGGAGTTAATAGCAAATTCAATGACAGCAATTTTAGCCTTTGGCGATCGCTGCTCATCGAGTGAACGAAGAAATGCAGGAAGCAATGAATCTATTCCATATATGCTCCCAACCATTTCCAAGGTTGATGAACAAGACTGCCTTACAAGTTCCTTTGGATCTATAAGCCGGGAGAAAACATGAGGTAAAATCCTCTCAAGATAACTCTCGAACGGTTTTTTGAAAACTGGAATCATATCAGTGAGCGTCGCAAAAGCTGCCTGTGCCACCTTATGATGGGGATCATCCAAGTGCTGGAAAAACAACTTTATAATTTTCTCAAAGTTCTGGGTAACTTCTTGTATTCCTTTTGGTCCTTGTTGCAGTAAACCATGGACATAACGAAAAGCAGAAACCCTGGCTGACCAGTTGGAACTAGGACTTAGGCCTTCAGTTAGAGCTTCAGTCAATGTTACTGGACCATCCAAGCAGCTAGACATTTCTCCAATTTGAAGATGACTTTCATCAATACTGTTTCTACCACTTGAAACCCTTCCTGAAGCAGGCTTTCTCAAAAGAGGCCTCTGGAAATTGGGAACATAACTACTATGTACATCTCCGTAAGCTGGATCCTTATAAGGTGTATCGAGGTACTGCCTATCAACTTGCATGTTAGCAAAACGCCTATTTGACTTGACATCAGAAATATCTTCAAATCTCTCTTGTGGTCGATCAGAAGACAATGGAACCCTCTTGGCAGTGTGAGTGCGAGACAGGGAATCTGTGGTCATATTACCTGCATACAATAATTTGCTATTATCTTTAGAAGCTGTAACCTGGGATGATAAAAGATCTGATAAAATTGAACCACCAGAGAGAAGACTACCTTTAGTGATTTTGGCTGCAGTTGAACCAGCCAATGCAGAACTCTGTGCTGACAAGTGATTGGATGCAGGAACAGCCAATGGAAATGGGGGATCACGAGATGATGGAGGGTCCACTCCTGCACTAGGGACAAGAAAAAGAGGGTTTAGCCGTTCATACAATCATTCTATTTGATAGCTTTCGATTCAGGACAGATTTATTTTATGATGTGCTTCTTTGAATACCTAGATCAAGACTTGTTGAACGTTTAGCTAGGTTACACTTCTCCGAGAAATCCAAACCTTTCAGCATGCTCTCAATAGCCGTAACCTGCTGCTTGCTTGCCTGCAGAACACTTTCAAGACTTCTTTCTGTACCCCTTCCTGCAGCCTTTGCTTGTGACAGAAGCTGACTGCCAGAGAGTAGAGATGCCCCTGAAGGTAAATTTGTGCTCCGGTCCATTGCCACAATTGAGGAAGTCCCAAAACCAGGAACATTTGATTGAGCAGATCGCTGTGTCAGACCGTGCATTTGCTGCACACCTCTCTCCCGAAGTGTAGGTGATGCATATCTTCTGTGAATGCCTCCATCTTCTTCATTGATTATCTGCACATGGAGTAGATTGGCATTCACAAAGACCATGAAAGAAACCGCAGCACATAAAAATTAGAAAAACAAGCTTACTCGCTGAACCACAGGATCAAAGCTCAAAAACAACCGCCTCGAGCGTTCAGGCCATGTTTTGGAGAACATTCGGTAACATGTTCTTGCAGTGGATCTCACCTGTACAGTACAAATAGGTGGGAAACATCAGATAGAAATCATCAACAGAACAGAAGCTTAGAGAAAAAGCTTCACCAACCATTCAATTTTCCAGCAACTTATGGGTAAATTTGGTCTACTTAGAAAAACAGAATGCCAGTGGTCACTATATTACTGGATGGTAAAGATGGTCAACAACAATCATGCTGGCATCTTTTCATACAAAATAGCACTCATGAAGCATTAAGGTATTCATAATCCTATGCACATTGCAACAAAATGTATGCAGGATTCAGGATCTTCCAGAGCATAAAATTAGGTGCATTTCAGTTAGTAAGTCACGCTTATTATTTTTTACAAAAAACATTATTTCCTAAGAGTAACAGAATTTTCCCTGCAATTTCACCTTCACAAGTTGAATCAAACTTCATGTTTATTAAAAGTAATTGAGCCATGTTTTTACCTTCAAGGCCTTATTGCACTAAAAAGAGGCTTTTGACAACCATCCATCATTGGATACATATTGTTGAATTTCATTCCTTTTCTTTACCACCGGTAATTTATTGTTAGTCAATTTAATGTGCTACCAGCTAAATTTTTCACAAAGCGAACAAAACCAAGGATATACCTCACTCATGGCATCCGCTACACAGCATTTGATAAGATCCTCATAAAGTTCTGCTGACCTCTGTATTTCAGGTGCATCAGCCCAATACTCAAGAATCAATAGTGCATACTCACAACACCTAAACCACAATAATAAGCACAAGAAAAACCAAATTCAATCACAAAATTGCATACACCGGTACAAAACAAGAAAAAGCACCATACCTAGCACGAAGAACTGCACTCCTGTCATTCTTTGCACAATCTGCAATACGGGGAAGTACACGAGCCACTTTACAATTGCGCAACATCTGGTAAGCCATTAAGATCTTAGAAAATCCTACACAGCCAATACGAAGAACAGAAGGGATAACACAAAATACTGACCGTTTTTATGCAAGTGTCAGCAGATTCTGCTATAACAAGCACTGTTATCACAACCAGCTTGAAAAGAACCTTGAGGACATGAAAAGGGACAAAAATCAAATTGATAGCCGGAAAAGACAGCTTTGTTATTTGTAACATATACCATAATGTTCTACATAGGAACCAAGGACAAGTATAAAGACAGAAAAATATGAGTCCAGGGCCTACCGGAATAAACATCTCTGCACAAGCCTCAAAATCCCCCAAAAGTTCCTTTGATAAAAAACTTAACAAATGGCATGCCTGGGGAGAAACACTACGGTTAAGGTACTGGAAATTATTCAAACAACCATCATGATGTAAAGCATCCATGCCTCAACAGAAAAGCACTTTTAACAGACTGCCTACAAAGTGCAGCGATACAACTAAATATCAGAATAATTTCCGTGAAAAGTTGCATGTGCGTTCTCAAGCAATCAAAAAGAGGAATACGCAGTTTCACCATGATACTATCACTTGGACAAGCTTATTTGTCACCCAACGTGTTATTCACGTGTCCCTTAAAAAGAGATCTAAATGGAAGACCCATAACTCACATCCAGAATAGATTCTCAATAAGAAGAGAATGCTCAACTAAAATTATGAAGGTGTCAAAAAGCATAATTATGGTTCTTGTCAGGCTATCGTCAATGAAACTAATAAACAAGCAAGTGGAGCTTCAGAACCATGTGTTTAATCAGTCAAGCAATTCTTAAAGTAAATTCAAGAGTGAGCTTCAGCTCAGCAATCACCTATTTTTCTTTAGGGATTGGATAATGGACTTGATACCAATCTTCAAAGAAAAAGCAGAGATGACAATGCACTCGAATCACACTCCCAGAGGGCCAGAAAAAACAGGCCAGTCTAAAGACTCGAACCATTTTTTCCATGCCCACCGTATAAACACAGGTTTTGTCATTAGAGTTAGACTTATGAAAGAGAATAATACACATTTCACCGCCTAAGGCTGGAGGTTTCTTCCCCATTGAAGTGGAAGCTTGCACTTCGTTCTTGCTATTATTGACTTAACCTGTATTTTTTAGCACCTAACCCTTAGAGGGTCATCACATACACATTGACAACTCTCCAAAAAAAAAAAAAAGAGACATTGTTCACACCCGTTCCAACCTGCTAAAACTATGCATAGGAATGTAATCATTTCATATTTAAATAATAAATGTACTACAAGCTGGAACCAATCAAACTTTACACAAAAGTGATCAAGATTCAAAAACTATACCTTAACTGAATGTTCCTAAATGTTAAGCAGCGGAAACAACAGCTCTTGCAAACTGTCAAGCTAAAAACATGCTTTTGTTCTCGTTTTCAACACCATCTTGTTATGTTAAAACTCAAACAGACAATTTAGACTTCCTTTATATTTACTTTTGGTAAATGTTCATAGTATGTTCTAAATAATCATGGTCATCTTACAGCCATTTCCCAGTGGAAACAGACACACAAAGGCTTAAAATTTAAAACTTGATGGTGGAAGCAGAAAAACTAGGTCTTCATGCCACAAGCATCAGGACAGCCATGAAAACCATACTCCAGAATGAGGAAGAAAAGGACAATTGTTGCAAAAGTGTAGATCAGGACTCAGGAATGAGGTTGGACGTTGGAAGACAATGATGAAGAAACACGCCTTAAGCCCCAAATGTTTTTTTCATCCATCAAGGTCACCAACCTAGCCTTTACAAAGTGACATTTTAATGGGCCAAATACAAGAAACACTAACACTGACATTACAACAACACCACCTTTAAGTAGCTTTAAACGAAGAAAAGAATGAGGTCATGAACATGCAAACTTTACAACCTAAAACTGAAGAAAAAAAATGTATTTATACCGTATAAGACAGTAGTTGTCTTTCATAGTATAGTAGATGCATTGACAAAAAAACACCTAAAAGCCTGCCATAAAAATAACAACATAGAAGATCCATGTAAAGTCACAGAAGACATCACCATCAAGGTGGGACAATGCATCCTGGATAACCAATCAAACACCTTCAGTTGACAAGCGTATGATTTTATTATCAATGACTAGAGACAAATCACAAATGGAGATGAACGACTGTTTTTAGAAACTTGAAGGCCAACTAGAAGTGACAGAGCAAGAACTTTTAGCTTGTGGTAATCACATTGTTTTCTGCACACCATAGATTTGCAACAATCAATTTTTCTATATGCCCTTTTGACCCTCAATTCAATTGCAATAGAATTGCTGTTCCAGAAAGGGGATAATAACCTGCTTCACAATGCTAGAACGTCTATCAGAAAGTTGACCACTTAGAGGACCAACAAGCTGCTTCAACAGAGATTGGAATGAGGCGTACTCAGCAGCACCTGGCAAGATAGTAAAAGTGCAGAAAAAGATGAGGAATAGAAAATTTTTGTACTAGCGGAAAACATTAGCTCTCATTTTCAGAGAGAAAATGTAACATAATATCAAATAAAGAAGAAGAACAACTCTTCCCTATATTGGACAGGAAAAAGAAAATAACATTAGTCATTTCTTAACATTTCAACTCATTTGCATTAACAGTAGAATACAGTATTGACAGCATGATCCATATGCTTCAGTATTCCCAACTGAGAGACAAAGAGCAGATAGTTTATAATCATATCAATATGCTTTATAAAAAATCATAGTCACAAGTATCATTAACGTGTTCTAAACAGCGAGGTTTTTCTTAGGTATTTTCTAACAAAGCTAAAAATATCGGGAAAAATCCAGCAATTTTTTAGAAAAGAAAAAATCCTCAAAATTAGGGAAAAAGTAAAATAAATGAAAAAACTAACAAGAAAACAAATAAAAAATAACTTGATAAAATGATAAAAATGACGCTTTAGTGATGACAGAAAGGAAGATAAATAAATTTCACTTAAGTACTTTTAAAATTTAAAGCAAAAATGATGTAAAATAATGAGGAAAAAGGCAATAAAAACACAATAAAAATGTGAAAAAAAAACATGAAAAATGCATTTTAGAGTTTTTCTCAAAAAACAAGAAAAAGTCAGATTTTTATTGTTTCCATTGTTTTTGACATTTTTATCGGGTCTTGTTCGAAAAAGATGGATTTTTTGTAACTAAGATAGAAACTATCAATCAATTAGAAACACTAGCATAGCACCACACCTTGATAGTTATTTAGGACTTTCATAAGGATCCCACTTGATAAAGAAAATGGCATGCGCATAGAAAAGAACAGGAAACAAGAGCAATCAGAGATTGTTTTCAGTACAACATAGAAACATCAAGATAAGATGCACAATCAGAAGATGAAAGTAAAAAAGGCAGAAAACAAAGCTGGAGAACCCTTACTTCAACTAAAATGAAAAAAATTATCATATGGTGAATCAATCTTTTTGTTTTTAGTTGCTGTACTAGAAATACAGTTTTAGGCTTCTCCCTTGTTCAGCTGGATGATACCTAGAAAAATTATAGTCGCTTTCTTTGCTACTATAATCTTCTCAAACACAATCTTTTATTTCTCATGGAGTTCATTTTTCGGTGAAAAAATTCCTGCCAATTTTTGTGGTTGTTTTTCCTATTGCAACACCCAACACATATTCCAGTGCCTTCACCTATATCTGATGAAATAAAATCTGAAATGATCACAATTGTCCACTTAGATTATGGCAAGACATTGATAAATTTACCAGAGCCTCCTTAACCAACCTCAATCAACTTCTTCAAATTTCAAGTGTATACAAGTACATGTAAGCCATAAATAGGTAACCAAAATCCTGGCAAAATGTTCTAAAAATAAAAAACCAAACAAAATTCCTCCTATCTTCACATCACCATGGAAAACTACATCAGTTTATTTTTTTTTAACTTTCACCATTTTAGGTCCTGTCCCAGAAGAAGTGGTTATTCACCCACACTATTAGTGCAGATTCTCTAAACCCCCAAAGCAGCTACAACAATAATAAACAATTGACACCTGCACACCCATACCAAAAAGTGGCAAAACCCCATCCAAGAAAAGACAAACATGCATAAATATGCAACTTTGAATTTTTTTTTTTTTTGTTCCGGATGGCCTTTACTTGAGAATAAAGTAAAACATCTGCAACTTTCCCCATAAAATTCTGCCCTTAAAGTTTCACAAGGGATGTTATTTTGCTGTAATGATAAAAAAAAAACAGAGGCAAGAAGATCATGTGAATTTGTAATGCACATTTCAACACACACAGGAATCACACCTCCAAATACGAGGCCCTCGAGTCTCTGCATTGCAGCAATTCTAACTGACCAATCTTGTTCAGGCACAAGTGTAGCACCGATTTTCTCAATTTCTCTAATTAATTCTTTCTCAGAGAAAACCTTAACTGGCTCAATAGATTTCTCTGTAACATCATTTTCACCTATATAAAACAAAAAATGATAATGAAATCAGCTTTATCTATTGCATATCAAGTTGCTGCCATCACCACAGACATTCAAAAGACCAAGCATCCATTACTAGCAACAACTAAGATGCAAACATGCATCCAATCCACAGATACACGCACATTGTAAGCTAAAAACAAGACTCAATGTGCCAAAAGCAAAGACTAATGCAAAGGAGCACCCAATTTTTTTACAATTTGCAGCAAAGCCCTCTACCTAAATATTGAAGATTGAGCATCAACTAAACCACATGCAGGCACAAAAAGATCTACAAAAACATATCCACAGTTGCACTCGAATACCAGAACTTCTGAAATTGCTTTACATCCGTGTCAGCAACAAACTATTGTTGGCACATCCAGCCACTGTATGTGTGAAAAATTTTAAGAATAACTTTCAACAATTAACCAATGCATTCATTTATAGTACCACAAATATAAGTTTTCTGTTCATATCAATCAAAAAGAAAATCAAAGTTAAGCAATTAATTCAAACCTAAAAGAAATTGTAAGTTACAAACTATATATAGGCTGATGCAATATCGCTCCGAGTCCATCCCAGCATGTCAGATGGACCAACTATATGTCTGCATCCCACACATTGACATGCAAGACACCCTTATAGGGACAACCATGTTATATTTTTTCCAACTATAAGCCAGGCTACTTTGACACGGTTGACAGGACAGAGCATAGTAAATGAAGGATTGAACCCAGTACACCAGACTACCAATGTTACTAGGTTCTAGTTTATCTCCTTACATACTAGTATTAGAAATTCTCATACAAGTGGCAAGGTGACTATATAAATTCCAAGAAGCATTGCACGATAAAAGACTGCATATTAGTCATCATTTTTGCCTTTAAGTCGTTCATCTCATTTTGAGCACAAAAGTGACTGCATGAAACATGTCCATGTTCAACATTTTCCAGAAAACAACCAAAGGAAAAGAAAAAACGACCTACAAATCCTGGCACCTATTTTCCTGAATAATTAATCAGAAATAGTTTTCCAGAGTATATTACCTTATTTCTTATCAATTAAACTCTAAAAATTAATTAATCATGAAAGCATAACCAAACAGCATCATAAGTTCATAACTCATAAGTCACTACAGACAACAACAGATGATAAAGAGGAAAGAACTGCCGACAAAAAATCTCTGAAATGTTATTGACCTAAAAGAAACCAAATAACATTGCAATAGAGGTACCACGACTAACCACCAAAAAGAGAACTTTCACGAACTGAGCTCTTTATTTTTGGACTGCTTTTCTTCTGAGTGAATGAAGGCAGAATTGCAGGCTTTGTTTCTGGTAAACCAAATTGGCTGGAAAGAGCATCAGCAGGACGAACCTTGGACTCAATCTTTTCAAGTCTTGCACTTATCTCCTTAACCTGCATTATAAATTAAACACAATGAAGATGACGTAAAACCAGAAAAAACCATAATAAATAGCATGTAACTTGTAAATCTCTTCTCTAGAAATTTCGGTATTAATCAAAGACTCAGTGACACTAAATAAACGGATGAAAAATTGCCAGTGCTAACATTACATAGAGGAATGAAGGCTAACCACTAACAGAAACAGCCCTGAGGAGAATTTAAGCACTGAAATGCCTTGATTAAGACAAATTATGCTGCTAATTGAGTCAGCATGCTTGACACTTTGTTACAGATATAGGAGAAATAGGCTTCATCGCTAAAATCATACCATAGCAGGGGGAAGATGATTCCGCTGCAGTTCGTCAAAAAATTGAGGCCCAACTTGAGTGTACATTTGCTGTGAACAGGGAAAAAAATCTGTGTAAGATGCAAGTTTGACTAGAGGTTTTTCCCAGGAAATTTTATGCACTCTTCATCACTAGTAGAAGAAGCACAAAGACAACCATCATGAAAACAAGCACGATGATATTTTAATTTTCATGAAATACAATACAAAGTGAACAAACAGGAACCAAGCTTTTCAGCAGAAGAAACAAATGCATCATTAATCATTATCTAATGCAAAAAATAAAGTAGTTCATATGGAATTTAGTTTCCTAGATTAATATGTTAATGTTTTGAATAGCAGCTATGTACCTGTAAATGCAACGAGTTAGAAGATGTACAGAAACAATATGCACTCCATACTCCATAGTATAGGCAAACTGGATTTCATATAGCACCCAGCATTTCCAATTAAACAACCCAGTGAACTTATGAGAGCATGCAAAAAAGGAACCAGTTACCTAGATATGAATGATTAGCAATTATTCACTGTATATATCTTTAACATGTCTTAGACATTCATTTCATTATTATAATTCCATATCTTGACAAGCCTCTAGAAGAAACAGGAAGGTCACATTGAATTTGTGATTCAACCGTCACAAAGCTTCCTCCCCTTCCAAACCTGCATCTCATAAATGATGTACAATGGAGTGCTCTTGTATGTGTGCTGCACATTAATATCTCATTTCAAGTGATGCCTACAAACTAAGTAGATGCACCTGTGACAGCAACATTCATCGATGAAGCACTTCCAACTTCCAGGAAAAACAAAAGAACTTCAAGTTCAGAAATATCCAAAAGATTGTCCATGTACAGCTACAAGCCTACAAATTATCAGATGACATATGCAGCAAAGATGTGGATACTTTTCTTATGTCTATGAGCTGCAATTAGACAAGGAAGGAAGCTTAAACTTCAGGTGTTTAACTATTCACGAGTTCAACACAAAGAACAAATACCAGTTGCTGGAATGAAAAATTGAAAGCGAATAACTGACCTCTATGCACAAAGTGGCAGCTTCTCTTACACTGTTATTTGAGTCATTCAACAGCTGCAATACCTGTATGATCCATGAAATTTTCGAGTAAAAATCCTGTCTGTTTTCCTTCTGCCCTTCAATGAAATGGGGAATGATAAGGAAGAAAATAATGCTTAATGTACCAGAGGAAGTACGACACGCTGAAGAGTGAGCTCAGTAGAGGCGAATAGGCCAACTGCAGAAGAAACTGTTCGAACAAACTCTTCACGAACACGCCAACTCTTGTGTGTCCAGGCATAACTACCAGCTCTTTCAACTATTATTGTCGGTGAAGAAACCTAATAACACATATAACTTCATTTAACCTTAAAAAATAGAGGGTACCGTAACATGTATCATGAAGAAAGATCTATTGAGGTTGTGATATATCTGTTGAAGATTTATGTTCCTTCATTTTTATAGTGAATAAGTAATTTGAAGTTTTAGTTTAGCTATTTGTGTGTTAAAAAATAAAATTAGCAATTATTTCTCGATCTTTTGGACATTGATCTATTTTATATGCTTTAGGAACAAGAATGATTGGCATTGAGGTTAACATTATTTATCATGTATTATAATAACGTTGTTCTGTTATAAAATCTAACAAGTTTCTCATTCAAGGAAGGATCAATTTTTGTTCTTAGATTTAATATTTTATTGCATCTTCTGATTCCTGTTTTCTGGCACTATTTAATGTGCCTACTGCCACCTAGGCTCTAGGCTCAACCCATTGCCTAGGCTGTACCTAGCACTTTTACAACAACATGAGTGTTCATTTAAGGTTTTGCAATATGGTTGATTGAATCACAATAACATATTTTCTGCCTCAAAAACCAACTAATCATGCCCCAAAATAATAATTTTGCTTCTTCTTTCAATTTTTTAATTAAACGAACTTATAAATTATAAATTCATGCTAAAAATTTGAATCATAGGTTTACTTGGGATCTTCTCTATGAAATTGTTTATGGAAATTAACGAAGAACGACTTCAAGTCCTCTCTCTCTCTCTCTCTCTCTCTCTCTCTCTCTCGTGCATATGCACCACCACATTAATAGTAGTACTAGTAGACTACTGTCTTGTTGTTGTTATGGTAGTAGTAGCAGCTGTTGTTGTTGTTGCTATAGTAGCAGTAGTGCTAGTACTAGTAATATTTTCGTCATCATTGTCGTTGTGTTCAACCAAAACTATCGCCGTCCAAGCCTCCCGGTCAGTTACAAATTCCCGCACTCATTATTAAATAGGATGAATATAGATCGGGCTAAATCTAGGACCAATAGTCACCATTGGCACCAACAAGAGATACACAGGGTAGGAAAAAGTGATGATACCTCTTCCAGAACAAGAAAGTGCAAGGGCAAGTCAGCCACCAGACGATACTCAAGAATGGAAGCACTTCGAATCCAATTATTTTTTTAAAAAAATGAATTCTGTAAAAAGAGTTTCCATGGAAGTAGAAAGTATAGCGCTCAAACAGCCCAAAATAGCTTAAACTTTTTGCGCTATTTAAGACATCCCCTTACTTTCCCTGGAGGAACAGAAATAGCGATAAAGACGGTCACTGAATCATTAAGTGCCCCAGAACCCTAAATCCTAAAAACATGACAAGGAAGCACTACGAGGAACAATGGCGCCATCCTCTTCAAAGCAGCGAATTTCTCTTCTTTCCAAAACACGTGAGAATGTAGAACATAAGTGAAAGTAAATCCACGGAAAGGCTTCCCACGTTTATAAACCCTGTATCGGCTGAACAGGCAAAGCCAAGCAGTACTAGTTATAGACATTAATCCCCCCATTTCCCCCTAAAGCTGGGATTTCAATCATCGGATAAATAATTACGACAATAAGAAAACGACTGCCAGAATTGAGACGATCCAAACCGCTAAACTAGTCGAAAGAAACCGCTAAGCTTAACTGGCTTGCGCGTCCGTGTCCAAAGATCACACTGATCGGATAGGAAGTACACACTTTACCGATAAAAGAGACACAACATGTACCTCCATAAGCGTAAGGAGAAGCCTGCGGGCAGCATCTCGAACGGGCTGCTTCGCATCACCCAGGCGCTCGACGACAGCAGGAACGAGTGCGTTGAAATGGAGCTTCAGATGCTCGCCGGCGAGAACTGCCGCGGAGGCGAGCGACTGAAGCGCCCCCTGGCTGACCCTGAAATTGCTGTCCTTCAGCAGATCGAGGCAGCAGTCGACGAGGGAGGTGACTTCGGCGGAGGAGAGGCTTCTCCGGCAATTCTCGAGGTAGCCGTGGAGGCGCTCCACTCCGGCCATCCGCTCCTTCGTGTCCTTCGACTGCACCATCTCTAAGGGCTCCTCCATCGTCAGCCCTAGGTTCCCTCCGGCCTGCGGACGGACAGGAAAAGGGGAAATTGACGGGGGAAGAGGAATGTGAAGCAGATCTGAAGTGGAGAGACGAGAGAGAGAAACAGGATGAAAAGAAAAAGGAGAGATCGGTCACTGGTTTTCTTCCCCTCCGCTTCTTGTTTCTTTTTTTTTTCTTCTGTATTTTTTCCTTCCAGCTTTTCCAACGAGGAAGGAGAGGGAAATGGGAGGGAAAATGGGTAAAATTGCGGGCTTTGAGATCGTGAAATTACTCATGCTTTAAGTCTAATTCACAAAATAACCAAAACGCCAATTGTTAAGCTTTTCCTTGAGGGCCAGGTTTTTTCATATTCATCCATAAAAGGGCCTCAAGTTTCCTTATGGTCTGGGCTCCAACTTTGAAAGGGGTTGGGCATGAGCTAAAACCCTTTCAAAAATTCATATTTTATTATAAATTGTAAAAAAATTAATCTAATGATATAGAAATTTTAAAAAATCATATTTCAGTCATGTTAAAATTTGAAAATTATAATTTAACTTTTGTAACAAAAAAAATTCGTTATTTAGCGATCTCCCTAAATTTACTCAGTTTTAAAAAGGGACAACGGCTGCGTCTTTTTCTTTGTAAATGCGACACAAATAATAACATTTTGACTTCAAGATAGTTATAATATGACGACTTGACGAATTTTATAATGAACATAATGTCACGTCTTCACTTAATGTCTTCGGTTGGCAACTAACCACATGGAAAGAAATGTAAAAAAAAAATCGCTTGTATCTAGTGACATTTTTCTTAAATATCATTTTCATGCAAGCTTAAAGAAAGTGCTTTCCATGTTATGCAACTTATGGGATGGGAAGGTATGTCCCACCTTTTTACTATAGAGGTATTTTGGTAAGTTATTGTGATAGATTTCATATATTGTCATTTTTTAATATTTATAAGTCACTAAATTAACTTTTAAGCAATTTCTATTTGTAAATAAAGTAGATTTAGTGAGCTTCTTCCCAAGGGGAACCGGTGCATAAGCTGAAGTGTTTAATATAGGGATGAGCAACGAGTCGAGCATGTTAAAGCTCAGCTTGTTGTGAACGAGTTCAAGCCGACTCATTTGTTTAACGAGTCGAGTTCGAGTTCATGAGTCGATTTGTTCAAATAATCGAGTTGAGTTTGAGTTCAACACGTAACTGCTGAGTCGAACTCGAGCCTTAACTCAAGTCGATATATTCAAATGAGTTTACGAGTTTGTCGAGTCTTAATTGAGTCAAGCTCGAGCTCGACACGTAACGATGAATATCAATTATATTCGAACGAGTTCGTCGAGCTCAAACTCAACACGTAACGATGAATATCAGTTCTATTCAAACGAGTTTGTCGAGCTTTAATTGAGTCGAGTTCGAGCTCAACACATAACTGTCGAGTCGAGCTGCTTCTGTCGAGATATTCTCGAGCTCAACAAAGTCGAGCTCCATGTTTCATTAGTCGAGCCAAGATGAAGCTAATTTCAAAGACTTTAACCCAAACATCAAAGCGAAGCAGTTGTAGACTCTGAAAACTTTAAAATTTTTGCAGTGATTGGCAGGAAGACTCTTGGAAGTTCAATGAGGCCAGACGATTGGCACGAAGAGAGTGGTCTCTAATTAGATTAACTTGGAGGATAAATGGATAGAACCCTGGTTCCTTATCATTGATTGAGTTATGTGAAATCACGCGGAGCCATACGTGGGCAGCTGCCTGAATAGTCCCTCGGTCTCCTTATTCAATTCATGCATTATTAGTGTCTCTCAATTATTTGCTTAATCCCATTGTATCTAAAATTTTTGTTAAATTAGTTATTAGGAGGAAAAAGATTTCTGGCTCCACCATTAATTCTACATCCAGCAGTAAGCAGGTTGGCAAGAATAAGCTAACAAAAAATGAGCAACTCTTGACACCAAGCGATAGCGGCTGAGGCACGTACGGGCTTGCCCACTCCAGCTCACATCAATTTTTTTATTCTTATGTCAATACATTATATTTTGTTTTTGAGAACGAAATGGTGGTGTGGAAGACGCATTTCAAAAACATGTCTTAGAAAGCACAACAGATTTTTAATCAACACCTTTTTTTTTTAATAGGCTGTTTACAATATGCTTAAAAATGTGTTTTTAGAGGGTGAGTGTTTCATTTCACTAACCCTACCACAGCCCAACTCTGTGCCCATTATATCTAGAGTTTTATAGAACTTGTTTCGACATAGTACTGGGATGTGACATGAGTCACCTTAAGATTTAAACTGGAGTCCTTAAGAGGTGAACAGTCTTACCGGTTCAAAGGAAGAGCGCACTAGAATGTGGCAGCATCAAAATTTAAAACTGAGTCCCTAAGAAGTGAACCGCCTTGCCGCCTAGTATGCTTCAACTCCTTAGGGTACCCAATAGTATCTTTTACAACTAAAGACCTTTTTTTATTTTAAATATAGATCGACCAATAGCAGCTACTTGAAAGCACAATGGACTTCCAAATTCAAAATTACTAGGAGGACGGTTGGAGGAATGAAAGTTTCGGCTATCAGTAGGATGGTGGGACAAATTACTTTTCTTGCTCACCAGAAAATTAAATATTGTGGCTGTTGTTGGTGGACGTCCATGCGTGTGATTGAAACCATAATATGCTAATTTGATGGCAAAAGCTTGAGCTCAAGTTTTCACATTCATAAAATGGGTTGATGAGATAAAATAAATATCATCAATCAATCTGAATAGTTTTGTTATATTAAATTACATGAGTATCTTTAACTACATTCAATAATTTCTAGCACTTTATATAAGTGAGTTCCAATTGTATCTAACTCAAGTGGATATTATTTATTAATGCTATTTTTTAACGCACCATTAAGGAAGATGGGCATATTTTCATGTGTTAAATTTTTTTTTTAAATAACACCCAAATTGGTTTTGTGTTGTAAGTACATATTGGTGAAAGTACAACAATATCTAATGCTGTAAACGCCGGGTTTCAACTCGCATCGGAAACGTAAACCATGCACCGCATTGGTACGTCTTTTTTTGAATAAAATACAACTGAAATCCGTGTCGGCAATACTGTCTATTTGTCAAGTGCATTCAGGGAGAGTTGCCATCGAAACAGGTGAAATAATAGTTATAAACATTAAGCGCCAGCCAATGCTTCATCTACTACTATAAAAAAAAATTATTATCATTTGCCTTATCTTATTTTTTTAAAATTAGTACATCCCTTTACTCAATATCTTGTCGATATAAAAGAAAAGCGACGCACATTTTCATGCAGAAAAATACCAATAGTGACATTGTTCTCATGGCAGTGGCCCATTAGGCCCCAACCAAGCTAATTAGCTCTTAGAACTATCTTTTCCTGAAGAATACACCATTATAGAACAAATATATTGTCCGAGTGATTTGTGTGATAGTTTAGAATGCACCATATTTAAAGTTATTTTTTGTCAAAATACAAATTTCCATTCATTTTTTGATAAAGTACTTCTACATATGATATTTTAAAAAGAAATTGAATTATCTACCGGCTACCAGATGTTGCTGGATGTTTTTTTTAAGAGATTCATCACTTAAAATCCTTGAAAAACCATTGCCAATGCACATATTGCAATGGTTTTTAGGGTCACATTTTCTAAACCTAGGTAGAAAAATCCGGTATATATATATATAGCGGTAGGTACGGACATGTTATTGAACTCCGGAGCTTGAACTTAAAACTCTTAAAACATGCAACATCTTTAATTGATGGGTGGAGATTTTGTTGGCTTAGGTCTGAATGTCCTAACTGCACCTAACTAGTTGGGCATGATGAATGCTTTTTAATATTTTAAGAAAGCAATCCATCATAGAGTATAACCGTGCATTCATTCATCCCGCAATCTCACCGCACGATCTTGTGAGCCCCATGCTTTCCAATTTTACATGATATATGCAACCATCCCTATGATCTGTAATAGATTTGACAGAAAAGCTGACGCCTATCGTGGACCGACAGCATGCATCTGATTAGTCTATTAGTTAACATTTTAATCCACTGATTTGCATTATTGCTTCTCACCTTCTATATATTTGAGACGGATCTTCCTGTCCCCATAAGTCTCGGTCTAAACAACTGGATGCAACCCAATTCATTTCATGCATCAAAGTCACGAATCCTTCTCTTTTACAATAGAAACATGAAGATTTTTTCAGGTAAATTAAAGTTTGCAATCTACGCATTTTCCATTTAGAAAAACACACGTATTGGTCGTATTGATGGTATGAAGATCAGCTTTTTGTGATTACTTTGAGTGAAACAAATAGCACAAAAGAGTCTTCGACGTGGCTTGCTAGTTCACTGTCACGAATACGACCTCTCACCCTACAAATATTCGGATCCCAAAAATATCGAGAGAAACTTGGCACAATCATTACGAAAGATATAATTATCAATTCCAAAGTTCCAAATTCGATGATCGGACGGCTTGTCTCCTACACAAGAACTTGTCCTTAGATTTTTTATTCTTTAGTTTTTTTCTTCTTTTAGGCTACACAGTCATAGGCTGCCCCTATGGAACTCAGATTTATATAGCGTGGTGTGCTACAAACTCAATAATCCCTAGATATCCCTGTTGTTACATAACATCTTTGGAAAATTATATTTTAATTCATGAAACTATAGTTCAGCCTTCTTAATAAAAATTCCGAACTCTAACCATGCTCAATCTCATGACCACAAATTATTCAGCATGTTAAAAAATAATAGTAAATCCAAATAATATTTGACAACTGCACAAATAAAATGAAAGAAAGGATGGGTGTTCGGGCTTGAACATGGCTCAAAGATGTTCCACGCCCTCACATGTGATTAGAGAGCAACTTTTTTTCTCTCCTTCTGCTACAAACTCAATAAACCCTTAGATGTCTTGTTCCTATATAACATTTTTGGAAATTATATTTTGATTCTCTTTAAAATTTTAACAACCCTCTTAATAAAAATTCCGAACTCTAACCATGCTCAATCTCACGATCGCAAATTATTCAGCGCGTTAAAAAATAATAGTAAATCCAAAGAACATTTGACAACTGCACAAATAAAATGAAAGAAAGGATGGGTGTTCGGGCTTGAACATGGCTCATTAAAAAGCAACTTTTTTTTCTCGTTCTACTTTGTGTCCGTCTACGGAGTTTTGCCCTTTTGATCATAAAAGATATTTCCGTTATATATATATATATATATATATATATATATATATATATATATATATATATATATATATATATATATATATATATATAGAGAGAGAGAGAGAGAGAGAGAGAGAGAGAAAGAGAGAGAGAGAGGGGCTAAGTCTCCTAAGCGAGGGAGAATTGTGGACCTTCCATGGGAGCCCGTGCAGGGTTTAGCCGGCCCATGTAGTTGTCCAGACATAATCGGCCGTGCACATCTGGACCTGTCCCATGCGATCAATCAAGCCCAAACGACACGTCGGTCCACTGGGCCGGCGGTCGGGAAAAAACTTGCTAAGATAAGGCCAAACCTTTTTGACCTTTTCAGTAGGGTAAAGGATAAAAATATATCTAATACTGGTTTGCTTCCAATTTGCAAGTGGGTCCATCCTCAAAAGTCCCATACGAGGCCCCGTCATTGGGGGGATCAAACACCTTTCATACAATCACACTAAATCTATGTCCCTTCGATCCCAATCTGCTTTATTTTGAACAAGCGGAAATTAAGCCAAAACCACTATCTCTACAAAATGAACTACAACATTAAATAGACCAGGGGCATTGTCAAGACCAACTTTGGCTCGAAGTTCTAACCCAGAGGAGAAATAAAGGGAAAGATCTGTTGTCATTCGATCGGCCGCATACCCCATTCGTGATATTTATTATTTGACATGGAAAGACAGAAAATGGCATTTTAGTACAGTGCAAACTTGTGCGAATAGGGCGTTGGTGGGTCACCGAGTTCCTTAATGTGGAAGCACTACCAACGGCCGAATGATTGCTACTAGTAAATTTGGACCCCTAAACGGTTCTTTGTCATACGAGAAGAAACAAAGGGGGGAAAAAGGAAAGACTAATTTTGTGGAGTAGAAATTTCAGAATGGCTAACTGGTGCCGAGCAATTCAGTATGTCTGCAATTAAGCAAAATCAATTTAGTCAATTTCAAATGCCCGATAGACTAAATCAACCACCTAGTTGACACTCAAAAATCGGGAAGAAAAACCAAGATTTTGAATTTGGAAAAGGTTTGGACAGCTATCTCTTCAACAGCAGTAATAGCACGAAGTTATTCCTTTCAATAACAGACTTTCTGGCCCGTTACATAGCAAGAAAGGACTTTCGGGACAACTTGTCTCATGCACCTGCTTCCAAAAACTTCAAGAAAACAGGCGACCTCCTTTTTAAGAGAATCTGGCTTCACAGAGGGAAGAATCTCCCGGGGAAATTTTGTTGCCCGTGTTAGACTCGAGGACAGGGCAGGTGAAATTTCATCTATACACTACACTCCGAAACATTTTAAAGGTGTCCAAGCATCTCTTCAATCCACTTTATTTCAGGAAAAAAGGAAAAACAAGGGAAGGCAACCGCATGAAGACAAACCAACCCTTGGACGGAAGCTTGATTAGTATTATTTAAGAGAAAATAAATTTAATCGCCTGGAAGCGTTTCCGGATTGGCTACATATCACCAATTCTCACTCACCGGTTGGTGTACCTCCCCTAGACAACTTTGTCTGCCACATAAACTGTATCCAACCATGACCTTAACAACCCCAAATAGTAAGTTCGATTTTTATAGAGATGCTTTATATATTTTACGTTGGAATAAAATCAAATATACTAAGTACACTAATGAAGCTGGTTAAGCGTTATGCAATAAGTCACCAGTCCTCACCATCGAACAGGCATTAGCTATTCCATATGCATTCCTTCAAGTCAGGTAGAGAACTGAGATTTAGGACCAATCTAATGAAGACAAATAGGTTAGCGTTCAATCATCAGAAAAGCAAAAAAGACAATCACACATCATCCTTGAACATGGTTGTTGACATGTTTCACAAATCCTGATTCTCTATACGTTAAAAAAATTTCACTTGCCTACCCAGCTAGCTTCCAAGCATTACAATTGGAGTAAGGCTTGGTGGATCATAAAAAAGACGGGCATTAATTACATATGCAACTTCACCGTCTATTGCTTTTTTACCAGTGAAAATCTCAATAAGATTATGCAAACAGAAACCCAACCACTGTATCAAAATGTTGTCCTTCATCCTGCTTACGGCTACACAAGTCACGCCGATTCCACCTATTATATGGTTACATTATGATTTATGTTCTTTAATTCATCAGAGTGGTCCTCCAATTACTCTGCCTTTTAGATAAGATAATTCAGTTGCATTACGTAAGGTGTATGTCCTGGGATGGCGGGTACATCCGAGGGGTGGTACAGCAAATCCAAACGAAGGTTTAGGTCTGGGTTTCCCTTCAACTTTGTTTAGGTAAAGGTATATCGAAATATAGCTTCACAAGGAAAAACTTGTCTGCACCGGCAAGCTGTTAAAAAATTTCAATAAATACAACAAGATAAAGCATACTACAAATTCCTTAGTTTTAGTATGTAAGTTACCGTACCTAAGGGTCATCATCATGAGGAGTCATAGAAGTTAGTGACAACGAAAGAACCACAATTGGTTCTCCTTCATGATGGAACTCATCAAGAACAGAAATAACAGGCGACTTGAATAAATGCATGTTACCCGTCAGGTCAACCCGCTTCAGTTTCCCTGAAAAGCAAAAAGTTTCCAAGATAATCAGCAAAATATTATATTTTGACATTGCTATGTCAAATAACTCTACCAACCTCCTTTAATTGGACTGTTGGTAGGAAATAGCAGGCAAGGACGTCCTCAAATATAGCTAGCAGACACTCGTTTGGAAAATAGTACTCAAAGGTAACCAACCACTCAAAGATCTATCAAACGACATGAAAATTGAATCAAGCCCCCTATACCATTTATATATCAAACTATTTCTCCCTCTCCCTTGTGAATAAATTAAGGGTTACTCAACATTATAAATTGGTGAAAAAAATCCGACTTGAGACATTATCTAGGATTCTGCTTGATGAAGGATATCAGAGGATATACTCAACCTAAAGTTCGTTGGTCATACATAGAAGCATCTGGAGAAAAATCCTACTAGAAGCATTACCAGGAGCTACCAAGTCAGTTGCAAATGTACTTACTTCCTCAAAGTATGGTGAAGAAAATAATACCTTTTGAAGCTTTTAGGGCAGCATGTATGATAGATACAGATTCTATAGGCATAAAATTGTATCCAGCATCAACCTCCACAAGTCCAGGGGAATGTACAAGGAGTTTGGAGAGAAACAATGCAGTGCTTAGTCTACCACGGTTTTTACTGCCCCAAACAAAAGAAAAAAAAAAAGACTGAAGAATGATACCTCATTATGCATCACAGATGACAAATCACAACAGACTTTACTTTAACTACTTCTAGTTAATATTGATACTGAAACCAAATAGCAAAGATGCCAACTATCTAGCATAGCAGACCTTATGTTCAGATACTCTAGCGCCAAACCACTTGGCAATGCTTTCTCCAGGTCGTCAAAACCAGATGGTCCTAATCCAGTAGCTTCAATATTAAGCCTTTGAACACGACATTTTGATAGAAAGGTTGACAAGGGAACAGCCATAGATCTGGGAATGGAAACATGTAACCATGAGTACAAAGGTTTCATCTCTCCAAGAAAGTAATACATGAAATAGCTTCCAGAACTTACCGTCCAAGACTATTATGGGCTATTGACAAGGATCTAAATGGCTTTCCGAGCGTTGATAAACCATCTAAAATTCCAACCACTCCAACACCTGAAATTCCACAATTTTCCATGTTCATATCATCCACGGAAAACTCAGGATGCTCTGTGAAGTACGACACCAAAGCCCTGTACCATGTTGGAGAGAACATTTACTAGAAGCTGCAGGAAGATTTGCAAAGAATCAACACTTAGAATAAGAAGTACCAGACACCATCATCCTCAAGTGGATTGTCGCTTATGTCTAAACGTTTTAAGTTTGGCATATACATAAAGGTAGACTTGAGATCCTCTGCATCCTCCCTGCCAAGACCATTTCCCCTGAAAAAAGTCATGCAGCAACATCATAGCAAACAAGGTTCATAGCTCGGGGACATAAAGAATTAGATCACAACCGGGACAAAAAGGTTTATAGCAAACACAGCTCATCAAGTCAGGTTTAAACAAGGTTGACTGGGCCAGGACATAAAAAATTGCAATTGGAATTGGGGATGCAAGCAGTTGGATAAATTTGATAGTCATTTTTTAGGGTTCAAGCTGTTCCGAGATTAGCCAACTCAAGGTCAAGCCTCCACAAGCAAGAAGAATTGGCTTTGAGGTCTGCCTAATCTAATCAAGATGGCTTCCTAATGAGCCAAATAAGTGACCAGCTGGATGCCACTCTAGTTCAGTTTTTTATGTTCTTGTAGGACATTTTTCCTGGAAACATGAAAGAAGTATGACACATCTTGACTGATGGATGACACAGATATAAAATAATAGATGACCAAGGCCTAGTTAATAAATTGGTTTTCAGGTCTGGCCTAGTCTCATCAGGCCCCCTCCACCTTAGTTCAGAGTTTTATGTTCTCACAGAACTTTTCATTTTTTGCACTGGAAGCATGGAAGATGTGTCTCCTTTACAGATGGATGACAGTTATAAAATAGTGGACCTTGAATCGAGCATTCAAATGCAAGTGTCTTGATGCACCACAACCATACATCCCCAAGGTAGAAGCATGTCTACAAACAGAAGCTAAGACATAAAGCTGTGAAAGAATGTGTGCACTTTGCACAGAGCAACATTGCATATTGAAATTCAATTAAAAATCATGCCGCATTCTATAACTATCAATCAGTTGGAATCACAAGTATGTCTTTTCCTACTCTACCAGGTTGTAGCTTCTAAACCGTGCACAATTCCTTCAATTCCAACTGTTTTAAGAATGAATTGTTCGACCTCATCGCCAATTCCAAAAGCAATCCTTAGCTTTGGTGAACTAGACTAGAAGAAACTGAACCCAGAAACCTCTGATATACTAAGACATTGATATTTTAAACTGAGATACAAAGTGCCAATTTGTTTGACATTGAATTATAGTTGTCAAATAGATGCCGATGCCCCAACAAAGATGTCGGAGAAAATAAATTTTTCATACCTTAAATTTAGAACCTGCAGCAATCTTAAACAGTTATTTGAATTGGAACAGACTGAAGCAGAACCTGCAGCAGCATGCGGAGCAAGCCAACCAGAAATCTGCAATGCAAATGTCACAAGATCATTTATCTAAAAATTTCTGCTCTACAAGAAAAGGATGGAAAACATGAAGTATCCTCACTCTGTTATCAGACAGCTCTAGAGCAGAAATATTGGATGATGAACTGATCAGAGTATCAAGAATCATTCTTGCAAAAGTTGGTTCCAAGCCACTATGAGACACATCAAGTGAACAAAATGACCTACGAACACAAGGTTCACAGATTCAAACCAATGATTGAACAAAAAAATGCAATTACAACAATCCAAATACTCAGTAAAAACCCTGAGACCACCTTCACGATGACAAGGCTGACATACAACCTAATAAGATAAACCGATGCCAACCATCCGGCCTACATGTTTGCTTGGGCTTGCCCCCAAGTCAACAAACCCTAACTACGAAATACATCAGCTGAAATCCTACATATCTAGTTGAGCTGTTTAAATCTGATGGCAGAATGCACCATAGATGCATGTTTGCAATAAAATGGGGAACCAATATGTAAGACGCAAAGAAGGCAGTACAGCCGGATTATTTTTTACAAGAATGTAATGACTAAAGAGTTGGAAAACTCAAGAAGTGAATTATCAAAATCAACTCAAAAGAAAAATTTTGTTAACATCAAAATACAGAACTTAGAAGTACCTTCTAGATGCAAGGAAGGATAAAAATCCGGTTGGAGAGTGACACACTTGGTCAAATAAAATGCCGGATGATTTGATTGATAAGCACATGATACTATGTGCCGACTCAGTATATAAAGAACCGCAAATATCACTCAGCACATCCATTGACAACTTGCAGTGTAAGAACTCAAGAGATATCAACGTCTCCTTGTTCTGGTTCAAAATTTTGCAAATTCCATCAACCTGCGATATACAACATGGAGTAAGTTTATGACAGGCAGATTTTAATGTGAATTGTGAACGGTAACAGAGAGACAGCAACAACAGTTTTGTTAACGAAAGAGAGTAGCTCATACTTGACTTTTTGATTTAATTCCTCGAAAAACAAGTTGATGTAGCTTGCTATTTCTAAGCAAAACCTGTCATGTAAAAGCGAATGGTAAGGAAAGCAACTAAACTGCAATTACAAAAATCATATAGTGAACCTTTTTTTGTGTGTGTGGGGACGACGGAGAGAGTTTATGATGCTGCAGTTTATCTGAACAATGGAAATTCCAACATACAACGAAAGTGTGATTATTTCCACAAAAATCTGGACCCATTCGGATATGGTACAAATCTGGGTCTATAATAAACCTTGTTTTTAACCTAAAGTATGGTGCTTGATAAACCTGGATTACCCAAAAACTAGATTATAATGGGTCTGGATGACACTCCTCAACCCAACAAACTGGATATAGGGTTGAAAGGGCTCTCAGGTCCCAGCTTTTCCAAAACCTGGCTGCAACTAGGTTGTGACTGAATCCAGGTTTTACTAATCCCAGTTGCGTTACTAATTGAACAACCCACGGACTGGGTGGCAGATAGAAAATCTGGTTAAGAATGAAAACCAGGTTTAAAACATGGTTTTTGCCTGTCATCCAAACAGAAACTAAGAACAAATTGTGCTAGGTTTGCAATAATATTTATGATAGAAGCTTTTTTAGAAAATGATATTTTCCCAGGGGAACTTCAAAGTTCAAATAAAAAATTGAAAACATGCATAATGAGGATGTTTTATAGCATAATTCTCGAACCTCAGCAGAAGTCATAATCTTTTAACCATATAAAAGAGAATGTATGCTTATAATAGAAAATGAAAAATCATTACTTGCAACTTGTAATATTATCGTCTATCATGATATATTTGTAACATTTTAAAAAAGGTGATATGTTACTTGTGTCTTCTGCCACCTTTTAAATGTCAATGATATCAGGATATTTTCCAAATATTTGAGAAATTAATGATGATGTTATTTTACACATTAACAGAATAATCATTCAGTTATTCCCTTTATACCACTCAGAAATATGCTTACACAGGTTTCAGGAGCACAAAAAACATTCTGAAGCTTCAAATACCTGAATATTAGAAAAGAAAACAAAAAGAAAGTTTAGCATTCACAGGAATGGCATCACCCATAAAGAGCCATTTGATATTCATATAACTATAAAGCTACAAACACAGCCATGACTGCCTGTATAGGACAAGATAGATTCTCTTATGCACTTTTAGCCAAAAGTATAGCTAAACAATTTTCTATTCAACAACAAATTCATATTCTAGTGCTACCATATACGCCATGAACACATACTCTGCTATCTACCAAGAAGCAACTACCACTGAAATAACTAGCTTCCAGGCTATGCAAAATGGGTGAATCTACTCGAATTAAATGCCTAAATAACACCTATCTAGAATTTGATCATGCATGTCCAAAAAAAAAAGATTCAAATTTATGCAAGTCTCTTGGACCATCTCCTGATACAGCATATTCATATCAGAAATATTTACTCTTAACCACATATTTTATCGACTATTAATTGTTAATTAACAATTATGACTTTGACACACTCTCATAAAAAAAACATTATATTTCCACGTCCAGAGCACCTTGCATAATGCAGATTGGGTGCACGATTCTCTCTCTCTCTCTCACACACACACGGAGATCAAGAGAGAGCACGGAGGTAGAAACCCATGAATCTAAAAAGCGAGCACTCCCTTTTTTGTAAGAATCTACCCATGAAACATTCAATTTAACCATGACAGCCTGTTTGATTAGCTTAGACATCCAGAAAAAACCACACAGTAGAACTAAGAAACCTGGATTTTACATTTTGGGTGTTCAAACAAAAAAAGAATAGAAAAAAGAAACAGTCCTTTCCCAAAAATCCAGCAAAAAATAAAAAGCAACACTTAAATAGGTTTTAAAAACAGGAAAAGAATCCAGTTTCAGAAAACCTAAAAGCAGAGGTGCCCTCTCTTTCTCTGCCTTGATCCACCAGCAAGACATTAGCAAGCTGACATTTCTCTCTACAATGTATGGCAACAGAAGTACGCTCGCCTTAAAATGGCTTTGACTTAACTTACCGACCCACTCGTTTGACTTTAAGATCAAATACAAACCAGGTTTTACCAACATAATTTATGGTGGCACCACACCATAGAGTTACCTCAGCATTTCCATTGAGAGTGACACTAAGGCAGCTCATCCCTAGAGCAACAAGCTGCAACCCAAATGCATGAGGGCTCTAAATTAAAAGCCTTCAGCTAGAACTGCTTCATAAGATGTTTGTTCGACCGCAGCATGGCAGAATCTACAAGTACCCTTTTTCTCAGGTTCAAGAAATAATACCTAGCATAGCATCCAAATTGTTGGCAATGATAAGATAACGTTGAATAGTCATACGCTGAATGATCTTGTCCTTTTCTGCATCCAATATGCTCCAAGATAGCATCTAGAACGAATGAGAGAACTCTTAGAGGAAGGAGGAAACGTGACCTAAAAGGAAGACATGAAACACCCTAAAAAGAACATGTTGATTGTTTCTAAGATCCAAAGATCATAGACAAAACATAGTGCAAAGCATCAGCAGAATTAAACAAACATACAATCAACTCTATTAAAACAAGAATGCACAAAAAGGTGCAGAGAATAAAGCAAGCTACATAGTCCCAAAATTGCTTTCAAACACTTCATAATTCATATCATAATGAAGACTATTTCCATGCACAAGGAATATTAATTCTGAATCAAAACACAAAAAAGTGCATAATTATACAGTAAGTGAATGGAAAAACTGGTTGAAGAGCCATTATCAATAGAACTTATCCCGTGACAAATCGTCTAGGATCTCTAGATTAGCACTTGTAAAATGAATAGAGAAAGTCAATCAGCACCATAAGATTAAAATTACTCACTTACCAAAATTGGGCTCATATGAAGAAAAAAGCCAATTAATTTTGAACCATCTATAGAGTATAAAAATTTGGATATTTTTGGATGAAGAGTAATTAACTCCTTCTGGATAGGCTTTAACTGAACGGATAGGAAAGTCTGGGGAGTCAATATATCTAATTCACCCAACATGATAGCACCCAATTTGAGAAAATCCAAGGCCGAAGTAACAAGTCCATTTAGAACAATGAAACACAAACAGAAAAAGTTGCAAGTCATATTATGATAAAACTTCAATTAAAAATTTAAAATGTTTGCGATAGAGAGCAACACATGACTTCGATGACATGATCAGCTGTGGATATTGACATCCATCATCTTCAAAGGGGAATTGAAGATAAAGCTCTTGGC
The DNA here is from genome assembly GCF_008831285.2 of Nymphaea colorata. Lineage (NCBI taxonomy): Eukaryota > Viridiplantae > Streptophyta > Magnoliopsida > Nymphaeales > Nymphaeaceae > Nymphaea > Nymphaea colorata. The sequence goes on from NC_045141.1 coordinate 25,084,569, forward strand.
TTGACATATTTTGTTTTGTTCACCACCACTCCATAATATTGGGTTGTACAAGAAACAAAATAGCACATGATGGAGCTCGAGAATAAATGCCTATCTCTTTTGTTTTGGTACACAAGTATAGGGTAAGGCAAGAAAATTAGGAAAAAGAACAAAAGAAATCAGTCTTAGAAGTTTATAAATAGATGGTTAAATGCAGTCCTCGGAGAATAACTATGAGTTTTTTATTTTTGAAGAGTAGCATTGCTCCTATTTATTTCTGGATTTTTTACTTTTGAAGAGTAAGCCTTGCTTCTATTTCTTTCTGGTTCTAGTGCCATTAGTTCTAGAAATCGAGGCTGAGGATTCAACGAATTATGAACTTATATGAAAAAAAAAAAATCATTTTATGAATCTGTGCTCATTGATTGATATCAAGCCCAGAAAAATCATACTGAAACTATCCTTGTTGACCAATGAGAACTTCCTTGGACAAATACAAACAGTCTAACATACATAGACTATTGGACCTTTTGAGTAAAAGTCAAGAAGAACCTATGAAAATTAAGCATTTTGCATAGCAGATGTAAAACAGAGCTCAACATCTGGTACTATACAAGGACCAAGTTGTGAAAGGTCAAGGTTCCAGTAAACAACAGTTTAGATGGTAAAAATCAGGACCAAGCTAACTTTCAAACTGACCATTTGAAGAAGGATAAAAAGGATTCCTACCCAGATGCATATACAGATTCTAAAACATTAGCCAACATTGTTTTATTCACTCCCAAGTGCTTATATCTTCATACAGCAACCCATCAAAAGACTCAAGAGAATGTATTAGACTCTTAGCTTGTACAGTCCATTTGATCAACAGTATTTTTTTCGTTTTGATATCTTCCAAAAGCATTTCAATATTAGGATAAATGTTCCTTTGAGAAGATCGTGACAAATACACCATCATGTACCATTTCTTCTATCAGTTTCGAGATACAATAAAAGAATCACAATTTAGAGAAATCATTGTCCATTCTACTATTGTTTACTTATTCATCCTTTCCAATAATGCATAGTCATTTGTCCTTTCCACCCATCTCCAATTGATTTAAAATCAATGAGAGTCATTAAGATTTATTCTTAGAGGTAGGTGCTGTAGAAATTAATGCATTGACTTTTTTTAACTTCCTCAAAACTAAGGAATCAAGTTGTGGAGTAGAAGAAAAGCTCATATTTGTAGTTGTCTCAATGTCTGTTCTTTGAGTTTATTGTAGAAATAGAGACTCACTGGATAGAAGTATCTGGTACATTATGTGTGTGCATTCACCATCACCTTTCTGATACATTATCGTACGAATTCACAGTCCAAATTGCTTTTATGATATGATCATAGCATGAATAACCTTTCTGATACATTGTCATACACATTCCCAGTTCAGTTCGCTTTTAATAATATATCAATAGCATGAATTGTCTGAGTCAAGGATGCAATTTTTTGTTTTTTAATTTTGTAGCAAGGAAGTAAGCTACATGCATGAGCAAATGATGCGCCATTATCAACTCATGTCAGTTTCAAAAGAATCAAAGGACATGGAAGTTGAAAGTTGAAACATAAAGTGTGAATCATATAGAAAAATGAAAATGGATCGCAAGTGTAATAAGCCCAAGAAGACATATCCAAATTCATCCAACGGGAAAGGGGAAAATTACCCGATATTTTCACAGCACCAATGTTCCCTTGAAAAGTAGGAAGAACTGCCACAGCTGCAACTTCATCAATGCAACTGTCTTCCAATCAATGACATAAAGTAAGTGGACAGTTACAATTTTAAGTCATAGAAAATTCCCAAGTATATTAACAGAGAACAAGGTCGCCAATACAGGAAATTTTCGTACTTCTGTAAGTGAGTTTCCCAATACACATATTGCCAATCTTTACTATGTCTGTTGCAAACATATTTTGCTTCTCCATCTTCACTGGATGCAGTTATTTGCTTAATACCATGAGGCCACCGTGATTTGAATAGTGCCCTCCAAGTTTCATTGAAAATGTTTTTCCTGTGAGTTGAGATCTCTTCATGCAATAAAGGGACATCAGTTTGCTGTTGTCCCCCATAAGGTGTATTAAGTGATGAGATCTCCTTACTCCGATCATTGTTAGGATCATCAATTCTTGCACGTTTATGAGCAGATTTAGAACATTCATCCTCAACATCATGCCAGCCATTACATTCCAGTGACCTGATAAAAGATAGGTAAGCTTTCAGAATTACTTAATTGTTTAATCTAACCTTATAAGTATGATCTTATCAGTGATTTCAAAGGAAATTGATGGCACGTCAATCACTTTTTGGGTTTAAATGTGCCATTTTAATCATTAAAAAATAACAGCTCCTAGAACATTAAAATTTTAATAGCAAAAAAATCCATTTTTTTCATGAAAACAACTTGAATTAAACATGCTTTGAATTAAATTAATAACAGTAAACATGCGGTCTGGTTCTTGCCCCTGGTGTAAGCAGCGTGGAATATACACTTCTCTCTCTCTCTCTCTCTCTCTCTCTCCCCCTCTCTCTCTCCATGATCAGTTAAAACAAAAATGCTTATTGAAGAAAGGCCCACAATTGACTAAGAATGAGGCCATCCATAACTTAGGTCCTAAATCCTCATTAACACATAGAAATTCCATTATTACAAGTGCACATCCACATAAATGCATTCATGACATGGTAATGTAGAGTTGGTATATTTATAGGAGATTATCATAATGACCTATAACAGTGTTCTTATAACAAAGACGCTTATTGGAGAAAGGCCCACAAACTGACTAAAAATGAGGCTGTCAATATATTTGGTTCTAATTCCTAATTAGTACAGAGTAATCCTGTTATTGTAAGTACACCTATCCACATAAGTGCATCCATGGCCTGAAGAAAATGGAGTTCTGACACCAATACTTGGAAGACAATTCTTCAGTCAATTGCACCTCCGTGCATGCTTTAACATTAAATAGTGATAACTCCTAGTTCACTGTTCAAGACAAAAATAGTTCATAAGAACTTCAGAGTTTGTATACATACTGTCCAGTTGCATTCAAAACCTTATGCAACTTTTCTAAAGCAAGTGGCGGCAGGTGAATCACTAAGAAGTCAAATAAGTCGGGTGGAAGCTCAAACACGTTTGTGCAGTCATAATCACCTGAATGAAGGAAAAATATTTACGTGAATGACAATGACATACCGTATACTCGGACAATAAAAAACAAGAAAAAAGAGGAAGAGACTATTAATAGAACAAAGTATTGGCTCACAGCAACTACTAGAAAATTGAAATAAAAGGGTCAAAACTTACCATTGATAATGTTCAATGTTACGATCTTTGTACATAGTAACAACAATGACTCGCTTTTTCTCATGCCTAAAAAAAGACATTTATAAGATAAGATTCATTGAGACACAGCTGATACATAGAAGAGGATGAAACTGAAGAGGAACAAGATCATCGCAGGCCTGCAGAAAACCTTCAGACTAAATCATTAACTAAACGACTCTGAAGACACACACGGATGAAATAATTTTACTTAGATACACTAAATAACATGGTCTGTGATTGAGTTTGCAAGATATCTGCACACGTTTTTTTAGTAGCAGACTTGTGAATTATGGAAATAACTGCTATGTGTTCTCCAAATATAAGATAAAATAAGGATCAACAAAGAATTTTCTTCCCGAATATGTAAAACACTAGAATCTATGATATATATCAAATATTATGGTCCATATAGGTTAACAAGCGAAAACTCAGGGTGATAACATGAGTAACTTGCAAACTACGCCAAAATTACGACAGCCATCGCCTTTACGCCTTGGCTTTTCCTCGTCTTCTCCGACCGGACTCAGTAGCGTACCTGCCACCCGACTGGTGCTAGTCGCAGTTGAGCCATGAAGTTAATCTCCCTTTTCGCAATGAAACCCAACCATATTCGTCGTCATCATAACATATTGGTGATGACCAAAACAGGCATCCGTTATAATCTTCCTGCACGACCCCACTTGTGCTTCATCGGACACCAGCACATGGTCATCAGTAAGCAGCACATCCGACCAGCGATGACCATGATGACGCCGCTTTCAGTCTCTAGTCTCTACAATAGTCATCATGATGGCGACCAGTAACACTGCATGATTTGTGAGGGAAATCTTCTTTCGGCTCCAATCTCTAACCAGATGCTTCTCATACTACCAGAAACCGACCGTGTTTACGGTATAACCGAATCGGAAACTAGAGAATTCCGACCCACGATAACAGAATTTCATCGTAACCACGCTAGAGCCAATTAATCGATTGCTCAGCAATTCAAAAGATCCAGAACGAGGTATACCTGATTGAGATGCGATTGAATCGCGTCTTCCTTCCACCCTCCGAGCAATCTAGGGTTGGGCTCTTCTTGAAGCCTGCAAAGAAGCCATGGCGCAAACCCTAAGAATCGGTTCCCGCCTTCAACTGTGAAGAGTGAAACGGAGGGAACACTCTACGGCTTCCCTAGCGCGAAGACCGAAGGACGTGAGGATGAAACCGTTTCGATGGCGGCAAACTTTTCAATTGGGCCGTCGAACATATGACACACATCTTGGGGAAGGAAATTTTACAACAGAAAAAAAAAATTACAATGGTCCCCTTATTATGTGTTTATTTCCAAAATCTGCCTTACTGTGTGATATTTTCAAATTACTACTTTGGCACTCGACTGATTGCATGAAGCGGCTCAATCAATCTTATTTGTGGGGACATACATGATCGTCAGGGCCTCCATTTTAAAAACTTCAAAAATGTAAATTTAACAAAAAATAATAATTAAACGTATATACAAATTTTGAAAATTTTTATTGCAGTTCTTATTACAATTTTAAAATTAAAGTTTTACTAATCATTAATTTAAAATTTTAACATGGTGATGGATGTAAAGATGAACGAGTCCCCAAATATTTGTCACGTAATAGAATATAAAAGTTTAGTAAAAAATATTTCAAACGGTCAATGATAATCAAGTAACCTGCTCATACGTGAGACAATTGACAATTTTTTTAAAAGTACATCTCACCTGCAGGAACGGAGGTGCCCTTAAGAAAACTGTGTCCACCAACTTCATGATATCTAAGAAAGCGAACGATGGCAGACGCTTTTTCTACTTAAAAAAATGAAAATCTAATCCAAGCTTCCAGTCCGTCATGGTTGCAGTAGGCATTGTTAAAAAAAAAGATAAAATTTCAACTTTCAGAGCATTTCTAAATGTTATTTTTGTTATTATTTGAAAAACAGTTATATTTTGCACCGTTAAATTTGTAGGTTAAATCCTGGGTTATTACTAGTTTAAATTTAAAATTATGATGAAATTTTAAGATAAACTTAAGTTGAATTTAGATACTCTATATAATTTTTTTAAGTCATCGCAACATAGGTTTTTTCAATGAAACTGTTGATGGCCTGGTGTGGGCTTCCTCGGTCATCGCCGTGAAATTTGAGTCCAACTATATGTGCCAAAACCATCGGCCCTAATTCTAAAACCATGTTGAGCACTTACTTTTAGCACCAAAACTGGTTGTGCTAGACTTATATTTCTAACATGCTTTTAGAAACGGCGGCGATTGATCCAGGTATTGGTCACTGAAGCCCACCGAGGACCAGTCTTTTACAAGCAGTATTGAAGCAATATGAACAAAGAATGGAGCGACATCCATTAATTGATGAACTTTTAGGGGGAGCGTTTGTCAAACGCTGAAAAACCAAGGAAGTGAAAACCCTGACCCACTTCGCCTTATTAATAGAAAAATAAGGTTTGAAATCCAACTCCCAAGACATTCTATTTGTTTGGTCTCAGTCTGCCAGGAGATTGGAAAAGCGTAAACATCTGATTAACAATGGAATAACGAAATTTTGACGGTTAAATGACGTCCACTCAGTGGCCTAGTTTTAAGAGCAAGAATGTCGTTTCCTTGTTGATCTAAGAACGACACTGTTTTTGTTTTGTTATAAGAAACACAATATGATCATGAATATCATTTTTTAAAATTGATAACGAAACATTCCACATAATTACACCATGTGTGTGTTCTAATAATACAATGTTCTGGATGTCTTATTAAGAACAGACATGGAGCCAAAAAACTTGAATATGGCTCTATTTAGGCTCTTTAAATTAACGAAGCCTTTTACATTTTCTGAAACATAATTTCCACAAAATAAACAATTGGTGCAGTGGTTCATAATCTTTCCCTGCGTGGAGCTAGTTGCAAGTTCAAGCTCTTTCATCGCCACTGTCACTGTGATGTGAGTTCGGTCGATCCTAGTTATTTATAGAAAGTCCTGGTCACGATGGCAAGGCAGTTTTACGTCCAAATACTAATTTAGAAAGCCTCACATAGTGAAACGAGTGTGGAATTAAACACATCACAGTTAGACACGAAATTTGAAAGCCTGACATGGTGAAAGAAGTGTCGGTAATTAGAAAGTCTCAGCCTGCTGTCACTTGCTTTAAAAAAGTTGATTGATTTTTGAATGCAATTGTATACAGACTCTGAACTTCTTCTTACGAAATATTTTTATTTAGTGGAGGGATAAGATAGCCTGAACTAGGGTTCAGTATCGGCTTGAGGTTTGAACTTGAAAACACTAACTTAGGTCTACGGGTCAACCCAACGGAGCTCGGCTTAATATTTAATATTATTTTTATTTTAATAATATTATTATTTACGATACATTTTATATTAAAATAATTTTATTTATATTGTTTTTAAAATATATATTTTTTATTTTAATTGGGCGGATCAAGCCTAAGCTCAGGTTTCGCTTATAAATTGGTTCGATCCGATGCCGAGCCCCAACCGCGCGCGCATGTGTGCCCCGCCAAAAGCAGGGAAGGGGCGACAGAGAACGACGATACTGGTGGATGAACACCGACGACGACCTATAGTTCTTGCCTCCTTGGAGACGGGCCTCAAGAACATCGCAGAGAGGCAGGCCTCCTCCTCTACTGCTTCATCCCCTTCTCCTGCCTTGTCGCCGATCAAGAATCCATCGCACCTTCTCCCATCCCGTCGCGGATCAAGAATCCATTGCAGCTTCTCTCGTCCCCTCGCCGATCAAGAATCCATAGCAGCTTCTCCCGTCCCGTCGCTGATAAAAAATCCATCCCGTTTACCTTCCCCTTTCAAAGGGCTCTCCATCAACATCTTTTGGCATTCCCCTGGGAAGATCGCTGCAGAATCCCCCTAAAATACTGTAAGACATATCCCCCTCACTCTCACGTTCTCCCTCTCTATCTTTCCCTGTGCATGTAATTGTCTTCATCGCTGTCGTCGTCTTCGTCTTCTTCCCTCGAGAAATTGTTCGTTACTCAAGGTTTCAAACCCTTTGCGATCTGCTGTGGCTAAAATTCCTTCGAGCCATCGTCAGCTTCGCTGCCGTCCTCGTCTTTAAGAAATTCTTGGCTCCTTTGTGGTTATGGGTTTCTCAAACCCAAGGCAATACTGCTTCTCCTGAAATGCGTTCATATCACATTCACATCATCTTGCTGTATGAAGATTTTCAAACACTGGCCCCGTCATCTGCCTTGTCAATAATTTTGAGGAACGAAGAAGAGGACCTCTCTCCGCGCGTTTTTTTGAATTTCACTGCGGGTTCTCTCGCCCCTCACTCTCTTCCATTTCCGTCCCTCTCTTTATCTTCATCCGCGTCATTCAACCGCCGCATCGACGACACGCGCTCGCCGCTGCACGAGGTACTCCCCTCTCTCTCTCGCTCTCTTTCTTTCTCTCTCTCAATCTCGCTCAGCGCGACACCCTCGCTGGCGAGCGAAGGAACCCTCTGGGCGAGGGTTTCAGAAGCCCATCGCTCAAAGCGAGAGCAAGGGTTTCAGAAGCCCATCGTCATGGTTTTCCGAGCGAGGGTTTTCTGTTCCCGCTCAGAGTGAGGTTTCTAACCTTCGCTAAACGACCTTCCGCCAGTTTCAGACGGACCCAGCGCCCTCGGGCTCCACGGCTCTGTACGGCACCACCACCGTCTGTCTATGTCTTTGCTCTTTGCTGCTGCAGCTCTGTTTCCAGCGCTCCGCCTAATCGCTGCTAGTATGTATTCCTTCCTCTGACACACACACACACACACACACTGTCTCTCACAAAGTCTCATCTCACCCATCGCCCCTCTCTCTCACAGTGGCCCTCCACCGCTCTTACGGTTTGGGTTTTGGGATTGCTTCCAAAAGGTAAGACCAAAGAGATAGTCTACTTTCACTTCTATCTATTGCTGCATCTCAATTTGAAATGATCATATCGTGGTAATTTTTTTTCGTTGATCCGAAGGTTGCGAAACTGAATATTGCCGCTTATCCTCATACTAGTATTAGTACCAGTAACAGTAATAGCCGAAATTGTTTCTATTAAGTTTTTTGTATCTCTGTGTCATAATTCTTTTTGGGCTACCATGCCGTTCAAGGTGCATATGCGTTCTGCTCCTGCTCACTTCTACATTGGTATCCATGTCATGAAAATTGGTTGTTGATTTGGAAATGATGTGTGGTTGTGTGCTTGAGAACATATATGACAAAGAGTGATGCCTTGTTTGGGATTGAAGCATAAAATTCTGCTGATTTTGCAGGATAGAGAACATATATGATCTAGAGTGATGCCTTGATTGGAATTGAAGTACAAAATTTTTTCCCAGCTGCCACACGTGAATATGCTCCATTAGTGGATGCGGTATGGAAAGACCCTGCTCAGCTTGCAGTTACCTGTGTTTTGTTTTTCTTTTTTTCTTCTTTTTCTTCTTTTTTCAAGTGCATGATCTTGCTATCTGTGATTTTGAATGGTAACACTTCTGCTGCATGATGGAGAACATCTATGTATGTAAGACTGTATGCTAGATAGGTGTGATTAGGCACTTACCATTTGCATAGCCTAGAAGCTAGTTATTTCAGTGGTAGTTGCTTCTTGGTAGATAGCAGAATATGTGTTCATGATGTATGTGGTAATACTACAATATGAGTGAATGTGAGTCTGTTGTTGAATAGAAAATTGTTTAGCTATACTTGCAGTCTTGCACTAGGTAATTTTTTGGCTAAAAGCACAAGAGATTCTATCTTGTCCCAACCAGTTATGGTTGTGTTTGTAGCTTTCTAGTTATATCATTTGGCTATTTATGTGTGATTTCATTACTGTGAAAGCTAAACTTTCCTGTTGTTTTTTTTTCTAATATTTAGGTCTTTGATGCTTCAGAATGTTTTTCGTGCTCCTTGAACCTATGTAAGCATGTCTCTAAGTGGTATAAAGGGAATTAGTGAGTTGCAGAATATATCTTCCTTGTAAGAGCATTTTTTTACACACCATAATTGCAGAATTTTCTTTTGCTCTATGTTAATTGATTTCACCTCTATTTCATGCTGACTTCATGTTCCTCATGTTAGTTGCTCTATGAGAATTGTGGGCATCATATTTTCTGTGCAAATTGGCTTATTATTGATGTTTGATCATTACTGATGATTATAGCTGATGTTTGGTGAGTCATGCATTAGTTGCATCACTGATGACCAATCAGTGATGCATTTCCTACATCATTGAAACTCTGGTCATCAGTTATGCACTTCCCTTCATCATTGAAACACTAGCAGGATATGTAGTGGCATGCTTTGCGATGGAGCTACTCCATCACTTATAACATTTAGTGATGCATTGTTTGCATGAAGAAATGTTTGTTTTCTTGTAGTGACAATTTTAGATTCTATAGTTTATTTTAATTCTCGATGGCATGGATGTTTTCCTTGTTGAAGTATTTGTCTAATCATGTGCATTCAATGTTTATGCATAATGTTAAGTTTGCTTTCTGTTTTCTTATTTCAGAGTAATGTGCAAGCTAAAATTTAGGTTCAAAATTGTATGATGTGCTAACTAGTACAATTCTAGACGCTAATAAGTTATCACATGTCCTTGTAAATTCCTCCATAAGGAGGGAAATATACTCCAAGTCACAACACAAAACTTGGTAAATTCTGACAAAGGGGTAAATGCTCACAAGGGAGATAAACAAGAGAGGATGGTGCCGGAAACACTTAAAAAATTATTGTAAGAATACTTGAAAGTACTAAGAGGAATAGTCTTCAAAAGGGATCAATCCCCTATATATATATAAAACAGATCTTCCGTGCTAGCTATTGGAAGTTATCCAATGGCTCTAAATAGAGCTGTTGGAACCTTCAACAGCTAGTTGATTTTGATCGAAGACCAAAAAGAAAAGGAAAATATAGAAAACAATAGAAGTAGAGAATACAAAAAATATTTATACTAAAACTTCTATTCTAAGTACACTTACGGTATGTATACCAAAGTAAACACACACTCACAGAATAAATATAAAATTAAAATACACTTAGTATGTCTATTTTAACAGTCTTCAGCAGGTTATTTTACTGTGTTCTACATTTATTTACGTTTGTTTTGCTTATTTAAGTTGACAAGTTTCACTTTGCCCTTAAAAATATGATTTTTGAAAATAAGTTGTGCTTCCCTTGTCTTCTTTTACCAAATATTTGTGAAACCTTGGAAATCTTTTTGCATTATATTGTCTGCTTTTTAAAAGTTTTCACTTAAAAAATTATAAAATTTCAAAATTATGACAATTTTCATGATTGTTGAACCAAGTGTTTGAAACATTCAAACTTCTTTGGATTTTTTAAATCCTTGACATTGATGAACATTAACGAGATTTTTAAGTCATATATATGTCCAAACTTGGAAGGAAAATTCTCATCAGACTTAAATTTATAAAGATTTACATCAAACTTTTTTAAAAAAACGTTCTTGATTTTGTATGACATTAGTATATATGTGCAAACTTGTGATTTTTTTTTTATTGAAGTCAACTTTTTTAAAAACAATTCCTAACATGGCATGAAATTTTACCAAGCTCTTTAAGTAGCATCCAACAATGCATTTTTCTTTTGTTGCCAAATATTCCTAAAGCTTCCTAGCTTTTTATGTTTATTTTGTACCTTTCTTAAAGATTTCACCTAAAATATTGTAAGTCACAAATTTTTAAAATTTTCAAATAAATGAACGTTTTTTTCTCTAATTTTCTTGACTTTTGAACAAAAAGTTCATGCATTTCAAACTTTTTGGAACTTTTTTTAAATCATTGTAATTCATAAGCATTCCTGAAGTTTTGAAGTTATATATGTTTGCTAATTTGTGAGAAAATTATCATCAAACTTTTTTTCAAGATTTTTTTCAATATTTTATGAACATTTCAAACTAGCATGCACTTTTCCTTTTTTTGCCAAATGTTTGTCAATGTTTCCTAGTTCTTTTCAAAACTTATTATGTGCTATTTCTACCAAAATATGTTAAAAGTATCATAAATTTTTTCAATTTTTGATTTTTTTGTCAACATTTATTTTTCTAAAATTTTGATGATTTCAACTAAGAGTTGAAAATATTTAAATTTTTTTTGAGCTTTTTAAAACTTTTGCACTCATTAACAATTTTGTAAAAGGCATATCGGTTAGGTCGACCTTTACTTGTATTGTAATATATCGTAAAATAATTGTTAATTAAAAAGTCAGAAAAGATCATGAAAAATAGAAAGAATTAAAAATCTAACAAAATTATGATTAGTGTGTTTTTTTTAATATAAAAAAGTTATCCCTTACACAATTAACATTTATGATTCACCATTCTTAGTAACAAAACATTAGTAAAATAAAGTTTAAAAGTTTTTTACGCCATATGAAAAACATAGAAATTGTTTACCATCAAATGAGAGTTGAATTAAGTAGCTTCATGACTATTGTCAACCAATATGATAATAATCCTCTTCTTCATCTTCATACTCATAAATTCAAATTGACATTTGAGACATAAATTCCAAGTGAGACAAAAATTCCAAATTCAAATTCATTGTCTGAAGTGGATTAGATTGGACCACTGATCTCGATCCGAGAGCCAAAATTCAAATCCAACTTTTTACATCAGATCAGATTGGACCTTTGATCTAGACCCAAGATCCAAAATTAAAATCTAACATCTAAACTAGAGCATATTGGACCTCTTATTGAAATTCAATGTCTAAAGCGAATCAGTTTAAGCCTCTAACCCAAATCATTGATCCCAAACCAAAATCTGCTGCCTAACACAAAATAGATCAGACCACTGATTCAAATCGGGTATTTCAATCTGACTTCAACACTTTCTCTTGGTCACATCACACCTTTTTATCAAAATTCCCATCCGACATCTATGGCATTGCTATGATATTATTTCTCATCAAATAAATTTGCATATATGATTGTACATGGAAAGTTGAAATCTTTATCAATTGGACAAAGATTATTTTCAAGACTAATGTCCTTTCAAGTTGTTTATTGAGATGCTTGGGAGATCACTACATCATGCCGAAAAAGTGGATCATAGATCCTGATCCTACACTGAAATACAAATCCAAGCACAACATGTAAATATAAGATCATATTAGACTTGTGATCTATACTCGTTGCAAAATCCAAATCCAACAACTAAAGGTGGATAGGTAAGACCTCTGGTCCAGACCCAAGATATAAATCAGGTTAAGCGTCTTATTCAAATAATTGATTTCAAAACAAAATCCAACACTTAAGCAGGACAGATCAGACCTCTGTCCCGAACCCATGATCTGAATTTCAACACCTATACCGGATCAGATGAGACCCTTGATCCAAATTCAACGTCTTAATTGAATCAGATTAAGCCGGATCAGATTAGACTTCTGATTCAAAGAGATTTTAAATACAAGTTCAACACTTTGTCCGGGTCAGATCAAACCTCTGATCCAAATTTCCATATGACATCTTGTATCATTTCTATGATATTCTTTGAATCTTTCTCATCAAATAAATGTTGGAGGTATGGTTGACGGTTTGAGAAGTTGATTGTAGACTATTTTAGAAAAAGAGATGTATAATATATGAACAATTTGTGATTTTCAATGATTCATTGGATTGTTTTTCCAAGAAGATTGATATGAATATTTGATTCATGGATTAGGATATTCCAACATTAGATAATTATCTTTGATGTTCCACATTCAAAGATTTTGTATTACATATTTCATATGTAATAATTGTACATGAAAAATTAAAATCCTTATTTTTAGGATAATGATCATTTTCATTACTTACGACCTTTCAACTTGTTGCCCACAAGATGCTGAAAAGTGGATTGTAGATCAGGATCATAGACATAAATCCAAACCCTAGTACAACATCTAAATCAGATCATATTAGGCACGTTGTCTAGACTCTAGTTGTAAACACCTAAAGCCGGACAGATCACACCTTTGTCCCGGGCCCATGATGCGAATTTCAACATCTATACCGGATCAGATGAGACCCCTGATCCAAATTCAATGTCTTAATTGAATCAGATTATGCTTCTAATCCAAAACATTTGTCCCAAAGGCAGACAGATAAGACCTCTGGTCCATACCCAAGATATAAATCATGTTCAACGTCTTATTCAAATCAGTGATTCCAAACCAAAATCCAACACTTAAGCCGAATCAGATTAGGCTTCAGATTCAAATCGAGATTTTAAATCCGAGTTCAACACCTTGTCCGGGTCAGATCAGACCTCTGATCCAAATTCCCATATGACATCCTGTATCATTTCTATGATCTTCTTTCTCATCAAATAAATGTTGGAGGTATGGTTGACAGTTCGAGAAGTTGATTGTAGACTATTTTAGAAAAAGAGATGTGTAATATATGAACAATTTGTGATCTTCAATGATTCATTGGATTGTTTTTTCAAAAAGATTGATATGAATATTTGAGTCATGGATTAGGATATTCCAACCTTAGATAATTATCTTTGATGTTCCACATTCAAAGATTTTGTATTACATATTTTACGTGTAATAATTGCACATGAAAAATTAAAATCCTTATTTTGAGGACAAAGATCATTTTCATTACTTACGACCTTTCTAGTTGTTTTTTGGGATGCTTAGTATATCACCCACAATATGCTGAAAAGTGGATTGTAGATTAGGATCATAGACATAAATCCAAACCCTAGTATGACATCTAAATAAGATCATATTAGACATGTTGTCTAGACTTTAGTTGCAAACACCTAAAGCGGGACAGATCAGACCTCTGTTCCGGACCCATGATCTGAATTTCAATGTCTATACCGGATCATATGAGACCCCTGATCCAAATTCAACGTCTTAATTGAATCAGATTAAGCCTCTAATCCAAAGCATTTGTCCCAAATCAAAATCCAGCACCTAAAACGAATCAGATTAGACCTCTGATTCAAATAGAGAATTTAAATATGAGTTCAATAGCTTATTCAGGTCAGATCAGATTTCTGATCCAAACTCCCAGTATGTCATTGTGTATCATTAGTATGATATTCTTTCTCATCAAATAAATGTTGGATGTATGATTGGTAGTTCGGGAAGTTGATTGTGGTCGATTTTAGAAAAAGAGATGTATACTATATGAACAATTATTCTTTGGATAATGTTGTCAAGATGATAGATATAGATATTTGAACCAAAGATTGGGATATTCCAACCTTGAACAATTATTTTTGATGTCCCTTATTCCAAGATTTTTTATTGAATATTTTTTATGCTATAATTGTACATAGAAAATTGAAATCTTTACCAATTGGACAAAGATCATTTGCATTACTCATGTCCTTTCAACTTGTTGATTGAGATGCTTAGGAGATCACCCGCATGATGCCGAAAATGGGATCATAGATCCCGATCCTACACTTAGACGCAAATCGAAGCACAACATTTAAAAATAAGATCATATAAGACTTGTGATCTACACTCGTTGCAAAATCCAAATCCAACACCTAAAGGCAGACAAAGGATTAGACCTCTGGTCCAGACCCAAGATATAAATAAGCTTTAACGTCTTATTCAAATCAGTGATTCCAAACCAAAATTCAACACTTAAGCCGGATCGGATTAGACTTCTGATTCAAAGAGATTTTAAATGCAAGTTCAACACCTTGTTCGGGTCAGATCAGACCTCTGATCCAAATTTCCTTATGACATCTTGTATCATTTCTATGATATTCTTTCTCATCAAATAAATGTTGGAGGTATGGTTGACGGTTTGAGAAGTTGATTCTAGACTATTTTAGAAAAAGAGATGTATAATATATGAACAATTTGTGATTCTCAATGATTCATTGGATTGTTTTTCCAAGAAGATTGATTAGAATATTTGATTCATGGATTAGGATATTCCAACGTTAGATAATTATCTATGATTGGTAGTTCGGGAAGTTGATTGTGGTCGATTTTAGAAAAAGAGATGTATACTAGATGAACAATTTATGATATTCAATTATTCTTTGGATAATGTTGTCAAGAGGATTGATATAAATATTTGGAGAAAAGATTTGTATATTCCTACCTTGAACAATTATCTTTGATGTCCCCTATACCAAGATTTTTTTATTGAATATTTCTTATGCAATAATTGTTCATAGAAAATTGAAATCTTTATCCATTGTACAAAGATCATTTGCATTACTCATGTCCTTTCAACTTGTTGATTGAGATGCTTAGGCGATCACCCACATGATGCCGAAAAGTGGATCATAGATCCCGATCCTACACTTAAATGCAAATCGAAGCACAACATTCAAATATAAGATCATATTAGACTTGTGATCTACACTCGTTGCAAAATCCAAATCCAACACCTAAAGGCGGACAGATAAGACCTCTGGTCCAGACCCAAGATATAAATCATGTTCAACGTCTTATTCAAATCAGTGATTCCAAACCAAAATCCAACACTTAAGCCGAATCAGATTAGGCTTATGATTCAAATCGATATTTTAAATCCGAGTTCAACACGTTCTCCGGGTCAGATCAGACCTCTGATCCAAATTCCCTTATGACATCTTGTATCATTTCTATGATCTTCTTTCTCATCAAATAAATGTTGGAGGTGTGGTTGACAGTTTGAAAAGTTGATTGTAGACTATTTTAGAAAAAGAGATGTGTAATATATGAACAATTTGTGATCTTCAATGATTCATTGGATTGTTTTTCCAAGAAGATTGTTATGAATATTTGATTCATGGATTAGGATATTCCAACGTTAGATAATTATCTTTGATGTTCCACATTCAAAGATTTTGTATTACATATTTCATATGTAATAATTGTACATGAAAAATTAAAATCCTTATTTTTTGGACAATGATCATTTTCATTCAACTTGTTTTTTTGGATGCTTAGTATATTGCCCACAAGATGCTGAAAAGTGAATTGTCGATTAGGATCATAGACATAAATCCAAACACTAGTACAACATCTAAATAAGATCGTATTAGACATGTTGTCTAGACTCTAGTTGCAAACACCTAAAGCCGGACAGATCAGACCTCTGTTCTGGACCCATGATCTCAATTTCAACATCTATACCGGATCAGATGAGACCATTGATCCAAATTCAACGTCTTAATTGAATCATATTAAGCCTCTAATCCAAAGCATTTGTCACAAATCAAAATTCAACACCTAAGACGGATCAGATTAGACCTCTGATTCAATTCGATAATTTAAATATGAGTTCAACTGCTTATCCGGGTCAGATCAGACCTCTGATCCAAAGTCCCAATATGTCAGTATCGTTAGTATGATATTCTTTCTCATCAAATAAATGTTGGATCTATGATTGGTTGTTCGGGAAGTTGATTGTGGTCGATTTTAGAAAAAGAGATGTATCCTAGATGAACAATTTATGATATTCAATTTTTCTTTGGATAATGTTGTCAAGAGGATAGATATAAATATTTGGAGAAAAGATTGAGATATTCCGACCTTGAACAATTATCTTTGATGTCCCCTATTCCAAGATTTTTTTATTGAATATTTCTTATGCAATAATTGTTCATAGAAAATTGAAATCTTTATCCATTGGACAAAGATCATTTGCATTACTCATGTCCTTTCAACTTGTTGATTGAGATGCTTAGGCGATCACCCACATGATGCCGAAAAGTGGATCATAGATCCCGATCCTACAGTTAAATGCAAATCGAAGCACAACATTCAAATATAAGATCATATTAGACTTGTGGTCTACACTCGTTGCAAAATTCAAATCCAACACCTAAAGGCGGACAGATAAGACCTCTGGTCCATACCCAAGATATAAATCATGTTCAACGTCTTTTTCAAGTCAGTGATTCTAAACCAAAATCCAACATTGAAGCCGAATCAGATTAGGCTTCTGATTCAAATCGAGATTTTAAATCCGAGTTCAACACGTTCTCCGGGTCAGATCAGACCTCTGATCTAAATTCGCATATGACATCTTGTATCATTTCTATGATCTTCTTTCTCATCAAATAAATGTTGGAGGTATGGTTGACAGTTCGAGAAGTTGATTGTAGACTATTTTAGAAAAAGAGATGTGTAATATATGAACAATTTGTGATCTTCAATGATTCATTGGATTGTTTTTCCAAGAAGATTGTTATGAATATTTGATTCATGGATTAGGATATTCCAACGTTAGATAATTATCTTTGATGTTCCACATTCAAAGATTTTGTATTACATATTTCATATGTAATAATTGTACATGAAAAATTAAAATCCCTATTTTTTGGACAATGATCATTTTCATTCAACTTGTTTTTTTGGATGCTTAGTATATTGCTCACAAGATGCTGAAAAGTGAATTGTCGATTAGGATCATAGACATAAATCCGAACCCTATTACAACATCTAAATAAGATCATATTAGACATGTTGTCTAGACTCTAGTTGCAAACACCTAAAGCCGGACAGATCAGACCTCTGTTCTGGACCCATGATCTCAATTTCAACATCTATACCGGATCAGATGAGACCCTTGATCCAAATTCAACGTCTTAATTGAATCATATTAAGCCTCTAATCCAGAGCATTTGTCACAAATCAAAATCCAACACCTAAGACGGATCAGATTAGACCTTTGATTCAATTCGATAATTTAAATATGAGCTCAACTGCTTATTCGGGTCAGATCAGACCTCTGATCCGAAGTCCCAATATGTCATTGTGTATCGTTAGTATGGTATTCTTTCTCATCAAATAAATGTTTGATCTATGATTGGTTGTTCGGGAAGTTGATTGTGGTCGATTTTAGAAAAAGAGATGTATACTAGATGAACAATTTATGATATTCAATTATTCTTTGGATAATGTTGTCAAGAGGATAGATATAAGTATTTGGAGAAAAGATCTGAACAATTATCTTTGATGTCCCTTATACCAAGATTTTTTTATTGAATATTTCTTATGCAATGATTGTTCATAGAAAATTGAAATCTTTATCCATTGGACAAAGATCATTTGCATTACTCATGTCCTTTCAACTTGTTGATTGAGATGCTTAGGCGATCACCCACATGATGCCGAAAAGTGGATCATAGATCCCGATCCTACAGTTAATTGCAAATCGAAGCACAACATTCAAATATAAGATCATATTAGACTTGTGATCTACACTCGTTGCAAAATCCAAATCCAACACCTAAAGGCGGACAGATAAGACCTCTGGTTCAGACCCAAGATATAAATCATGTTCAACGTCTTATTCAAATCAGTGATTCCAAAGCAAAATCCAACACTTAAGCCGAATCAGATTGGGCTTCTGATTCAAATCGAGATTTTAAATCCGAGTTCAACACCTTGTCCGGGTCACAGATCAGATCTCTGATCTAAATTCCCATACGACATCTTGTATCATTTCTATGATCTTCTTTCTCATCAAATAAATGTTAGAGGTATGGTTGACCGTTCGAGAAGTTGATTGTAGACTATTTTAGAAAAAGAGATGTGTAATATATGAACAATTTGTGATCTTCAATGATTCATTGGATTGTTTTTCCAAGAAGATTGTTATGAATATTTGATTCATGGATTAGGATATTCCAACGTTAGATAATTATCTTTGATGTTCCACATTCAAAGATTTTGTATTACATATTTCATATGTAATAATTGTACATGAAAAATTAAAATCCTTATTTTTTGGACAATGATCATTTTCATTCAACTTGTTTTTTTGGATGCTTAGTATATTGCCCACAAGATGCTGAAAAGTGAATTGTCGATTAGGATCATAGACATAAATCCAAACACTAGTACAACATCTAAATAAGATCATATTAGACATGTTGTCTAGACTCTAGTTGCAAACACCTAAAGCCGGACAGATCAGACCTGTTCTGGACCCATGATCTCAATTTCAACATCTATACCGGATCAGATGAGACCCTTGATCCAAATTCAACGTCTTAATTGAATCATATTAAGCCTCTAATCCAGAGCATTTGTCACAAATCAAAATCCAACACCTAAGACGGATCAGATTAGACCTCTGATTCAATTCGATAATTTAAATATGAGCTCAACTGCTTATCCGTGTCAGATCAGACCTCTGATCCAAAGTCCCAATATGTCTTTGTGTATCGTTAGTATGATACTCCTTCTCATCAAATAAATGTTGGATCTATGATTGGTTGTTCGGGAAGTTGATTGTGGTCGATTTTAGAAAAAGAGATGTATACTAGATGAACAATTTATGATATTCTATTATTCTTTGGATAAGGTTGTCAAGAGGATAGATATAAGTATTTGGAGAAAAGATTGGGATATTCCTACCTTGAACAATTATCTTTGATGTCCCCTATACCAAGATTTTTTTTATTGAATATTTCTTATGCAATAATTGTTCATAGAAAATTGAAATCTTTATCCATTGGACAAAGATCATTTGCATTACTCATGTCCTTTCAACTTGTTGATTGAGATGCTTAGGCGATCACCCACATGATGCCGAAAAGTGGATCATAGATCCCGATCCTACACTTAAATGCAAATCGAAGCACAACATTCAAATATAAGATCATATTAGACTTGTGATCTACACTCGTTGCAAAATCCAAATTCAACACCTAAAGGCGGACAGATAAGACCTCTGGTCCAGACCCAAGATATAAATCATGTTCAACGTCTTATTCAAATCAGTGATTCCAAACCAAAATCCAAGACTTAAGCCTAATCAGATTAGGCTTATGATTCAAATCGATATTTTAAATCCGAGTTCAACACGTTCTCCGGGTCAGATCAGACCTATGATCCAAATTCCCTTATGACATCTTGTATCATTTCTATGATCTTCTTTCTCATCAAATAAATGTTGGAGGTGTGGTTGACAGTTTGAAAAGTTGATTGTAGACTACTTTAGAAGAAGAGATGTGTAATATATGAACAATTTGTGATCTTCAATGATTCATTGGATTGTTTTTCCAAGAAGATTGTTATGAATATTTGATTCATGGATTAGGATATTCCAACGTTAGATAATTATCTTTGATGTTCCACATTCAAAGATTTTGTATTACATATTTCATATGTAATAATTCTACATGAAAAATTAAAATCCTTATTTTTTGGACAATGATCATTTTCGTTCAACTTGTTTTTTTGGATGCTTAGTATATTGCCCACAAGATGCTGAAAAGTGAATTGTCGATTAGGATCATAGACATAAATCCAAACACTAGTACAACATCTAAATAAGATCATATTAGACATGTTGTCTAGACTCTAGTTGCAAACACCTAAAGCCGGACAGATCATACCTCTGTTCTGGACCCATGATCTCAATTTCAACATCTATACCAGATCAGATGAGACCCTTGATCCAAATTCAACGTTTTAATTGAATCATATTAACCCTCTAATCCAAAGCATTTGTCACAAATCAAAATCCAACACCTAAGACGGATCAAATTAGACCTCTGATTCAATTCGATAATTTAAATATGAGTTCAACTGCTTATCCGGGTCAGATCAGACCTCTGATCCAAAGTCCCAATATGTCATTGCGTATCGTTAGTATGATATTCTTTCTCATCAAATAAATGTTGGATCTATGATTGGTTGTTCGGGAAGTTGATTGTGGTCGATTTTAGAAAAAGAGATGTATACTAGATGAACAATTTATGATATTCAATTATTCTTTGGATAATGTTGTCAAGAGGATTGATATAAATATTTGGAGAAAAGATTGGGATATTCCTACCTTGAACAATTATCTTTGATGTCCCCTATACCAAGATTTTTTTATTGAATATTTCTTATGCAATAATTGTTCATAGAAAATTGAAATCTTTATCCATTGGACAAAGATCATTTGCATTACTCATGTCCTTTCAACTTGTTGATTGAGATGCTTAGGCGATCACACACATGATGCCGAAAAGTGGATCATAGATCCCGATCCTACACTTAAATGCAAATCGAAGCACAACATTCAAATATAAGATCATATTAGACTTGTGATCTACACTCGTTGCAAAATCCAAATCCAACACCTAAAGGCGGACAGACAAGACCTCTGGTCCATACCCAAGATATAAATGATGTTCAACGTCTTATTCAAATCAGTGATTCCAAACCAAAATCCAACACTTCAACCGAATCAGATTAGGCTTCTGATTCAAATCGATATTTTAAATCCGAGTTCAACACGTTCTCCGGGTCAGATCAGACCTCTGATCTAAATTCGCATATGACATCTTGTATCATTTCTATGATCTTCTTTCTCATCAAATAAATGTTGGAGGTATGGTTGACAGTTCGAGAAGTTGATTGTAGACTATTTTAGAAAAAGAGATGTGTAATATATGAACAATTTGTGATCTTCAATGATTCATTGGATTGTTTTTCCAAGAAGATTGTTATGAATATTTGATTCATGGATTAGGATATTCCAATGTTAGATAATTATCTTTGATGTTCCACATTCAAAGATTTTGTATTACATATTTCATATGTAATAATTGTACATGAAAAATTAAAATCTTTATTTTTTGGACAATGATCATTTTCATTCAACTTGTTTTTTTGGATGCTTAGTATATTGCCCACAAGATGCTGAAAAGTGAATTGTCGATTAGGTTCATAGACATAAATCCAAACTCTAGTACAACATATAAATAAGATCATATTAGACATGTTGTCTAGACTCTAGTTGCAAACACCTGAAGCCGAACAAATCAGACCTCTGTTCTGGACCCATGATCTCAATATCAACATCTATACCGAATCAGATGAGACCCTTGATCCAAATTCAACGTCTTAATTGAATCATATTAAGCCTCTAATCCAAAGCATTTGTCACAAATCAAAATCCAACACCTAAGACGGATCAGATTAGACCTCTGATTCAATTCGATAATTTAAATATGAGTTCAACTGCTTATCCGGGTCAGATCAGACCTCTGATCCAAAGTCCCAATATGTCATTGTGTATCGTTAGTATGATATTCTTTCTCATCAAATAAATGTTGGATCTATGATTGGTTGTTCGGGAAGTTGATTGTGGTCGATTTTAGAAAAAGAGATGTATCCTAGATGAACAATTTATGATATTCAATTTTTCTTTGGATAATGTTGTCAAGAGGATAGATATAAATATTTGGAGAAAAGATTGAGATATTCCGACCTTGAACAATTATCTTTGATGTCCCCTATTCCAAGATTTTTTTATTGAATATTTCTTATGCAATAATTGTTCATAGAAAATTGAAATCTTTATCCATTGGACAAAGATCATTTGCATTACTCATGTCCTTTCAACTTGTTGATTGAGATGCTTAGGCGATCACCCACATGATGCCGAAAAGTGGATCATAGATCCCGATCCTACAGTTAAATGCAAATCGAAGCACAACATTCAAATATAAGATCATATTAGACTTGTGGTCTACACTCGTTGCAAAATTCAAATCCAACACCTAAAGGTGGACAGATAAGACCTCTGGTCCATACCCAAGATATAAATCATGTTCAACGTCTTTTTCAAGTCAGTGATTCTAAACCAAAATCCAACATTGAAGCCGAATCAGATTAGGCTTCTGATTCAAATCGAGATTTTAAATCCGAGTTCAACACGTTCTCCGGGTCAGATCAGACCTCTGATCTAAATTCGCATATGACATCTTGTATCATTTCTATGATCTTCTTTCTCATCAAATAAATGTTGGAGGTATGGTTGACAGTTCGAGAAGTTGATTGTAGACTATTTTAGAAAAAGAGATGTGTAATATATGAACAATTTGTGATCTTCAATGATTCATTGGATTGTTTTTCCAAGAAGATTGTTATGAATATTTGATTCATGGATTAGGATATTCCAACGTTAGATAATTATCTTTGATGTTCCACATTCAAAGATTTTGTATTACATATTTCATATGTAATAATTGTACATGAAAAATTAAAATCCTTATTTTTTGGACAATGATCATTTTCATTCAACTTGTTTTTTTGGATGCTTAGTATATTGCCCACAAGATGCTGAAAAGTGAATTGTCGATTAGGATCATAGACATAAATCCAAACACTAGTACAACATCTAAATAAGATCATATTAGACATGTTGTCTAGACTCTAGTTGCAAACACCTAAAGCCGGACAGATCAGACCTCTGTTCTGGACCCATGATCTCAATTTCAACATCTATACCAGATCAGATGAGACCCTTGATCCAAATTCAACGTCTTAATTGAATCATATTAAGCCTCTAATCCAAAGCATTTGTCACAAATCAAAATCCAACACCTAAGACAGATCAGATTAGACCTCTGATTCAATTCGATAATTTAAATATGAGTTCAACTGCTTATCTGGGTCAGATCAGACCTCTGATCCAAAGTCCCAATATGTCATTGTGTATCGTTAGTATGATATTCTTTCTCATCAAATAAATGTTTGATTTATGATTGGTTGTTCGGGAAGTTGATTGTGGTCGATTTTAGAAAAAGAGATGTATACTAGATGAACAATTTATGATATTCAATTATTCTTTGGATAATGTTGTCAAGAGGATAGATATAAGTATTTGGAGAAAAGATTGGGATATTCCTACCTTGAACAATTATCTTTGATGTCCCCTATACCTATACCAAGATTTTTTTATTGAATATTTCTTATGCAATAATTGTTCATAGAAAATTGAAATCTTTATCCATTGGACAAAGATCATTTGCATTACTCATGTCCTTTCAACTTGTTGATTGAGATGCTTAGGCGATCACACACATGATGCCGAAAAGTGGATCATAGATCCCGATCCTACACTTAAATGCAAATCGAAGCACAACATTCAAATATAAGATCATATTAGACTTGTGATCTACACTCGTTGCAAAATCCAAATCCAACACCTAAAGGCGGACAGACAAGACCTCTGGTCCATACCCAAGATATAAATGATGTTCAACGTCTTATTCAAATCAGTGATTCCAAACCAAAATCCAACACTTAAACCGAATCAGATTAGGCTTCTGATTCAAATCGATATTTTAAATCCGAGTTCAACACGTTCTCCGGGTCAGATCAGACCTCTGATCCAAATTCCCTTATGACATCTTGTATAATTTCTACGATCTTCTTTCTCATCAAATAAATGTTGGAGGTGTGGTTGACAGTTCGAAAAGTTGATTGTAGACTATTTTAGAAAAAGAGATGTGTAATATATGAACAATTTGTGATCTTCAATGATTCATTGGATTGTTTTTCCAAGAAGATTGTTATGAATATTTGATTCATGGATTAGGATATTCCAACGTTCGATAATTATCTTTGATGTTCCACATTCAAAGATTTTATATTACATATTTCATATGTAATAATTGTACATGAAAAATTAAAATCTTTATTTTTTGGACAATGATCATTTTCATTCAACTTGTTTTTTTGGATGCTTAGTATATTGCCCACAAGATGCTGAAAAGTGAATTGTCGATTAGGATCATAGACATAAATCCAAACACTAGTACAACATCTAAATAAGATCATATTAGACATGTTGTCTAGACTCTAGTTGCAAACACCTAAAGCCGGACAGATCAGACCTCTGTTCTGGACCCATGATCTCAATTTCAACATCTATACCAGATCAGATGAGACCCTTGATCCAAATTCAACGTCTTAATTGAATCATATTAACCCTCTAATCCAAAGCATTTGTCACAAATCAAAATCCAACACCTAAGACAGATCAGATTAGACCTCTGATTCAATTCGATAATTTAAATATGAGTTCAACTGCTTATCTGGGTCAGATCAGACCTCTGATCCAAAGTCCCAATATGTCATTGTGTATCGTTAGTATGATATTCTTTCTCATCAAATAAATGTTTGATCTATGATTGGTTGTTCGGGAAGTTGATTGTGGTCAATTTTAGAAAAAGAGATGTATACTAGATGAACAATTTATGATATTCAATTATTCTTTGGATAATGTTGTCAAGAGGATAGATATAAGTATTTGGAGAAAAGATTGGGATATTCCTACCTTGAACAATTATCTTTGATGTCCCCTATACCTATACCAAGATTTTTTTATTGAATATTTCTTATGCAATAATTGTTCATAGAAAATTGAAATCTTTATCCATTGGACAAAGATCATTTGCATTACTCATGTCCTTTCAACTTGTTGATTGAGATGCTTAGGCGATCACCCACATGATGCCGAAAAGTGGATCATAGATCCCGATCCTACAGTTAAATGCAAATCGAAGCACAACATTCAAATATAAGATCATATTAGACTTGTGATCTACACTCGTTGCAAAATCCAAATCCAACACCTAAAGGCGGACAGACAAGACCTCTGGTCCATACCCAAGATATAAATGATGTTCAACGTCTTATTCAAATCAGTGATTCCAAACCAAAATCCAACACTTAAACCGAATCAGATTAGGCTTCTGATTCAAATCGATATTTTAAATCCGAGTTCAACACGTTCTCCGGGTCAGATCAGACCTCTGATCTAAATTCGCATATGACATCTTGTATCATTTCTATGATCTTCTTTCTCATCAAATAAATGTTGGAGGTATGGTTGACAGTTCGAGAAGTTGATTGTAGACTATTTTAGAAAAAGAGATGTGTAATATATGAACAATTTGTGATCTTCAATGATTCATTGGATTGTTTTTCCAAGAAGATTGTTATGAATATTTGATTCATGGATTAGGATATTCCAACGTTAGATAATTATCTTTGATGTTCCACATTCAAAGATTTTGTATTACATATTTCATATGTAATAATTGTACATGAAAAATTAAAATCTTTATTTTTTGGACAATGATCATTTTCATTCAACTTGTTTTTTTGGATGCTTAGTATATTGCCCACAAGATGCTGAAAAGTGAATTGTCGATTAGGTTCATAGACATAAATCCAAACTCTAGTACAACATATAAATAAGATCATATTAGACATGTTGTCTAGACTCTAGTTGCAAACACCTGAAGCCGAACAAATCAGACCTCTGTTCTGGACCCATGATCTCAATATCAACATCTATACCGAATCAGATGAGACCCTTGATCCAAATTCAACGTCTTAATTGAATCATATTAAGCCTCTAATCCAAAGCATTTCTCACAAATCAAAATCCAGCACCTAAGACGGATCAGATTAGACCTCTGATTCAATTCGATAATTTAAATATGACTTCAACTGCTTATTCGGGTCAGATCAGACCTTTGATCCAAAGTCCCAATATGTCATTGTGTATCGTTAGTATGATATTCTTTCTCCTCAAATAAATGTTGGATCTATGATTGGTTGTTCGGGAAGTTGATTGTGGTCGATTTTAGAAAAAGAGATGTATACTAGATGAACAATTTATGATATTCAATTATTCTTTGGGTAATGTTGTCAAGAGGATAGATATAAATATTTGGAGAAAAGATTGGGATATTCCTACCTTGAACAATTATCTTTGATGTCCTCTATACCTATACCAAGATTTTTTTATTGAATATTTCTTATGCAATAATTGTTCATAGAAAATTGAAATCTTTATCCATTGGACAAAGATCATTTGCATTACTCATGTCCTTTCAACTTGTTCATGGAGATGCTTAGGCGATCACCCACATGATGCCGAAAAGTGGATCATAGATCCCGATCCTACAGTTAAATGCAAATCGAAGCACAACATTCAAATATAAGATCATATTAGACTTGTGATCTACACTCGTTGCAAAATTCAAATCCAACACCTAAAGGCGGACAGATAAGACCTCTGGTCCATACCCAAGATATAAATCATGTTCAACGTCTTTTTCAAATCAGTGATTCCAAACCAAAATCCAACATTGAAGCCGAATCAGATTAGGCTTCTGATTCAAATCGAGATTTTAAATCCGAGTTCAACACGTTCTCCGGGTCAGATCAGACCTCTGATCCAAATTCCCATATGACATCTTGTATCATTTCTATGATCTTCTTTCTCATCAAATAAATGTTGGAGGTATGGTTGACAGTTCTAGAAGTTGATTGTAGACTATTTTAGAAAAAGAGATGTGTAATATATGAACAATTTGTGATCTTTAATAATTGATTGGATTGTTTTTTCAAAAAGATTGATATGAATATTTGAGTCATGGATTAGGATATTCCAACGTTAGATAATTATCTTTGATGTTCCACATTCAAAGATTTTGTATTACATATTTTACATGTAATAATTGCACATGAAAAATTAAAATCCTTATTTTGAAGGCAAAGATGATTTTCATTACTTACGACCTTTCTACTTGTTTTTTGGGATGCTTAGTATATCACTCACAATATGCTAAAAAGTGGATTGTAGATCAGGATCATAGACATAAATCCAAACCCTAGTACGGCATCTAAATAAGATCATATTAGACATGTTGTCTAGACTTTAGTTGCAAACACCTAAAGCCGGACAGATCAGACCTCTGTTCCGGACCCATGATCTGTATTTCAACGTCTATACCGGGTCATATGAGACCCCTGATCCAAATTCAACGTCTTAATTGAATCAGATTAAGCCTCTAATCCAAAGCATTTGTCCCAAATCAAAATCCAGCACCTAAAACGGATCAGATTAGACCTCTGATTCAAATAGAGAATTTAAATATGAGTTCAATAGCTTATTCGGGTCAGATCAGATTTCTGATCCAAACTCCCAATATGTCATTGTGTATCATTAGTATGATATTCTTTCTCATTAAATAAATGTTGGATGTATGATTGGTAGTTCGGGAAGTTGATTGTGGTCGATTTTTGAAAAAGAGATGTATACTATATGAACAATTTATGATATTCAATTATTCTTTGGATAATGTTGTCAAGATGATAGATATAAATATTTGAATAAAAGATTAGGATATTTCAACCTTGAACAATTATCTTTGATGTCTTCTATTCAAAGATTTTTTTATTGAATATTTCTTATGCTATAATTGTTCATAGAAAATTGAAATCTTTATCCATTGGACAAAGATCATTTGCATTACTCATGCCCTTTCAACTTGTTGATTGAGATGCTTAGGCGATCACCCACATGATGCCGAAAAGTGGATCATAGATCCCGTAAGATCATATTAGACTTGTGATCTACACTCGTTGCAAAATCCAAATCCAACACCTAAAGGCAGATAAGACCTCTGGTCCATACCCAAGATATAAATCATGTTCAACGTCTTATTCAAATCAGTGATTCCAAACCAAAATCCAACGTTGATGCCGAATCAGATTGGGCTTCTGATTCAAATCGAGATTTTAAATCCGAGTTCAACACCTTGTCCGGGTCACAGATCAGATCTCTGATCTAAATTCCCATACGACATCTTGTATCATTTCTATGATCTTCTTTCTCATCAAATAAATGTTAGAGGTATGGTTGACCGTTCGAGAAGTTGATTGTAGACTATTTTAGAAAAAAGGTGTAATATATGAACAATTTGTGATCTTCAATTATTCATTGGATTGTTTTTTCAAAAAGGTTGATATGAATATTTGAGTCATGGATTAGGATATTCCAACGTAAGATAATTATCTTTGATGTTCCACTTTCAAAGATTTTGTATTACATATTTTACATGTAATAATTGCACATGAAAAATTAAAATCCTTATTTTGAGGGCAAAGATGATTTTCATTACTTACGACCTTTCTACTTGTTTTTTGGGATGCTTAGTATATCACCCACAATATGCTAAAAAGTGGATTGTAGATCAGAATCATAGACATAAATCCAAACCCTAAAACGGCATCTAAATAAGATCATATTAGACATGTTGTCTAGACTTTAGTTGCAAACACCTAAAGCCGGACAGATCAGACCTCTGTTCCGGACCCATGATCTGTATTTCAACGTCTATACCGGGTCATATGAGACCCCTGATCCAAATTCAACGTCTTAATTGAATCAAATTAAGCCTCTAATCCAAAGCATTTGTCCCAAATCAAAATCCAGCACATAAAACGGATCAGATTAGACCTCTGATTCAAATAGAGAATTTAAATATGAGTTCAATAGCTTATTCGGGAATGATCAGATTTCTTATCCAAACTCCCAATATGTCATTGTGTATCATTAGTATGATATTCTTTCTCATCAAATAAATTGTGGTCGATTTTAGAAAAAGAGATGTATACTATATGAACAATTATTCTTTGGATAATGTTGTCAAGATGATAGAGATAGATATTTGAACCAAAGATTGGGATATTCCAACCTTGAACAATTATTTTTGATGTCCCCTATTCCAAGATTTTTTATTGAATATTTCTTATGCTATAATTGTACATAGAAAATTGAAATCTTTATCCATTGGACAAAGATCATTTGCATTACTCATGTCCTTTCAACTTGTTTATTGAGATGCTTAGGAGATCACCCACATGATGCCGAAAAATGGATCATAGATCTCGATCCTACACTTAAATGCAAATCGAAGCGTAACATTTAAATATAAGATCATATTAGACTTGTGATCTACACTCGTTGCAAAATCCAAATGCAACACCTAAAGGCAGACAAATAAGACCTCTGGTCCAGACCCAAGATATAAATCATGTTCAACGTCTTATTCAAATCAGTGATTCCAAACCAAAATCCAACACTTAAGCCGAATCAGATTAGGCTTCTGATTCAAATCGAGATTTTAAATCCGAGTTCAACACCTTGTCCGTGTTAGATCAGACCTCTGATCCAAATTCCCATATGACATCTTGTTTCATTTCTATGATCTTTTTTCTCATCAAATAAATGTTGGAGGTGTGGTTGACGGTTCGAGAAGTTGATTGTAGACTATTTTAGAAAAAGAGATGTATAATATATGAGCTATTTGTGATCTTCAATGATTCATTCATTGGATTGTTTTTCCAAGAAGATTGATATGAATATTTGAATCATGGATTTGGATATTCCAACGTTAGATAATTATCTTTGATGTTCCACATTCAAAGATTTTGTATTACATATTTCATATGTAATAATTGTACATGAAAAATTAAAATCCTTTATTAGATTCGTTACTTAGGTCTCTCTCACTGGTATGCTTTACAGGCCCTTTGTCTTAATGCATGAAGGATGGGGCACCCCTTTCTCTATTGTTCTTTTTTCCTTTTTCTTTTTTTAATATCTCTCTTTGTCTTGGTAGGGGCTATGACTGTTTGCAAGGCATTCTTTTTTAATATCTCTCTTTTTTCCTTTTTCTTTTTTTAATATCTCTCTTTGTCTTAATTCTACTAAAGAAGGCAGTTTGGACTATGATGTGGACTCTTTTTTCATCACACACTTTTTTTAATATCTCTTTTTTTTTACAAAATTGTCTATGATGTGGACTCTTGTTTCCTGTTGTTTGCTATATACACTTCCAAACTCCTAGGTAATTTGTCTATGATGTGGAATTATGTTTGTAAGTTGCTTTGTGGAACCAAAGGAGCGGGGTTCTTTGATATTCATTCTAGGTAGGAAGGGTGTCAATTGTCGGTGTCACTAGTTGAAATAAATCTAATCTATTTGTTCACATGCCTTTTCTTGCGTAAATATTATGGTTGTGAAATATCTTTACATTTTCTTTGACACTCAGAAATTCTATAGTTTCATATATGTTGTATTTGAGCTGTGAAAATCCCAACCTGGTCATGCAGCTGGGCTGAAGTGAAGAGAATATTTTAAGGATGTACAAGTCTATAAAATGTACCACGTTGATTCTTCACTTTGCACATCAATCACATAATCAACTGATGGCCTCCCAAACTGCCTTCTTTAGTAGAATTGATGAAAAAATGAGCAACCACACGACAAGAGCACAATAATTAACGTGGTTCAGTCGTTTATCGTCAATAAATCTCTCTCTTTGTATCTTATTTTTGAGTAGGATTCCCATACCATTTTATATTACATTCACCATGATTTTTGGGTCTTCATTTACAATGACTATCTTTAACATTAACATGGGTGCTTTCTATTTCAATAGAATCTTTGATTGAGGAAATCTGCTGTGCAACATCCCTTGCCTTTGCTGTCCTCAATAGCTGTTGTCATGCATGCCTTACCTTTACACTTGTTAACATTCCTTAGTTTACACATCAATCACATAATCAACTGATGACCTTCGAAACAGTGTCCACTTAGTGTTGACCCTTAAAATATGTGGCTCAATGTCTTCATCACGGCTTTCTACTATGTTTTATAGAACCCATGGGCCCCTGCTAAGAGTGTACCATGGATGTGGGTTTGTGTGTAACCAGAAAGTCAAAGGGGGACTGGCCATGAGGGAGAGATAGAGACCGTAATGGTACTGGTGCAGTTTGGTATTTGACATGAAATTGTGATACGTATGTTATGGGTTGTTGATCCATGTTTCCTGAATTTTTGTGCTTACCTCTAATGGAGGTAGGGACGATTGAGCTCTTCTAGCTTTCTGTGGAATCATAAAGCTGTGGCACTGCCCTTCAAATAGTTAATTAGACCTGTTTACTTCATGTGAATGAACAATGTTAAACGCTTCACCTGGAGAACGAATCAGGTACATAGACTACATGTTCTGCTGCAGCATGTTGTCAGCCATAGATGACTCCTCAACTTCCATAAGAAGCCTAAGAAACAAGGTTGTTGTAGTTTTCATGTAAGGTATGTGCCAACTTATTGGTTCATTTGGAGGTTTTAGTTATGTGTTAGTTTAGAGCTCGTTGTAAGCTGTAGCATGGTTAATTTGTTATCCTACTTGATAAGGATGATGAGGGTGATACTGTCCAAACTTTTGTCTTTGTTATATCATTTCTTTTGAGCTTCAATGAGTATTTTGCCTCTGCAGCCCTTTCATCTGTATGCACACCTTTCTACGTTTTCTTTTAGATGTAAAAATTGCTATTGTATAGAAAGTAAATTTCTCCTTATTCAGCAATTCCCAGTATCTCTTTCTCAAACCACCTACGAAAGTCAGGAATGTGGCTATGGCGAGTAGGATGATGGAAGGCTCTGTATTAATGTTTACAACCCCACAGCTTGACTGTGACTCGAATGGAATCCTCTCCAGACGACTCTTTCCTGTTAGTATTCTCAAGAGATCGTGATTTTTCTGTTTTCTCAATAGCAGGAGATGGTGCACACCTTTTCTAGCTTCTCTTGTTTTGTCAGGACATGTCCCTATATTTTAATATGTGCTACGTTATTTGCAGGGGTACATGAGGTCGGTCTTAAACTTGTTGGAAAGGTTGAAGCACATCAGTGAATCGTATGGGCTTGCTTAAGAACCCACTTGGCCACCTGCATGATTGAGGTAAGGCTGATGAAGCGAAAGCTTCACGGTCAAATTTGTTAGTTATATTATATTTATAAAAATAGTCAAAAATTTGAAAAACCAACTACAAAAACAAAAATATTGAAACACTAAAAATGAGTAAAGTAATGGGTTAATTATATATATATATATGTATGCATGTATATCTGCGCCAGCATCCTCAGGATCTTTGAACGAGTTTACGCATATAACAAAAGTGAGCTTACTCGTGAGGTGAGGCGAGAGGAGACGATTGAAGCGAAAGCTTCAGTCATGGATAGCTATATAATATTTATCAAAATAGTCAAGAAAATACAAAATAAACAACTAAAATAACAAGAATATTGAAACACTAAAATGACTAAAATAACGTAATATATGCACCCTCAGAATCTTGGAACAAGTTTATAAATTATAATAAAAGTGATCTTATAGAAAATATCATGATGTTTGTGATTACTTTAATGATAGTTAAAATGTGATGTGTAGAGCTTCTAGTTTACTATCTCTGCGTTATATGGTAGTTATGTACATGACCTAAAAAACAAACCAATTGTAAAATACATACCCTTTCATTAAAGTTGCTAGCATCGACTTTTTTGCATAATATGAGTTTCAATTATTCATAAACTACATAGCCCGCAAGTAACAATACCGATGTTTGAAAGAAATGAATGACGAGGGAACGCAGACACAAGAAGGCTCAAAGCTGCATTTTTTGCGTCTATGAAACTTTCAAGACACAAGAACGCAGACACATAAAGCATTCTATTAATTTCTATTGCGCACAGTTCGTGTCAACACTTTATCTGGTCACATTTTCTGTTGTTTT
This sequence comes from Nymphaea colorata, assembly GCF_008831285.2. Classification (NCBI taxonomy): domain Eukaryota; kingdom Viridiplantae; phylum Streptophyta; class Magnoliopsida; order Nymphaeales; family Nymphaeaceae; genus Nymphaea; species Nymphaea colorata. Next base: position 25,118,070 of record NC_045141.1, read on the forward strand.
TAAAAATTAACAAGTGTATGATGGTGGCGCAGCCGCGCTCTAATGTTTTTTTTTTCTGGCGCTGCTCCCTTTCTCCCTCTCTAGAGATTGAGCAATTGAGAGAGAGAGAAGGCCAATCGCTAGCCACATTGTGGGGCATCTGTTTCACGAAGCTATTTTGAAACCTAATAGTTGGATTTAGGAGGAGTTATACGAGCAGCTAGCTGCATGGGACTCGGTTCACTTGTCCATGGACTTGGGTTCTTTTGGTTGTTGACTGTATATTTATAGCCTGATAGAAAAAAATATATGGCACCACCCTTGGTGCTGGTCATGGTCCTCGGGTGATAGAGAGAGCGTGACAAAATTGATTGAGAAGAAGCGAAGGATCTTCCATCTGTTGTGACAAGAGGTTTGAGCCTTCAGGGATGGATGAGAAGGAGAAAATGGTAAATAGTAGTAATGGGTTCACCGTAACTGTGAAACCAGGACTTTATATGGCTTTTTTTTATTTTTTTATTTTTTTGATAGAAAAATAAAAATTGGCTTAGTCGTTGAGGCATACACCTTAGACATGGGAGTGTGCCTTGGTTTGAGGCATATGCCTCAACTCGGTGAGGTGCAAGCTTTTAGTGACTCTTGTCTCACCCTTACGCTTCGAGGCATTTTTGAGAAAAATGCCTTGAAGCCTCCTTTGTTGGTGTGGGGCGTATGCCTGCGTAAACGTCTCTGGCGGGAGCTTAATTAAGAATGAAATAAAGGACTGGCGTTATCGTGTTCATTTTTGTAATTAATTTTTTTATTGTTTGATCAGTCCCTATGAAGTGGAACTAATTGGTAATATATATACATATATATATAATCATACCCTTTATTTTTTTGCCAAAAAAAGATTATTTAAAAAATGTAAATATCTTAATATATTTTTGAATTCTATTTTTATATACAACTTTGTTCCAAATTGTTTTTATAAAGGATGTGGCTTTTTTTGTTATTGAATGTTGATACTACGGGGGAACCCTTTTATTTTTCATTATAAAAACACTATTAAAGGCTAACAAATGATTCACGTTATATATGTTTTGCATCAATATATTCTTAAGATTGTATCAGTAAAGATTGCCAGAAAAAGAAAAAAAAACACGTTTAGTTTTTATTCTTGACTTAAGCGTTTCGTTTTTGCCAAGTTATATATATATGTATACATATAAGAAAAACGTCAGTCTGACAAACTATTCATCTCGACGTTAAATGATAAGAATATTGTAGGTAATGTTTTGCGTTATTTTTGCTGCAAAACTCACCCACATTTTATGAACATAAACTTTCAAGGGCCAGTGGAAGAAAATTAAGCACGTGGAAGATAATGAAGCATTTCAACTTATCCAAGTGTTTTGAGTCTTAATTAATTGATGTACCAAAATATGTATATGTGTATGGAAGCCATCTAGCTTTTCGTATTTATTATAGAACTCATACGCTTTATAATCACTATTAAATTCCATTCCAATCGACGGTAGATGTTCAGTTGAAACATGTGGGTTTAGCCGTTGCTCTGCACTTGCACCCATGTCTACCTTCCTTTGCCAAGGTTGAGCTTATACGGATGCAACTTTGATCCATATGTGAAGACCTTCTGAACATACAAAAAACAAATAAATGTATGTTCAAGTCAGTTATAAGAGAACACCCCCTTAGTTATGGCAACCTAAAAGAGAGAACCAAAATAACAACATGCTTGAAAGTTTACCGGAAATATCAATATTTTACTTCAAAAATAAAATTTGCATCTTTTATCAATGTCTAAAAGCCTGGATATTGGTGGTGTACTATCATATCTTCAAAAGATATAAATATACTAGAAGGATTAATCTATAAGAAGTGAGAGAAAACTAGCGAGTAAGTGTTTTGATCTATGTACTAGTTTAAATTAGAGGAACAAAATAACCACTAACTAGATTGGGTTAAACAAATACTACATCAAAGCTAGAGGCGTTATTTGATAATGTTATTGAAAAAGTGCCCCTCAAGTAGACCTTGTCAACATAATAGATTTCGTAGTCAAATCAGTGGCAATTTACTTATGTTTTCCGCCGAATGCACAAAGACGGGGCACTGACAAAGTAACATTTTATATTGATTCATTTTGGTCCCAACAAATTTCAGTTTTCTTTCTACGCTGGAAGTTATACAACAGATCTCTCACTTACTATGGAAATCAAACCTATTCCGAAATGACCCTTGCTGAATCCATTTTTATTTTAAATTATTCAAGCTAACGTTCACATTTGGTAAATATGATTCACTAACTATTTTCACGCGTTGAAATCACGTCTTAGAATTTTGTGACTATTTGTAAGGCATGCTATATTCATGAATTGTAACGTATCCATTTTTCACTATATTAAACCAACATAACAAATAAAGCAATATAGATGACATGGACCTGAAATCATGTCTTGGAATTTTATGACTGTTTGCAAGGCATTCTACATTCCTGAGTTGTAACCTGTTCATTTTTACGACATTAAACTGACATACCAAATAAAGCAAATGGAACGAAGCTGTTCTCTGGAGCCGCTTCAAAATTTTCTGTAGCCATGATAGTATCACTTCTGAGCAGCATTTACATCTAAAAGAAAATGTAGAAAGGGGCCTCCTTTCTTCCTGCATACAAATGATGGGGCTGCCGAGCAGTACCATCTCTTGCTTCGTGTATATAGAGGAAAGGGCTACTCTGCATCCCCTTTAGGCGGTGAACCGAAGGGTCTGCTCGGCTGAGCAACCCTTTTCTTCTGTGCGGCGGCGAACCGATGCATAGAAACGGATTGCCAACCCAGTCCCTCTGTCGTTCGTCTTTGTCATTCTGCATTAGAGCGAGAGAAAAAGAGGTCGAAAAGGTTACATCAGTGATGGCGAGCGGCTGGGTGATGCAGTCTTCAGGTTCGTTCCAGTCGGAGAGAAGATGGGGAAGGATGGAGAGAGACGGAATGAGCGGGGGAAATATTTTTTATTGTTTGTTCACCTCGCGCGTTCCATCCCTCCCAGCAATCTAGGGTTGGGCTCTTCTTGGAACGCGCAAAGAGGCCAAGGCGGAAGCCCCAAGAATCGGCTCCTGCCTTCTGCCTTCTGCCATGAAAAGTGAAACGGAGGAAACGGTCTAGGTCTTCCCCGAGAGCGCAGAGAGAAAGAGGGAGACAGAAAACGGTTTCGATGGCGGCAAATTTTGTAATTGGGCCGTCATACACACGATTCACATATTGGGGAAGAAGAACTTGACGTCAACACAGGAAGGCACTTTTTTCACAACAATCCTCCTATTGTGTGTTTAATTCCAACACTCGCGACTTTCCAAATTAGTACTTTGGCACCCAACTGTTTGCTGTGGCCAGGGCTGCTCACTACGCTCGACCGAACTGCCAGTGACGATGAAAATGGAAGAATGTTGAAGTTGCAAGTAGAGCCATGCTGGGAAAGATTATGAACCACTACAGCAATGATTTATTTTGTGAAAAATTTATTTTAGAAAATACATATGACTGTGCATTAATTTAACGGACCTAAATAGAGCTCAAAGCAACTCTAGCACGACTTATCGATCAGTCAAATATTGGCTTATGGCTCCATGCTTATTAGTAATGAGACGTCCATCCTTTAAAAGATGAACATTATATTATTACCGCATACTTGTTTAAAAACTATCATGTTTTCATTTTAAAAAACAGTGGTATGTTTTTGTTATTAAATTTAAAGATGATAATCATAATCATATTATGTTTCTTGTAACAAAAACAATGTCATTTTTTTAGATCTCATAACATAAGAACAGGGGTTCCAATAACACAAAAATCTCATGAAATTCTCTTGGATATATTATTAGGTCGCCCTTAATATAGTAATCGGGATAATAAGCGCTCGAGCCGACCAATCCTTGGGACTCGTCCTCCATATTACGTCATTTCTGGACAAGCGGTCTCGGAGCTCCTAGGTTGGAAAATCAGAACGAAAGGTTAATAGTTCCGATATGGTTTTTTGTATTTTTAGCTAATTTCTTATTCAACTTCTAATGTATCCCAGATCTTATCCGTTTGCAACCCAAACCGACAACGAAAGAAGAAGAAGCTTGTAGTTGTTATATCTAAGAGCTTGAAATATTCTATTTCTATGCAGCCACATTTTTCAAGAGGACGCTTTCCATGTTATGCTGTAAACATGAAAAGACATATTCCCACTTTGAGATACGTGCTTATCATTTTTTTAATGACCGAGACGCACTATGAGATACTAGAAGACAACAAACTTGGGCTAAGTTTTTTTTTTTTTGAGTTGTAAATTAAATGTTAATGATACCAACATGCTACTCTTCCTCCCCATATTTCAGCAATTGATTGGAAAGGGCTGCTGCTCACGAAACTTGAACCAGTAACAGGCCGCCTACCAGCTGCTAGCTCAAGCAGGTGCCCGGAACGACTTAATCCAGCGCGAGATCTCTAAGATGCAGAAATCATGTCCATTCAAAATCCTAAACTACAGGAAGTTTCGCACTCTTAGGCTGCTATTGCTTCATCTTTATGGAAAGCGAACGTTTGAAAAGCAATAAGGAATCCATACGTATTGGACTATATGCACGTAAGGTCATCATCCACATTGACTTCTATAGATGGTGACAATATTATTACTCTTAAAATTGGGCCACTCCTTGCATGTCATTGAACCGACCAAGACCGCCAAGCAACGATCGACTTGGCTATTCATTGAATGTATTTTATCGGCACATACAAATACAATCGCCTTTGACATGGGTTATCAGTGCACTGATTAAGAACCAAAATCGTTGCTGAGATGTACAAGTGGTAACTTATTAGTCTTGCTTTTAAATTTTCTCATATAAATAATAGGGGCATGGAATCACTGCCGTTTTACCCAAAACAACCAAGTTTTTAACCGCGTGTTTGTCATGTACATTCATTTATTTAAAGAGAAAGTGTTAGTCCATTATTATGTGGATGGGGAGTTACTGTTATATCTTGGGATGTCTAGTTAGGTTCTCAACGAAAACATTTAAGAGACATCGGTAATTAAAGGTAGAGTTTTATTTGAATTAACTACTTCAATCGGATGGGACAAATAACAAAGAAAGAGGTCCAGCTAATTATCTGACTCGTACATATATGGGCCATATTACATTTAATGGATGTAGGTTTGGTGAAGTGTCGAAAAAGACTACCAATTGAAATCCATAATCCCATGTGAGATTGCGTTTCGTATCCTTCTGAGACTGCATAAAAAAAAAGTTAAAACAAACTGAGAATATCAATAATAAAATCATGAATTTAAGGTTGGATGGTAGACAAAACTCTTATATAACTCGATTTTATGAAAATTTGGTTTATTTTTTTGGATGGTACATCCAAAACCTGATTTTTTTAACCAATAATCCGATGAGGGCCTATAATAGAGGGGGAGCTACATAACTGCCCACGCCTGCCCTTCAAATAAAAATCTATCTGTGAATGAGTGCCCCTTCAAAAAGGCTCCACCACTGGTCTATTACAAATCCAACTCAGTCTTGACTAGGATCTGACTCAGGCGATTCTATGTCAAGCAGTTCTAAATGGCCTGGTTTATGCAACGAATTGTGCCTAATTCCAGCTCCCAACAGGAAAGAAGACAAACTTTTCTTTAGATGCCAAGTTCATCCCAGCTTTCGCCGTAGAACATTGCCATATCTGCGCGTTTTTTCTTTTAGCAAAAACGTTGTGGCGAAGGAAGCTACGGTTGAAGACGTGTTTGCACCTGTTAGAGAAACATGAACAAATCGAGAACAGACGCAATCCCACAAGCAATCGCTTTTTCCTTTTCCCTCTGTCCCTATATCTAGCATAGCACTCAGGATTAGCTTACGTTTGAAATATATAAGATGCGCGAATTTAGCATTGAAAATAAATTTTTACAAAATCAACTGAGTTTGGCACTCCACCTTTTCACAGTGCTCAAATTTAAACGATTAAAATGAAATCCAATCAACATATTATATTTTATGCACATCTTAATTTTTTAGAAATTTAAACGACTTTAAATCGTTGATTTTAAATTCTCATAAAACTTCGATAAGCGCATCAAACCTTTTCGCTTTAAATTTACACTTTATTAAATTCATTTGTAAATTAAATTTTCAAAAGACATGCTGGTTAGTCGAGAGCGATTTGGGTATTAGATAAATAATCTGCTCCGCTGGTTAAACGAGTCAAATAGCCATAAATAATCAGACATCAAAATCCATGCATTACATATATATACATATGCGAAATGAAAATACATTTAAAGTTCAATTCGATTGGGATTTGGTGCGATAAAAATGTGGATCTTATATTATTCTTTACGCCACAACAGCCCAGGGATCGACTTGTGAACCTCCGAATCACATTCTTAAATAGATTTGATATCCACACCGTCCATTGGTAAGTAAGACCGGCCGGGAGGGGCAACGATTAATGCTTGGAAGCGTGTCACCGTGGAGCATTAAATGGACGGCGGATATATCGGGAACTTTGTTATTTTCGAAAATGGTGACCGTCCTACTTCTTTTTTCAGTTTGGTCATATTACCTTTTGGAAATATTTAGATAATAGCTTAATACAAGGCTAGGGGCGTAGTTGGTGTTCTCAAGTCCTTTTTTTCTTAAATTTGTGATCTAGATGTACACGTCCAAAATAATACAAATCAAATACATTATTCTTATGGTTTATAACCCAAATACTACAAACTAAAATTTGTTAATTCTTTTGAAAAGTATTGCATGATACATTTATTTTGGGTTGATTCATTTGCATTGATATTAGGCCTCCGTATTTTTTATTTAAGATATCTTGCAAAGTAAGATCAAAGCTGGTTAAATGCATAGTTCATAATCCATTGTTAGGCCCTTTGGCCCTCGTGTCAATTAGAGATCCACAAGATTCACACTCATCCAAGGGCCGAAGTTATGAAAATTTTAATTTGGTTTATGTAAAAATTTTGAAGAATATTATTCCGCTTTGGTATAAAGTTTGAAAATACTATTTGATCCTTCCTAAAAAAAAAAGTCTACCTCTGCCCCTCTCCTCATCCCCCTTATTGCTGCTTATAAGATGCAAGGTGCCCTTGAATGAGAATTGAAACTAACAAAAAAAAATCTCTTATAGGATTCGTTCTGTTTGCTAATGGTAGCAATTTTCATATCGAAAGTGTTGAGTTTCACATCGATGAAAGTTGAAACGAGACACCGGCAAAAGAAAAGCCTAGGAGGTCGGAAAGAAGCACCCTGTAGTAAAAGGAAGGGTAAAACGGTCAGTACGTAATCGAAGGGCAGGACAGTCATTTGTTGTAATAAAGAGATGAAAGCGAAAAGGGATGACTATACTTTAACCACCGGCCTCAACTGCCGACTTCTTCTCCCTCACGGAAAGACCGTGAAATGGAAAAAAGAGCCGACCATGTGCCCCAAAAGGGAAATCGCGCAAAAGTTTTTTCGTTCCCTCTCCTCCATTCTTCGGCGAAACATTTTGTACGATTACCTATCTCTTTTAGGAAATACCAAACACAGCCATGTAATTTTACGAAACACGGGTCTCGTGCCGAAAGGGAAAGGTTAAGCTTATTAAAAAAAAATGCCTTCATTTTTTTTTGCTTGATATTCGCCCAACGGAACATATGGATCAAAGCCATAAAGCGAGAGAACAATACAAAATAAACAATATTTTATGTACAAAACGATTGTGGTGCATATACAGGTTCTGTATAAATAGATAAAGATGAATACAAATAAATAAACAACATATATCTCCTTTTAAATTCCGCTTCTTTCCATGTTATGCTTGCCAAGCATTTTATCAAAGCAGTACTTTGATAATTTTATGTGGGAAAATTTTATGGCGTTTCGTTTTGCCCTTGAGTAATAGAAATATTTTGATCATTTCTAACCCATACAATAGAACATTTAACTTGTTTCGACAACGTAGACTTAATTAAATTGAAATCTTTGGGTTAATTTATAACTGTTAACAGATAGATGAGGGTTTATTTGTAGTAGTGTTAACCCATAAAACCCTTTCAAGGGAAGCCTTAAGTCGCCTTTTATTTTCGAAGGAATGTAGTAATAAAAAAAAATATTAATAGTAATTAAGTATTATTAATAAAAGTTGAGGACCTTTATGACATCCCTCCTTCGGGGAACAGATTTATGGGACGGACTCCTACTTTCGCAAATTTGGCGGAACCCAACCATCCCTTTAAATTCCCTCCCTCCCTCCCTCCCTTCTTCCCTCCGTTGCTGCACCCGTCTGTCGTCCTTCCTCCGATCGTCGTCGTTCTCGCTCCTTCAAACCCTAAGCACTCGCCGGCATCAGTGGACGACAAATTGTCCGGCGTTCCGGATATCACCCGGCCGGTCCATCCGCCGTGTGGTGGCTCCAATGGGTGTGGCTGGGGAGGATGGCTCCGCTGCGAAGCGATTCTGGATCAAGTTCCAAAAGGAGTCGCTCTTCGCGATGTACAGCCCGTTTCTGGTCGGCTTGGCTTCGGGAACGCTTGAATTGGAGGCGTTTGGGCGCTATATAGCCCAGGATGTGCACTTCCTTCAGGCGTTCATGCAAGCGTGAGTTTCTTGCATTTGAGTTTCGATTCTTGCGCGGTGTGGTTGTTGGATCGGTTTAGTTTGTGACTTCGCTTTTTTTTTTTTTTGGTGAGGTTTTAGGTATGAAATTGCTGAAGAATGTGCGGATGACGACGACGCTAAGGCATCGATCTGCCAGTTGAAGGAACGGGTTTTGGAAGAGATCAAACTGCACAGTTCCTTTGCGGAGGTAAAATTTTCTGTTTATCTGGTAGGTTTGAAATTCCTTATGTATTCGGTTCCCAAGCATGTTGTTGCCGGAAAATTGCTTCTCTATATTCTTTATGCTCATGTATTAGCTACTACGTGCTCTTTTGTTGCTTGGCTAGTATGATGGTGTTATGGATCAAAGTTGCTGGAAGTTTTAGCGTCAGGGTTTTACTCGTATGGGGTGAGTAATGATCCTCATGTCCTTTGTCGCAATTTGCAGTTCTTTTACTCTCTAAAACCCGGAGCAAATTGACGGGTTATTTATGAGAACCTGTATTTATTTATCAGCAAATAAACGTCGCCTTTCTGTTGCAATATAAAGCCCCCTGAAGAACGTGTCAAAGAACGATCACGTAATATTAAATTGAGGCGGGCAGCTGAAAAATTAAAGGAGAAAAGAAGTTGACTGAGGGGGTAAAGAACGTGTCTCTATTCAACTGCGTAGAGATGAATAGAACTGTTTTAACCTAGGGTCTAGTTTCAGCTATATAACGTGCTATCCTACTAGTTCGCACTTCTCATTGTCAGCTTACATTTTTTCTCCACTTAAGTTGCTATCTGTCAGGTTGTTTTAGTTGTATGTAATTTATCTTGCCGACTTGTCGATGTTTTTTACTGGCTTCATGGCAAGAACTTTCAGATGTAGCTAACTAGCATTGTCTGAGGAAACCTTGTCAACGACCTCAAGTTGCATTTTGTGCAAATCAGAATAGAATAACCATTTTTGTCTGCTCAGGTAAAATATGTTACGATAGCTTAGCGACCAACAATTTCCTTTGTTTGCCCCTTACAATGTTGTTGTTTGGCAAACATTCTGGTGCACAAGCAAATATCTTGCCTGTTGGTGTATGCTTGTATCGGCAACCTTTTTTCTTTTCTTTTTTTGTTTTAAAAAAATCTAGTTGGTGCATAACTTCATCCCACCAATGGAGCATCCTGAAATGTATGAGGTTAGGTGGCTTAATGTTCTCTATAAATGCACTTCTTCCTTCTGACAACTTTCGGAATTTTGGCATCTCATGTAGAAGATTCTTAATTGTTAGTATTATCTGAAGGTAGTTCTTTTGCAGGCATGGGGTGTTGATCTTGTCAAAGAAAGTGCTGCTACTAATGCATCAATAAATTACACCGAATTCCTGTTGGCGACAGCTGCTGGCAAGGTCGAAGGTGGAAAAGTTCCTACCAAAATAGCGACACCTTTCGAGAAGACTAAAATTGCTGCGTACACTGTGAGTGCAATAGCTCCTTGCATGAGACTTCGTGCCTTCCTGGGCAGGGAGCTGCAGAGAGTTTTGGATCATGATGACAATGACCATCCTTACCAGAAGTGGGTTGAAAATTATGCCTCTGAAAGTTTTGAGGTTAATGTGACATTTTCTTAACGAAATTTAAGGTTTCTATTTTCATTGGCTTTTACTGTTATTGCAATCCCAAAAATGGTGACGTTGTATAAGAGCTCTTTGTCCCTGTCTCTCAGGCATTGGCACTTCACACGGAGGAGTTGCTTGACAAGCTCAGTGTCTCATTGACAGGGGAGGAGCTTGAAGTCATAGAAAGGCTTTATCAACAAGCCATCAAACTCGAGACAAAATATTTTGAGGCTCAACCTGTTCCACAGAGAAGCTTGGTTCCCTTCTCCATGGCCTATGACCTGGGAAAACAACACTTCCTGATATTTTCTGATTTTGACTTGACATGTACAGTAATTGATTCATCTGCTGTTATAGCAGAAATTGCAATATTATCTGCAGCAAAAATGGAACAAGATGAGTCTGAAAACTTGAATCCCTTCAAGTCATCTGAAGAATTAAGGAAATCATTGGATGCTTTGTCCAGACAATACAGCAAACAGTATGAACAGTGTATCGAAAATATCGTGCTAGCTGAAGAAGGTACATTTGACATATAAATAAGCTATAATATATGACATGTTTTTTTCAATTTTATTGATGTTTGTAACAAAACTGTTCCTTGTTTAAAATTATTCTGTTGCACTTTTTTCAGGAATAGTAACGTCATTTGCACATAGAAACCTGTATGAGGCACTTGAACAGCTTTCTGAAATTGAGAAGCAGGCAAACAGAAGAGTAGTTGAGTCTGAAGTATTGAAGGGCCTGAATTTGGAGGATATCAAGCGTGCAGGAGAGCATTTAAAACTTCATAGTGGATGCACCGAATTTTTCCAGCAGATTGTACAAAAGAAGAATGGGTTGAATGCAGATGTTCATATATTTTCTTATTGTTGGTGTATGGACCTTATTAAGTCCGCATTTTCATCAGGTAACTTGCTCATTGTTGTTACTGTGGTGAAAACAATTGAAGACATAGAAATGCCTTGTTATGGGGAACATCATAATAGACTTATCCTGCAGGTATATTGTTCCTGCCATGAAAATAATCCAATAATTAGAAATGACTTGTTTATCATGGGCAACAACGTTCTGGATTTTTGTCATCTATAGGTATAGCAAGGTTTGTTTAGTCACCTATTGCCTAGTTGTGGTTATGATGGCTTCAACTCTTGGTAGCATGGAGATATTTATCATATGAATTAGTGATGTGTATTTCTGTATTATACATTTATTTCTTTTGAAAATTAACCTGTCTCCATGGGCATGACGCTAAACTTGAATCTGGATTGAGGTTTTGCATTTTCTGCGTGCACTCTGCCCTCCTTGCTGATAGCATGTCTACTGTTTCTGGAAGTCATTTTTTGTTATCAAGGAATTTGATGTAATTGGAAGCATTTTGAGCACGTGGTATTTCTGTTGTTGTCAAATTTAGGATTTGCTTTTTTTAGGAATCCTTTTCTTTGTTTTGGGAAGAAATGATACTTATACCTTCTTCAGAGCAACACATTTTGTTCTATGTGCCTTCTGCCTGCTAGGAGGTCCACCATTTAAGCCTTACTAAGTCACATCTGTATCTCAATTTTCAGCACAATGATCTTCATAATGTCTTGCCTTTAGTTTGAAGCTTGAATGTTATCGTTACTAACAGCATTGTGTAACTTGAAACCTGCAGGCGTCATGCCTGTGTGTGTGTTGATTTGGACAGACTGATCTTAGCAATTGATGTTAAATTGGAAAAGACTTGTGCAGATGAATATGGTGAAATTTCTGTTATGAACTGGGTCTGTCGGTGTACCATAAATCACAACATGGTCCTAAGCTTTCTGGCAGCTGGAAGGCTAGATTCAAACAGTCAGGTTGCTTGGGTTACAAATTAACTTATATAAAAAATGGCACAGTGTCAAAAGTATAATAGCTTGCAAGTTCAAGGAGCCATCTAATAGGAAATGGTGACTGCACCTTTATCATATAAAAAGTATGCTTATAGGCTTAAGTTTAAACACCAATCATCAGAAATGTATTTATCAAACATGACAGGATATGGACATCGGGACCTTTGGCATGAGTTCTTTGTTCAATTCCTAAATGTTTTGTCTGTAATAAGTTGGTGATCGTGCATCATCTTTTTGAATAGTCACTTTTGGCATCAATTTGTCACATTTTTCAGAATTTTAAAGGTACTTAGTTATTGTGGCTTTCTTTGATGTGCAGGTGGTCTTGAAGCTCTAAATGTACACTCAAACGAGTTTGTCTATGACCATTCTATCTCCACTGGTGAAATAGTCAGGAAAGTGGAGTCACCGATAGATAAGGTTCATGTTTTTAAGGATATATTAAAAAACTGCGGTGATGATGCCAAGTGCTTGTCCGTTTATATTGGAGACTCTGTAGGAGACTTGCTGTGCTTGCTTGAGGCAGATGTGGGTATTGTAATTGGTTCGAGTCCTAGCCTTAGAAAGGTGGGAACTAGATTTGCTGTCTCTTTTGTTCCTTTATTTACAGGGGTTGTGAAGAAACAGAAAGAATCTGTTGAAGCGGGTTTTATCGATTGGAAATGGCAGAAGGGGGTCCTCTATACTGCCTCTAGTTGGACAGAGATACATGCCTTTATTTTGGGATTATAAAACATTTTGAGTAATATCTGGTTTCCATGTTGGTGAGAATATATATATGATTTGCATATGTAGATAGAGGTAGGTTTTTACTTGGTGGCTGATTTTACTAGTGCCACTCTGTAATTGGTCGCCTTTCCAGAACTGCCATGCGATCAGAGAATTCCTGCTTGGTGCCTGAAAAGAGCATGGCATTTTTGGTTAGATTCTCTTTCCCTTTCATTCTTTATTGCTAGCTCCACCTTCCTGTTGTTCTTTTGCTGCAAATCCCGATTGATCGTATTTCTGTGGGCAGGTGGGCGGTTCCATCCTGTGCAGCCCTAAAGAGGGAGAGCTTGTACCTGAAAAGATATCGAGTTTGTTACTTCCATGTTTTTTACTCATAGCTCGAGGGGAGTTGAACCATTCTTTTGTAAAAGGTGAAACAACCCGTGTGTGTAAATTGATCAGTATTTGAAACGGATTATGAAGACCAGCTGGGTCATATCAGTATATACTTTGCGCTGAAAGGTGAGACGACCTAAGTTTGTAAATTGATCTGTACTGGAACGGATCATGAAGACGGGTTATTTATATCAATATATTACTTAATCTCGTCTATTGTTGGCCTTCTGTATCTCCAGCTTTTTAGTTCCACATGTTTGTGCGCAAATGTTAAGGCTCCTGCCGCTTCTGGGGTTTATTTCAGACTTGAATTAAAGCTTGCTTTACATTTGAAGGATGAGTTGATATTCGGGAATGGCTTCAAGCGATAGATGTATCCACAGTATTTTTCCGATTGTCAGAATGCAATAATTGAAGGGCGTTTCTCGTTGAATCATCTAGACATTGAATGAGATTCGGAGTAGATATCATGAATAGCTGTGAGAAATTTGAATTGTTAAGCATCTCTTTTGCCAGAACTTATGAGGACAAATTGTAAGAAATTCAACTGACATCCCAGCTTGGCTGCTAATTGGGCCTGCGTTCAGTTTCATGCAACTAACTCTTTATTCAACCCTAGGATAATCCTAGTCTATTGTTTGTCCTTAAACTTGTAAAACTTTCTGATCACCAAATAGATAAGGCAATCATTGTTAGCATAGCGAAGAAGTTGCTCATTTCCAGGCAGCTAATCCAAGGGGAATAATCTTTTAACTTCATGTATTACCCTTTCCCGTTGCCGTAATAGATTGTGTCACTGCTTTATCCTGTGAGACCTTTTATGCCCACATACTTGGACCAATACGAGTCAATCCGATCAGATGCAACTGAAAGTGCATCAGCATAAGCATCATTTGGTAGCTATATGAGCATGTGAAACTGATTCAGTTTTTTAAAGTTTACCACTATGGACGACGACAATAAAGTCATGATTTTTTTGCGAGTTTCTTACACCAAAAAAACAAGACTTAAAGGACAATGAGAAAAAGATTATACTATGATTATCATTATTTTACGGTTCTTGGCAATTGTCAGTCAATGTTTTGTACGGCTGCGCCAGATCTGCTTTAAACTCATTAGGCAACTTAGTTGTCTAGTCGTTGTAGTTCTCTCTAAACTTCCAAAAGTTAGGTTGAGTTTTTTTGGTGGGAAGGAATTGAAAAAATTGATTCTTGTGGATGACAATTGTGTTTCACCTAACTAAAATGGACTCGGAAGACAATATGCCAAAACTCTTTTCTTTTTGTGGTATAATCGTATCGATTATATGATTTATTTAATTATGTGTGGATTCTACGAGTGCCGCTGCAGCATGCATGAACATGAACAAAGTGACGGGTGAGGGTGGATTTAAAAAGTTTTGGTAAAGGAGCACTAGTTATATAATTTTAAATTTGTAAGGGACACCTATATGTAAATAAAAAAATTGCCATGAAGTTTCTACATGAAAGTAAGTACTTTTTGTTAGTCTGCGTGGGCAATTGGCTACATCATGCCCATACCTGCCTCTGTCCCTAATGACAGGGACATGCTAGTTTTTCGGCAGGAAAAAGGACGTGGCTTTAAGGTGACGCTGAGCAAACTGAGGAAGGCATGTTCTGTTCGGGCTTGTTGCAGGCGGACGGCCTGTGCAAATCCACAAAATGCAGGAGATGAGCCCAAAACAGGCAACATTACTCTAATTGTTATCTAAATGCCCCTTGCTTTTGGAATCTCTTTATTTGTATTTTTTAAGGGCTGTCTTGTGGCTACATTTGGTCTCACAGCTGCTCAGAGCAGAGACTATTCAGAAAAAATTGCTTATAAGCATCTTCCATGCACCGATGCCTTTCTTTGACTCCATTTCGAAATTTCTTCGTATTCCTGGAAGTGCACGTTTAATGACGGTCGCTCTTCCTCGCGTCAGTAAAAGTAGTGATCTTCCACACCTGATGCACACCTGGCTTTCGATGTGGTAGCCCATTTGCTGCACCCATATGACATATGACATAACAGGTTACCCACATGACATGTGACATAACAGGCGCACACCATGGCTTCAAATTCAGTTACATCCCCAAGTATTCTATTATCTATATGCACGGATGAAGACGCAGTGATACAGGCGCACACACTTCAGATCAAGTGCCCCTGGAACTATTATCAAAGTAAAATATGCTTAAAGATATTGTCATAAAACACACAGCAAGAGAAAAATTATTTGCTGCCGAGTTTTATGTTTCAAATGTCACATGGCATTGTTGTGGAACAATTGAAACGACATTGCTTTCCTTTGTATTTGCATTTTGTATGGCTGCATTTGTAAGCTTACCATATGTGATTATTTAACCGAGTGCCACGCATTTGCAAAATGAATTTAGTCCCCAAGGAGCTTTAACCGAGTGCCACGCATTTGCAAAATGAATTTAGTCCCCAAGGAGCATTTCTCAGAACTTATCCCTTTTTTTTGGAAGAAAAAGAGTACCTTTTTCCTTCTCTTTCTTGCTTTCTTATATTAAGTTTTGTCTGCATCACAGTATTATACCCGAGAGGTGCAGTTGTTTCATTGTTCATGCCATTCTTGGAAAATAGCTTTTTCTCTTGCTTTTGACCTCACGGAGATGCAGTTTGTTTCCTTATTAAATTATGCTGCATCTTTCTTATCTAAGAGTTACTTCTGCTCTTACTAATAATTGCTTTTTTCATTATTGAATTATGCT
This sequence comes from Nymphaea colorata, assembly GCF_008831285.2. Lineage (NCBI taxonomy): Eukaryota > Viridiplantae > Streptophyta > Magnoliopsida > Nymphaeales > Nymphaeaceae > Nymphaea > Nymphaea colorata. Next base: position 25,133,998 of record NC_045141.1, read on the forward strand.
GCATCTTTGTTCTCTAAGGATTTACTTCCACTGTCTTACTGAAAATATTTACTGCGATTTAATTATTTAGTGTTGTTGCGCAACTGCAATTTATAATAGATAATCTAAAAATGCGTGAAACTGTAAAACCTTCTCACGTTGAATAGTTTGCTTTCTATTAATTATCAGATATCAATTGAAGTTTGCTATTTGCGTCTCCTTTTCTCTTTGTGCAGAGTCTTAGTGAAGAAATTAAAGTTTCTATCTCTCTCTATTCTCTCTCTCACAGACACACACTCACACAGGGCACACATGCACAATGCATTTGCCCACAAACAGAACTCACGTATGGTTAAGAACTCGATGTCTTTGAGTTCTTTCCATAAGATTTACTTGTCTAGTTATTTAACTGGTAGGTCGGTTTAGTTCCCGTTGAGATGATCTCATGGTGGAATAGTCACTGATTCAGCTTTCTGTGTCCCCAATATTATGGTGATGGGCAAGCTTGGAATGTTGGTTACGGGTATTCTGAAATATTTATGCACCATTTAGAAATCCCACCACGTCATATGACAAGTCTTTTCCTGGATCCATTCTCATTTGCAGTTCAAATGACGAACTTCTGCATGATGTAAAAAAGATGATGAGATTGGTTTTACACGTACATGAAAAGGATGCATATTTGTTAATTGTTAGAGGTTTACTACAAGGAAAATCTACCATTGGTCCTTCATGGGATAAACTGCACATTTCCTGGTGGAAAAATTGGAATTATTGCCCGTACAGGTAGTAGTAAGTCCACTCTAGTACAGGCATTGTTTCCCTGATTGAACCAGCGAAAAATTATCATAGTCTTCATGATCTTCGATCTGATCTTAGTATCATTCCTCAAGATCAAACTTTATCTGAAGGGAAAATAGGAGGAAACCTTGATCCACTTGAAGATCACTAAGACTACGAAGTGTGGCAGGTTAAATTTAACAAATACACATTGCTTTTGAAAAATTATGCTCAAACATTTTTTAGTTCCTGAGATGATTCTTGTATTATCAATAGGCTTTAGATAGATGTCAGCTTGGAGACGTGATCTGCCAAAAAGAAGAGAAACTTGATTATCCAGGTATTGTCAATAGGCTTGTGCATATGCATGTGCATATGCTTATGCATATAAAGTTTCCCAGACTCGTTTAGTTTGACGTTATGCACGATATCAAGCTGATGTGGAAGAAGGTATACTGCTTGCTCTTTCTTTTACAATCACCTGCACCGCACGTTCTTGTGCCTATATCCATGTTACAGATCTTTTAGTTCATCAAATGCATTAATGTGGTGTTCATTTAAATAAAGTGAAAATTGATATTTGTGTATGATCCTACTATTATAGTAAAAGTATTCATGTGTCTGCATATGCTTAATCATTGAGAATGAGAAGTTTACTTGTCTCTTTTTGGGACTTGACTGATATATGTGGGAAAGTGCAGTTCTAGAGGACGGAGAAAATTGGAGTGTTCGTCAAAGACAGCTCGTGTCATTGGCAAAGGTTTGCTGAAGCAGGCCAGACTTGTAGTGCTTGATGAGGCAACAGCAGCATTTGTTGATATGGCCACAGATAATTTTATTCAGAAAATCATCCAGGCAGAATTCAATGATAGTCTGTTCTGACAATCGAAATTCGTATACCAATAGTGATGAATGTGATATGGTTTTGGTTCTATCTGATGCTAAGCATACATGTGGATTAGAAAAAGAAAGTAAACACAGAACGCTATATGTATAAACTTGCCCAATTAGTTATACATGATATTTCTCCAACAAATTACTGGAGCTGCATTTTGGATGTCAATTCACTTGATTGGAGACGGCTGCATTCTGATTCTCTTTCATGTCATTCATAATTAATAACCTTAAGTGCTGGTCTCAGGTAAAGTTGCAGAATTTGACAGTCCACAGTGGCTGTTGGAGGACAAGTCATCCACGTTTCTCAAAACTAATCTCTGGGTACTCAACTCGATCTGGTACTGGATGCTTAAGTTCATTGCTTATTTTACGAAACTAAGGCAAGGAGGCCAACACAGTCAAGATTCTCTGTGTAATTGGTCTCGATCTGGGTCAGGCTTGTACCTGGAACCAGGTAGACTCACCGCTAGCAAGCCCATTTGCCATTTCTCAGTAACACGTCCAACCCGCACCTGCGCAAATGTTCCCCTATGGTGAACTTAGACGGCATTAAAGAAGTTTTTTTCATCTGCATTCATGACCTTTACTGCAAAATCTCGAAAAGTGCATCGAGTGCTGTCTCATTTAAGTCCATTCTTCTTCAGTGAACTCATCACTAGCAAGCCCCATTTTCCCTTTCTTAACATGTCCAGTCTGCAACAATGTTCCCCTACGGTGCACTTACACTGCATTAAAGAAGTTTTTTTTTTTCATCTCCATTCATCTACTGGAAAATCTCGAAAAGTTCGTTGAGCGCTATCTCATTTAAGTCCATTCTTCTTCAGCAAAAGAAGTTACATTGTAATAGACGTTTCATTTCTCATGTCACAGTCAGATGAAAAGCCACCATAAACAGCTAAAAAAAGCTTTCACTCTTAACACCCAAATCATATATTCCCTTGTTACACTTCCCCACCAAGTAAGACATAAATTAAAGTGCTGCAGAAGCTGAAGATGTTGAAATCTAACTATCCTTATGAAAGTAATATAGGAGGTGAGTAGCTGCAAGTCCCTATCCCACCCAAGTTACAGAAATAGGGCTTCTGACCTTATAAGAACCACGGCGATGATGTACCCAAGTCAAGGAACCCTCTTCGTGGAACTTCTCTCCCTTGCGAAGCTTCTTTGGTCTTGAAACCAACAGCACCTTATAACTCAAGCTTTGATCTAAATACCCAAAAGTGAGAGTCTGCGGCCTCACTGTAATCTCCACTCCTTGTGGTGCAGTCACCTCTACACTGTACGTAGAGTTTGGGAGACCTACATTCCTCAGCCTTCTATACAAGACCACCACCCTTGAATTCTTGAACATCACAGACATGGAGGGGTAATTGAGGCCCCTACCCCGGTTGGCCTTAAGCACTTCTCTGCAGCTTACATTTCTATGAGTAATGGTGTAAATTTCCGTCCTTTCATAACCCAGGCTGCACAAGTGGGGAATGTATTCGATGGGTTCCATGTCATAAACCAGCCCCGGATCGATTGCTCGCAGTGGGTTCACGTTCCCTGCACCAGTTGCAAAAAGTCCTCCAGCAATGGGCTTGCCGTGTTGATTCAGTACATTGGCTGTGGTCATTATTGCTGACTTGATTGCAGCAGGACTCCACGAGCGGTGAACGGATTTTATCAGCGCAGCAATGCCACTTATGTGTGGGCAGGCCATTGATGTCCCGGACAAGACCGTGAAGTTCACTCTCCTGTTGTCCTCCGGCAGGCCGCTTGGGCCGAGATTCTCCGGCCAGGCCGCCACAATGTTTGCTCCTGGGGCGAGAATGTCCGGTTTCAGGACCGATGGGTTTGTTAGGCTTGGCCCTCTTGAAGAGAAGGTAGCAACAGAAGGAGAATTGGAGCTCCCATACTTGGTTCCTCCAAACAGGATCCTTGCTGTTGGTCTCCTTGATGACTTGATGTAGCTCTTGAGCACAAGGGACTCCTTGTAGCCAATCAAAGTCGCCGGCAAGACATGGACGTCGACAGAATCTTCTTCACCATTTACTGCAGCATTTGCAAGGACCATGCCGGCCCCGCCTGCCTCCCTTACAACCTCACCTTTCATGGCTCTCCCGGTGACCCCACGGTCGCAGACTACCATCTTCCCACCAACTAGTTCTCTAGCGAGTGTGGTATTGAAGCACATCTCCGATCCTTCCTTCCCGCCAGCTTGGTACACCAATTCAAATTCTCTCCCGCCAAATGTTCCTCTGTGCTTCCAGTTCCCGTTATTGTAACGGTCGAATTGCCTCCCAGGGTATAAAGACTCACCATACAAGTAATGTCCATTACCCAACCTCAGAATGGCCGGGAACCTCCGGTCTGTGGAGCTGGCACCTACCGTCATAATCCATGGCGCCTCGTTGGCCACGCTTGCTGGCGCCGGGCCATTGTTTCCGGCGGCACAGCTGACGAAGATCCCTCTCTCAATCGCCCGAAATGCACCGATCGCAATACTGTCATCGTAAAGCGGCACCGGATAACCGCCCAATGACATGGACAGGACGTCGACACCATCTCTAATGGCATCATCAATGCCGGCTAAGATGTCTGAGCTGTAGCAGCCGCTGAACCAGCAGACCTTATATATTGCTACATGCGCCCCTGGTGCCATTCCCCTAGCATCACCAGCCGCATTGCCGAGCACATTCGCTCCAGCCACTACGGCCCCCGCCGCAGTCGAGGCAGTGTGCGTTCCATGGCCACGGGCATCCCTTGCGGAGATATATTCATGGCCGGAATCTACGGAGACTCCCTCCGACGGCGACAGATGGTGGCTGCGGCTGTAAAACCGGGCACCGATGAGCTTCCTGTTGCAGTTTTGCGGTCCGAACTTCTCTCCTGCTTGGCACACGCCCTTCCACCTCTTAGGCACAAGCGGCATTCCCCTGTCGTCGAAGCTCGGGCTCTCCGGCCAAACACCAGTGTCTAGGACACCGATTATGCTTCCTTGGCCCAACTTCAGTTCCGGCTGAGCCCCAACGGAACCAGAAAGATGGTCCAGCCCCAGGAATTTATACGAATAAGTTGTCTGCAACTCAATGAAACGATCGGGATGGATGGTGATCACACCCTTAGCAGTTCGGAGAACTGACGCTTCCTGCTCAGTAAGCCGTGCTGCGAAGCCATCGATGGCAGTATGGTAAGAATAAAGAAGGCGAGAGCTCGAATCGTTGCTGGAGGTAGCCGATTCCAGATAGGACTGGTGCCATTGATACTTGGTCTGGAACCCAGAATCCTCCATAGAAGAAGGGTGAAGGTGAACAATGTAAGTTTGGAAGTTGGCATCAGGGGAAGCGGCCGTCTGACCAATTTGGAACAAAAAGAAGAAGATGAACAGGTATTGGGGAACTGAAGCTTGGGTACCCATTGAAGGAAACATCGTTCCCGACCGGCAGTGAAGATGGTGGCTTCCATTTGGGGATTAGTGGTGGTATTTGAAGGAGAGGATTTGGGAGAGAATTCGAATGTTGGCTACGCAAGAAACCAAACCAACAACAGGAAAATTTACAAGGCAGAGGAGAAACTCGTGAATTGGAAGCTCTTGGATATCACGAGCATCAGTTAGTGAGGGAGCTTCTTCTCTTGATTGGCGTATGAGGAGCGCAGTTCTTCTCTCTTTTCCTTTCCTTTAATTATATAAGCACTCAGTTTGGGAGAGAGGAAGAAGGCGAAGAGAAGGCGGCAGCAGCAGCAGCAGCAGGCCAGCAGCATCCTTCACGAGATCCGTCGCTCGGAGTTATTGCATAATCTCTGCATTTATGGGTACACGCTCTCACCACATTCCATCAAAGGATCTCTTCGAAAGGGGTTTTCACAGAACGAGTTAAGCCTTCCGTTTGACCGTTATATGCTTGTGCCCCTCGAGGCAGCCATGAATGCCCATCTCCATTGATGATGCTGGATCCATTCATTGAGGTCTCCTCCGCTGGTACTGCTGCTCATCATAAATAATGCGGCAACTCTAAGCTTCAAACTTTGTGTACGGGCAGCAATATGTAGATCGTAGATGGAAAAAAAAAAAAAGACCTGAGTGGGCAACTGCCCACACAAGCCCACGCCTGTCTCTACCCTGGATGTGAAGGGAATTATACTACTGGAACCAAGTAGTTTGAGTAGTATAACTCCTCAACGGGTTTTAACATTGTGAGCTCATTCTAGATTCAATTATAATTTGGGATTAGAACACGCATTTGAGTGTACCCCAATTGAAACTGCACCGGATCAGCCAGTGTTCACTTTCGCTGACTGGAGATCTTAGGATATTAGCAAATCATGACAACCAAATACGGTAGCAAAACTTATGTAATCTTGAACGGGGTGTTCCGATGACACTCCAAAACCAGTTTTTTAGCGGCCTCTGGCTTTTGGATTGTTTGATTGTTATCAAAACCAATAAAACATGGTTTTGTAAAAAAGAGAGTTAAAATTTTGTGTGCCACTGCCACCCCCTCCCCTTCTTAGGTTATTTGAAAACCGTGTTTTGAGTGTCTCGCTCAAACAAAAAGAAATTGTAAAACTCATTAGAAAACTTAGATTTCATAAGACAAAATTTTATAAAACTGGGTTAAATGAGGGTGTCAGCCAGAACGCCCCTTATTTTTTTTATAATTCCACCTATTTAAATATGCTTATCATATAATGTTCGTTAAGAATTGATCCTATCAGATATAAAAGCACTTAAAAAATATATATATCAGCCACGTGCACTAATGGGCTGTATCAACCATCAAAAGTTAAAGTGAAAATTAAAGATTGACTCTAAAATTATTTTATTCATATATCCATTCATAGCGGCGGTGCCGGCCGATACGTGACACAACTCCCATATCGGCTGAAATTTAGAAGAGCCATCTTAGGCCCCTTCTTGTGCCACTAATTTTCTAAGCGATTCCATGCACAACCGTCAACCTGCACCAACATTAACCTTAGCAGTAAATTGAACCGGCTCATTTCTTATGAAAATAAATTTTTTATGGTAAAATATTTTCGAAATTTTTGGGCTGTTGATTTTAAATCTTTACAATAAGCTGTGTAAGTACGAAGATTAATGAGCAAATCAAATTTCCTTTCTTACAAAATCAATCATGTAGTTCTACCGTTACTTTCGGAAAAAAAGAAATAAGTTGCCATACTTAGTAGTCATAATCTAGTTGCTACACATCAGTGTGCGCATGTCGATGTCTATGCACAAGTTTGTATTTTGATATGGTTACTAGCATCAAACGAATTAATCAGAAATGTATTCTCAGCTTATTCAAAGGTTACCACAGTACACTACACAAATTTTACTTCTCATCACCACCGGGCCAAGAGGAGTGACCGGTCGGGCCAGGGTGAGCTCAGAAAAAAAAATTATTGAAAAAATCAAATTTTTTTAGTTTGGCCTGACCGGTCGCTCCTCTTGGCCCGACCTTGACTCAGCCCTCAAATCGTCTTGGCCCAACCCTAGAAAAAATCCTGGCTCCGCCCCTACTCTCCCATTCGATCGACATACTTTGAGGGACACTCAAACTTGGATCTACATTAGACAATCAAGTTTGAACTCTTGTCTATAATTGGAGTTGGATAACCAATACATTAATTCTGTCAGAACAACATTCAGTGTTAGAACTTGAGTTGAAATCGGATAATGACTAACATCCAATATGCACGAAAAGAAAAGGGGGAGAGTTGGGACATTTTAAAGTTTTTTTTTTTTTTTAAATTCACTTTATTTTTAAAGATTTTAAAATGGTTGATCAAAACCCTATCACGGGCCAAATGGCAAAATGGCAGGGATGGATCTTGATCTAGGGTACGTCTTCTTATCAACTTACCAAATTCACTTGTGGTGGTAGCAAGTACCATTTTTTATACTGACCATGGTATCTTCCATAAGATTTAGAAAACAAGTTGACGTATATAGCCTGAAAGTTGGTCTCCAAAAAAGTTTTTCGGGTCATGGACCTTTTTTAATATCCATCAAATATATAGACTATTTTGCAATATCCTGAAAATTTACGAGTCCCCGTTGAAAAATTGTCTTCTATATTATCTACTGCGCGTATAGACGATAGACCATCCCCCTCCCTCCCTCCCCTTCTCTCTGTATTTCGAGCTAGATGTTGACTATGAACTAGAAAGAATGGTTCTTCAGGAGGTGAAACGCCATTTTTCTGCTGGTTTCAGGTTAGCTGTTTTTCATAAAAAACATGTCAGATTCAAATCAAAGTGGTTATCCTCCGGGCTTCTTTCCGTTTCGAGCTTCATCGACGTTCCCACTTTGATTGTCGATCTATGCGTGTGGGCATTCCCTGTGCTGGATCACCAAGTTGATTCAAGCGTTCAAAAATAGTCGCGGAAAGAAACTAGGTGCCCTTTGTAGGCAAGTCTGGTTATTGGCTTAACTTCCTTCTTAGTTTTGTTCTTCTGTTTGATGGGGTCTCTGTGGTTGCATTAATGGAAACGTTTTCTAGTTTTACTCCTGGTGAAGTTAGTCGGAAGATTTCATTGCTCACTTTGAAGGATCAATGTAGATGAATGTCATCATGCTTCTCTGTGGTGCAAACTATGCTTCTCTGTGGTGCAAACTGCATTGCCTCAACTGCATCTTCCTGTTTGATTCTCGTGATGGGAACTCTCTGTTCAACCAAGCACAGCAAGAGGGAGGAGGGGGGAGGGGGAGAGAGAGAGAGAGAGAGAGGCCAGCAGTGGTGAGATGTCTCCTGGCGAGCAAGATGCTATTGGAAATTTGACATTCATAAGAAGCAAATGGCCAAGAAGCAGCTGACTGGATTAGATTCCTCTTATAGAATACAGCCATGTACCTCAGGATTACTGGTGGGTCATGGCAAGTCTGGAAGAGATTTTCTCACTGATAAACTGCAAAAGCAATGATCAGAAGCATCACTTCTATGCTTTATACATGTACCGTTTTTTATTTTTGAACAACTTGGCTTTGCCAACTAAAAGTTTCTCTCTGTAACACTCTTCTAGTGGTTGCTGTAATACATAATAATATGTTTCCATCTTTACCACCTACACAAGTTACATAGAAATGCCTGCCTATCATGCATGTTTCGTCTTCAAACTGCGCATGCACCTCTCGCTCCATTTCATGGATCAAAACTGGAAAAAAAAAAAAAAGTAACCAAAAAAAACTTTAGTTTCACATTGATATTTCAAGGCAATTTTCCCACACAGACCTAAAAAACTTTAGTTTCACATTGATATTTCAAGGCAATTTTCTCATTAATTTACATATTTGTGCTCCTAAAAAATTTAAATTTTTTTAACATTTAATGCCCTTAACCCGGGTCCCGCCCTTGCATCAAAGACCAGAGCTTTGTTGAAAAATCATAGTTATTATATCTTGTGCTGAGATTCAGATCTATAAAGTCGAAATCTTGATTAAGATTCACAGGCTGAGATGCCAAGTAATATCAAACAAAGAAGAAAAACATTGTAGGTTTATAAATCATCTATTTTTAGATGAGGAATACTTTAGATCATGCATATATATCCCAGCGTTGGCGTGCATGACTCAACTCAAGCCATTGGGTCTTTCTCTCCGCGAAGGTTCAATCAAGAAAGTGCCATCGTTATGGCTAGGAACATAAAATTAAAGGCCACGCAGTAACGATGAGAAGGGCCCTCTCATCATTAATTCCTGCATGATATGAAATCAAATTAATTTCATTGAACTGTTGTCTTTAAAACTGGTTTCGAAACGAAATGTTCTAAATCTTATCTAATATTATAAGCGAGAACCTACTAGTTGCATTATATATATATATATATATACTTACTTACTTTATTGGGTTGGGTACTAGCCATTTCACTCATTTCAAAGTATATCAAACCATAAAAACGGATGCAAAATGTCCAAAATTATGCCTAAAAGAATGTTAAAATATGTTTCATGGACCAGAATTTCTAAATATTTTCAGATCAGCAGACTACGATGCAAAGTATTGAACATTAATTGATCAATGGGGACTGGCAAGCTGGCTCCTGTCAGTTGGTTAATTTCCTATGAAACGTACTCAGCTTATTGAAGGTGAAGTTGTCTAACTAAAGTGGAAGATCTTATCACCAAGGCAGCCCTCAGCTTTCCCATGATTGCAAAAATGAGCCTCGTATTTTTTTTTTTCAATTTGTTGACATACGGAACCTCATCTTTGGATCTTAACCCGGTTAAAAAACTCCCCCAAATTGATTAGAAATCATACAGCTAACACTCTTTACTCGTGAAATACTTGAAAATTCGTCTTGCGAAACTGAAAAGCCTCACCTGGTGTGGTTTTATCGAGTGTCTCAAGATCTTTATGCGCTTACTTGGTCTATGCCTTTCATCGAAGTCACAAACTTATCAACAATTCGGGACCTGATCCATGGACCAACTAGAATGAGAAACAAAAAGAAATGGCGCACCATTTGGAGAATTTGGCTGTTTACGTTTTGGTGGGTCATTTGGAACTGTAGAAATGATATTATTTATAGAAATGAGGTGGTCTCAATTAAACGCATGGCTTCCTTCATTTTGTATGACATTTGGTTAATTTTCCGTAATCTATGGGAAAATACTGGTACCTTCAACCTCATACAAGAATTTCTTGTAGATGTAATTTTTTTTCAAGTTCAACTTTTTGTTGGACGTATGTTAAATGTTATTTTCCTTTCTCTCTCTTTAGCCTTTTGTCAAGAAGAGTGTGATACTTCATATGGGCAATTCCAAGAATTTTGTCTTTCTATAGAATTAAAAACAAAACTAAAACTTATCTTGAACGATTTTTTTTTTAACTAAAAATTTCTATACGGATGATGTTCTCCTCTAGCTAACCAACATCTGGTTTCTTGGTCGGGAGGATGATAATCATCACCACCTTTGAATAGGAGAAAAGAAAATTCTTAAAAAACGAAGCAGGTTACGTGTACATTAATAGACCACAAGAAATAATATAAAAAAGTATTTGATCGTACCACTCAAACATGGTATGATCCCCAGTTGTATTATTTCGATCTACAAAGAGCACCATCAAGTTAAAGGCCTATACATTTAATTTATTATAGGCACTGAAGATTCCCTTAGCAAAATAGAGTTTATTGATGGCCTACATTTCGGTCCCAATTGCGTTGTAGTGGTCCATGTTTGAAAAAAACGAGAGACCTAAAAAAACTTTCACTTTGTCAAACAACCAAAAAAAAAAAAAAAAAAGGACGTGTATCGAAAAGATGGCCATTGTACTGGGCTTTGACAGAGAACTACGTTTGAGATGGAGAAATTTCTTTTTGGAGCTCTTTCTTTCTGATATACTAAAAAAGAGCCTCATGTTCTCCACAAACACCTCAAGGGTCGTGACAATTTTTCCTTTTTCCAAACTGTCAAGCTGCCATACTCAGAAATGCGTTGCCCCCGTTTAAATCAACATGAACTTAACCACTAGTCACCTATCAAATCCGAGGTGATCTGAGATCCATACAAGCAGTGGAGTCCAATGTACTAAATGGATTTCATATCAATGCATGGCTGAACAAACAAAAGAAAAAAAAAAACTGTGGATCGGTGGTGGGATCTTTGATTTGATCCAACAAGGTAAAGAGAAGTTGGATAATGGGCCTAAAGATTCATGTAAATCGTAGATCACTTGGATCATACATCCGAGACTATCAAATGCAAATGCAACCTAACCGTAACATATTTTTGACTGTAAATTTGATTAATACATTCAATTTAAAGGTTAGCAGTAGCCTTTTACGCAAGCCATTGCTCAAGCTACGTAACATGCGTATGGCAGATTGGTCCCTAGAAAACATCATGGTATGTTTTGGATTGAGTTTGCCTCAGACCTGATCCAAATATATTAAGCCATTTTTCTTTAATAAAACACATGATTTTTTATATATATATATATATATATATATATATATAGTTCAATCTAAAATGCATTAAGTTCTTTTTGTTTTCAGCAATATTAATAAAGTCTTGTGAGATTTTGCATATGTTATAAATATATAATATCGTTGTGCACAGTACCTGAACGGGTACCCGTACCTATATGACTTAGGGGTCAGCTAATCAAGTAGGACAAAAACACTAGGATCCAGTTTATTTAAAATCCATCCAACAATAAAGAAGTTGGGTCGTCCAAACTTTGACAAAGCAGAAAAAAAAATTCATTGTACTGCAAAGTTATGGCACATGGTTCACGCTGTTTTAAAAATAATTAAAAATACTAAGTACTATAGTAACGCTTTCAGTATGTAATTTAGGTACATTATAGACAGTTAAGTATTGATTTTTTACAAATCGGTATTTAAATCGAAGCATCTGTAATTAATAAGCTAATAGTAAGTACGAAACGGCATCTACGAAGTAAAAAACTAACATGATCGGTTCAGATTGCAATTCGCCAAGTCAAAACCTGTTCGCCTCATTTTAAATATTTATCCTTTTAGATTTGGATCGATTTTAATGTTGTTCACTGTAACTGGTAACACCAAAGAGAGAGAGAGAGATCCAAAGCTGAAAACCCCTTCGACTGTTGAGCCCAACAAAGCTGTAATCTGAAGCATTTTTTTTACAGTGTGCCAACGCTATCAGGCTGGCTTGATTTAGCAGATTTAAACGTCAGTAATGTATTCTTAGGTATTACGCCCTACCACTTAAGATGCCAGAAATAACAGTCATGAAAATAGAATTAGAAACGCATCTCTTTACATGCTTTCTAACCGACCAACTATGTTATGTTCCTCGAAACGACTGAATAGTGTCTGTGTGACTCAGCCCACATGGGCGGAGGCATGGGCCTTGGCCTGATGGGTTTAAAATTTCGAACATTTATTTACAAATTTTAAAATTTTAGTGTAACGTAGATAATAAATTTGAGAAAATATATTTTGTCTCTTACTAAAATTTTGAAACTTTTGAAACTATAATTAGGTTCATGCTGGAAAATTTTCTAGCTCTGCCCATGGTACTAAAATGCCCAATAACTTCAGCTCGGCCCAAACAACACATCCACAGATGAGAACCGATGACCAAAAAAGAATGTGAAGAAACCAGTGGCAACCAGATAGTCAAAGAACAGTCTTTCGCCATAGATGACCGATCGAGGATCCGGGGGAATCATCTTCTCAAGAATGAATTGCGTGGTATATAATCTCTTCAAATTAACTAGATGCATGACAAAACAAGAACTAATCATAGAATCATGTTTGTTGTTCAGCAATCAAGCTGCTGGGGCAACGTCCCCAAAAGAATAACTTCGATCTGTGAGGATGAGGGTGTTCCCAAGCATCAGATACGAGATTGGGACTGCGAGGATGAGGATGTTCCCAAGCACATCGACAGATTCGAGATTCCATCGTACTGCTACACTCCTATTCCCAAGCATATCCACAGATAAGAGATTTCATCCCTCTTCCTCCTTGTGCCTACTTCCCAGACTTTGCATTTGAAGCAAGACAATGACAGTGTGTTCACTGAAACTAATTTTTTTTCTGTCTTTTCCATGGCAAGGTAAAAGTAAAAGTACCACTGTTATTGTGAATTTTTAAAAGGAATTTCAATCTTTCCTGCCAACTTTGCCTGAAAGTTGGCAAATTCAATTAGATTGAATGTATCCAATTGAATCGCTATGGTAAATATCCGCCGCACATCTTAGTTGATCGGATTCCACTCGCCGGTCTTTCGCCGTCGTCATGCCCAAGAAGATTCCGTGATACCCAACAACTGAATTGGCACATTCCAAGCACCTTAGGATCCCATTGGGATTGGTCCATCCGCCATAGCTGTCACATGAACAATTGATGTGCTGCCACCTTTTCTTTCTTTCTTTTTTTGCATTATAAAGCACCACAGAAGCAATAAAAGGAGTTGAAGCTAGAAGTTTTCATCCAGTACTGCTCTACTTCAGGTACTTAATCTGTCATGATCTCCATAAGATTGCAATATTTTCTTCTCTCTCTCTCTCTCTCTCTCTCTGTTGCACAAATAAATCTCACTAAAACCAGTATTTACATTCACTTTTCATTTTGTACTGTATAATCTATTTATCATACACTTCTTCTTGTGGAATGGGGTTACCTTTCCTTCGGGCTGCCAATGGGTCATGTTTAGATCGGAAACCTCAATTATCAGCCCGCAGTTTGATAGTGAGTCATAAACATGGGCAGGGGTAAAGAAAGAATCTTTTTGTTACAAAGGACGAATTATAGTTTCAAACCTTGAACTGTAAATTTTTTTCTATAGGTTAAATTAAATTTTTTAGAATTTTACAAATAAAACTTTTTATTTTCTAATAATGGACGTATGCAAAAGAGCATGAATAAACTGAGCACCTGGCCCCCAAGTTTCTTATAGAAAAAATGGTTTTGGTCTTGTCACACAAACAAAAAACCAGGTTTTCATAAAAGTTCGTCTTAAAGAGCAACGGGTTTTTAGAGTGTATCTAAATACAAGTTTACAGAAGTATTTTCCAAGTGAATCAAATTGTAACGTACCAAAGACATGGAGAACTTAAAAGACCTTCAAGTTCAATAATTAAAAATAATCCTAGCGTGTAAACAACCAAAGACAAATATGCAGATCAACTCTCGCATATCAATATAAAGCTATGTACATCGATAACGAATTACGAGTTGCCACTTACTGGCTGCACAAACCGTCTCGGGTAACAGTATAAACCATTGGACTTTACGATACTATCCGGATTCGATCTAGATCTAGAGCCATATCTGAGATGGCTTAATCTCTTGTCTGCTATGCTTAGAATCAACAGCCCATTCATCCCAGTATATTCTAGCCAAAACCTAATAGGTACATACTAAAACGTATCTGGATGGATAGATATGGATCCCTTCCCATACGTAGCCCCCAGATACATACTTTTCCTCTTTTTCTTTTCTCCCGCACACCCGGTTCATCAAGCTCTACACTTAGCAAGTCCAATCCACCTCAAAAGAAGAGAAGAGTTTGATCCTGGCTCAAAAGGAACGCTAACTATATGTAATATGTTTAACATATGCACATGCAAGTTAAACGTTGTTTTCGGGGAGATGGGCGGAAGGAAAAGAGGCTCCTAGCTTGAGAAAGTTAACGGCAATTTCCCTCCATAGGAGGTGGGAACAGTTGAGAACGCATGGGATGAGAAGTGGGAACCCCAGACAAAATGACCGGAGAGGAATGATCAAACCATCTTAGGACAAGCTGTTAATCGAGGTAGATGAGTCGTAATCTTATATTAAAAGCCGTTTGACATTAGTAACAAGTTGTTACTGTAGAGCTTCATGAAATCTTATAACATATCAAATTTTAGAACTGATTGATATGTTATGGATGCCAAACGAGCCCTTAATGAATAATTTGTGTCTGTATCATATCGGGCCCGTACTGACTCAACGGCAGACGGTGACACCATTCTTGCCCGCGACACGATGATCTTGCCATGGGCCCCACCAACCTTTTCACTCGTCATGGTTGCCTGTTTTCTGAAACTGCCACACGTAGCAAACCCTCTCGTGTGACCTTTTCTTGCTCCGAATATTTAGGAAGTCTCCCAGTCCCAGTCCCTGATCATTCTCATTCGGTTTCCCTCTCCCTCTCTCTCATTGCTAGTACGCTTGGTAAAGCGGTGGCGGTGCTAGTGTGCTTGGTGAAACAGTGATGGTGCTAGTATGTTTGTTGTTGGACAAATTTTAGATGGATAGGCAAGAATTTGGTGGAATTGGGAATCCTACTGAATTCGCTAGGCATGCTCTCCTCCGGTGGTTATCGATCTTGGGTACGGTTCGCAATTTATTTCACATTTCTCACTACTATTTTGGATGAAATTTTCTAAGTGTTCTTTTTGGATAGTGAATTCTTCCTCACTACTGCGTCCAATTCTGTTGGGTGGGTAGGAACGGTTCCGATGCAAAACTGTGGTATCTATATTTTCCTTTCATTTGATTGGATAGTTATATGATCGGCTGGTTCTTTAAGAAGATCGTCGATGTTGTCTTAAATTTTTGGGGAGGTAGCACATTAACGAGTTGAATTATCAAAATGCTTGGATGGGGATTCAAAAATGCTAGACGGAAATTTGGAACGATTTGCTGATGGGTATGGGGCACTATGGCTAAACTAGTTGAGTGCTATCTCTGAAATTTTAGGCAGCACAGTCTACATAATCAATGGAACTACTATGTTGAAACCTCACTGTTATCTTGAGATATCTTGACGAAAACATAACGTCCGTGATTTCTTTTAAATACCTAAATAGTTCGTAGAATGTGTTCTATGTATCTTGAATAATTAGAACGAGGTCTATTGCCATGCTAAACTCGGGACGGATTGATTCCTTCTCTCTGATGGACGGGCAGGGACTGCTTGAATGGGATGAAAGAAACTTACAATGCGCTAGAAGTGCTTGAGTTGGATGCGTTTTATGAATACAAGGCGTTGTTTGTTTTAAGTTTATACTTTATGTTGCAGTTGGGCATGGCCGTCGTCGCTCATCATCTGTTCTAAGGCCTTCAAAGCGAGAGCCATGACGCCTTCGATAAGGAGACCTGTTTCATGCGTTATTCTCGATTTGGATGGAACACTTATAGACACAGGTGTGTTAGATTTCCTACATTCCACTATTAAAGTTGATCTGCTTTGCAGCAGTAATAATCACATGATGTGAGTTTTCCTAATGGTTTTAGGTGTTTATGGGTTCATTTGTATATCTTCAACAAGTTATTGTCCTTTCAGAAGGCAGTGTGGATGACGTGCTGAAAGTCTTCTTGGTCAAGTATGGTAAAAAATGGGATGGGAGAGGCACACTGAATAGGACAGGAAAGACGCAGAAGGAAGCTGCAGCTGCCATTATAGAAGATTATGGACTCCATTGCAGTGTAGAAGAATTCATGACTGACGTTGCCCCATTCTTCACTGACTTGTGAGATTGAATCCTTTCACTGTTTCTAATGTAATCTCTTTTTCTGGATCGTAGTTTTTAAAGTTCTAAAAGGTAACAAATGTTGTGTTGTCATATTAATAATTTAATGCCATTAAATGCTTTTTATGTTACTTGAATTTTGAAATTTGTTGAAAATGTAGTGAGCTCTCTTACTGATTTCTGTTTGCTCCCTTCTGTTAAACTGAAGAAAGGATTTCTTGTCTGTTTCGTTATCTTTATTGACATTTGATTATTTCAGTTGGTCCAAAATCAAGGCTCTTCCAGGTGCTGACCGGCTAATCAAACATTTGCATCGCCATGGTGTGAGGATTGCATTAGCTTCAAACTCTTCTAAGGATGGCATAGAACAGAAGATTTCATATCACCATGGTATGCCTCATCTGAAATTTCCTGCAAAAATTGTCCGATTACAGTTAAGGTTATGTTTTATTCATGTACGACAGCTTTTCATTCTTTTTTTCTATAATTGATCTGCGTACAGGATGGAAAGAGTCCTTTTCTGTAATCATTGGTGGTGATGAAGTACAAGAAGGGAAACCATCACCTGAGATGTGAGGCTTATCATACTTTATTGACTAGTTTATGTTGATTAAGTTTCTTAAAACCTACAATTCATTCACCTTCAAATGTTCCCATGGCTTGCTTTGTTAGATTTCTTGAGGCTGCCAAAAGGCTGAATGTTGATCCTTCTAGCTGTCTGGTTGTTGAAGATTCAGTGTAAGATCCCTCCCCCTCTATGATGATGCTTAGTTCCTGTTTCGCTGCTGGAGAAAATAGGCCCATATAAATAAGGACCAGGCCAGAATTAATAAACTATTACCGTTGTTTTGATGTTGGTTGTTAGTAGTGCCATCCTTTTGTTGAATTTCCAGCAAATATTTACGAGAAGCAGTACCATATTGGTGTCTGAGGGAATTGCTGATATGATGGAGTAACTGTGAACATGTCTTGGACTAAATTTTATTGTATTTTCTCAAAAAACATTTGCAGAAGTGTAGCATGTAATGCGAATAGCAGGTGATATTTCACATTGAACAGTGGGCTAGTTTATCATTGTGCACATTACTTTAATGATTATTTATTGTGTCAGTACCCATTTATTATGTGTAATTTTTGTTTATATATGCCATATTTGTTTGTTGATGTGCTTGTCATGCCTGTCATATGCATGGCTTTTTGAATTGTCATGCTCCAGCATGGAAGAAAAAGCAATCTTCCAGCATGGAAGAAAAAGCATTCTTCCAAATTATATGAATTTCATGTGAGCATTATACTATATGTGATACAGCATGCCTGATTTTCAACCAAATTTATGCTTGCAGATGGTCAGAGTAAGAAGGATCAATGGATAGGTTTTGCTAGGATAGGCATGGTGCTTATGTTGAGAAGCATGGGCACCTTGAAGATGCATGAGCTGTTTGTTCTGGCAATCAATATAGTGGGAAATGCTCATAGTCTTGCATAAGATATAGACTGCCAGGACTGTCAAACAAGGATCTGCTTGCATTTGTGCCATAAATTGGTGATGATTTATGTAGAATTCAAGAGTGCAAAATAATTTTTTTGTGCCAAGGGTAAACCATCTTCTGCCATCCAGTGGTAGAGAGTTAGAGATTAATGGTTATAACATTATTTTACTGAAAATCATTTCCATGGAACCAAACAGGTAGCATCTCTGTAATATTCTTTTGATATACTGAACTATTTTCTGGAAAATATCCTCTACATAATAAATCAGAAATTTCTTTGCCATATCCTTGTTTGACTTTTAATGTTGCAGTAGCTCAAAATTGTGATCTGTTGAACATTTTCATCAGGCCAGGCATTACAGCTGGTAAAGCAGCTGGAATGGAAGTTGTTGCTGTCCCTTCCATTCCAAACCAAACCCACCTTTATGGCTCTGCAGATGAGGTCATCAATTCTCTATTGGATTTGCAGCTTGAGAAATGGGGGTTACCACAGTTTGAGGATTGTATGAATTTCGTACCTCCACAGAACTTTGTATCAATATTTGGTTGAAGGATCAACCCTTATTTATTCCATTTTCTTCTTTCTGATTGGTTCTAAATCTTTTTTTTTCTCATGTAAAGGGATCGAAGGTACTTTGCCTATTGACCCCTGGTACATTGGAGGTCCTGTCATTAAAGGCTATGGTCGTGGCTCAAAGATTCTTGGAATTCCTACAGGTATGTTGAAGAGCACAATTCAAAAGAATGAACCACATTGGGCAGAAAATTTATGTCAATCCATCTTCTCCTCTCATTCTAAATAAGTTTAAGCAGCCAAAACTAATTAACTTTTGCACGTAACTCAAAACACTATCTTTTACTCTCGTCTTTGATTGTCCACTTGGTTTTTTCTCATGTTTCCCTTAGCAACCTTTATCTTTTTCTCTCCCCTTGTTTGCCTTTTTAATTCCAATTTTTGTTTGTTTTTTTTCTTTGCTGACCTCTTAGTTTGGGGTTTTCATTCAAGTTTTTCAACAACCAATGACAAGTTCATGTTAAAACTTCTACTGCCTTGCAATCTGGCTATTTATTTTCCTTAGTTTTTGTTGGGATCTTAGGTTAAAGCTGAGACCCTAGGATGCATCAGATGGTAAAAGGAAATTTTATTAACACGTTTGTGATGTCTCTAATGCATGAAGTTCTTTTAATAATATGATTCATTTGTCATGAGCACGGTTGTCTATCGACATTGTGGAGAGAATGCATGAAAGCCATCTGAATCATGTTCCATGTTAACCCTAATCATTAGCAAATTGAAGGTGTTTTTATGGTTTCTTTACTGTCTTTGTAGCTAATCTACCGCCAGATGGCTTCTCGGACGTTCTTTCACAGCATAGTTCAGGAGTGTATTTTGGCTGGGCAGGACTCGAAAACCGGGGCATCTATAAGATGGTGATGAGCATTGGTTGGAACCCATATTTTAATAATGCTGAAAAGACTGTAGTAAGTACCAAGTTGGCCTGGTAACATCACAATTGCTGATAGTAATGTTTATTATTCTCATCTCCTAGACCAATTAATATGCCCAAGATAGCAAGACAGCTAGCCATGTGATAAGTGTCTACATAAAGCCGTTACTCCATTGACAAGCTGTCTTTCCCTAAATAGTTCAAGACATGTTTCTGCTCAGTTCAGCTGACAATCAGAACATCAAGCTAATAACAATGTCATGCATTTCTCATGTCTTACTCTGGAAGTTTGTCAACATCTTGGTGACATGAGAATGTAATAATGTTCAGGAACCCTGGCTGCTTCATGATTTTAATAAGGATTTCTATGGTGAGCAGCTTCTTCTTGTGGTGGTCGGCTACATTAGGCCTCAGGTAATGCTTTTTCAAACTGGAATCTCCCTTTTTTTTTTCCTTTTTCTGATATGTTTGTTTTTATCGCGTCTGACGTATCTATGATTTTGGAAGGCAAATTTTGCATCACTCAGTGACCTGATTGACAGAATTCATGAGGACCGAAGGATTGCAGAGAAGGCCCTTGACATGCCCCTGTATTCAGGTTACAAAGACACACCTTATCTGAAAACTATGTGGAAACATGACGAATGAGATAATGCAGTACAACTGTTCGAGGAAAATGTCGCAGCTGCCTTTTCAGCAGAATTGGATTTTAATAAAAGTTCTTTTTCCTCCAAATACAAGCATGACGTGCATAAATGCCGTTTAGTTTCTTCATAAACAATAGTTTTATTGAAGCGTGTGAATCTGGCTACAACCTGTATATGGAATTGCATTTGTAAACATCATTTTCAGCTTAGAAATCAGCTAATATATCAGTTTATTAATCACAGACCTATGAGCAGATTGTGGGTCATTATTTTGCCCTGAATAGCTCTTCGTAGCTAATGATATGCAACGAAGGCCATGCTCATCCTTGTAGTCTTTGCCGTATGTATCCCTACTTTAAGCATTCCAATGTCAACAAGCATCATTCTTTTATCAGAACGACATTAGCATACAAGGAAAGGAGATCAAAACCACATGTATTTCCATCTGACTGAATAATTCCGTTCGAACTGCAAACCATGGAGCTAAAAGTAACTAACCATGTCAATATATCAATTTAGACCAAATCATTGAACTGTTCCAAAGAAATGGCAGACGAACGTCTGAAATAAAAAATTGAATTTGGATTTAAGAAATGACGGTCAGTGGGATTTCCAAGCTGATATCACGTCGTTGGGCTTTCCAACACTTATAGCCGATTTTCTAAATGGTTTTATCAAACATAAGGACGTTGCACGGCCAAATGGGTTATGTAGGGAGGAGATTTCCAATATGAATTGGCAAAGTAACAATATGGTTCAAAACGTTAAACAAATAAACTGGATTTATGCCATAATCACATTGACAACAGCAAGAGCATTCATCTGAGGTGAAAATTCAAACTTTCATTTATTCATGATCATTGAAAACTCAAACAATAAACTGGGCTTCATCCCGCAAAATTTCAACTCGATGTTTGCCCTTCTCTCTCTCTCTCTCTCTCATATTGTACAAAACCGAAACATACTTGGCTGGGAAAAAGTTCACACTTCTGACTGCATGAGCATCAGAGCAATGAATAATTTGGTGCACATGCAGCATTTCCTGGGGTATAAAAACCTCAGATTTGACAAGCATGAGCTGGAGACAGCTGGAGCACGGCAATCAATTCCACCTCCAAGAAAAAATACATCATAATCGAACACATTGGTACATCAACATGGTTACTTCGGCATATCCTCCTCACCATCCTCACTGTCATCGCTGCATTTTTTGTTTTTTTTGGGTGTGACAAGCAAATCAATAAAATGATAGAAGCAACATTTGTATACAAAGAGAGAGACCAAGAGCGAACCAAACAAATCGAGCAGATCAAGAGAATTTACGCACAAGCATGAAAACAAAGATAATGCATAACATTCAGATGTGATCTAGAAGCAGATACCTGTCCTCTGGAAGCTTTGAGATTCGCCTGGCGTCCAAGCCTGTGATGTACTTCTGAGAAGCTTGAACATGCTCTGAGCCTATCATCAAGTGTAGTACAGAGAAAATCACAATTTGAAATTTTGAACTATACATGGTAACAAATGCACATGCGTATACTGAGATGCTACAAAGTTAATACCTTTAGTCAACTGAAACACATGCAGAGCACATCGCTCGGCAGCAAGCCGCACAGGTGTATTCCCATCCTTCAGGCACTCAGCAAGGGCAGGTCCAACAATTGTTAAGAAGGGACATAGAGCAGACGGATTTGCCTGAAGTGGGAAAATGCTCAATCACTAGTTAGCATAAGATGGATCGACAGCCAGAAAGTTTTCTAATGGTTCTATAATGACATACCTTAGCAATTGCTTTAACACCAGATAAAGCTCTTCTTCTCACTTCACTGGAGTCATCACGCAATGTAGACACTAGACAAGGAACGAGTTCTGATGGCCCATGTGCACCTTCACTTTGAACCTGATACACTAGAAGCCTCCCCAATGCTCTATTTGCTGTCTCACGAATTGGAAACTAAAAAACATGCAAAATCAGAATAATCATGAATCACAAAAACCACGAAAGTGAAACTTGGAAGAAGTCGTCCTTTAATACCTTGTCATCTTCCAAAGCATCTTTTAAGCGACTGACAACCACTGGGTAGGCAGTACAGGTGCACAAAATAGAGGGACTATGCAAGAATATGGAAGAGAATGTCAAGATGGAACCATGTCTGATAAACCAGCTCTGTGACAAACCCATGGTTGCCAAAGTTTGTGCAAGATCAAGCATTTCCCCGTCATCCATGTACTGCAATTAGCACGTCAAAAATCAAGTAGCTGACTAAAAACAACAAAGGGGAGAGAACAGAAAAATAATGGAAACAAATCTACGCCAAAGTAATGGGAAGTTTTTATGCAACATATTGCAACCAAAAAGAAGAAGAGCAACGGGTTTAAGATTTTTTACTGAGGCAGCATTCTAGCAATATTTCAAAAGCTGCTAGCGAGAACTGCAATGGGTTTAAGATTTTTACTAGCAGTGCACTTCTTACTTTCTAGTAATTCCAAGGTTCCCAAAGAAGAGCATTTAATCCCTTCAATAATGTCCGAGGAGTGTGTGTGTGCACATGCAGATACTTATCCTTACTTCACTAGCTGTTAATGAGAAAATAAGATTGTCACGAGATAAAACACTGCACAGAATATGCAAATTAATGATAAAAAAATAAAAAAGTAACATTCCTGCACAAACTGAAAAAAATTGGCAGGAAAAACCTCAATATCTCATCGTCAAAGGCTAGTCACTGAGAATTTAATTAGCAACTGAAGCACATGGGTGCAATTCAATTCCCTAAATATAAAACTGAAGTTGTTCTTGTCTTGAGCATATATGCTCTACCACGAGAAAAAAAACAAAAGCAGTTGCAATTCAGCTTCTCCATGGATAAAATTTAACCAACAAAGCCACAAGAATAGTAAGCAGCCACAGAAGGCAGTGTCCTTTTGCTTTTGCCAAGGATAGACCACCCATTATGAAACGACTTTCCCTTTGCTTGTTCCAGCAGTGGAGGAGGAGATGACCCATAGATATTTCTTGATCAGCATCAAATCCATTTGGTAACAAAATCTAAGCTTAGAACGGAAATGGCTTAACTGAAAAATATTGCAGCCCCAAGCAATCTGACTAGAGCCATTTTTGGGAAAAATATAAATACTCAAATGCATAAAGAAAAAAAAAGGCTCGGAGGGGGAAGGAAACAAGAATAGACCATTCTAACCATGAAGGTATTCCAGTCATTTAATTGACACTCAAATGAACTAATGAAGAATCATACCTGAGACAGTGTACCCAAAACACCTGCAGCTGAACTTCGAATATGATCATCCTCAAGCTGTATTAAATCCTTTAGAAGAGTTAATGCACGAGAGCGAACAGGACTGCTAACAATCTTTCCAGCATGTTTCACCACACCCTTTAGAGCAACCAACACAGCTTCACGTGCACCACCATCGGACGCCTGAATGCAATTGCTTAATCTTAACACATATCAACCTTAGTTACAGGTCCAACAGCAAAAAACAAGTAACCAATTTACCTGCAATAATGAAAGTAGATCACCAACCAAAGGATCTACACGCGTACTAAGAGCACTAAGTTTCCCTAGTGCTAAAGCAGCACTTGAACGGACGGTCCTGCAATGACAGATACATACATGAGACATGGAATATGAGATGAGCTAATAAGCTCATTTACAACAGATGAGAACATATGAGCTTGCCTAGCATTGTCTTGCAGGCATTTGATAAAAGTTGTTTGAAGCTGTGGAAGGAATGGCTTCAATGCAACACCTCCTTTGCTTATTATGATGCACAAAGTGGACAGAATAGCACTTTTAACCTGCCAAGGAAATCTATCACCAATGATCCTAATAAGAGGCCTGCAACCAAAATTACCAAAAAATTAGCCAGTTGCCTTCAGCACTAAGCATAGGATCTAGACCCCATGATCATTGTATGAGAAAGTTCCAGTCCTACTTACCAGAGTTCTGAAGAAAAATAACATTTTTTTAGTTTGAGTTTTTTTGTAAGAACAGAATCAAGACATTCAAAAATCTCATAATTACTCTGTTACATCTTATTTAACACCTTTTAGGACATTACTACCATCATAGGAAATGGCAAAAACTTATAAAAAATGATTAAAAATATTAAAAGAGCAACTTATAGGCAATAGTTTCAGGATCATAAGCACTATCCTATGAAGGATCAGAAAAGAAATGATAAGAATGTAAAAGTTGCTAGTTAGATCTTCCACAAAAATAAGTTCTGAATCCAGCAGATTTTCAGGATATGTAATAAAAAAGTATTTTGGAATTCTGAAATGAGGAAGAAAAGGCACAAGGAATAACAAAAAAATGATGCAATCCACCAGTAGGCTTCTAATATTTTTCTTTAGAAATAGAAAATAAATAAAACAAAGTAAAGATCATTAAATTCTTCCAGAAAAATTGATAAAAAATAGTTACGACTTACAATGTCATAAACAGTAAATAGGACATCCAACTCTGCTTGCATATGTAATATGTAATTAACATTTGATTTCCATATCCCGTCCTTTCAAATCCCTCAATTAATAGCAGTACTGAGGTTTAGCAGTATACTCATAGAGATTAGAGAACTGAAGTATTCTTTAGGATCATTCTAGAAGAAAGAGTAATTTTAGAAGCTTTCTTTGATTATCACAAAAAAAAATCATGAAAAAGAGAAAATTAGGCCATGTCTCTCAATAAAGAAAACTATACTACTTCTCTTTTAACCATATCATAAAAGCAAAATAATGCATGAAAACAATCTTATCAGCAATAAACAAGGTTAAAAAACTTCTCATATCCAGGCAAGCACATGCATTCTAAACAGCAGAAGTTTTAAGAATCTAATGCTCCTGTTATGGCATGTAAGTCACCACTGTATCTACAAGCCAGAGCAGCACGTGCATGTTAGATAAAACAACTCATGAGGACACTGACAAAATATCACTCACAGGGAGTACCAAAAGTTATTTTACCAAATTATTTAAAACATAATGATGTACTCGAGCATCATAACAACTCAATGTTATAGGCTTATAGCCCTTAGGACCTGTTGTGCTTTTGTCAAACACCATGGGATTAAAAAGAAAAGACTAAAATACAATTAATAAATGAAAGCAGAATAATAGAAATGATTCCCTACAACTACAACAAAGCAGAAATTCTGCTTTCCATTGAACGTACCCAGTAATAGGAACAACAAATTCCTTGAGTGCTTTTTCACCAGTAACATCAACCAATTCTCCTAATCCTTCAGCAGCTTGCTCTCTTAATTCAGCTGAACCACTGATAAGACCCTGCCACCACCAGCATTTTATGCAAAGAGATTCAGTATTTCTCCCAAAGATAAGGACAGATATTCTAAAAAGAATATAAAAATGGCTTCATCAGTAGAACATAAAGCTCATGAAGAAGGAAAAAGAACCAGGTATGTACTATTCGCTAGCTAAGCAGTAAGGGAGACTCAACCTACAATGTAATTGGTAAGCTGGAGACAACTCACATTGTCCCCCAGTTTCAAGGAGGATGTTGGGGAGAGGAAATCGTATACTTAGAAGAAGGGTGTATGGTGTATTGACTTTTGTTTTTGAAATAGCATCAATGTACAGAAAAGGAGTCCCACACCTTAAAGGTATTCCTCAAAGTGTACATAATACTGAGGACTGAGGTATTCTGGTTGCGCATCTGCACCTTCATCTACGTACAAACTAGTTGGAACATGAACATCATTCATGACCCATCAATTCCTTTCAGCATATAAGATATATTCATCAAGGACCACTTGTATGCTTTCTCACGACAAAACCTAGTTTCTTTCCTTTATTACTACCACTCCAGAGCAAAGATGACCCTTCACCAAGAAGAGATTTTCTACCTGTCCCCATTGGATAGGAGGCACACATGGTGAGGTTTTCACTAATTTTATTAAACAACATTTATAAAAGTTCAAATATTTAGTGAACCGATCAAAGAAACCAAGATTAAAATATAATAAAAATATTGTTGAAAATGTAAAAATATCACAGTGAAAATGTAATACCATGGTTGTGGAAGTAAAAATATGACGTTTTCATTTTCAAAAAAATATTTTGGAAAAACAGCAAAAAAATTCATGAAGCAGTACAGAGTGTGGATACTTTCTTGCACACCATGATATTTGATATTGATGATATAGTATCTTGCAAACCATGACATTTCACATTGGCGACATTCTAAACCACAAATTCCTTAACAATACCTGAAGAAAAATTGGCAACAATGGTTGAAGCGCTTTGGGAAGACAGAAGCCAGGAATTACAATAGGCCCACCCTGTACATGGTAAAACAGACCAAGGCACGTCCGGGCTAAGTAGAAGCACAATCAAAATCAAGGCACAATGTTGACAAATATAACCATAAAAATATTAGCTGCATGTTGATTCTAACACAAAAATAAATACCTTTCGCTTCCTCCGTTCCTTGTCTCTAGCTGTTGACACAGCATCACGTACCAGTTTAATATAAGATGGAAGTACTTCCTTCGGTACTGATGCAACAACCTTTCCCAAGGCTTCCCAAGCACCCTATTCTCAAGTAAGGTGATTTGATTACTACTTATAAGCTATCAGAGATCAGTGTGTCATAAATTTTAGAATTAATATAAAATGGATATGGCCGTGACATACCATAACTGTAGCAGAATCTGTATCTGTAAGCATAACTATAAGAGTTGATATTATGTTGGGAGCCTCATCAACCAAATACAAATCACTGTTCTTGAAAAAGTACCCAATTAAATACACCGAGGCGCTCCTCATATATACCTAAAAAAATATGAAAAAGAATGCATCAATAACAGAAAAAATGAAAATGACCAACTAGAAACAGTTAAACAAACCTGGCTATCACCAAGGGTTTTGAGGAGCTCTGAGATCAACGGATCAATGCCCTCCTCGTCAATCACCAGAGCAACCGTTTCTCCAGCCTTTTTAGCCAAAGTTCGGGTATCCTATATCAAAGATATAAATCAAGCTATAGAAACCAAAGGAAATGCATGACCTGATATCACCCATATAAATATCTTCTTCTAAGTAAATACAATAAGCATCATAAGGAAAAAGGACATACATATTCACATGCTACCCATAAATATGAATATTACACACGTTTTTGTGCCAAAAGGCCCAAAACCAAAAACTCCAAAAACTGTGGAACCAGTTATCCAAAAGAACATTGTAGATCAATTGCATTTAGCAGCTACAAACTTGTAAAAGTTTTCTTTTCCTCTGAATCAAATAAAAAAAGTTATTTGTTCTCATGCAACCACGCCCATTAAAACCATGTTTGAGCAGTATATGGTGGAAGAAAATACAGAATTAGATCAAGAAAGCATTATCATAAACTAATGTTACACAATTTTTTCTACTTCATGTGGAAAGTGACCAAGAGATTTCACATAATCGTGAGAGTTCCTTCCTACCTCATTATCACTACCCATGCCAGAAAGTAACGCAGGAATAATAGAACCAAGGTGTCCATTTAAGCCAGGGCCAGCAACCTCTGCCAATGCTCCAATTGCATGAGCATTAAATGCACTGCATTTAGGAAAAAATGACTTGTTTACAAAAGGTCCATGCAACATCCACAAAATAAAAAACATAAATGAACTTACGAGAGAGGGACTTGCACTAGTTTTGGCAAAATGTGCGGCAAAACAGCCGTAGTCCTTACACTACATTGGGGGGAAACAGGAAAATGTAAGCAAAGAGTTTGAACACAGAAAGAAAGAACAAGAACAAAAATCAATTAAAAATTTAAAAGTTAATCACAAAGTATACCTCAGTATTTGTCTGAGACCATCAAGTGCAGTGCCAGATGTCTCATCATCCTCTAGAGCATGAAGAAGTGTAGGAACAATTTCATCAACCGCTTGCATTCCTGCGTTCTGCATAATCAACATTTAAAACCAACTAAATAACAATAAGTTAATATAACAATAACTAACATTGTAACTCAAGAAAAGACAGATACCTTATAAAGAGTGCCAAATGCCAATCCAGCAGATTCACGAACCTCAGGCATACTTCATAGGAAATCAATTTTAAATATAAAATGCAAAATGAGAAGGCAAGAGCACATTTAACATACAAAATTATAAATACACAAATGACAAAAGTACAAGAAAACAAAATAAACTTCTTTGGCACATAACTGCAAAATATTTAAAAATAAAATATACCTATCACAAAGAGCAGCTCGAATTGTAGGTATGAGCTCATCCATGAAAGCCAACAACTGGTGCCTACCAGCACTTGCCATGACTTCACTAAGCCCAACACACACACCCTGTCAGGAGGAAACATCCAACGTGAAATGGTGTGTGGTCATCCACCATATTTCAATAGATAAAGACAAATGCAAAGTTGCAAACTACCGTCCTCTTTCAAATTGCCTTATACAAGCCTATAAGTGAGCAATTGCAAATGACAATGTGCTCAACTTGCAAATACATACACACATGCAGAAATGTGTGTATACATTATATGTTTTTTTTTTCTTTATTATGTATTTATGTTATTTTATTTTTTGGGCCTGTTTGGTTGGTCTTCTAGTCCACTTTGGTAACTTTGTGTATGAAAACATTGTCACGACACAAGTGTTCAGGTATTTGAGCTTGATACAATATTTTTTTTCCATGTGTGTTGTATATGCCATTTATACACTACTCTTTATTTTGTGAGCGTTGCTTGTATTGCTCTTGTCAGCATCACAGGTTCTTGATTGAACGACTTTCTTGTGGCTTGTTGAAGTCCATTCTTTTCAGATTAGTTCTTTAGGGAACTTAACAACAAAAATGTTCACCCTATACAAGTAGGTGTATCCATCAATTTCCACTTGCCACCGTAAATATTTAAGTGTTCTGGCTAAATGGACCCCATTTGGCCTATATTTCAATTTATTAGTCATGACTCATGCCACTTGTTTAGCTCTTGTGAGAAAGAAATAACTACAATTAACATCCATCAATCCACTGGAATGGGTAACTGCTAAGAGATGGCAAAGTGATAGTTTTGGGTTCATGAGAACCATCTGAGAATCACAACCCAAGATGTCAGCTAAAAGAAAATGACAAAGTAGAACTGCAGTTTTATAGCCATCAGCCATCATTGACCATCACTGATCTGATGGTATCTTTATCTGAAAACCTGAATGCAACAAAGCCAAAACAAACACGAGGGTACATTTTGCAGAAACCACACAGAAATCCATGATTGCCAATCTCAATTACATTTTGAAAGTAGTTGTTTGGTCCAAGCAGATAATATGTTCAAAAAAATATGACATTTTTAAAATATTGAAGACATTGTACTAAGACAGGTCTAAAACATTTTCCCATCATAAGCCCAATCTTTTCCCAAGAATTCAAAAAAAAATATTGATATTTTTAGTATACATGTGTCTTTATTTTGTTTATTTTATGTTTAAAAAATAATCTAGTTTTCTGCAGAAAGGAATACTGGAAGACCTATCATCATCTCGTAGCACAAACTTTCATATTTTTTTTATTTCAAATCCTCTACCTTTTTTCCTGTGAAGAAATGCAAATTGAAAAAGAACTTAGAAATTGGTTTGTTGAGGACAACATCGATGAACCAAATACTTAATATGTACGGGATAAGAAGTTGGGACCAGAAGAAGCAAAAAATATGTCATAACAAAAGCAACAGGCATCCAAAAGATAAAGTACCCCATGCAACAACCAAAAGAAACATGAGACACAAGCGCATTACTGAAAAAAGAATAAAAAGCTGAAGTAGAGTTCCTACTAATGATCTTATGCACAAATACAAAACAGTAAAGATCATAAAATTACCTGTCTCCGGCTTGGGTTTGGATCCTTCAAACCTTGGGAAAGAATCGGTATAATCATTGGGAGGACACGTTCACCAAGCTTACGAACAAGTTCTCCAAGAGATCTTCCTGCAACCTGGAAATATACAGAGCATAAGGAACAAAAAGGACGGAAAATGAATTGCATCAAATTTATCCTCCCATAAGAGAACCAACCTGTCGCCTTTCAGATGATGTGGAGGCAAGTGATGATATAAGTGTATTCATCAAAACAGGCATTATTTCTTTCAAAGTCTTTGGAGTATTTGCTACAATTGTCTTCCAGACATGCAAGGCAGCCTGGAAAAAAAAAAAAGAACAAGTAACTGTAATGCTCAAGAAAGCATCAGAAGGGTGTCACAAAAAATTTAACAGCCCAAATGTATACAAAAACACACGTGAACACAAAGCATCATGGAATAACTTCAAGCAACAAAAAAAGGTCAGCAAAAAACCTGGCGGACTGACAAGCTGACATCTGTCCTGACCATATAAACAGCAGCCAGAACTTCATTTCGTTTCTCTCTTCCTAAAACCTCAATAATTGCCCGTCCATGTGCCTCAGTACTTGAACCCTCATCATCACTGCCACCTTCAAGAATTGCTTTGCCAGATGTTCCCGCAACCTTTGTAACATCATAGATTGCCTCAGACAGTGAATAGGAAAGCATAAAAGTCTTATAAAAACCTGTAACTTGAGCAACATCCAAAATCAACCTTGAAAAGAAGATCACCAAGAAGCTCAACAGAACTCTGCCGAATGCGCCAATTGTCATTGAAAATTCCATCTTCCACAGCAGGAAGTAGAAGAGGCAATGACCTGATTCCATGTTAAGAAAGCTATCAATCAAAAAGATCCTTAAGACGTGTTTCCTTATGAATCAACATCATTTCACCATATCAAATACAAGGCAGTATACATACGTTGTTGCATAATGCTCAACCAGGACATGACCTGCACTGAGAGCTGCATCACGCACAGATTCATTCTCATCGGCAAGACCTGCAAGCAGATAATAAACTTAGCAGAAAGTTTCTACAGTAATGTGAACATAAGATAATGAACTCACCATCTAAAATAGCAGGGAGAACTTGCTGCAGGTAATTTTGGAAGATGCCACCCAAAGATCTTGGTAGATACTGTGTAAATGGTGCACTTATTATAAGAAAAGAACTTTTTAGTTTTTATCTAGTGGATATTGGTTTTATACAATGCTCCAGGATTACCTTGAATAGTGTGAGATACCCATCCCGTACAGATGCCTTCGGATGAGAACAGTTTCGAATGACATCAGGAAGAACCTGATCAAAATAGTCCTTGCCCAACGCTGCCAAAACCTGCAAAGGACAATTCAAGTAGAAAAAGGAAATCTCAGATACATGTTAGGCAACATTATAGGTTCCATAAGATAGCCCCTTTGAGAGATCAAATGTCTTTCAATCGAATACACGGGCATGCCACTCAAGGACACTTAAAAAACTCCTTTTGTCTTTGTGAAGAAACAAACTTTTTCAAATATGAGCGAAAAACACATGAGCCTGACAAACAAACAAAATGTTAATTTAGAATCTGAAGATAATACGTGAAAGTATTATTCTTCCGGGCTGTTCATGAAAACCCATGGGTGAGTGATAATTGGCAAGGTTCGCCTCGGGCATAATATGGCAAAGTCGTTTTTCTAGGGAAATTCTTGGTAAATATTTAAAAATCTAAAAATGAAATGCAAAAAATGCGAAAATAAACATGCAGTAACAAAAAATGCAAAAACCGTCAAAAAGCTTGAAAAAAAGTGTTTATTCCTAAGTCACAAGGATACGAGTATGGAGATACGGGTACAGACATGACAACTTTAAAAAATGTGAAAAGGGGGATACGGCAGGATATATGTATGTATATATGCAAAATAACACAAAAAATCAAAATGGAAGCAAGATTTTAATAAACAAGTGATATAAATAAAAACATTATATGTTAATGAACAATAACTCTAAGAATAGATGAAAAGTAAGGTGGAAAAAATTAAATCAAAGTAAAATTAAGCAGTTTGGATTAAAGGTACCCAAGTGTGTCCAAGTACCCATTTTGGGTATGGTACGGGTACATGGACCTTACTGAAGTACCCATGTGACTTAGGATCCTTATTCGTGTTTTTTTGGAGTCCTTTTCATTTTTGTCATTTTGTGTCTTTTCCAAAAAGATGGGTCTTTCTGCTGTTTTATACAGCTGATGTATTTTTGAAGCAAAAAACGGCCTTTTCTTTTTTGAAAAAAAAAAAACATATTTTTCCGGTACTATGGTTCAAAGTAATTGGAACCCAGATTTTACGGCAGAGATGAAGCAAGACCAGTCCTGGGGTGCATAATATCACTTCTGTGCTCTCTCAAGAACAACTGATATCCATTCTGCATGACTACATAGTTTCCTATATTACATGGGCATGGGTGAAAATACTGGTGCCAAGCATTTTCAAAAACTTGGGTGTGACAACATATATGAGGGTATGGGAGAGTGTGAAAATGCCACAATAATATTGTCCATTTGAAGTTGCCGACAAAAGCTTGAAATAGTGCAAGAAATTCAAAATAAAATGAAAAATATTACTTGATATCATGTTATTCATACAATAATTTCTTTTCAAATATTATTTTTAGTTTTCAGGAAACTTATGGATAAAACTTCTCCCTGTTTTATGTTATGTTTTAGGAACCATTTAATGATTTTGTTTGTAGCTTTCAGCAAAAGTGAAGAGCAAATTATTGCACATATTTTTTGAAATTCTTGTATGTGTTCTGTAGTCCTCAAGACTTTCCAGATTTTCACGAGGTTTCCCAAGAAAATCCAATTCTGAAAAAAAAAACACAAGAAAAAATTTCCAAGGAATTGCCAGGAACGATATTGTTGAATTCTGAGCAAACTCATAATTTATTCACTATATTGAACATGATACAACCTAAGTGAGAAAATTTTTTTCTTCTTATTTATGCTCAAAGAAGTGACCACAACTATGACCAAACAAATGCAAGTATATCACTATACTTTTACTACAAAATTATGGCCCATAACAAGATTAAGGAGTCTACATAAGATATTTACTCACCTCACTCAATCCTTGGGCAGCTCCAGAGCGCTCGACATTACTACTATCTGATTTAAGAGTATCCAGTAACCATGGTACAAGATCTGGGAAGTGTTCCTGACCCATGCCTCTTATAAGTGACCCAAGAGCTCTGGCAGCTACCGAACGAACTTCTGGAATAGGATCAACAAGAACCTATTTGGGCAAAGAAACAACATAACTAAGGAATTCCACATATAAAAAGTAAACAAGTTCATATAAAATTTGAACCAAGAAATGATAATACCTTCTTAACTTCAGGAATGAGCAGGCCTATGTAAGGAATCATGTACTTTGGCTCTGTCACCAAGGAACACATGTTCCCCACTATCTGTGCCGCTTTCTTCTTAGTGTCAGCACTCCTTTCCCTGAGGCCACGGTGTACGATAGGTACCAATAATGCAAGTGACGGTGCATCAACTGAGTTGACAAAAGTAGTCTATACAAAAGATGCACCAGATTAAAAAAGTCAGGTATGGATATACAGAACTGACTAAAATATAGAAATGCTGCCAAAAAATGAATATATAGAGAGCACAAATACTCTGTTCACCTGGAGAAGAACATCAAGTGAGTGCCTTGTGTACTCATTAGGATCAGTAAGACCCAACAGCAGTGTAGGAACCAGTGAAGATATCTCGGGATTCCTTATCACACTTCCAACCTAAAGGCAAGCGAATACACCAATAGTAAGAAGAGAAGGGAATGCAAAAAAAAATGTGTGCTATTACGTAGGGATCAGTAAGGTACAAATGAACCCTACCTGTTGAAGGGCCATTTGCCCAGCTGACTGAACTTTGGGGTGTGTATCAGTCAAAACCTGTAAAATAATAAATTTGATCGACAGTCTTGGAAAAAAAAATCATGGTAATAAAGAGGAAGAAGCATAAATGAATTAAAATTAGCAACCTCAGTAAGTTTGGGTACAATTTTTGGGAGGCACTGGGACAGCTGTTCAGGAGCACAATAAGCCATTGCGCCAAGAAGCTGAACGCTACTTTGCTTGGTTCTCCATGCTTTGTCCTCCAGTCCCTGAAAATTGCAAAGGAGTTCATAGCAAGAGAGCAGTTTTTTACCAGAAAAATAACTGAGTCTTAGCCTATCCTCAAAATCATACATAGATTCACAACTGATCAAGCAAGAGTAGATTGCATCAGTACCCTAGTCTCTCATGCGTCATAACAATGTTCAAAGAAGACTTGAACGAATCATAGTGTCATAAGCTTATTTAGTGAACCACATCACAGAAGCAATTACATTCAACAATCTAGAATGACTAACAGGAAAGAAAAGTAACAATCTACATCAAAACTTCAGTTTTCAAAGGCAACGACTGATATAGCATCAAGGGGGGCTAGGGGCCTGAGAAAAGGCAAATCTCCAATTCGATTCCCATGAACACTATAACTTTGTGTCTTAAGTAGAGGATTATAGTACCTAAGTTGAAGTGTGCACAGCCGCCATGGCTGAAGCCGATGCAGCCCAGGACCTCGGAGGCAAGGGGAATGGGGGAGACCTTCGAACATCATTCCCAGGCAGTAGGTTGTTAACCTCCTGCTCACAAATGTGACTACTAACATTCTACCAGGCATGCAAACCCAGTATTTCTTCCCAACATTGTCACCTTCACACTTATGATAGGAAAATAAAGTAACAATTTAGGTGTTTAATTTATAAATAATGGTCATATGACCTTCAATTAGACATTATAAATTATGTGTGTGTCACAAATAGATCATCCAGCTCATGCAGAGACAAAGAGGCACAGATGGGTAATATGTAACAAAACTCTTTGGAATCTGGACCCAAATACTAGGTGTTTAGGACAATGTTGACACCACATGCCATATGGACTAACACAAATTGAAAAAGAAGAAACAGAATATACACCATTGAAAGCCTTAGAAACCTAAAATTCAAGAAAGAACAAGCATGCAACTTGAGAAATGCAGTAAGAATATGATGACAATAAGTTTGTAAACCATCAGTCAAAAATAATCTACAGGGGTGTCCACAAGGTCCAATTGAGTCCAATGACGCCACAGTGGCCATCTCCTGACCATGGTTTACCTTATAGAGAGATAAGCTCATTAAATGACTTTTTCATCGCTCACAAAAAAGACAAACAGAGGGAAGAAAGTCACCAATGACCTAGAGGTATAAACATAGACAACTCCGCAAGGCCAAACATAACCCACAATACAATACACAGCTCCATGAGGATAAGGAAGGAACAACGAAAAAGACACTATATCTGAACCCAAAGAAAAGAAATGCATAAGCAAATGAAATGCAACATCTAAAAAAAATCAGTAACATAAGAAAAAAGATACCTTCAGAAGAGAGGGCAGGACAAGCTTGACACCGTAACCAGTTAATTGAGACATCATTGCACGGGCAGCACATTCAGCAGCCTCACGTACAGCAGAAACTTGGTCAGAGAAAGAAATCAAGAGCAAGGGTAAAATCTGGATCACATAGCTGAAATATAAAGTAACAATATTTGTTATCATTAAGCATCAATAGACAATAAATGCTCAACAGTGCAAGAACAGTATCCATAGAGTAAAAGTATTATGACATACGGTTCAAAAAGTCGACCTAACTTCTCACAAAGACATTCAAACCCAAGCAACGCCCCCTCCCGTGATTTTGCAGAGTTCCTGGAGAGCCACAAGCCACAAGAGCACTGTGTCATCAACAAACTGATACTGTGGAACAGAGTTATCAAATGCAGAGAATGATACAATACAAAGGTAGAATGTCCATGCAAGGATTTTATCAAGGGCCAGCAAAAGGCAGACAAGGAAAAACTCTGTCTAAGATATGAAACTGCCTAAGAAAAATGCTGTTGATATCCAGATAATACACCAGATGGCACATGCAAAAGGAAAGGTGTGTATGATCTTCTGTTTGTCTGAAATTCACCAAAACGCAAGCTTATTCCAAGGAAAAAAAATAAAATAAAATAAACATCATTAGAAGCCCAGAGAGTATTCAATGAAGATGCACCCCAATTTCGTAAAGCTTAGGAGGAAAAAAAAAATAGTCCTCCAATTGCCAATTATCTGCATAACAATCTTCTAGATCAGAAGAAAGAAAAAACATGTATTTGAAAATAGAAATTGCTTAGGCATTAAAGGGCAACCAAGCAAAGTGATAAACAAGCTCAGAGAACAGCAGAAGATCATCAATATAACTGTACAACAACTACAGCCAGTACCTGTCTTCCATACCCTCCCTAAGCACAGAGACAATTCCAAATTTCTTCAAACTTGGAATACCTAGGCCTTTAACAACCCCTGCAAGTCCAAAAGCTGCTCCACGACGATCTCCATATCTATCACTGTGCATTAACTTGTCTAAAAGTCTAGAGACAAGTGCTTGGGCATCATCCTATCAAAATGAAAAAGGTGGGTGGGGATCAAACATTGGTCAAAAGTTATATATGAACAATCGAACATAACAAACAAATATGTAAAACATGCAGAAAAAACATATTTTTGGAAATGGTGGTGCAGAACTGCATATGCAGTACCATCAAATACAAGCTTGTGCAAGTATTTTGCAGAAAAAGGAACAAACGTAATACGCAGATCATCAAACAAAACACATAGAAATCATCCAGCTACTTGCAAAATTTACTCACCTGTTTTGAACGCATCAATGGAGGCAAACAATTTGAGACTGCTCGCTGAACCGACTCGGACGGAGTGCTTAATACATCTAATAATTTCTCAATAACCGCATGCACCTTTGGATCATCCTGCCCAACAGAATACATTAAGCACCCATGGCTTTTCAAAAGACAAAAGTGAAAGATCAGAAAACAAAAACCTAAACCTTGTCCAAATGCTTTGCAAGACCACCAGTGAAAATGACAACACCCTCACGAACTAAGTCATATTTCTCCTCATCAGAAGCCTATTGCAGAGACAAAGCGCAGAGAAAATTTTGCTGTCACTAAAATTTTGAAATGACAAATATGAGGTCTTCAAATCTAGAGCAGGGGAAGTTTTTCAGTTTTACCTTCTTATTCAAGTAGTTCTCAAAAATAGGAAACAAAAGGGAGACATTATCCTTCCCATGTTTGTCAACAATCACGATACCAGCATCTATCATTCTGGCACGAACATCCATATTAGGGTCAGCCTGCAATTACATTGGCCAAAAAGGTCATATATCATACATGTTCTTCAAAGAAAATAAAACAATGGGAAGCTATAGAAATACATTAGTATATAAAATTTTGTTGACAAAAAAATGTCAGAAATAAAATTATGTGTTTCACAATACCAAAGAGGAAAAATAAAACAAAAATTTGTCAAAACATTTGCAGATCTCAACATGAACAACAAGGGAACAGAAGAGAAGTAAAGACAGGAAAGTTGTAGCAATACATTAGTATTAGTCTATTAGAATATGATTAAACAAAAGAAATCAGAAATAAAATGAGGTACTTCACTATATCAAAAATAAAAAAAAAATAAGTTAAACATTCAGAAGAAGGAAAGACTGGAAAGACATAACAAAACTGAAACCATGTTCAGGTCAGAAGAACCTACCAGTGCACGGGATATTAAAAATGTCATGACCACAGGAAGATCCATAGTTCTCAAAACATCAGCAGATGAGTATAAAGCCAAGGCTATTCCTTGTCTACCAAGCCAGTTTATATCTGTTCCATCTCCTATAGCTCCAATATCATGAATATACAGTGAAAATAAATTTGAAAGGGTTTCCTGCCAAAGAAAGTAGTTAGAAAGGTTCACCTATCACATAATTGAAAAGCATAACTGGAACATGATGAACCTGTATAGAATCAAGATTTTCATCCAGCGCTGCAGCTAATGCCTCTGCGGCTGCCTCCCTTACATTAAAGTTTATATGAGAAAGGGCAGCAAAAAGTCCAGAATAATCAGCCCCAAAATCATAGCCATAACGATCCCAGATATCCTCTGCAACTTCTGCAATTAACTGGAAGAAATGCAACATGCATGTTCAGACAGCACGCCTCATCGATACCTACCACAGACCAAGCAGCATACAAGAGAATGTCTCGAAATTTCACAGTAACCAAAAAAAACACAGGTTGCAAAACCCAACCAGGATTTACCACCATTACAATGCAAGGATTAATCATAAATATCTTTTACAAATTATCAATGTATCGCGTTAACTATGATTTCAATCATAACATGAGTTAACTGCGACACCATCTAGTACCTAAAATATAGCAAGAAAAAACTGTGTGGTCATTAACCGACATACCAGTATGTGACCAGAAAATGAACTTATGTGAATGCAGCCCTAGACATGCACTGACATTGAAACTGAGGAAGCCACTGAGACACATAAATGAAAATTAACCAGGCAAGGGCAGGAAAAAAGAGAGAGAGAGAGAGATACTAGGCGCATGAATGACAGTAAATATTCAACTTGAGAAATATGAAGTTAAAACCATAAAAGAGCTAGTTGGCCTAGAAACCGGACTCCATAGGAAAGCCTAGTCAGACCCTAGGCAGTCCATTCAACAGGAAAAGGGGGGGAATAAAGACAGGAAAAAAGAGAAAAGGAAAAACAGTCAAAGTGGCGGGTTTGCAAAAACTTCACCTCAGTCAATACACTAGAAGATAGAACGAACAAAAAAGAAAAAGTTTAAGGTGTAAAAATTTTAAAACCAGACCTTTGTTTGAACCACACAGGTGCCTTAGCCTAGGGAATTAGCTACCATGCAGAAACTAGGCATGCTCTTCAAACTCATCAACTCCAGCAATAACATCATTTTTAATGTTTATCGAAAACCAAATCTCGACTTCCAAATAATGGAGAAATGGCGAACAGCTTGGAGATATTCCAAAAGAATAATCTATATATAAAAAAAAACAACTAGAAATTTAGAAAATGCCTTGTATCTCCTCAAGAATAAGCTCTAAGAACAATAATGGCAAATCAAGCAAAACATGTGCAGATACAAGAAAATAAGAAGTGGATAAAGATTTCCCCAAAACTAGATTCATAGTTCAACCAAAAATAGATGTAAGGATTTTAAAAGATTCCCCATTGGTGGCGGCCACCTAGGATTTCCTTAGGAAACCACAACATTTAGTGGATATGTTACCAAGAGAAAGTTTTCATATCTTTACAAAATAAATGAACATGTGCATTCATCTTCAATCCAATATGAGTTGTAACCATAAACTCATAAGGTTTTCATATCTCTACAAAGTAATGAATATGTATCTTCACCTTTTCTCGATCGTGTAAAGCTATCCAAATATGTGTTGCAACATCGGCATTTTGAGGAAGAGAACGACTTGCAACTGATGGAATGCACTTGACAGCATTTAGGCAAGCAAGCCTTACGTGAGCATCTTTAGCATACACCCCAACAAGTGCCTATTAGAGAATCAACAGACACAAAAGATATCAAGTGACTGTCACAAAAAACGCGTCTTATTGGAAAAAGATGCATATAATACGGCAAAACACAGTCAGCCGTATAACACCCGTTTTATTCCCATCTTTTTAAAAAAACGTCATAAAATAAAAAATGCATATAAAACGTGTATTATACACGTATTATACCCGTTTTTTGCATTTTTTTCATATTTTTTATGATTTTTTATAATTTTAGGATTTATTAAATGTTTTAAATTTTTTAAAAATTTGCCGAGATTTTTCCATTTTATTCACGAGATATATAACAATGTCAAAGAAGAGTTATGAAACTGAAATGAAAGAATAACAAGAAACATACTGATGCCAATTCATGTGGTTGTATCCCTAAACACAACTCATTTAGCATTCGTCCAATTGAGCCCTGATATGCTGGAACAATACCAAGAACATGATAGAGAACCTGAGAACAGAACAACCTGTAAGAGCAGAACCACATATAGATCTTAAAGGTATTATAAAACCTCATCCATGTCACACAATGCAATTGCAGCTGTGAGATGGTGCTTCAAAAAGTGTGAAGCTGGAAACAGTCATGTCCGTGCACATACACGTGCAAACATATAAGAGATGGATTCCCTATGTGCTGGTCTTAAGGAACTCGATATACATGACTATACATCAATCTGTTCTGCATGAATGCACATGAGAGGAAAAGAGATCAAACTTTGTTTCCTCTTTCTTTTTCCCTTTTCTCAGGAAGTATAACTGCAAAATGCAACAACCCCACCAACCAAAAAGGGTGTTGCCCTTAGGGCTGCACAAC
Source organism: Nymphaea colorata (assembly GCF_008831285.2). Lineage (NCBI taxonomy): Eukaryota > Viridiplantae > Streptophyta > Magnoliopsida > Nymphaeales > Nymphaeaceae > Nymphaea > Nymphaea colorata. The sequence goes on from NC_045141.1 coordinate 25,174,400, forward strand.
GAGTCGAGCCAACTCGAGATCAACTCGTTTTTTATGCGAGTCAAGCTCGAGCTTAAATATAAACTTGAGTATGTTAACGAGTCGAGTTCGAGTTCGTCGAACTCGAACTCGATTAAACTCGACTCGGCTCGACTTTAATCTCATTTTTTTATTTTGTGATTTTAGTTTTCCCTCCTTTTTTTCTCTCACCCATGCAGCTTAATCACTTTTTTTTTGTTTTGCGTTTTTTAATTTTCCATCTTTTTTTCCGTCTCTTCACCCACGCTTTACCCTCATTATTATACTTTTCAATCAATCAATCACTCTTTTCATTTTTCCTCCCGTTTTTCTCTTTCCTCACCATGCTCGTGGTTCATTTTTCCTCTCTTTTTTCTCTTTTCTCACCACACCTTTCCTCCTCCTCATGCCTTAATGGGGTGCTCATGATAGGTGGTAGAATGTTGTTTCTCACCCACGCCTTTCCTCCTCCCCATGCCTTAATGGGATGCATCCGAGGGCCCGCAGCTCCACGTCGTCAGTGACACTTTCACGCACGCATGCTGCGAGACGACTCTTCACCGAAAAGGAAGGCACATGCCTTGAAGGCGAAAGGAAATGAGAACTTGTCAATAAACAAGTTTAAACGAGCCGCTTGAGTCGAGCTCGAGCTCAAAGGCAGTCGCTCGAGTCGAGTTCGAGTTGAAGTTGTGAAGCTCGTGTCGAGCTCGAGCCAGCCGAGCTTGATCTAGACTCGGCTCGTGTGCAGCCTTAGTTTGCCTAGTTAATAAAAAGAAAAACGTGACTTTAATTAAAAGAAAACTAACAGATAACATGCGAAGTCTGGGAAGAGGCAGCATTGGGTCCATGTGCATTGAAATTATATGAAGAACGTTATCATGAAGCCTAGTTTTCTTCATTGATGAAAGAATCTGCTCCAGAATCTGTCAACCATAAAAATTAGAAAAAAATTAGGACACCAGAGAAATGCGCCATAAGATGTGGGCTGAAAATTTTCAGCAGGTTAGAACAAATACCGGGAAAAGAAAAACAAATGAATCCACAGGGAGTGGTCCAGATTTACATGCTTCCACCAAACCTTCCACAATGCCCTCCAACAAACCAACAGCTTGTTTCCCATGGATCTCCTCATCAGCCATCAAAGGTACCAACTCGTGCATAAAAGATGTCGGATCAGTAGCAACCAAACGTAAGGCTGCAGCAATTTCAGGTGCCAAATGAACAATTGGAGGAGCTATGCACCTTGCAAGTTTCACCATCGTCTCGAAAGCAACATCATTTACAATTGGTGAACGCATTAAAGGATTTACAAAACCAGCCTGCCACATAATTAAGAGACATAGACACTCAAAATTATGTAAAAACCTTTTAAAACAACAGAAAAAAAATGTATAGAATATTTTCAGATAACACTACCAAAGCTGATTACATGGGTAACTAACTAACGAAGTATGATATGTGAGACAAAGCACTACTCGGAAATTAGGGTTTCCAAAATCTAAATCATCGTGACTTGCTTGAATAACCATTGCTACACGGTGTACACAGACATATATAAAGTCCAGTCAACATTGTCTTTAGCAGTCAGTAAAAACTGCTGTGATCAAAACTATTTTGTAAAATGTGTTAGTTCATTTCAGAAAATAAGAAAGACAAAAAAAGAAGCTTCTTTTAGCAACACAATTAAGAACTACTAATTACTGAAAGAATGTAAGTATGCACACAATGAAACAAAGCAGATTTCTCAAGCCTGCAAAACACAAAATGATGGTGCACTTCATACCATGAGTTGAAGTTGACCATGAGCAAAAATTGGATTTGCTATAGCCATTTCCCCCAAAGCTCTTAACATGATAGTTAAATTGCTCTGTATATGTCGAACTCTATCTCGAACAATAGATTCCTCCTTAAGTAGTAATTCTCGTGCCTCTTCCTTAGCACTTTTCACTCTGTCTGCATTCATTACTTTTTGAAAAACAAAATACAGATGTAACACTGAATTACAACAAAACAGTAGCTTGTAGAGGGTGTGTGAATTAAATATACCATTTTTTTTTGTTCCCTTTGGGTCCTTCTTCCCAGTGCTCAATGGCTCTCTTCTATTTGTCTCCCTTGGTGGACCAGTTTTGACATGATCCTGAAACACAGAGAAGGCAAACAACTGCATGATCATATGCTCACCATGAACGATATACACATAAGAAGAAACAAATCCTCACCGACTTATCATCATCATCATCATACATCCGAAAACGTCCCTTTGCATGCTTCACATTTCGATCAGCCACAGACTCCGCAATATAAACACCCTGTTCGCTGGAAAGCATGCCCTCTGCCGTACGAAAGATCTGCATAAATAACAAGAAGATAAGAACAGAATGGGTTTTCAAGCCTTCTTTCCAAAGTACTTGCATAGGGATTCAACAATGCAAAAAAGTAAAACAAATGAGATTCTAGCCAAATTTTAAATTTCCGAATAGAGATGCCTAGACAAGATTTCATTATGGGTAGAAAAGAAAAACAGTAAGATAGAAACACCATCTAGTCAAAAGTGCACCAAGGCATAAAGCCTAAATGCATAGGCTGAGAAACCTTTAGGCGCATTCAATGCTATAAAATTCATGTTTTTGATAGGAAGCATATTTTTCCTATTTTTATGATTTTAAGTAATTGTCCTTCTTTCTTTTTTTCATTTGTTGTGTATCTAAGTCTGGAATTAACTGCTATGGGTTATGCAATTCACTCACAGCATTGAGTATAAGATAAAGTAACTAACAAAAATAAGCCTCAATCTGGAAACAAGAGAGAAGGCAAGAGATTGAACACAGTTCTATAGATGCTTAGAACCATAATCAAAGGGAAAAAGCTTCTTCAAACGAATAAACACTAACTCACAGAATAATATATTATTTGATGCTTATTGAGTTGAAACGCATGCAAAGCGCTGTGAAGCATCACAGTATATAAAAGAATTACTTAGACGAGAATGACTATATGGGTACATTCTCTAAATGAACAAAAATGAAAACATGACTAAACTATTCACTACATTATATTCACCTGGATGTCATTCTCGGAAAGTTTATCATGCAAAGACCAATCAGGGAGCTGCCTCAGATACTGAAATACAGTGTAAGCAAAGGTTACCAACTTGGAGATAAAGATACAGAAACGAAAACATCAAGTATCTCAATTACCTCCTCAAACTCCGAAAATGTATCTTTTGGAAATAAAAACATCAAGGTTGAGGACGAATGCAAAGCAGCATCTTGCTCCAATGGATTCCCACTTAGTAGACCAGTTTGTCCAAACAAATCCTGTCTTACCAAGAAGCAAATTTATAAAAAAAAAAAAAAGTCTACATCTCGGGAACAACATCCAAATATGTGTAGAAAGAGTACCTAATCAATGAAACAACTCAGGATAACATGATAGCAACACCACACATGTACAAACATAATACAGACTACAAAATGGAGACAAAGACTTCACAAAGATGATAACAAGTAACTTACATCTATGACTACACAGAATCTTCAGCACAAAGAACTAACATAATCCCGCAAAGAAGCCAAACAACAGAACTCCAACTGTCACTTCAACTAATATTTCATCTAAGCATGCATATATAAAGAACTTCAGTAAAAATAACAAGCGTAAGACGGATGATAATTCACCAATGAGAGTTACAGACAAAAACAATTGGAGAAAAACAAAAAAAGTTACTCAGACCAACCAAATTCTAGCTAGCTCAAAAGAAAACCATCCACAGAAACAACAGCAAATTTTGGCAAAAGCAAAGAACTTCTTGTCAGCAGTACCCTGGTACCAAACATTTGCAAGTTAAAAAAAAAATCTCCAGTTATCGAAGTTCTAGTGTTATCCACTGAAGCAAATTCAGTCCTCGGGCTAAGTCTAGAATTACAATAGCATATTTGTTTTTGTATTGTAAGACCAATACATCCAAGTAAAAATGCATTAAAGTTTTGTCTTCTTGAGTTTGGAACCACTAAAATTGAACTGTATGTAGCAGTTGACACTCTGGTAAAACTGCAGTCTCGACATAAAGCTCCAATAGAAGCAAACCAGCATGCTTCAAAAATAACAGAAAGAAGTGCACTGCTGATAAAAAGTAAAGCATGCCTCAAACAACAACACCATGAGCCCACAAAAGCAAAAATTACACTGAGAGTCATCAAACAAGAATCACATGGAAACAGACCATAACTCCAGGGCACCATGAGGTGAAGTTTTCTGTTCTTTCAACTCTGATGATCAAACTGGATATCCCACAGAGATTGGCCCCATCAATTATGACAGTGTAACCTAGCCATCTGCTATTTGTAAATAAGCAACAAAGGAGAAAAGGGAAACGCAAAATAAAAAACATATAACGACATAAACCATATTTTCTACTCAATAAACCATCCGAACAAACGGAGAAACGAGCATAAGACTTTACCACATGGGCTTGTGGACATCTCACACAGCATGAGGATTAAACAAGCCATTGACATGATGGTAAGAACTGATTGATAGCGCAACATAAGAGGAAAAGAAAAATATAAATCACTAAATCATATTTCCAACACATATAGCCGAGACTTTTCTGCACCTTGGTTAGAGTTTTAATTTGGCTTGAAAGGGTACTGATGATATCATGCCCATGCCTCTGTGCACTCCTCTGCAGTCTCTGATTCAGACGACGATAATACGTATTTCAGAAATTAATATCAAATGACAGTATTGCCTTACAGCTAAAGATGCAGGAAATAAAAGCATTGAGGTGATATAAGGCTAATCTGCTCCCTCCCACCAAAATGCATGATAGGTCTGATTCATCTCTCATTGCTCCAATGATTAAAACATTCCCATTTCTTTCACATTTTAAAAGTAAATGTTCATTTAAAACCTAATGCAAAACATGAAGAAAATAAAACATTTAAAACTTGAAAATTATATCACTTGAATGACTAAGATTTCACCACTGCTTTTACATTTCAAAGCAGAAACCCATTTCAATCTGAACAGCACAAATGGAGGAAACCAAACATTAAAAATATGAAACCTTATGAATTGGAACAATTAAGAATGAGTGCAGTAGGATAGAATTTACATGTAAAAGTGAGAAGCTTGGCTTAAACTAAGCCCTATGTTCACATTAACTACTTGCTCATAGATGAAAATAACAAACTGAAAACCAACTTGAAAATTAATAAAGCACCAAAAGAAAAAGGTTTTTCTTAATAACTTAAAATTGAAATAACAATGAGAAGACAACCTTCCCACCGACATACTTCTGTAGATCTTTTAGACAGAAAGATGAGGAATGTCACTAGAGAGAGAGAGAATTCAGCTCTTATCCTCATTAGACTCAACAATAGCCTTATGTCAAAAAGCTGTTTGTGTTTTCCCGTGAACAATGATGGGCATGTTGCATAACCCGAAAGATGAGAGCAATGGTGCAGAAGTAGGTAAGCTCTTTGATTTATTCCTTTCCAGTTACATATTTAAAAACTAGTTGGCAAAACAGCACCAACTTAACTTGAACAATTAAGATGACCTGAAACTGAAAGTCTGCCAATTTGGAAAATACAGTTAAAGCTCAATTTCAACATCAAACTAGCACAACTTACCAACTCATTTAGGTCAGGAAAGTAATACACCACAAAAAAAAAAGGCCTGATGAATTAAATTTTGAAAGAAAACTAAACACTCAACTTGGATAAGATGCTGACAACATGGTACTATACTAAGATCTGCAAGGGCTACAATCCAACAAACAATGAAGAATATAGAAGCTAGAGAATCAAAGAAGAACACAAATGCACAGAAGACCATTTGGCTATAACATTAGAGTGAAATTCTTTTCTTGTAAAAATGTGGACGGGCTGTGCACATATACAGGGTTGGTGCATTCATACCTCATTATTTACCAGTTCTTCCTCATCTATGTGCAAAGGAATGGCAGTGCAAAAGTAACAAGCATCATATTATTCCCGACCATACATCTAAAGAATGCCACGGGCAACCTAAGATAGGCAATATAAAGAACAAAAAGAAAGAAAAATAATACACAAACACTATTTGAAAATATCTCAATATAGTTTATGTACCTTCCAAACTGTATTTTTTCTTGCCCCAGTACAAATGCAGGGATGATGAGCTAAAAGGAAAAGCCTTTTCCAACAATTGAAATCCTTTGACATAGTCGCTGAGGGTATCGCGAGCAAAGCCTTCACCAGAACCTCAGCTGATGGAACAAATTGTAACTGTGCATCTAAGGAATTCTCTGCATCACTATGGTATCACATAATTAGACATTGTTGGCATTTCAAAATTCAAATGCACGAAAAACCAAGAAAAACAAATCATCTGTCCAAACACATGACAAATAATCTTGAAGCCTCCCCCCTAGTTTCCATACTCAAAACATAAGTGTTCGTTAAACTCATGTAACCCTTTCAACTATGCAAGTTCAGGCAGAAATTATCCCACCAACTTGCTTACGAAAAGTCATCTGATTACTAACATAAAGAGCATTATTATCCCAAAAAAGAAACAAAGGAAACCTAAGAGGCTAAGACTGTAATCCAAATATATATTCATCCTCTCATTTGTAAAGTGTAAACATGTAACCAATTCAGTCAAAAATATAAACTAAAGATACGGACTGCAAGAATCTTATAGAGAACATTTGATTCAAGAAAATAAGAATGATAAAAATTCCATAGCAATTTGGATGACTGAGCCATTCAGATTTTTCCATGCGATGTGGATACATGTGTGCATGTAGATGCATATGTGAGTGTGTTTGTGCCTACTCTAGTGTGTGTGTGTGTGACCCTACAATACATGTATGTGCAAGTATCTATAAGAGGAAGAAAGATACAGACCAAGCTGCAATAAGCCAAATGACCACACATCATCATATCATATCAAAGACAACATACTTTTGTAAGCTTCATTGAAGTACAATGCATCTATTTCAATTTTCAAGTAACAACAATAAGTAAATCAAGAAAAACAACATAAATGATAAAATTGAAAGCATATGCTCATCCTGGTAAATGGTGAAGTGGCAAGACTAAGTTATGCATGTTAGCCACCTCATGAATGATATGATAAGTTTGTGTCACGTGAAAGCATAAAACTACTTACTGTCAATGTAACAACTCGGTCCACTCTCACACCGGACTCGGGCTCCTAGTTTGGCAGATCCTAACCCACCTCTTTGCAGCTTCAAATTCAACCCGTAAAAAGCTAGGAACCAGGACAATTAATCACTTACTCAAAATGTGTTGATCTCATTTTCCCCATCTCAAAAGCATTTTTCCTTTTCCTTTTTGCTCAGTGAAACTATCAATCCCAGGTAAAGTCGATATTCAAGAATAAAATTTCCCAATGATGGATCTTGAATAGATAAAATTTACTCGATGTGATCCCTTTAAGTTGACAATTTTATGGATACATGAAGTTTTGCAGACCAGGTTGCTAATATAGAGAATAAACCTTCTTTTCAAGCATCTTCACTTTAATATCTATGTCTGCACCTGTAATCAGTTTTGTAGACATACCTAATAAAATGGAAGAGCTTTAGCAGAATATTTGCCTCTATTTTTGCAAATATATTACATTTTATCATTATATTTGGTGTAAAAAGCAAGTGAATATCATGAGTTCTATTGCCCTAATCCTCTGCCATACCATCATACTATGCTTCTTAATTAGTTGGTACATGTACTAAGATAGGCAGTCGTGAGCACGAGGGTGTCAAGGTCATTCTATATAATTAAGCAATGTGAATGCCAGATTCATTATCATAAATCATGCTTAGATGAAACAAATTTATGGTAGTTGAAATTCTGGAACATTTTAAGACACTGACTTTTTACACCCTCGAAAATCACATTTAGGTATCACATGATAGGATCCAAATTAGCTTCTTATAAAAAAAAATCCTGAATAACATATGCGGACATCTTTTATCCTTTTTCACAATTTGACAGGTTCAATAAGGGCTGAGTTTGCAGTCTTAAGTTGTTAACTTTCTTTAAAGATTCAAAACTATTGTACAAAGTTCTAGTTTCTAATGAAGGACATCAAAATACATGGGCCCATCTCAAAATCTAAAGGCTGGCAAAATAACACAGGATCTCATCGAACAGATTATATCACAAACTGAAGGAGCAGTTACTCATCACTTTAAAGAGTACAGCCAGAATGTACCTTGCCTTCAAAATGTGCACTCTGTCAGCAACTAGTGATAAATAATCTTTAAATTCCAGCAGGAAAGTTCCTGACAACTGGGGGGAAGAGATAAGTATCCGTCTAACACTGTCTAAAGATAGTCTACGGACTTCCCATATTGGATGGCAAATTAAGTGTATCACCAACTGTTCCAGACAAACTGAATTATGTAAGTAACAGGTTGTACATCATTTCCTCAAATAGTAAGACTAGCTAGTGTTTCATTCTAACTATTTTACCTGTAATAGTTGTTTGGTTGACAACATCTCGTTCACCCTGCAGATCAGAAAAGGAGGGATTACTACAGTAAGGTCCGCCTTTCAACAACAGAAAGACGTAACAAGACCAATTTTAGCGAAATAACATGCAAAAATCTACCCAAGAAAATAAAGAACCTGCTTGGGTGTTCAACAAGTAGCATCTCAACAAGATCCATACATGCAATGCAATCTTCAGCTGGCAGTTTCATAGCCTAGTAATCAAACAACAGATAAATTATTGTAGAAAACTGCAAACAGAAACTACTAGAAGAGGATCTTGAAGCATTTTTGAGAGGTAGGAACCAACACAAATAATCAGTTTATGAATCTAACAACTCTTCACAAATTAAAGAAAATACACAGTTAAACCCATTAGAAAAGACCAAAATGAAACGAAAGCAACTTAAAGGCTTTGCCAGCCAAAATTTACCAGAGAGAGAGGCACAACGGATGCATCGTTTTGAGAGACTACTTGCCACATCTTCTCCTTCAACACAATTTCCTCTGTAAATACAAGATGAAAGAAATTATTGGAAAATGAAACAGATTGTGCAAAGACAGCTGCGACGAGCACACAAATGAAAGATTGATTATTCAAACCTGATTTTGCATCTAGAGAAACCATTTTTCCCAGTAATAGAAGAGCATAAATACCATCTAACCGTTGTGTGGGTTTTGTGAAACCAGTTTTCACAAGTTGGACAAGTGGCTCTAACAGATTCTGCACCTGCAAGATGAAAACACCATCTAATAATCAATATAAAGTATAAACAACAACGAATGCAAATATATTAAGTATCAAATATCAACATTGATTTTCGGACTACCTTCACTGGTGCATCAGGATTCTTGAACATGTTCCTCAGGCACCGGAGATATGCCCTCCTTAAAGCTTCTTTTTCTTTAAGCCCATTAGCCAGAAATGAAATAACATCAGATTTAATAACTTCTGCAGATCTTGCTGCCCAACAGGACATAGCTGCTAGAATTGCTATCTTCACTTCCTCACTTCCTGCAAGTCAAAAAATTCAGAGAATTTGCGACATTTAAAAAGGAAGAAAAGAAGTTTGAGACATTAGAATACCCAATGATAAGAGACTTACCATCTTCCTTGTAGCTTGACACCAAAAAGCTACAAACTGAAGAAGCCACATTGTCCATCATTTTACCCCCAGGGAACTTCGAGAGCTCCTGAAGTGATTTAAACATTCCTATTCTCTGATAAGGAAAAGTTAATTTACCCTCAGAACCTGCAAGAGAAAATTTATGTAGGTCCAATTAAAATTATCCACTGTTTAAGTTCAACATGTTAAAATTGTGGTCCTAAGCATACTGGATATAGAACACAAGAATAGAAAAGAGGCTGGATGTTTGACCACTAATGATGGAACTGATAGACTTGAACATTATTGCTGCAACATCTGGATTGCTGCACTTATGGCTCATATACCCAACAATGGCAGTAGCCTCAGCTCTCCTTCCTTCATCTGAATGACGAGCCTGCTGTAAGACTACTGGAAGAAGGTCAGTAGTGTATTTACTCAAATCAAGGTTTACTGATTTCAAAAGCAGTCCTATAGACTCCAGCACAAGTTCAGGGCTGCGTTTAAGCATTTTAATGGAGGCTGGTAACACAATCGTCCTGAAATCCTCATGTGTCAAATGCTTGAAAAGTGGGCAAAATGCTTCACTGACGAACTTCTGTGGTCTCTCCCTTGCACTCAAAACCATTTTTACATATAGATCAACAAACAGGGACTGCAAAAGAGGAAAACGAAAAGGAATATGAGAAGATTTTGTCAGAATATAACAAACTTGACCTAGCAACAGCAGCCTGATTTACAAAAGAATGAAGGAAATGTAACTCCCCAAAACAAGGTAGGATGAAGTACGTGACAAACTTGCCTTGTATTGCTCCAAAATAGAAGGTGTCCTCGTTGAATAATCTAACAGAAGCTCAATCATACCGGCACCATCACCAAGAGACAATCTAGAATCTTTCAACTCTTCCATATAAAGTTTGTAGACATCTTGTACCTTAGGACAATGGTATCACAAACAGTTAGTGTCAAGATAATTGATTTTGACAGTAAACTATGTGAAAGTCCAATTCATGGAGACCAGAAACATGGTTGCCAGGCAGGAGTACCTCAGTTATAAACTGAAAAAATGCTCTCCTACTAGCTCTATGCACACGAAGAGGGCCCTGAGAAAGAGTACAAAGCAGAGATGATTGTAAAGTAGCAATTTTTGAAAATCCATTCTTTGAGACAATGGTGAACCGGCTCCATCTCAGAAGCATGAATGACCATTTAAGCAGCCTGTAACAACAAAAAGGGGTTCGGGCCTTGAACTGCTTTTCCACAAACTGAACAAGCCTGGCAGCAAAGCTTTTCATAAACGCGTCTTCCCCAAGTGCTTTAATAACAATATAATCTACAGCCTCTCCTGATGTCCGATCATCATAAACAAATAATGTCTTAAATACAATATCAACTAGAGATGATGCAACATCGGGTGGCATTTCGCCTGCAAAATGGCAAATCAACATCATCAGGACAAAAATTCAGTTGGGAATCAAAATAGATTTAGAGACAGAGAGAAAGAGAAGGCATATATATAGTCCATCCTACATATTCCAAGAATGAAATAACAACCTTGCTCTTCGAGTTGCAGAGTCTCATGGATAATTTGTGAATTGCGAGCATAAAGTGACTATTGAAACATACAAATTTTCAAAAGCCATGAAACTTGCATGATGTGAAATGCTTCAGAGCAGGCTCTACTTGGGAACTACTTGTGATGGACAACAGAGGCAAGAGCACCCTATCATACCCTGAGCAGGAGGGATATGAGATTTCAACTAGAAGGAGACGATGCTGTTGGTATATATAGTTAGTGGGCCTCTATGTGGGAAAGGGTAAGAAAGAAGCACATGAGGGTCTTCCTCCGCATTCAGATGAATTTAGTTTGTAACGTATTGGCACATTTCCATGTAACTATAAACCATCCATAAAAGGTGAATATTGTAAAAACAACCTCAAGCAATATGAGGATCTTCAACCATAGCAGGAATATTCAACAAGTCAACTTGTGACCCATCCGACTTCTTTATGCTTGGAGTTACGGAGTAATTAGAAATCAAAGAAGGTGACAAATTCAGTGAGAATACATCTTGTCCAAGCCAATGAATCACGACTAGTACCGATTATGTTCAAGTGAAACTCTTCAAGAAGATTCCAAAGTGTCCAAAAGAACAAGGGGCACAAACCAAATCTCTCTCTCTCTCTCTCTCTCTCTCTCTCTCTCTCTCTCTATATATATATATATATATATATATATATATATATATATATATATATATATATATATATATATATATATATATATATATATATATATATATATATATATATATATATATATATTAACAGACTAGACTGCACATTGCTGTGGATGGGAAAGATCTACTCAGCGATCGGAAAGATCTTTCTTTTTTTTTTTCTGTGGAAATAGTTTTGCTTGAGAGGGACTTTGATTCTTAGTGTTAGTTTTTTCACTTTTTCTGCAGGTGGTGTTATTTTTCAAGGAGGACTTACCCAACAAGGTTGAATGACGTATCTTGCATGTTCTTTTGAGAGATTTTGATTTTGTTGGTCATTATCAATTTTTAACCTTTTATGTTTTTTGTCTGATAGACTGTATCGTGTTTCATGATACAGATAAACAGACTGTTTGTATCCTATGTCTGCCATTAGCTACTTTTCTACAAACTGCTTCAAGGTTCTAATTCTCCAACCCTGCAAGAACCAAAATTAAAAGGAATCATTAGTGTATCCACAATACAGAGGTCTATTCCAATGAGACAAGACAACTGGGAAAATGAACTATGCGTTTTTTAGGTACTTGTGCTGAAGTATGACTGTCCTCTCACTTCTCGATATCCTTGTACAAGAACTACTTCAGAACAACATCTACCTTTGTTCTTGCTTGGTAGTTTCTTGTGATAAGTAGGCTGAAGCATATATTTGCCGGTAAATGTATATGCTCAAGGATTTGAGTTCATGGATTGTAGATGCCTAATTCCAGAAATTCGCCATGGAATCCTTCTATATCTATTGCCATGCACCAAATTGAACTGTGTGAAACCGGTGGTGAATGTGGAATTATGAACTTCTAGAGCTATTTGATTTCAATAATTTTCTTGTTTTGTTTGTCTGGTTGGTTTCAACTGGTATGCATAACCGAAACAATGTAATGATAATCTATAAACGAGAAGTTCTCAAGGAAATCATCATTATTGGCGTATTCTCCAGTGTGTTTGCCTCGAGCTTGAAATGCCTGATTAATGTAACAACTTCATAAGCTACAACGCTGAAATTTCTGAAAACAACTCGATCTCTTTTTGGATGCAGAGCGTGCAGCATCTCTTCAAAGCTAAGTAACGAATAAAACAAATTAATTCGACAGAATCCATCAATTCGATAAGCTAAACCAATCATCGCCTTGGACTTAAAAATGCCAGCAACAGTAGTAAAGTCACCTTCAATGGTAAAATTCGATAAGCATAATAATAGGCGCGCCCTCTGGGGACAACAGTTCCGCAAGAAACAACACTCAAAAAGAATGGCCATTTGCACCAATTACCAAACAGATCGCAATGGACCCCGCGTAATCCAATCGTCGGCATCAGATAGCCGGTCAATAGCGATCTAAACAGCGAAATTCATAAGCCTGAGAAATAAACAAGCATCGAAACAGAAACATCTACGCTAGATTCTCGCCTTTGTTCTGTTGGACGATTGAGAAAACATCTTCCCGGAAGATTTTCACCCGCTGCTTCGTCGAAGAAGTGTAGACCTGCTCCGACGCCGCAGCGAGCGTCTCCATCTCCAGAGCAGCAAACCGATCTTCTCTGGAACGCTTAGCGACCAAGGTCCGGATTGGCCAGGGCGGACAATGATTCGGACGACTAGGGTTTCGGGTGACGGAATGGATACGGTGCAGAAGACGGAGTGTCGGGCGATGATCGTTAGCTTGGCAAGACTGTGAGGGAGAGAATGAACGAGGGCCGTCGATCTTCTGGGGTTTTCCTTCTTCGATACGGAGGCCGTTGATCTTCTCGGGTTTTCTTTCTCCGAAATGGCGGCAACCCAGAGGTGAGTGTCGAGTGAGAGAGAAATACTAGGGTTTAGACTTTATAGGAATGGGTAGAAATGGAAAATAGGCATATCTTTATATATTTACTGATTTATCTTCGCGCGTACTTTCTCTGTGACAGGTCGGGTCGGGTCGGGTATGATTATTGGTTGCACAGCAAATAAGTGAATCCTTTCACTTTTCCTTTGGGTTAGCGTGCAGAACGATACTGTTAAGACCACATTTTCAATATGATCGATTTTTAGAACATTGTGTTGAAACATCTTATAATTAAAAATAAATATTAAAACCCATATTAAAATGAAAATAACGCTGCCAAGTTATGGCTCATTATAGTGGGGAGTATCGAATTAGACTAATATCAAAATTTAACCATGTTAAGCAACAGTCTCAAAAGGTAATTGTTGAAATATTATATTGTTGTGTCCAAAATAAGAACAGGCACTATATCGTGTTCAATATTACACCAACAATGCACCAAGGGCTTAAAAGAATCTATCATAACGGCTGGATATGAACAACTATCATTCCCATTAGTTCATTCTATTGTTTCTTTGTTTTATGAGCGTTACAACTCTAAGTGGCAAGCGCCTTATGGGTGAACAACTAGTCGACGAACTCGACTCGTTAAAACTCAATTCGTGAACTAGTTCGAGCCGAGTCATTTGCTTAAAGAGTTGAGCTATCGAGTTGAATTAGAGCTCAACACGTAACTGCCGAATCGCGTTCGAGCCTTAATCAAGTCGATATATTTAAACGAGTTTATGAGTTTATACAGCATTAATCAAATCGAGTTCGAGCTCAACACATAACGATGAACAAATGAGTTTGTCAAGTCTTAATCAAATCGAGCTCAACACGTAACTGTCGAATCGAGTTCGAACAACTTTGGTCAAGCTATTCTTGAGCTTGAGGTTTCTTTAGTCAAGCTGAGCTTGAGACTCTATTCTCTATTCTCTGAGTTGAAAAACAGTAACCCTGAAAAAGAGTAACCATGTACGACATAAGTAATTACCCCAATGCACCAACAAAAAAAAAAAAAAAAGCGCTTTTCCCTCTCACCGAGACGGTGGGATTTTGATAGAAGCTTGCCCAAGAAACTAGTTCTTGCCTGATCCAAGAACAAGAGTACGATGGGCTTTCATGGTGTTAGCCTCCAATATGCCATGGGTTCTGCCATTGATGGAGACTTCTGCCTACTTTGTCGGAATAATAAAGAATGTCGGAATAATAAAGAATGCAAAGAAATTGGAAGCAAAAGTGAATAAAGAGATGGTGGTTAAGGGAAAGCAGCAGAACAAGGGAGAGAAAGGTACGTAGAAGAAAAAGAAGAATTCCATAACGAGAAAAATATTGGTAAAAAGAGAGAGAGCGATAAAATGGAAATATATAGCAAAATTTGGGGCAAGAAGTCCCCTATGTATAGAGAGAGAGAAAGAGATTTGTTTAAGGGGCAATCAAGGGTTTGGAATTTCGAATTCAAAAATGAAATTTCAGAATCATAATTCATCCTCAAGCTATAATGAAATCAAAATTCCACGCTTTCCATTTCCAAATTCTGAAAAACAAAATACCATGCTTGTTTAATAATTTTAATCTCTTAAAAAACAAGCATATTGATTCTAAAATTTTCATGAATCTAGATATATTAAACACCCCCCTATTAAAAATAAATTGTAGAGGTGTACAAAAATAATGAATGACTCCCTTCACTGCGAGAAGTCTTTTGCAGTATAGATAACCCTTACAACCGACCAAAACCACCAAATGCCTAATACTAATCCAAACTACCTGGATTTGTATTCTAGGCCTTCATCAAGACCGTGTCAGGTTTCCTCCCACTCACCCAAAAATAAAAAAGAGTATTTGGTACAAAGAACAATGTGTATTCGAAAGCATCTTCGTATAACGTCTTAAAAAAAAAAACAGAACTATGTTTTTGTTTCAATAAGTGGAGTCCGACTAAGGCAACAAATCGTGGGCTTTGGGCAACACAAACACTAACAAATGGCCCTCTTTGTTGTTGGATTTATAACCTAAAAACATAAATGATGCACTTTTTTAAGACTATAAGTTCTAACCAAATATCTTTTGAAAATGCAATCAATTAGATTACTGCGTCTGCTTCATGGGATAGATTAGCATGCTTAAAGCAACGGCGATTTAATGGAATAGACTGCCATGCATGCTTAAAGCAGCGGCACTTATATTGAGATTCACGTAGAGCGTGGGGACGGGGACGCCAAGAAATTAGCTTGGAAATTTAAGAAATGTAGTTGAAAGCTAGTGAATGAATAAGAGGAGCAAGTCCAAAGAGATCGATCGCCGTTAAATGCAGGTTTCCATAGATATTGTGACTCCATTAATATGGAAATAAGGTGCCTCTATCGTTCCAATTTTATCGAATGTCTTTGAGGAGACAAAAAATAAGGTACCTGATTATCACATTGCTGAAACATTGATCATTTGTGGGTTCATAAGCATTGATCATGCAACATACATATTAAATTTAAAAAGAATGCCGCAACAATAGTTGATGGAGGTTTTAATGACGGTTTATGGTTAATGAAAATTTTTAAATGTAGGGAGAGAGAGAGAGAGAAGAAGAAATCAGCCAGCCGTTGAATGTGGTTGGATTTTTTTCTAATTTTTTGTCATTAAAAATCATTGTGGAAGGTACATTTTGTTTTTTTGGAAGAACTATGCCAAAAAGAAAAAACTATACCGGTGATGGTTTCACCGGTATATATATACACCAGCGGCTTTGGTTCCCGCTGTCATAACCGTCGTAGACACGGTCGGAAATTGATATATCGGTGGAATCTCACGCGTATGTGAAGCAATCACTGTTATATCTATAAATACGCCGTGTAAATTTTAACTTGTATTAGCCTATAGCGGTGATGGTCATGCATACCGGTGAATTTCATCAGCTCTTGGTCCATTTTTTTAAAATAAATTTCAAAGAGAATACAAATCTAACAATAATATATAATTAATAGGCATATGGAAAACATGTTAATGATAATAATATTTATGTGCCACTAAAAGGAACAAATACAAAACCATAAAGACGTTACTTATGAGTAAGTGTATGCCTCTATGCCTTGTATCACCAGTGAATACAATTATTCATATGTCGTCACCAATACACCGTTTGTGGGTTTTGGTGATTTAAAATAAAAAAAAAAACATCACTAAGTTTAAGCCAAGTTTTGGTTGGAGCTAAGCCAAGCCATTTATTAAAAAGGAAATTATTTAATTTCAATGGCAACGAAGGGATTTGAATTATAAACACAACTTTTGTTAATGCGAGTTTGGTTGCAAAAACTGAGAACCATCTTTCATATATGCTATCACTGCGAGTTCAACCGAGTGAGCTTGCCCAGCTCGAGCTCAACTCGCTTGTCTTCTCGAGTTCATTTCTTAGCTGAACTTCAATAGTTTATTTAACAACCTAAGTTTGAGTCGAGCTTAACCAGGTAAGTTGAGTCGAGGCTGAGTTGGCTCGACATCGAGTGGAGAATTCAAAGGATCGTGTGTGTGTGTGTATATAATATATACATATATATATTGAAATCAACAGACTGCCGGACATCGCCAGATGACTAAATATTTTACATATGTTGTTTAAAATTAACGTAAAACCATCACTAAAAACATTATAAACTATTTTGATATGATAATTTTGTGGCTAAAAATTTTTAGCGACAAATTTTAAATATTTAACCATTTGGCAACATTCGGCAGCCACTGATTTCAATTCTTATATATACAACATTTAATACTGTCGAAAAGGACGAACAAATAATTTCATATTGCATGCACTCTGGTGCATTACACGCCATGATGTATTAACTTTTCATTAGCCTTACGGTTACAAGAGTCTGCATTCGCAGTGGATCACTCGGACTCATCACAATAATCATGCAAGTGTCTGTGCATCTTCTCTCTGTTTTAGGACTCTGCAGGCTGCAGCTCTCATTACACCAAAGATTCCAAGAACCAAAATCATACTGTAAATCCCATTTTTATTTCCTCAAAATAGAGTTGTTTCAAAACTCTGAAAAGGAGAACTCTCCACAGCATTACAGAGCTCAGTGGGGGACTCCCGCATCTTCAGAACAGTTTTCATCACCATCTAAATATTACCAAGAAGGTTGGCCACGTACCACTCGACTCCTGTGAGATAGGTGGGTTAATGCATTCATCTGCAAGGTGGAAGGCCAACAAGCAGCAACTTCCTAAGTTTAAGAGGCTCCGGTGAAGATAAAAGCCTAAAGTGCGTAGACCCTCTTCTCCTTGTTCAACAGTTCATTATCTGACAATGCAGACTTCGACCAGGAATGGGACCGACTATCCGATCCTCTCCTTATGTTCCTCAAGCTTGATTCCTCCATTCTGTTCCTGACAACACAGTATGTCATGGAGCCAATGGTCACCAACATGATTGAACCACCAATAGCTGTAACTGATTCAGCCAACCACCACGAACGGTGGCCAACCACAACATATGTGAGAGAGATGAAGGCTATGGATATAAGAAGACAAGCAATCCACATAAGCTTGTTAATAACAAACATCAACCTCTTCTTCGCCTTTGGCTCTATGACAACAATGGATGTTTGAGCAACGACGACAGCTAAAGATATGAAGAGTGCCAGAGAGTCAAATATCAGGAACACAATAAAGGCAGCCTCCCCAGCCACATAAGCTTGTCCACGTGTAATTTTTTCTTTTGGATTAGTTGTGTCAGCAAATTGACCCGGTACAGTAAATATAGCAGCAAAAGCCACTGTTGCAATAAGAACTGCAACAACTGTGGCAGAATTGATGGCATTGTTGAGCCCCTGTATGTGCATCTTCTTTAGCCGCTTTGTGATTTTCTGGACGCTCACCCTGGTCTGCTGAGTTTGCTGAATCTGTGAGTGGACCTCATGTTTTATATCACTAACTGTCTGTTTAAGTTGCCTTGCAGCTGTGGGTGGATTTGAACTTGCCTTGGAGGTTTCTGCACCTCTTTCTCTTAGAATAGCAGCAATTTCTGAATTTGAATTCTTTTCAGAAATATCCAGTGCAGTTTCGCCAGCCTTGTTCACAGCATTTATATTTAAACCCTCAGCACCTAAGAGAGCTGCTACCATCTGTGAACAATAACAATGCTTTATGACATAGCAGTAACACAAATATTTTCGCATTTTCATAACAAGAGAGGACCCTCAATCTGTGATAACAAAGCAGAAAGAAGGAAGAAATAAAATGTTTCATCATGACACCTCTAAACCAGAAAAGAGCAAGGAAAATCAGAGGAAGATACTCAGGGAACTGCAGGCTTCAAGAGCCAAGCCAAACCAAAAGCGAACTTTTTTTTTTCCAACTCCTTCCCACTAGATAAGATCATTCAAATTGAAATTCAACACACGCAACAGCTGAAAGGCATGCAGCCGTGGCTACAATCAAAGGAGCTAGGTTTCATGAGTCCATATTAAATCGCTTCCCATTGATGTCAATGGCATATTTAGTCCACCAGACTACCGGACCATAATAAGATGTAATGTATAAGAAAAAATGTCAAACACTATTTGCTCGAGTTTTTCAGCATGTGTACATGATGGTTTATGGAAACAATACTTCTTGGCTTGCGGACGAAGCTATGCCTCCTTAATTGACAAATTCCAACAATTTGATATGCGATGCACAAAGTACCTTTCCCTATTAGATATCCTAAAGTATTTCAAATAATTTTCATTTGCATAAAAAGGCTCAGGCTCAATAACCTGAAACCATGAAAATTCTACCAGCATTTCATCAAATATCAAAATTGTCTTCCCAAGAACCATGCAACTGTGTACTTTTTTGGCATTGTGATATGTTTGTCATGAGGGAAAGAACCTGACCTTTTAATAGCTTGTATTTGTGAAGAGAACTGGGTTTCAATTAGACTTGTCCAGACTGCTAAAGCAAGTAGAGGAAGCTGAACCTATCTTTAAAAAGAAATTTAGAAAATACAGTAGTCAATATCATACTCTTATCAGTAGAGTCTGCTCACAGTTTTCTGAGCAAGAAAGTTTTTTTTCTCTTGTCAGGTCCAACGATATTTACTTGCCATCCATTAGTTTTTCAACAACTGCAAATCCAAAATACTAGTGAGAACTTTTAGAAACACAAACTGCAACTTCATAAGCAAGTGAAAACAAACAAAATTTTGAAGGCAACAGATTTTGTTTATTGAATAAGAGAATCAAAAGGAGCCTTTATTGTAAGAGATACCTATTTTACAAGAATGTGACACTAGGATGTAAAACTGTATGAGAGAGATAAAAGAACGAAAAATTCCAAGACTTCCAGAAGGGGAATCAATTGATGAAACAGAAAAATGAAGAGATTGTAAAAGCACGAAGACACAGGAGAAAAACATGATTCTGAATGTGTCATTCAGAGTTGTTATGGTATGGTAATACCAAGGGAAATTATTACATTTTTTTTTTTTATCTCAAAGGCATACAAGCTTCTGAGAGTGAAATTTTGAATGATGTAAAAAACAGGTTACCTTCTCCGTTGTATTCATTTTAGGCGAGGATGATTTTTTTTTTTTTTTTTAACTAAAAGAAGTTAACAATACGAATGAGCAATTATATTTGTTACAAAAAGTAGAATCGTTGGTCGAAAACTGTCATTGGTCAACAGAAACAACAAGATGAATCAACACATCTCAAGCCACTGCTGAACATTACATGCTATATTATGTAACAATAATGCCTTCAACCCAATCAAAGAATGGAAGTACTTAATGTTCATCCAGGGCAACACACAACCAAGCACAGTGCGGTGCCAGAAAAGTACCATAAAAAGAAAGCATATTCATGTTAGCAAAGTTACAAAGTCTTAAGGAGCAACATTTCAGATGCTTTGCTTGCTGTAGCCTGTAGATCAGGGGCCCATATCCTGTACGCAAATCCTGAGAAAGAGGGGGCCTATAATAATCAAACCACCACAACAGCACATCACTACTTCCTTGATAACAGTCGTTCACTAACAACATCAAGAATATTTTGGTTCCATACAATGGTGATCAGGTTTGTACAAACACCATACTCTTTGTTTCTTCTTGTGCTCCCTGTTTGTTGAGATAAATTCATGTTTTTGCAGACTATTCATATAAATCTTACTCAAGGAAGTGCGAAGTATTTGGAAGCAGGAAAGACATTGGAACTTACATATTCAGTCAAATGGGTCTCACCTAATGTTACGTTTGCACATCCTTCTGATGTTTACCTGGATTATCCTTTCTTTAAGCACCAGGTGAATGAAGGAAGATTTTTATTAAGACAAATATTTGTTTCTTTCCTTTTTTTGCCATTTTTCCAAACCTATGACACTAGGATTGACCGGACACCAGTGTCCTGTCTTCTCCATTCCCTCCCCATACAAACACTCACATTTAAAGAAGTTTCTCTAGCAAATCCTAACAAGAAAACATCATGCACACCCCTATTGCAGACATCCCATAAAGAAAAACATCTTGTAGCACCCTGTAGAAATTAGAAGATTTGTACATCATATCTAACAGGAAGAATTGTGCAACAAACAATGTCGAAATGATAGAAAACAAGAAGTAGATAGACTACTTGGACTCTACATGAAATGCAGAAAGCAACGCCATAATGCATACCGGAAGACGGCCCTTGCGGGTTGCAATATGAAGAGCTGTATTTCCCTTGCCATCCTCCAAACCTATCACACTAGGATCAAATCGGAGCATATCTCTTACCACCTCAACAACTTGTCCTTTTACAGCCATATGCAGTGCAGTCTGCCCCTTTTTATCAGTTCTCAAACACAAACTTGTATCCTTCGTTAGAAGGGCTCTCACTACAGGCACATGCCCCATCCTCGAAGCAGAATGAAGGGCGGTTTTCCCATTGCTTCTTGCTATCTTAGCCAAACTAGCATCCGTCTCTAGTAGAAGTTCAACGACATCAATATGGCCCTGATACGCAGCGGAGTGCAATGCTGTTGAATTTGAGAGGTCCGCAGTCATGGCTAATTCAGGGAACAGACGAAGTATCTCTTTCAAAACCTCTGCAAAAACCCTAAAGGGGATTAACTTAAGAGGACAAGAAGGGGAGAACTAACTCAAGGAAAAAATAATATATGAAGATATTTCAAACATAAAAGAAGAAACACCAACAGCAGGATGTATTCAGAATCCTCGCAATCAGAATTGAAAGAAACAGGAGCATTCAGAATCGTATCAATATGGTTACACCATTTGCATAAAAAGTCATTCCTTCAAGAGGAGCATTCAGAATCGTATCAAGATCAACGCCCATTCTTCTCTAGGAAGAACGATAAATCATTATGAACATGAACGAAGTGTTGTCTAAGTCACTCTTGTAAAGCATCGGGCCATCCATGGGTGAATAATCCTGCAAAACCTCCATGAAGATTCAAACAAGCGGAAGTTTGAAAGATGAATGATTACCAGCATGGCCCTGCTTGGCAGCAATATGAAAGGAGTCATAACCATTCCTGGCCTTCACAGAAGCAGTTTCGACATCATAGACTTTCAAAAGCTTGGCAACGACGCGGGCGTGGCCGTTCTCTGCCGCAACGTAAAGTGGGATCTCGCCACTTTGATTTTCCTTCGACAGCAATCCCTTCAGCCCGTCTTTCCCTGCCTCACGGATAATCTCCTGAATCCTCAGAAGATCTCCAGCTCTACAAGCCAAATGCAAAGGGGTATCACCCCTCTTCATTGATAATTCTCTTGTGCCCTTCTTTTCATGGAAACTAGGAAGCCTTTGAGCTGGTAATTCTCTGGTGCTCCTCCTCTCATGGAAACTGAGTTGCCTTGTAGTTGGTAATTCTCTGGTTGTCTTCCTCTCATGGAAACTAAGCTGCCTCCTAGTTTGTAATTCTGTGGCGTTCTTCCTCTCATGGAAACTAATCTGCCGTGTAGTTGACGCCATGGAACCAGATGAAGACAGGCACTGAAAAGGAAGAGCTTCTGAACAAAAACTCTGTCGCAGATTCAGAAGACCGTAGAAGAGTAGATAATCAATAGCAGGAAGAAGGACAGGAAGAAAATCTTATCCAAAATGATCGATCGCCCAATTCCATAGCTCGGCTTTTGCCCACAAATCCATGTCCAACAAAAACAAGAGAGAGCAAAATTCTCTCGTTGGTATCACCTGGTGCGTACGCGACAAATTATGGAGAGGAAAGGAAAAAGGAAAGAACCCAACTATGCTCCTTCCTAGTACTCAACACCCATACGCGGCCTTACAGAAACCTTCAGAAAACCAGCATGGTTTCTCAAGCAATAACTCAACAAAAATGACACCAGTGTTCCTCCTTTTGGTTACAAGAACCAAACTTCACCAAATTTCATTACTCCAACATCAAAAACTGTCGGCAGCATCACTAGCAACTGATAAACCGAAACAACCGTGAACACAGACGGACCCCAAAAATAACAACGCACTTTCCCCCCCTGAAATCCTGACTTCCTGAGTGCAGATTTTAAGAGAGTCTGAACTCAGAACCCCTTTAAGATGGGACCTTAGAAGTCAGAATTCTAAAAAAAAGTGAGACTCCCCTTCCTCTTCCGGTTTTGTGCACCATCAAGCCATTTTTCTAGGTGAGACCTCTGATTGAAGACCGCTAAAACCAATCTTTCCAAGTGCCATTAAGTGATCATAATAAGAATCTTTCCTGAAGATATGAAATTGAAGCTCTGACAGCCACCGAGGGCAACACTGAGAGGGTTCCATACGCTTTTAGAAACGCGAGACGCCTAAGAAAAAGCCAAAAATTGAAGGCATCCGAACGATGGGCACCAGTCCCACCACCGGAAGCCAAAAATGCATTTTATGACAATTACTGAATTACGACAGAGAGATTCAATGGCACGCTAGATAAATAGTAAAACCGTAAAAGGGAAACTTTTAGTTCTAGCAACAGTAAGGTGCTTTTAATCTTTCAGTATCGATCATCATGTTTTAATAACTGCCCATAAATGATCTTATACCAATAAATACGAAGGCTTGGAGCTATCATCATATTAGCCACTTCATTTAAGTATTTCACTCTGACAAATTTCAAATATGTGTCACCTCATTCCTCAGGAAATTCTTTACTTGAAACCTTAAATTAACTATTGCTTCGCAGGTGCCAGTCAGCAAATGATCCATAGGAAAATTCCGAAAGTATGATGCTAATAAATAATACCAAAATAAGAAACCAAATAGTTGAAAAAATAATATTTGAACATCAGCATGTTCCCATTATTCTTCCAAAAAATATACCTCTATAAATAAATTGATTGAAACAGAGAGAGAAGGAAAGAGAAAGAGAGAGAGAGAGGGGGGGGGGGGGGTAGATTGTTTGCGTTTGTGCTCGGATAATTTTTCAGAAACGTTGGAAGATTGAAAAGACGAAGCCCGGTGCATATTCGACGGAAGGACTGTGGTGACAGCAAATTTGACGATGGTAAGAGACAGGACCACACTGGATCAACGGCTTCAGACGCTCTGGTGTCTAAATTTTCCAGAGGGAAACATGACGAACAAAACGGAGAAAGGTGAGTGAAGGTTTAAACTTTTGATGCTTAAACCCCAAACCTTAAAAAAAAAGAAAGAGGAAAATGCAATTATTAAAGATGCTCCATGTTTTCGCGATAACTTTTAATATTTTAAAAACATTATGACTTCTGTAACCATATTTCTTGAGGTCCGGTTTCTTCTCAAGGGAAGAAGAGGTCGAATATCGTAAATCTTCGTTCTATTATCTTATTATTAACACGGTGAGTTTCTTGTTGCATCTTGTGCTTGTTTGTCGTCTAATGCATAGTTTTATTTTCACACACATCTTCCTTTTTCATGAAACTAAAATATTTCTGCTGTTTTCCCTTTGGTTTATTCTCGGTATTGATAAATAAACAGAAGAAGAAAACCGATTTTATTGCCGTGTCTCTGATTGGTTTAATTCTTGAGGTCCTCCTTCCAATCAGGTAGCCTCCATAGATGCTCCACGAAGGCAAAATATCTTTATTGACTGCAAATTTGTCAGTATGTAAAATCAAATGCTTACACCACGGCTGGATTGTCCACGTGATTGCCTTTTCGATTGAAGTAAACTGATAAGTCTAATATTGTCCTATAAGGAATAGAGATCGTCTTAACATTTGTTTTCACGTTTCTAGATCATTGTTGTAAGACTTTTTAGCATACTCGGCAGTTTATTTTCATTGATAGACTAATAACTCCCACTGTACGCAATACTAATGATGTGTTTTAAGTTTTTAGGGGTCCTCATCATAGTTAATGTATAAATAAATAAAGGTCTTGAAATGCTAAGTGAACCGGCCAAATCAGCTAAATGAATGAAAAGCAGTAAACTTAATTTGCTTTAGTTAGGAACATCATGGTGTTCGCAACCAAACACTGAACACAAATATTTCTGATGGAGTTAGCATTACGGATGGGGCGGGAGCCAGTTCTATTTTGAACTTTTGTGGCGTCAACAACTTCATGTAGGTTAAAATATGCATGTTGAAGTAGAGACTGTCGCTCCAAAACACTAAAAATATGCTTGATACCCTAAGAAATAGACGAAATGATAGAAGTTTCTGCTTTTAGGTGAGCGATAAGATGAAATATTCTTTTTGCTTACCCCAAATACATCAAACACAATTATGTCATGTTTCGTAAAATAATAATATGTACTACATGTTTCAAAAGCATAAAAAGTTCTTTTGAGAAGGTGTAAAACCATGGCAACGATCATTCCAAATGGTGCCCACATGGGCGCACTTTCTTTTTTAATGAAAGGTTCCTCCTTTTCTAATTCTAATAAACAAGGTAGGCCACGTGCTTGTGTGTATGTGCGCGTGCATATCTGATACAATGTGCAAGGATTCTTACGATACATAGTTATTGTAGTTATTGCAAGCGTCACTAATATGAATATGAGTGCCTCCCATCCAGGACCAGAAGCCAGTAAAGGTTCTTTATAATACCAACCGAATTGGCCGACCAAGATTGTACGAGCTTTTTCTTTACAAGGCAAAAGGATATTCCCTAATGTTTAAGTAAACGTAGTTCGATATTACGGTTTTAGGGGGGGAATAACAGTATTGACCATCCTAATTAGAAGCCGATGTCTACAACAATTTCTGTCCCTTGATACACAAAGGCAGTGAATAGGACAAATTAATAGAGGCCCTCGCACATGAAGTTTACACGAATGTCTGAGCCCTTGGCAGTTGCAAAAGAGAATATCCTGGGTTGTTTGACAACAATAATATTTTCTTCTGTCTTATTTATTTGCGCTAGAATATGGGACACAAACTTATGGAATACTCTAATAAATGTTTCATAGATCCGCTCAATTTTTTTAGAAGATTCACATGACAATGATACAATAGCAAAAAGAGTTACTACATATTTTTTGGACAGATTCATACAGCAATAATATAGTAGCAAAATAGAGTTACCGCTACCAAACAGTTCCTAAGCGGCAGTTTGGCAATTTGAACTGTCAGCTAGTCATGAATTTATCTCAAAACTTAAGGTAGATTTATTAAACACTAAAACTGCGTGTTCATGAATTTGTATCAATTTTTAAGACAGGTTCATAAAATAATTACAAAACGTTCCACTTGCCAAACGAGCCCGGTTATCACCTTCATTTTTATACAAAGTCTAAGGCCAAGTTTTCCAACTATGGTATTTCGTATTCTTAACGGAATGGAATGGAGGTCGAGAAAAAGTAGGGTCATGATTGATGAAGCGCCCCGCCTGCGTACGCGGCCGAAGAGTTGCCTTGGTCAATGGGGATGTGATGGAGCTAGAAATTGAATCTCTAAGGAGGAAGACTTGATTTGACATCACAACAAAACGTGATGAAATGGGCACCACCTTGGAAAGTCCTTATTTTCTGCTTCCAGCTGCCTGACCTTAACTTTATCATTCATTGAGACTTTAGGATGCGTATGGAAAGCAGAAAACTAAATAGTGGCCTCCCGCAAATGGTTTGATATGAATATCAAATATCGTGGGCACTTAAAAGGGTAAAGATTTGAATTTTTTTGATCTCGCTACTTCTATTTCGATCCCTCTTTCTCCCTCTCATTAGAGAGAGAGAGAGAGAGAGAGAGAGAGAGAGAGAGAGAACCTTCTTTTTTGACCTCATGGAAAAGAAGAAGCAGAAAGACAAACTACAAGCTACAGGCAAAAGTTTCCAAGTTCCTAATCAAACTTCTAACGTTATTGACTTCATGCATGTCTAGGCTTTTTCATAAGAGCCTGTATGGCTCTTTGCTGTTACTGTCAAAACGGAACTGTCGTCCAGCTAAGACGTCGTTTTTCTTTTTCATTTACTTGCCAAACTAAATGATAATAAATTTGCTTCGACCCGACCTGCAACATAGTTTAGTAAATGAAATGGAAGGCTGAGCCTCCTCCGCCTCTTGCGGAAGCAACGGTAGATTCCGTTCATCTTCATCTTCAGGATCGGCTGCCGTTATTAAATGGATCACCGCCATCCGCTGGCATTAAATGGACCGTCAACAGCACGCCGATGACGTCATTCCAACGGGCGAGAGTGACGTCACGTGTGCCAAGGAATTAATGCGCTTCATCCCCTAGGTATCAGTTTATCTTTTATCAGAACTAAAATATTTAGAAATTATAAGTAAACATAAAAATTTAGTATCCACATTGAATTTTATGAACTGAAGATCTGAACTATTTGTTTTAAAACTATACAAAGTTTTACTGAGAAAATGTCAATTAAAAATTTATTTAAAGTGGATTACTTTTCAAATCTGCGTACTTTGGCTTCATTTTATGTTTCGCAAACCCGTGCTTTGCCCTTTTTTTCAAAACCATGGTCCTCAAAATTTTCAAAAAACAAGAGGATCATAATGCATAAACATGAGTCAGCTGCGTATATAATTGTTAGGCACCCACTTTCTCATTATTTTGGACAGTTCACCAATTTAACAAATTCGTTGCTTATTTTTTAAGCTATGTAAAATAGCCTAAGCTACATTTTTTGCCAGTGTTATTAAGACTACCTCAAACATAAAGAAATATAAAAAACCAATAAAGCTTATAAACTATTATTTTCCAAAGTAATTTAGAAATCACTTGGATTTTTTAAAAGTGGTTCATCGTATTTGCCCTTGAGTTTTTAAACATTTTAGGTTACTCATGTAAACGTCTAAAATGTCCACTCACTTTATAAAAAATTTCAAAAACACTCCCAACCCTACTTTTATTGCACGCGCACCTCCACAGGCGTACCGTGAAGGTGAGAACCATTTGCCTTTTCCTATCGATGGCCCCTCATTTAATTGCATAGCAACTACCAATCATTTCATCGTGCGTTCTAATCTAACAAGACGATATCGACATCCAGCTGCCCCTGACCGCCTCACGGTCAATCGGGTCCCGCCACATTTCCAGTCAGCTTTAGCAGCAGTCAGCCCCACTTACCTGACCAACCAATGGGCGAAAAAGAAAGCTGAATAATAACATACGCCACCAATTTGCGTAATATATATATATATATATATATATATGTATATATATATATCAACCAATGCATATTAAATTGAAAAAAAAAAAGATTTGTTGGAATATTGTATCATATAAGGCCTGCCAAATCACACAACTAGGTCTAGGCGTCCGGCTCGTCCGGTCGAGTTGGAAAAAGCCCGTTTTCCAACTACATTGGGCTAGGTGTGAGTCGGAATGAGCTTGAGGGTCAAATGCCTAGTTAAGGTGAAAGCAAGGTTGAGAACCAGAAAAGCAAGGATAAGAAGAATACATAGTGGCGCGTTTGATTAATAAATCCAAGGTTCATCAAACTAGCATTTAACAAAGGTCTGATTTAAAATTAGAGGGGGAGAGTCTGCTCTTACATCCACAGTTCTCGTATCAAAAGGATTTTGGATTTAAGCCGGATCAAGACTTCTCTTAATTTGCATATTACTTTTAAGCCGAGCCACGAATCGAACATAACTCGACCCATTAAATAGACAGACCGGGCTAGGATCGTGTTTTTAATAGGCTTTGAGGGTCAAATTCTGATACAACCTTACGTACAACCCTGAATTAGCTGCTATGTTAATAAAATCATAATAATGAAGAAAAAGTTTTCATTTTATTTATTGTAACCTATATCAAATTACTAGTGTTGTGGTTTGTTAAGAAAACACCGTCAGACCTGACCTCCATGCCTCATAAGAATAAATTAATAACCCAATGAAAGAAAAACTCAAAATGCAACATGACAAGATCGAGGCCTAATCTAAGAACTCAAAACTGGTACATACTTATAATTTAGTTCTACCTTCTGTGGCTGATTTTCTAAGCAGGTATTTCATTTTTCTGTTCTAGAAGCAACTCAAGGTTAGGCGGCTTCTTACCAAATTATATCATCCCAGTATCCAACACTTGTTTTCTTCAACTTAAACGTCTTAAGTCAAACCCCCAACTACATTGATAATACCGAGTCAAAAACCTTAGGGTTCATTATACACGCATATGCATCACACATATATATATATATATAGTATAGAGAAAGAGAGAGAGAGAGGGTTCATTATACACGCATATGCATCACACACACATATATATATAGTATAGAGAAAGAGAGAGAGAGACAAGAGCATAAAACCAATTAAAAAAGGTGACAAAATAAAGTAAAGTTGATCCGTCTATTTGAGGCATAAGAAGAATAATTTCTGAAAGATACAACTCAAACTCTTGAACTAAGATGTATACTTAAGAACCTCATTTTATTTTATTTTTTTCATTGAAAAAAAAAATTGGATTCGAGGGGGAAGGTCTGATATTAAATTCATAGTTCTCAAATCCCAAGCTATCAAACGCCCCTAAAAGAAGTCGAAATAATAAAGTTTTATCAAAAGATAAGAAGAGAAGAGGAAAACAAAAAAAAGGATGGCAGAGAGAGAGAGCATCTGCGGTACGGCAGCTTTTGCAAAGCAGTGGTCGTCGTCTTTACTTTTAGTCGCAAAGGGAGCCGCCTCGCTGCTTGTCTGGTCCGCACTGGCCATGCACCTTCACCTGCCAAACTTCACAAATAGGGGCCGAATGAAAATGACATATAACAGCCTGCTCCGGCATCATTTTTTAAATCACAGACCAAAAATGACATATAACAGACTGCTCTAGTATCATTTTCCAAATGACCGACTGAAAATGACATATAACAGCCTGCTCTAGTATAATTTTTTTTTTTAAATGCAAGTTCCTCGTTTGGTTTCCTTCTTTTCTAAGTGTTTCAAGGATAGTTGAAGTTTCAATTTTCTCAATAATCCATCGGATGTCCAGAGACCACGGAATGAAAATATATGGCTGCCAAACAAGCATTCACTGTTGAATATTAGGAAACAGAAAGGGCATATATAGGCGAAATGCGTCCTTTGTTTACCACTCAAGAATCATGGTTCTACTGCATGGCATGATACGTGAGCCTTCATATCTCCTCAACCTGCACTTAGTCGGGATTGCTTTATTAGTATGTTCTTTGTTTTTCAGAAATTTTTGGGTCCACTTTGGCAGATGACAGGCATGCCTATCGCTATGGTTTGTTTGTTTGTTTTTGTTTTTATTTTTGTTTTTGCTGAATAGAATATTTTTATTTTCTAAGCCCTGTATTTGTATTTGTAGTCACAGACTCACAAATACAGTCTCGGAGTTTTAAACGGTGTGGTTTTTCTTGGGTACGATATAGTGAGCTTGAAAAAAACATTGGTAATTTTTAAAAATTTAAAAAAACTAAAAATAAAAAAAAGTAAAATAAGTGATAAATTAAAAGTAGACTTGTAATAAATAACAAATAAAAATGAAAAAAACTATTTGACATTAAAAAAATGAAAGAATTGAAAAAAAATGAAAAAATTGAAAAAAAACGCATTAAAAACACTTTAAAAACGTGTTTTTTTCATTTTTAACATTTTTTTTTTTTAAAAATGAGGTTTTTAAAAGTTTTAAACGGCAATTTACTTTATCGCATTTTTTTAAAAACCGTGTTTATTGTGACTATATATGGCCACGCATGTTGGAGGTCTAAAAGCTTCTCCATTTACAACGTAAAACCCTTAACAAACGGTCTGAAAGCTTCTCCATTGACAAACTTGCCTTTTCTTCTGCACCCTGAGCAGGATCAGATTCTGGACCACTTATTTTCGAGTCGCTGTAGGCCGAGCTGATTGTCTTGGTCACTTTCACGAAGAAAAGATAATAACAGACACGCGTGGATGAACATCAACAAATAAAATAGTAACACGGTGCAGGATGAATCATCGAGTCCCACCAACCCCACCAACTACAGGAAATCCAAGCACCAAGAATCAAGACAACAGAGATAGACGCCATTGTATTTCTTCCACACCTTTCTATTCACATTAAAAAGAAAAAGAAAAAAAAAAAACTCATGATGGATCAACTTAAATGTTCTACATTCTCTCGAATTCAATTCCGCTTTTTCCATGATAGATGAATAAAAGGGGCCCCACCACCCATGACAAGAAAGCAACAGAGCAAAGGTTGTAAAAACAGCTTCAGTTGATACAATTGAACTTAATTAAAGCTAAACACACAATAATCAGTTCAACCACGTCCTGAAAACCATGTCTATCAAGAGAACATATCCAACGATTGGGGAACTCCCCAGAGTAAACGACAATCAAGAACAAAAGGCAACAAAACTTTACAACTACCACGTCGATAATTTAGATAATTAACCTTCCAAAGTAGATCATTTGTGCTAAGTTCCTAAATTTTTTACAAAGGCCTCACCTCACTTCCTGAGACCATCCTCCCTCCAACATAGATAAACCGTAACCTGTCTTTAGCTCCTTCCATGGCTGACATCTTTTCTCATAACTAACTTTCTTAAAATCATATTTTTGAAGCTTTCGAAATCGAGTTCTTCTTAAAATAACATGAAAAACTACTAATTTGCTCTCAAGAAACCATTTGACCATAACGCAACCACGGCCCAGCAGGAGGATTAGGCAGTTTTTGACCATATGCTCCTCGATTCCGCCAGACGTCCCCACCTGAGCCTAGCCGCTGACACGAACCATGTGTGGACACTCGGAGAACACCCACCACCCCAGCGGTCACTACCACCTGCCGTCGCCAGAAAATGGGTTAATGGTACACCCACCCAAGACTTACTGGAATCATCCCACCGGAAAGCTTCTAATTATCGCCCGCATGCACAGAGTTAACCGAAAGTTTGGTAAGCCGTGACGCCATGATTTGCAAACAAAATTTCAGTTACCCAAGCAAGCTGCAAGATTTGCAATCTAACGAGGTTATGAAAACAAACAAACCTGTGGAAATACAGAAAAGGGATAAAGATGAAACAAGAAAACATTTTGAATGCATGAAGAGCATCCAGGAGGAGCAGAACATTATCAAACGGAAGAACTCTCGAGAGGACTCTCTATTGCTCGACTCTGTGCCTAAAGAACAACCGCATATCCAAAGGTGAGGAAGACATTCTTTGTTGGACAGATAGGATCCAGCACCCCATCAATAGAGGAAATCCGTGTGAGTGTGCCAGAGCTAAAGGAGAAGTGGAAGATTGGAGGAAAATGGCGTGGTAGACCCATGGGTACCCCCAAGCGTGTTGGACCGACGCTCTATATAAGCTGCGAACACAAGTTGGTAAGGGATGAGAGACTGAAGCACTTGGGTAGATCTCTTGCATGGCAATGCTGTTCTTTGCCGGGGTGTAGACGAAACCACTGACCACATCCTATTGCGAAACTGGAGTTGAAGAAGTGGACGAGGCGCAAATTCAGAAATACAGATCTGCTCAAGTGTTGAGAAAAATGTTCTACATCTGCATACGGCTCCTCTGGAAACTAAGAAATTCAGTAAAAAGTGGGGCAGATATCCTCACCAACGGCGCGGCACAAGGAGGCATGATATGGCGTTTATGTCGACAGCACATTTTAAAGCTTGAGTGGGATGATCGAACAAAGAGAGCCGAAAATGGATGGGCAGGGAATTGTGGGGGGAGATGGGTTTGGGAAGGTAACCCAGCAGCTAATATTCACATAGTGGTGTGGCAGGTTCGCAGGAGAGAACTATGGCTGGGTTACTTCAGCTAAGAGATGACTCTCATCCTTATGGAGCAGCTGGACGGACCCAAGAAGACAACCAAGGTGAACACACAGTGCTAAGCAGGTGCAACTGAAGTTTTTGATGTGAAGGGAATAATTCTCGTTCAGACTAACAATGGGTGATCGAGGTTGAAGATGGGCAATGCAGTTGAAGACAGAATTTGTAAGTCCTGTATGGCAATCAGCATGGAATTGACATATCTGCTAATAGCAGTGCCACTGCCATGGAAGCAATGCCGTTTAGTAGCTATAGGTACTGGCAGATCCAATTTTAAGGAAGTGGCTGATTTAAGAGGGACACATATCTACTTTAAAATATTTTAAAATTTTTATTTTGAATGGGTAGGTGCCAGACACTTAGGTACTAGACCCATCAAGAATAATACAGGCCTTCAGTTTTTTTTTTTTTTTGGTTTTTCACCAAAAAGCAGAAAAACTTACCAATTTATATCATATGACTAAAATGTCCTATCCTCTTTTTCTCTCAAATTCCTAACTATCCACCTGAAAGAAATCAAGGGCCAAAATCATTCCTAATAGGTCTATCTGACCTAAGGGTCTCATACCTACTGTTTCTCTCAATTTTTATACATTCTCCATTTACCTTTTAAAAATAAATTTTTAATATTTTTAGCCCATTCACAACACATTCAGATGAACTAGTGAGTACGATCACAAAGCAGCAGCTCTGCCAATCTTAGAACACAACCTAAGAGCAGCTGGTGCCTGAAAGGAGTACTACCCCATATATCATGCAGGACAGGAGGCTCTGTCCGCTATAAACTGGATAGAGTCCCGGGGCAACATAATCTATACCTCAATAAAAATCTTTTCTTAACCAAAAATAAAAAATAAAAAATTCAAGCTTCTGTCAGTTCATGAATGTCGAAGATAACTGTGATAAAAGATCTCAAGAACACCACGAATTTAGTGTGCTATTGCTTTGTGGAAAACTGAACGATAAACATTTTTAGGATAAGCTTCCCAGGGCACGAGTCTAGCATGTTAACCGCCGTGATGCCTATGGAAATCACACTTTTGAAAAGGGACAGGCATCTAAAGTTCTACTTGATCTATTTCAAATCCGAACACCAGATATTCGAAGAACTCCAACCAAGGTGGTAGTGGAACATGATTTTATATGAACACGTCGCTGACTCATAATAATCTCTTTCTAGCACGAACACTTGCTTCGATTCATTAAAAAAAAAATGATACATGACAGGAATATCACACTGGCAGATATAAAATCAGTCAGAAGGATTCTTCCTCAAAGGAATTACAAACACAAAAAACACCATAATAAGAATCCATTTTCCTACTGGACTGCAAATCAATACCGTTGGTTTTAGATTCAGATGCACAGAAGAACTCGGAAACAAGTGACCTTCTTGTCGCCAGATATGTCCCAAGTGAAGTAAGCACTTCATAGCAAAATTGTTTAGCTCCCAGAAAGATAAAAGTTATCTAGGATGACAACAACAACTAAATCAATGAAACATGGCTTTGTAAAACCTAGCATCAGTAATCTCCGAATGGATGGGATCACCAAATGCACAAATTAAACGCAAGATCAACAAGAAACAGAAAAAAATGGAACTCCCATTTTATCATGATAAGTTTGCAAGGTTTTGCAATTACAGAAATAATTCATCATCATTTAAGCCCGATAAATCATGACTAGTGATACCTGCCAATTTGTTTCTTGACAGTTGACAAGGTTGCACTTGTCAATTTTGTAGTCGTTTGGAAAATTTTAGAATTTCAGAAATATAAAGGGCAACAAAAGAGTAATTAAATGACAAGTTTCCGAGTATCTCAGAAAAATAGCGACAAGCATTTAGAAAAGAATTTTAGATTATAAAAGACATAAGGTAACGGCAAAGTAAAACTTAATATATATAAACGAATTTTCAGAAAAGGAAAAAGATGCTGTCATTTTATTGCGGTAATATCACAATCTCTTTTGTGAAATTTTAAAGTATCCCTAAACTTCCAGATATTTATGTTATGGAGCCATTTTGGCCAAAACATGACATCTTTAAATACCCTCTTGAGTATGGTTAACGTTGACACTATTTTTTCTTGGATCTCCGCTCGTGGTTATTATCGACAGGCAGTGTTCGTTTTCCAATCTTCTCCACTAAAACCTACTAACTTCCGTAGCTCCCTGACATTCAAACAACTTCATTGATCTATTAAATGTTAATGAATTTTCTTCACAACATTGGTCTAATGCAATTCATGAGGCTTCAGCAGTATATTTTGATCAACAAACTTATTTGGACAGGCATCCATCATGAAATTCAAATTGCAAGGCAGAAAATACAAGCACCAATGACGATCTGTCTAAGGAAGTTTCAAGGATCAAGTTTCTATGCAATATTATATGAAAGAAAATAACTTGTGAACCAAAAGAGTAACGGACCCAAGATTCTGAGCAATTTGAACCTGCACTCCCGAAGAGTGCAACTGCAAGGTGTCCGATTTTCAAGGTTAACGGAAAATGTAACTCACTTAGCACTGTTACTCAAATTCAAGAAAATCAGATATATTCGAGAGTCTAAGAGGAGCGTTCGTATCAGAAGAAAACCCTTCTCTACTATCTATTATTGTAGTTTCACTTTGTGATAAAATTTTTATCCGTAGCTTACCTGCTATTTTCTCCATACTTGTTAAATTTAGATTTCTTCTGGAGGAAAACCATATTTCGAGAACA
The DNA here is from genome assembly GCF_008831285.2 of Nymphaea colorata. Lineage (NCBI taxonomy): Eukaryota > Viridiplantae > Streptophyta > Magnoliopsida > Nymphaeales > Nymphaeaceae > Nymphaea > Nymphaea colorata. The sequence continues at coordinate 25,209,963 of NC_045141.1, forward strand.
GCACTTGAGAAAGCTGATTCCCAAACCTCCGGACGGCAAACAAGAGCTGCTTTCACCTGGCTAGGCTTCTGTATTTAAAATCTTCAAGTTTAACCGCTCAACAGTCAACAGTTCAGTACAGAAGTACGTCTCTATTGGCATGAACTTGTGGCCGTCTGTCTAACTTCATCTTGCTTATTGAGGAAAAAGGACATTCTTGAAAATGTTATGACGACTCTCTCTCTCTCGTTATTTATATCTTAGGAATCCAGCAGGCTCTCGGCAGTCTGACTGCCATTATGTTGGATTGCCAAATCTACATACTTAGAAAACTCACAAAAATCTGATTTATATATTACCATGATCCAAAAAGAACACAGAATCAATATTTCAGGTTGATTTGTCATCAATCCGAAGGTGGGCGAAAGCCAACTGGCGCCGGGCCAAAAAGGCCAGACGGCCAGCTGAACAGTGCAGATATTCAGCACTCGAACTAATGTACGCCTGTCAGTGATGCCTAGTTTGCTTTTAACATACTTTGTGCATCCAATTGAAGCCACTGCTATTATAGTGAATATATGTTGATTCAAATATTTATGTTTGATATATCACATGACATTGCTTTGTTGCTTGCATCCATGACGCATACATTCTAGTTTGATATAGATAACTCTTGGCTCTCTGATTACATGCTTGCTCTCATCGAAGCATATACTTCCTATTTTTGATCATCACATACAATTTCGTTATTGTGCTTCGGCGTCCTTTTATTAATTTCCATTTTTTGGAAACCAATGTGTACGACTCGAACCAACTAATCATTCCTGAGCTCTTTTCAGCATTTGCCATATAGCATTCTAGGCCACCACACCAAAGGCCTTCACCACTCCATCAGAGGATAATAAAAGGAGAAACATGTACAATGTGCTTTTTAGAAGCACGATATTTTGACGAATCCTTAGTAGAGGATATAAATTAAATGCGTGTGGATGAACAAGAAGACAAGAATGAAGAAATCTTACACCACAAGAAAGATTGGAAATACTAAAACAAGGATATGACTGATTTGACATGCTAGCATTTTAGCAGCAAGTTAAAAAGTAAGATGGGGGTAAGATTTTTTTTTTTTAAAAGAGAAATCCTATGATTGATATGCCCTTGATTTTTAGTGCTAAACGGTGCGGCGCTCAGTACGAATCCTAAACGCTCTAAAACACCAAGCCAATCTACTGCATGTCTGAAACTACAGTCCTTGCAAATTAAAAACCTCAGAAGTCAGAAATCTACAGCACTCCGCGACACGAAAAAGTGAACCCACATAATTCATAAGGACAATAACGTATACGAAACGCTTGAACTCGACCGCCGTCATGAGCGCATCCAGCTTGATGAATCGTAGACTTCGAAGCACAAGCTATAACCAATCGTTACTACAAATTACACATGAAAGCACAAGATCAGGGAAGTTGAAACCAAGCATTCTAAGCGATGTACTCTAAACGATCTATCCACCTTGATAGACCACGTACCTCTCTCTACCTCCAAACCGTCGCCGAGCCAGAAGTTTCTGGCTAAGGACCAGACCTTTCAAAGAAAAAAATCAATGGATGAGGGTCAACCAATTGTAAATATGCAAGTGCGGCTACGCGACACTAACATTTGCCCATAGGAACCCACATGTGCCCCGGCGCCGCAAGCCATGATCGGACGTTGAGCACGCCAATTAGCATACAAATAACAATAAGAAAGCAAAGATATCGGACAGATGCCGGAACTAAAACCTTACCCAATATCACTTATACTCGAACACACGAATTGGCGTTCTCGGAGCATTAAAGCTTTCCAGAATCTCCGTCTAAGCCGAGCTTCGGGCAGGCCCTGGCTGCTTCTTCTTCCCTCCAAAGATACCCCACCGCCTGCGCTCCTCCAACCCCTGCCCAACCCTGCCGGGAGCATCATCATCAGGACAACGGCTCCTCCTTTCATAGGAAATCCTAGGGTGTGCTAAGCACCCGATTCAGCACGAATCCTGGCGCCCCCAATGAAGGAGATGAGGACGCCGCTGAAGAACACCGATCGTGAGGCGGCTCAGGTGGTAGCAACGTCAGTGATGGAGTTCGGCAGGCCCTCCTTTCGGGACTCCAGCCTAGCAGATCACGGAACAGTTGAATGTGGAGAAGAACAGCTTCAGACGGCGAAGTTCCCGCCGATTCGCGGAGAGGTCATCGGGGCGACCGCGGTTTCGCTGACGAAGCTTTCACCCCTTGGCGAGCTCAACACGCCATTGGTGAACTGGAAGGAAGACCGGCCGCCTCGACAGTTTAATAGGGGCTGGCCTTCTCCTCAGGTGACGGAAAAGAGGAGCAAGATCGCCTGATCCCCTCCCGGCGTGTCTTCCGCCGGAAGAAAAAGGAGGGAAAATTGCTTTTGGAGGGAAGGCATCTCCGGCACGTGCGAGAATGCTCCTGATCATAATCTTCGTATCTTTCCAATTCAACATTAGCTCAAGCTCCGGTAAAATTGGCAAGTGGGAATTCAATAATATTTTCACAGGTTGATCAAATCGAACATCTAGAAAAGAAAACCATTTTTCTTATCCAGAAATAACTGTCAGTCAAATAAATATTTCAAACACGTCTAATGCTGTAGACCAAATGACGATAACTCGTCAATAGATTTCGATTTCCCTTTTCCGAAGACGCAGCGCAGCTTAGGACCTACTTATAAATGAGTCACAAGAAATCCATTTGCCAAACACGTTTTGTCTTAGAAAATTTGTTCAATATAATACGTGTGGTATATTTTAAATAATTGACGACAAACGCGATCCGAACTAAAAGTCGAAATAGGCGTAGGTGGGTCCAGACCGTGGATCGCAACAAACTGGGCGCAGTCGGTGAACCCAATCAACAGAGGTTTGACCAATAAGTCAAACACAAGACTGCGTCCCTTCTCTCTCTCTGTCTCGACAAAAACAGGTAGTCAGAGCATCTCCTCAGCCAGGGATCCTTGCTTTCTCTGGAAGGGTTTCCTATCTCCGATGGGCAAGGATCCACAAATCCCGGCGACCTCGTCGCCGGACTCCGGCCAGAGCCATGAAGCAGCGCGAGAGACAGTTGATTACCCGGAAACCGACGAGGAGACCTCCAGGCCGCCCCAGGAGGAGTCCGCGAGGAAGCCGGAGGACGAAGAAGACGAGGAGGAGGATGCCCGAGAGTCCAAGAGGAGGAGGCTCTCCTGCCCTTCTGCGCTGGACACGTGTCATCCGGACGGCCAGAACCCCGGCGCCGGCCTCTGCTCATTCTCCTTCGACACCAAGATCCAGCCCATGTACTCGACCCCAAAGTTCGGTTCCTTCTGCTTGGGGTTGGATTTCGGGCCGCCGGATCTCGGCGATCCGCCGTCGTGCAGGTCACCGGAGGGTTTCTGCGGCGGCGAGGCGGAGGGCGAGGGTGGAATTGGACTGGAGGTGGAGACTCGCGAGGGAGTGGCCGCGGTCGACCGTGGAGAAGTTGCCGGTGACAAAAGGTGAAGAAAAATACTCAGGGGGTTTTTCATCGATATTTGGGGAATTTTTCTTGTACCTTTCTTCTCTCTTCTCCCTTGATTTCTGTTGCCCTTTTTCCTTTTCTATTTTGCTGATTCTAGAAGGAAGCAATTTGCGATAAAGCAATAGCTAAGCTAAAGTAGGCTTTTCTCTAATAAAGAGGTCGCCTGTAATCTATCTCTCTATCTTTCTCTCTATAGTAGAGGTGCCATTGATATCTGAATCATGTGAAGATCGCCAATTCTTATTTTCCGTCTCTGGAAAAACTACGTTCGATGCCAGTGCTCGCCGAAAGGTAGTTAAGTTAAGAATTCAATGGTTGTTTAAACTGGGTCACTGAAACTTAGCTTCGAAGTGGAAGCTGCAGCTTCTCTCCAAAGGAGAGCAACTTATCCCTCACGCTTTTATCGCTTGATTCTCTCATTATTTTCAATAATTTTTCCATCCTTATCAATGCAACTTATGCTTTTTTCACATACACCTGTAGAAATTACAGGTAATTCCTTGTCAACTTTGCCTCCTTTATTTAATTTACTGGTTAGTGCTTGGTTTCTACCATTTTACTCTGCTTCCTGTATTCGTTTTGGCTTGTACAATTGTTTTTACAACCATATATCGCTTCCCAATTAATAACTTTTTTCAGATATACGCGGTACTCGTGGATCAGGCCGATGAGATGTATATATAGTTCAAAATTCGGTTTGTAATCAACAGCCGAGTGAAAGAGTCTATACTGTGAGTGAGCGAGAAAGGGAAACATCAGCAGTTAGAGGGAGTTACATACGGCGGTTGGAATATCCGAGAAAAAGTAGTGAGAAATCTTTCACTCTCTGGCTGGTCTCTTTTTTTCTTTTTTCTTTTTTTTTTCCCTTAAAATAAAAATCTGAGTTATTAGAAGGTAAAGTGGGTGAAAATGTTCAAGAAATATTTCACGCAGGTGAAATTTCACCTTGTCCAGTACACCCTGAAAAATTTTCACCGTTATCAAGAGCTCCCTCTTGATTACCATAGTGAACTCGAAAATAACTACATTTTTGTTTTTGTTTTTGTTTTTCCCTAGCACCAAGAAATCACTCTGAATATGAGAATTGCTCCCGCTAATGGAAGACCAGGTGGCTAGCATCCTCCCTCGCCATAGAAATAACGCCTTGACTTGAAGCTAAGATACTGTGAAGGATACTAAAGCCAGAAAATATTACTCAAAATACATTTGAGGGGTTGGTGCAATAGATGGGATGGAAACTGGTAGGTAGGTAGTCAATCTGATATGCAAGTTGAATTAATCTTAGTAGGATGAAAATATGCAAGTTGAAGCATAAAATCTTAATAAGATGAAGAAGAGGAATGGCTTCAACTCTCTCTCTTATTGAATGGTAACTCATTTTGCTAAAAAAAAAAAAAAAAAATCTAGGAACGCTGAATGTCTTTTTTCTTGGGCGAAAATGATTCTCTAAAAAGAACAATTTCTTCTTCCTAAAAAAATTGAGATCACCTGGGCGTCATGTCCAAATATTCAAACGACAGCTCGAGAGGAATTCGATGTCACAAAACGCAAGTCAAAGACCCATAAAAGGTTGAACACCTCGTACTTCACCGTTCCAATTTTAGAATCCTCCCACACAAGTGCTGCTACCATTTTCAAATAGTACATCCACGGCACATACCGATTTGACCGGCATATAAAGATCAAGAAACGCCAGGAACCGAATGTCTCACCCTGGTGTTCCTGAGAACGGGCTGCACAACGTGGGCCAGGATCAGCCTATGATTGCATCGTTGGAAGGGAAACAGCGAGACTATTGCCAGTATACAAGAGAGAGAGAGAGAGAGAGAGAGAGAGAGGAGCCATGTATACGGCATCGTCTATAACACAATCTAATGGTTCATTCAATTCAATTATAGATTCGCAGATGCTAGTCAACAAACAAGTCGGTCAGTAGTGCACTACCATGGAAAAATCCGTTAATGATGGTGACGGAGATTACCGTTGGTGCAGGTTTGAATTTCAAAAATCAATTAGTGGTTGTCAGACAAGCTAAGACATCACACAACACAGAAACTCCATGAAAAGCTAACAAATTCTGGCATTTTATTTTATGCACAAGTAGCTTTTATCCAACATGATAATAAGTAACAAGCAAAATTGCTGAGAAGAAACATCTCCATGCAAGGGCCACCAATAAAAAACACAAATTAGGAGAAAAAAGAACAAAATCCTCCGCCAGCACAAAGAACAAAAACGAATTCAAGGAAAAAATGGAATAACTAATATTACAAACTTACATCTACGCCTGGAAATTTACAAGCGAGCTGGGCATGGGTGGACCCATGAATGCACAGGCATTCCTCACACACCAAACTCAGAAACTGATTTAGACTATACACATGTATCATATGAGGCATGGGCTGGATGGTTCTTGAGTGATGGTCGGGCTTGCTGGACTCCCCATATCCGGATCGTACAATCATCACTAGCGGATGCCATCAACTCTGGGTTTGCTGGGTTCCAACTGACACAATTCACCATGCTTGAATGGCCAGACAATTGCGCAACCAACTTGCAAGACTGCCGATGCCATATGTAGACCTTGCAGTAATCATAATCCATAAAGAGAATGGTAAGAGAGAAGAGAAAAAGAAATTAAGGAAAAAAAACACACACACACACACATTGATTCCATGAAGCGCCGTAGGTTGAATACAACAGGAACCTCAAAGATGCAAGATATCTCAGAAAGGAAGCACCGTCTCAACCTTCGTTCTTGTTTTCATAAGATGAAGTTTATCCAACCGTGGATTAGGAGATCTATGAATAGCGGACGTTACCTATACCCTTGCGAAATTCTAAACAGCTATAAAGCTCCACATCCAGGAAACTGGAACCCCCCTGTTCCCAATATACAAATATCTTGATGATAGTCATAAATCTTGACGAAGATATCACAATTTTTATTGCCAAACTGACTCCAAATGATAATATTGCAAGATTCAATATATTTTCAAAATATCACCAGAAAAAAAATACAGCTATGTGATATTTTCTTTTTAAGAACAAATTCTACATATGTACACATTTTCAATTTTTTTTGTGTCTTTTGTATCTAAAGCTTTCCCCAAAGATTAACATATTTTTTTTTTGTAGGATGGTAGTAAAAAATTCACAGTTCCATAATTTTTTACATTATCCTCTATATTTTTTGTCATTTGAGTTTCCAAGATTTGCAGGAAGAAAACCTTCCTATGAAATTACCAAAAATGGGTTACCATGCTCCTGATGTTGCAAATGTTCTTTTTTTTTTTTTCATATTGCTTTTAACTATATCTTTTCCACATCAGCTTCTATTCATCTCTAATTTTTGTTCTTACTTCTATCTTCTATACTTCTTGACTGCCATACTGGCAAGAAGGTAAACCATAATCTGCTAAACAGTATGCACATGACTTTAATCTAACATTCCCATTTCTGTTTGACACTTTCATGTTTTCCTTTGTGTGAAACGTCAAGTGCCTGAACATGTACTGATCCTTGAAAATGTGCTGATGGCAATGATGAAGGTGACTAAGGGCATAATAAGAAAGAAAAACATTTGCTATTACTGGTGTTAACAAATGGAAGTGAGATCCATGAGAGACATAGCGAGAGAGTTTAAAGAGAATAACACACCTGTGCATCCTCACTTCCACTGGCAACAAAAGCATTATCAAAGCCACCAAAGCATGACCTTATCACGTAGCGGCCCTGCTTATGACCCATGTACTTCAATGGAACACGCCATGTCCCACACACATCCCACATGTGAATCTCCTGATTGTTCAGGTTAACAAGAAGATATTGGCCATCTTTAGAAACAAAAAGCGACATGATTGACTGATTTTCAGATATTACACGCTCTGTCTTGGCCTCCAATGCATAAATCCTGATGTCTTTCTCATCACAGATGCTGATTAAGTTCATGCCATCTGGAGTCACAGAAAGGTCGGATATCTTGGGCATCCGCTCGCCTCGCCATGTATCACGCTCTACTCCTTCAAGATCATATATGCATATGCCGTTGTCACAGAGTCCACACACAATCCGCTGTGAATCTGGGAACCAGGCACAGGAGGAAAATCCAGAGCTTCCTTTCCCAATCGTCACCTTGCAGTTGCCAGTTTGGACATCCCACACCTTGACAAGCCCCCCATTCCCACATGTTAAAAGTAGCTTGTCATCGGGACTCCAAGCCACAAAAGAAACAGGCTTCTCGTGGCCCCTCAAAATATGCTTCAGTGAGATATCTCCATCATCAGCAACCTGAAGCAAACAATGAAATTTGTGCCCATCAACCTTGGAAAAAGATAAAATACAACCAATGGCTACCAATGTATCTTCTCCAGAAAATCAAATTGAGAGTGATGCTTCACAACAAAGTAATCATGCTGGTAGCAACAAATTACACAGAGTTTCTGGACGCTAATATGATGTACTAAATCTAAAAATACCCTACCATATCAATGACTTAGAGAGTTAGAGTCTGAGTTAGTAGGTCGATCAAGATCATAAAACAAAGCATCAGAAGTAACTTCACATAGAGGAATAGCAGACATTTCACTGGTGTATATACTACGATTATTTGATGGATAACAGCAGCCATTGTCAAGATTTGACATATCCAGGAACTACTAGGAATATTGAATTGAACAGCTAAATTTGGACCAATTAAAAGGTCCACACTATTTTCTGTTTTTCCTTTTTTATGGCAGATGAAATCAGCATTTTCGTTAGATGGAACTCACAATTATTCATCAAAACCTTAACACAAAAATGCAGGTCTAAAGAATGGTACCAACTGACTAGAACCTGGAGAGCAGATAACTTATTACGTTCTCTGTTCCAAGAAAATTCTAATAAGGGTGTACGCCCAACTTGATTCTCAACTGCATAGATGAATGTGTTTCCTGAAACAGATTTCATGATACGGGTCATAATTGAAATTCAGGAGTAGATCTCACATCACATGATTAATCAATAGAATGGAGTTCTTGGGTCAGCATCTCATCTGATAACGTCACTGCTTTTACAAAGTGCGAAATGTTGCAATAATACATGAATACAATCCCTGAAATACTACATATACGTTTACATCACTGACATAGTTCATGAAAGAAAAGCATCCGTGCTTAGCCATAAACATTAACGAATATACCAAACTTTATGCTTACTTAAGGGGAAGAAATAGTCCAAACCAGCTACAAGGAAGACATACAGAAGCACCAAGAGATAACCCGACACCTTAGTTGCAGAGGCAAAGAGTGAAAATGTAACAATTAATTGATTTGAGATTACCAGTACTGATGCCATCATATAGTTCCGAAACATCGAAAAAGAAACAAGAACATTACTAGATGCAAGCAAAAATGGCAACACCAAAGTGCTAGTTTAAAGCTAAATGTAAGGGCTACGAAACATACATCGAAGAGGCTTCCATCAACAATTGCGCCTAGCTATTTGAGATAAAGAAACAAGCTATTGAGAATTATTATGAAGCTTACAATTTTATCCTAAAACTACAACGTGAAGGTTAAAAATTTTGATGCATGTCTTCAAGCAAATAAAGCATTATTCATGGAAATGTATTAACTTACTGTCCATATGACAGCATTATAATCCCTTGAAGATGATGCCAGATAATCACCCTTATTTGAGAACTGTACATACCACACTTCATGCTCATGCTGATGCAGGATCTGCAATAAACAGACTGAAATCAGATATGCATACAAATCATGGTTCATAAGCTAATTAAAGTCCCAAGACTCCCAACACAGATTGAATAAAGAGCATAACATAAAAAAGAGAATAAGGTTTATCTAGTAATATCTCTATCTTCTCCTGAACAAAGCTGCCAAGGCAACTCCAGTGAGAAACTTAGAACAAAGACAATGCACTGAAGACAGTTGAAATTATTACAGATCCAAAGAAAAACTTGAGTAATTTAGCGAGAAGCAGGAAACAAACCCTAGCACCAGGTTAAATGCTGCAGCATTCTCGTGTTAGAATGAAGAGCCAAATATTTGATGTCAAACTATCACAAAGTCGTTAACCATAGCTAATGCATCTACTAAGCAATGTTAAAAAGCACAGTGGACTCCAAACTGAGAAAGTGAAAAAATTGGACACCAAGGAGAGAGCCGCACTTATTTGTTATCCTCCTTTTTATGGCACAGGCGCAATTGTATGGAACTTTATCAATAAAAAATAGTCTAATGATCTAATAACTATATGAAAATGAATAACGTGTATTTGTTAAACACTTTTAACAGACATCTGTAACAACATAACCTCAACATGAAATTCAAGCATCTATAAAAGGCAGACTAGCTATGTACTAGTAGACATTATAACTGATGGCCACAGAAATCACCAACATGTGAATGGAACAAATATCAGCTTACAGAAAAGTATTCGGTTATGAGTTGCAATTGAGAGATCAATACAGTTTACAACTTACAAGGTGCTGAGGTGATGGTTATGCATCACAAAATTCCACATACTGACCTGCAACGTTTGTGTAGGGATCTGATCTGGACCACAATGGTGATCCGAATATAATGAAATGGAGTCCTTGGGTGAATTATGATAAATGCAACGCTCATGTTGCAGCAAGAGTGCAAGCTCGACTAAATGTTCCAGTCGTCCTTCTGGGATCATGATTGAAGGGGGAATAATCAACCTCAGCTCATTCAGAAGCTTCCTTCGTGAGTCATCACCTCCTTTCAGCTTGCGTCCAATTTCTTCACGTTTTGATCTTGAAATAAGGCAACAGGCGAGCATATGAAGCTTCCCCTTGTCAACACCTAACTGAGACATTCTCCCCCGGAGGATCACCAATGCTTCTGAAGTGTCATTCCTATCCAAATATTCCCAAAACTTCTGTTGCAAGATTAAGAAAACTGCAGAATTCCGTGCTTCTGGAGACAATTCCCTAATGCAGTCAAGAGTAGCAATGCTCTCATCCCATTTCCCTTCAAGAATTTGAGACTGAAATAGTGAAATTTCCGGTGACTGAAGCATGATTCTGGACTCCTCCTCAAGAAGTGAAGCGCTCTTCCAATAGCCCAAAGAGTAAAGAGACTGTATGATGACTCTCACAAACTCACACCGCCTTATGAGGTCTTTTGTACCCACTTTATCCGAAGAGGACATCTCCATGGATCCGTCTGAACAAGCTCAAAGGGCTGTATAATCTAGAAATTTTTGAAATTTAAGATCTTCCTTAGGGATCGCTTCCATGCAAGTTATCAAAGTTTCCACCAAAAAAATCACCAGACAAAACCCTAGTTTTTCCTTTCAGATAGCACCAATAAAAATATTATAGCCTAAAAGTAGGAGATATCTCACCCTGCAAATTCTGAGAAAGTGTCCCAGAAACGAAACCCTAAGTTTTCGAAATTTATGAGCCAATTCTCAATGGCCCTTCAAACTGAAGAACTGGAACAAATACCGAGAAAGCTCACCAGTTTCCGAAAACTATCTTATTTCAGGGGCCACAAATCAAAGAAGATCCGAGTTTCTACCTTCTCAGCAAACATTCCGCACGAAAGGATGGGAAATAAAAGAACCCAAATTCACTTTACTTTTCCCTGCAAAAGTAACATGTACCCAATAAAGAAATCAACTTACTCGGACTGAAAAATGAGGAAACTAATCGAAAAATCATGGGTTCTAACAACGGCAGAGATCATAATCAAAGAAAGCCGCCACATACGAAGCGGATAGGTGCCAAACTGAACCGGTCGACGCCAAACCGCATAAGAAGACAAAAAATCAACAGACGGGTTCAAAAGAAACGAACTCAGAGAAAGTCAATACCTCAAGATTCCAACAATGGCAGATCTTTTTAGTCCTTCGATTTATGTTGGGGTGCATAGGCAACCTCCAAAACGATCACTGGTGGACCTTCACCGTCCTATCCCACAACAAGACCATTTTGCCTGACACGGAGTCGTGCCTATCCGAATCGTACTCCTTATTAATAAAGTAGTAAAAATAGGTAGGAACCCCGAAACGAGCAAAGCAACTATCGGAGTCATCCAACTATCCGAAACCACTCATGAAAAGAAATATTCTCCCACACACCAAGTTGGTCACCAATTGCTCTGGATGGTCTGCCCCTGGTAGGCATTTGACTTATAAGAATCTCTCTGGTTGCAGGTTGTTCAGATGAATGGCCAATTACATAGGTACTGTGTGATTAACAAGAATGATTTTATCATAGGAGGAGATCCATGACAATACAAAAGTTCATATTACTAAATGTTTTGATTTTTATGTCCTAACACAATCTTGGATATGATGAAATAATTTTCAAATGTTTCAAACATTGAGAATCTTAATTAGAAACAATGTTGAACCGTGTTTTGAAACGACGTTGCTTAGACAACGCCCTTTGGTCCTTCTCCAAGTGTCGATTAGCTTAAAAGCTTAGATTCTTAATCACACGTTTTCTCTTTGATCGCTAGGGATGCAAGTGTGTTGGATTTGGGGTGATGGATATTCAGCCAGAATTTAGCCAAATCACAGATTTCATATGGAATTAGAACTAAGAGTCTAAGAGTGCGGAACAAGTTTGATTCAGAATAAATGGATAAGTACACACACTCATGGATAATCCGCCGCTTATGAGTTGGACCCACCGATACCCATTATTTTTTTAAAGATCAAAACACTATCATGGGACGGCCCGACCCCGCGAGTATATACATATTATTATGAAAGAACCAATAATCTAATGGCCCCCAAGCCATGGCCATACCTCCATGAGCCAATCATCCAAGTCGAATATATAAAAGATTAAACCATTCATAACGGCATCCATATATATATAATTTGATGGAACTAGATCTGAACTCAAAGGAAGTTGGAAAACCACATAGAAGGGGCGACATGAGAGAGAAATTACAAAGGAACTTTGAAAAAAATCCGTCAAAACAAAAAATTATAGCCCCATTATTTTTAATAAATTTTCAGAAAAGCTTAGAAAGCTGTAAAATGAATTACATTGATGCCCCACAATTCATATAAAATTCTAAGAATATATTCCAAGGGTTCCAAAATCTCTCGAAGCTTACCCATCAAACATTGTATTTTTCGTTCGAGAATTCTCATCAGCCCGAAGCAAACACGATGTCAAATAGGAAAATGGCAGAATGGTTATTTTGGTCCTGGGGGAACCTACAGTCACATGGTAAAAACTATATTTAGAGTTTATGTTAGTGTTATTAGAATCGATTCCATCCTTTGGAGGATGCCACTGTGTCATGTTTCGCTGTTTTTTAATTATTTTAAAATCTTTAATCTTAATTGTTTTTATTTTTCAAAAGTCTTTGTGAATATTTTTGACCAATTCACAACTGATTCACTTGAATTGCTGCATCAACTTATTCACCGAATCAGTATCCTTGCCAAATATACACATAGCCAAATATACACATATATGTATGTGTGTTCTGAATGCTTTATTTGATAAAGAATGATGTTTTCGACCATGTTATTTGTATAAAAAAAGATTATTAAACTTGCTTTTTATTTGCGCATTGCAGGGCCGTTGATTTTTAATGTATATAAGTACTCATAATTAGGCTATAATTACATGATCTGAAGCTTGCTTTCAAATAGGACTGCGGATGAATCCTATCAATATGACTGGATGAACAAAGCAACATATCTGTTATGAAAAAGTAATCTTTTTGTAAGTAGGTGCAGTAGTCCAGAGAGCCCTAGTACTACTTTCTCTCTCTCTCATGTGTCATAGCATAAGTATCGGTACGAAATATTTTGAAAAATCAGTTATCCACAATGTGCGAAATTAAAAATTTGAAAAGCTATGTTTTGTGACTAACCTACATAATTGAAGGTCATTTCAAACAAATTTCCTTGAATGCAAATGTATAGTCGGATTACTAATATAACATCTAGCTGTGGCGTTTCACAACATATTGGTAAGATTATATATACACTGGACCCCTGCCAAATTATTTTACTTACGTATATGAAGTTTAAAACTAGATTCCAAGGATGCAGTACATTTGACTGAATGTGTTTTCCAATATATATATTTTTAATGTTTATGAAGGGGAAATCAAACCAAGTCTCTCTCTCTCTCTCACTTCTCGCATCCATTGGTGCGAAACACTTGATCAAATCGTATTATGTGACAAACTATCTTATGCAAAAACTTAATCAACAGCTTCCTTAATTGAACCAGCGAAGGAGATATGTTGGTGCATTTTCTAGGACTTGATTTGTATGATTAACGAATATCGGGGACAACATGAAAGTATAAAAGAGTTGAACTTCCCATTTCAAAGTTCCCGACGAGGGAAAGAGAAATGTTGGCTAAACTCCAACAGGATGCTGGAGAAATTACAAACCAGCAAAAGGGAAGACAAACCCTATACTCCCGTAATAAGAATGAAACAAGTGCGCAAATAGTATGTCCAAACTCATTTTCGTTATGTCTAGCCATCCTTGCATGAACAAATAATATCATCGAGAGAGAGAGAGAGAGAGAGAGAGAGAGAGAGCTGTATTCCCAACGAAGAAAAAAAATGTTTCAGGTGGATTCTGAGCCAATCTCAAATGCGTTGGAAAATGGTTGTTTGTTGTTAGTTCCTTTCTTTGATTGGAAGGCATTGACCCGAGGTACTCCAGAGGGTGGCCATCCAAATCATTTACGACAGGCCATCGGCTTATTAGGAATACGACTGCGGTTGCAAGAATTGGAGCAGAAGGCAATAGGTTAAGTACATCATCAGCAAAGAAGAGGCAATTTCTGTTTGCAAGGTGGAACTTTCTGACAGTAGAAACAAAACGGCACTTCTTTAGACACTAGAGATATCATCCCCTGAAATAACAAAACGCTTTCTTATGCAAATTGAGCACACTCTTCACTCTAACCACAAATTAAGGCTGCTCGAACGACAGAGATGAGGCAGCTACAACAAATCTGCATCTCCAACTAAAACCTGATTCTAGCCTTTCTTCAGAGAAAAGGACTAAACAAAAAAATGTAAAAAAGAAAACCATCCTACTTATCAACTCCTGCCGACCACCCATGAGAAAAACGGAAGCGGGAAGGATGAACCACAACGCTTCTGCACCTGCAGCTGAGAGCTTAAAAATGAAGAAATAAGCAGGCCGAGGTTGGAAAGAACACAATAAGCATCACTATGTCTATGCTACATGAGTGATGATGATCATGGGGGGCTAACATACGGCCCCTGCCCTGCAGTTCAGAACGCCAGCATTGGCGGTCATGGAAGGAACCATGGACGACGATTTGGCCCCGAGGCTAGATGCTTTGGCATAGCTGTTGGATGCACCTGATCCCGAGGGTACGAAGAAGGCTCCGTTCAGCATCAGGTCGCCTTCCGATCTCCAATGCCAGTCTTTCCATGCACTGTCCGGTGTGTCCACTCGCTTTGTTACCTGCCATTACACCATTTAAGAGAACACATTGCATGATCGTCCGGCAAAGTATAAGGGCAGAATAGAAATTATTCCTATTTAGCGTCGTCAGGTCGAGTTCTGATGAACTTTTTTTCACGATGACCACATGAAAAGGAAGGATGTGCACTATACTGGGGGAAGGCGTTCCGTGATTACTGTTTAACAGAGAATGAAAAGAGAGGATGGGTTTTGAAATGTGATGGGGCAACAATTTGCTGAAGCGACTCACCTCCTTGGCGAAGGGGTTATCTGGGGCCAGGTACCGGTTTCCCTGGCTGTTGATTGTGGGGGACGCGCTTCCCCCAATAGCGTACATCTCCCAGTGTGTGTAATCATTGTTCACCACATGAAAGTAACCATGCCTGCACCTGCACTTCCAAAAGATCGCAATTGATAAGCAGAACGGGACGACACTAATTCAGGTTTTAGCCCTACTGCTCTATGCAGCACCTTTACTGTTGAGTCAAATGTCAAGACAGACGATCCTTTTATTTAAAGTTCCATCGTTGCATAAAACAAAATGCGGACATCCTCAGGCCTTGGGTTAGTTTGACAATGAGAACGTAAACCAAAACCAAAACCAAGAGACAATAAGTTGAACCGTTAGATACGAGGGAACTACACGACAATTGCAACGACAAGGCGTAAGAGTCACAGTTATTGGACAATATATCCGCTGGGTACTCAGCATAAAATAGGATCGGCGACAGTCATTTTCTGAACTACGGAAGTGTGATGCAGAACTTGCGAACTCTTAACCCTCCCGGAATTTGAGAACTATGTTAAGTTGGTCGACCGACACTTAAACTCTTTTTCCCTCTCAGAGATGTATTTATGTTTTGGCTGACAACTGCCGCTAGGTGCTACAAACTAATCACTACGGATGAAGGCAAATAATCACCGATGATTCATGTAATAGACAACAAACAACCATTACTTTTGTCTAAAATCGGTTTTGGGTGTCATCCACACAGCCTCTTACTTTTGAAGAAGAGGGTTTGTGTCGGGGTTGGTTTTGGGTTCTCCAAACAGAAGCTCACCAGAGAAAAAAAAATCTCAACTCAGTGGCAACAATGGAGACTTGAAACTGTGATTCCTAAATGGACAACTTGCCAACAAGCAGCTCGGAGAGAGAGAAAGAGTAAAGAGAGGTTACCTGGGTATCCTCTGGACTAGCCCTTCTCCAAAGTGGTTGAGGACGATGGTTACCTGCATAGCTTTGTCATTCTCGTAACTATCACTGTGACCCAACAGCATCACCTGCACGGTTTAAAAGGAACAACAATAAGAGAAAGGAGCCGGCCTACGCAAGCTAGGTACGTTGTTTTTCATACCTTGTCATGGTGGGTGAAGTAATTGTTCGAAATGGTAATGGCGGTCGATGCAATCACGGCGTCGACAAGCCCGTCGGCGCAATTAGAGAAGGAGCAGTGATCTACCCAGATGTGGCTGGACCCGAATATGGAGACCCCGTCTCCATCGGCCATGGTCCTCCAACCATAGTGTCTAGGCGTGCTCCTGACCATGGCGTTGCCTGTCGGCTTGCAGTCGTGGATGTGTATGCCGTGGATGATGATGTTGGTCACGTACTGAACGGTAATGCACGCGCCGTTGGAGATGTGGACGTTTGCCCCGCGGCCGTCGATGGTCTTGTAGCTGTTCATGATGAGCTCCTCCTTGAGGACGATGACCATGTCGCGCTTGAACACGATCCAGAGTGGCTCGTCCTGGATGACGGCGTAGCGAAGGGTCCCCGGCCTCGGGTTCACGGGGTCATCGTCGGAAGAGTCGGTCACGACGTAGATGCGGCCGTCACGGCCACCAATGGCTTTGCTACCAAACCCGATGCCGCAGTCGGCGAGCCTCTGGCGGTTGTTGGCCCAGTTAGGGTCGCAACGCCAGCAGTCGTCGATGGGATTGCCCGTGCCGCAGGAGAGGTAGCCCAGAGACCTTCTCCTCGTGCCGTTTTCCATGACCCTGCACCAGTGCAAAGGCATGGAAATGAAACATTGGACTTAATGGATAAATAGCTTCTCGGCCGGTCAGTCTTCTTTCAGGAAAACGCCACCCTCCTGCCTTTTGTTTTCTACGGACCGAAGTAAAAAGGCAGGAATCGTAATAATTGGCAAACAAACCGTGGCCATTGATCAAGGTTGATGGGTGCATAACAAAGGGTGAGATGGCGGGGAAACAATTACCTGTACACTTCTGCAGCGACAAGCTCTGGGTTGTCCACGGCGTGCGGGTGCAAGAGCGAGATGTTTTGCCAGCCCAGCGCTCTCTTCTCCTCGAAACTGCAGACGTCAAAACCAACAGCCGCAAGTATGTCTGTTAGTTATGTGAACAAGAAACAGATACTGTGACACTGCTCAACATCTGATTAAGTCACCCTGACCACGGGGTACGGCCGTCCCAATACGACCCATAACTGTGTGAGGAGAAGAAAGTGTCCGAGCGGAGGGCATATATTATATGCACGAACAGGTACCACGTCAAGCCAAGCTAACCGTGCCCGTCTGGAATCGGATGTTCTGCTGGCCAACCGCTCGATTCAAATGGTTGAGGATGGATCCAATACGTATAGAGCTGAGTACCCGTCTGACCGAACCGTTCATAGTCCGTCTGGGTTGGGCCTGACTTTTGTAGGACATGATAATGCATAAGCAGGTACCTAAACCAAGGTCTCGTGCACGACTCAGAGAAGGTTCCAGCACCTGAGCACCACATTCTGCACTCACTACCCTTCTATAGTTTTTAAATACGAACGAGTTTATGGCTTTATGCTTGGTTTATTTCCTCCAAATGACGCAGACAACGATCTGCTTGCTTCATTCACAAGCTAGCGAATTCCCAATTTAAAAAGAAGGTGCCACATCGATACCGGAAGGCGTGAACTGGACCTGGATTACGGTCGCATTCAGCTTCCCGTAAGAAAAACGGGACAGAATAGAGTACGATTCGAACTGAAAATGGGCGGAAACAAATCGGCCATTAGAACTATAGCTAACAAAAGGACCAAAACATTGCGCTACAACGACCAGGGCTCATGTGTCAAAACGGAGAGCCGAAAGCTGCGACTGAATATTAATAACAAGCGCAGATGCATTAGTCACTAGCTGATTCTTCATCTCTTGCCAGTTTACCAACGAGTCATCCGGCTCGCAGAACGAGCGCAAGCATTTTTGGTGGGAAAGAAAGAGCACGAAAAGGAAAGGGAAGCGAAGGTGCTGGTTGGCTTTAGGGAAAGATCTACCCCTGGTCAGCGCTTTCGAGTGTTTCCTCCAACGCACTTCTCGTTCAAACGAAAGCAACGGAGGGAAACTTCTCCAAAGTCGAAAGCGGAAACCCTAAAACCAGACTTTCTTTCTAAAACCCTAGCCGCCTACTGCTTTCGTGCTCCCTTTCTTTTCAAGATCTTGGTTCGTTACTGAGCAGTTATATCTGTACGGCCGATACTGTCTACGAACCCCAGGTCTATTGCTCTCTCCAGTTTTTACTTGTGTGGTCTATTAAGCATTTTTAATCCATGTGGAAATATCAGTGTTAGATACTAACGGAAAACCGGAAGTTATAAAGACGGGAAACCACTGTTGTCAACGAATATAACAGACGGAGAATAAACTCCTTTTTCATCTTCTTGGCTCGTAAAGAAAGTGAACGGACCTGAAGCGAGAAAGTATATTTTCTCAGTGCTAAAGAAAAACAAAGCCAGATAACCAAACGACTTGTGGTTTTGCGGAAAGTACCGCCACGGAAGCTCATGGAAGAAGAAGAAAAACAAAATGAGGATGACAAATTAGAGGAAACGAGCAAATGAAAAATGCGTTGTAGGAGTGCAGTTCAACTCCGACATAGGTAAAGAAATCGGAGAAGAAGAAGAGGAAAGAAAGGTATAGAAAAAATAAACCAGGATCCTCAATAATTAGAAGAGCTTACCAAAGCGATGAGCTGAAATCGAGAAAACTGCTAAACAAGAGCTAGAACTATAATTCTTGGGAATTGCCTCTGTTTCAACTATAATTAACCCAGCTTTCAATATTTGAAAGTTGACGACAAGGAAGAACAGAGCAGAGGAAAGCGTTCCGAAAAGAGATCTCTGAAATGAAAGAGAGAAAATCAAAGAAAAAGCGTCCTGTCGGACTCTCGATTACTTCATCGAAATCAGCAATGAGGATTTGGAGAACAAAGAGCATTTTCCTTTGAAGATACGCTCCCCCATTTCCTAAAATTCCGGATGAGGAAAGAGCAGAAGCGTAAACCCCACGCTTCAGACGGAAAACGAACCAAAAGCACCTGAATTAGAAGCAAAAAGACCATCCCAATTCCCATCCGACCAAGGAAAACTACTCCGGCCCCAAGGCCAACCAGAAACACGAAAAAAGTTCAGCGGAAACATTCATTGAAACCAATTTTCAAGCCGCCGGAAGAGCTTTCTGGTTCCATAACCAAGAAGCAGGAGGCACCACATGAAATGATCCAAGAAAAAAACAAAAAGCCTTAACAACAATGCGAATTGTTTCCAACCCGAAGAAAAGAAGAGCAAGAAAATCTAGACAATGCGTAGAAACCAGCAGGCAGCACTAGGCGAAACATTACCTGACTTCTGCCGGGCCTCCCGCCAACTCGCTCCGGAGACTCCGGGCCGCTTCTCCGAGGCATCCACTAGAGCCGATAAGCGCAAGAAGCAACGTCACCGTCCATGCCGCCCTCCCACAACCATCCGCCATCTTTCGCTCGAAGCGAACCAGGAAGAGAAATGAAGGCGCGAAAAAAGAAACTCTGCTCCCGCAAAGTGGCGAGAGCCCAGAAAGTGGCGTATTTATCCTCACGACGCCCCCTACGCACACAGGGTCAGCAATCATCCCAGCCATGTGAGCCCCTTGTCCACGTCGGCGTCTGACTCAGCAAAATAAGGTATTTTGTTGAATTATATGTGAATTTTTCGTACCCTTTTTCTTGAATTCTAACTGTAATCGTCTACCGGATCGCGTCCGAACTCTTGATTAATTAAAAAATTTAATTCATTAATGGTGCACTGGATCGTGTTCTGCTTGACTCAAATTATTGATTAATTAAAGAAATGGCGAGGTTTGTATGCATGGTCGGAAGATCGATTCACCAGACGATAAAAAAGGCATGTAAATCTCCGGAAAATCAAAATTTGAAAGCTAGATTTTCTCTCAGCGTTACCGAAAACTTCTCGGATACTTAAAATCACCTTCCAAATCTTCTGTCAATGGGGACTTTCTGCATTGCCGTTACCCTGAGATCCTGAATCGTAAAGTCCTTCCTTCTTGGTTTCAGGATCGTAAAATTGGTCCGAAAATTGCGATTTGGGTAATGAAGAACGAAGGGGGAAAGAGAAACCCAAATTCCGGCGAGGGGTCGGGGTTGCCGGCAGGCACGTGCCGGCGTTGTGGGGCCCACCCTGGAGAAGGAGCAGAGAGTAACGAACTCATAACGGAAAGCGCACGTGCGGGACCCACTTCCCTGCCTCTTGAGCCTATCGTCGCCCGGCCTTGATTGCCGCGACCCCTGTCTGCCACGACCCTGCTCTCTTCTTCGCCTCTTCCTTTCAAAAACCTACTTTTTTTTTTTCTCCTTTTACGCCTTCCGGTCTTGCTTCCTTTTTTTTTAACAAAATAAATAAATAAATATATAAAGCATATTAAACAAAAATGTGAATCTCTTAATTTATTTGTAAATAATAATATTTACATAAAAATTACTTTTATAAAGAAACTTATCGTTTTCTACTATAAAAATTATGAAGTTACAAAAGAGTCGTTCATTTCAAAAACATTATCAAATTAAAAAATCATTAACTTAATATATGTTTCTCACTGAATCACATCTTATAAGGTACATTTCATACAAAATACTTTCATAATTAATTTAAGAGCCATCCAATCCATTCATGACCACTCGACTCATTGCATTGAGTATATGTAATTAAACACACTGTCCGATGTTACTATAAAAAGCCGGACAATTCTCCATCCAAATCCGGAATGTGAAATCCACAAGTTCTATACATAAATTAAAATAATTTTATCATCCATCCATCGAAATGTGTGTGTAAGAGGATCTATATTTCTATATAGGTATGATATCATTCAAATATTTTTAAAATATTTGGAAACCATTATGTAGTAATATTTTTAAAATATCTTAAGAATATTTGGAAACTAGACGTGGTAGCAGCATCGAATCGGGCACAACCGAGTCGAACCAGTTTGCCAGGGATATATTTAATTTGAATAAGGCGGGGATCTTAAGAAGACTCGTAAAAATTTTGAAAGAGCTCATTCGATTCATTTATCATTTTTTCTTTATATTTTGGTCTTTGACTGCGGGATGATGATGATATTCCGATAGTCTCTAGTCGGATTTAGAGTGAGCGCGTATGCGGTTTGAATGAGTTCCAAGCATGAATAATTCATCCAACTGCATGAAACAGACCGAGCCGAAGCTTTCATCCAACCCATCGTCATTTTAAAATTTATTAATGCTTTGGAGTTCCACCAGATGGTTAAAAGATGCAAGACAGGAAAGGATACACATGAAAACTGACAAAGTACTGAAACCAGAGCTGACCCGTTCGCGTACCTACCGTGGCTGCTTGCTCCTGTTTGGTGGCGTGAAAGCCGGTCCAGTCATAGACCTGTTGGACCCGTGTTTGTTTCGAATTCAGTATACCATGCGCTGTGGATCTGAAGCTCCACATGGGTTCCGGGTTTGGTTTGGATCTGGAGTTTGATTTGGATAGAAGACACTGCATCTCCAGTCCAGTGGACTCTCTAACTACTGGTGGTTGCCTCCGTTGCTTCGTGTTTAAGTGCGAGAATGGGGGAATCTGAATGTATTGGCAGCAATGATTTGGCATATTGTGTTAGGAGAAGGAACGCTTGCTCGTGCCTCGTCTTCATCATGCACTTGCATCATTGCACACCAAACTGCAACTACGAATTTGAGCCGCAGGTTCGATCGGGCACGACCATCATGTATTGACAAACTGAGATTAGACAGATCATTACTAAAGATTAGACTTTCAACCTCATAGCTAATATGACATTTATATTAGCAACTTTAATCATGCTGTTATATATATATATATATATATATATATAAAGAGAGAGAGCCCAATACTGTTCAAAAAAATGATTCCCTTAGAGTGTGTTTGTCACTTATAACATATTGTAGCTATCTAGTGATTTGCCACAAAAGTTAGATTATATTCATGAAGCACTATGATATATGGTTTTACAAATACGTCTAAATTTGTTAGTAGTTTCACTGACAATTTATTATTGTTACCAAACAACCTTTTAGGCAGCTTGGATAAAGGAACGTTTTGTAAAGTGTCAATGAATAACGAAGCAAATTCATAGAATACTATGTTCTAGTGCTCCATGAATTTGTCCCATTAAACACTCACAAACTATTGTTCCATTGTTCAAACGTCCCCCTAAGAGTTACTTAATAACACAAACACTCCATTCTTTAGAATGTAGAATTCAGTGAGTCTGCTCTAAAAATTGAAAATATGGTGTTCTTCCTCCCAAACACCTTATAATCTTGGACAAGGTATATATATATATATATAAAGAGAGAGAGAGAGAGAAGATAAAATGAGAAATATATAACAAAATTTGGGAACAAAACGTCCCCTAGATACAAAAGCAAACCGCAAAAACAAAAGCAAAAAGACGAAATATACAATACAATGCACAGTGAGAAGAAAGGGAGAGAGAAAGAGAGAGAGAGTAAAAAAGGTTAGAACGAACGCCTTTAAAGGTTATATAGGTAGCACCGTAGCACCATCAAACACCATCAGAACCACTTCGTTCCCGGTTCACTCGAGAAGCTACTTTGAAGATTTGTCAGGTCAAATGACCGCAACGTCGGTTCGAATAACAGCCATCATTTTGTAATGTAAGACACATATTACAATGGTGCCGGTGGGATTCATCATCATTCCAAGTCCAAAAGTTCACAAGGAGAGGCCATCCATCAGTGTGAAGCATAAATTCAACCAGGCATGCCAAAATTTGGTGAACAAATACGATCGAGAGAAGGAAAACAGAAGGATTCCGCCTTCAAATCCGGTCCGGGACAAGTTTCAGTACTCCGACCGATTCCCTTGATGGGTACTCGTCCCTTCACCATTTGTGACTGTGTTCCATGGGAGGGTAGTACTGGACTTGATCACAGAACCTTGCTCCCTTAAATTTCGGGGGGCAGGACGCCCAGATTCTTGCTTCATTTCCCAATCTTGCGGGTCTCACTCATAGCAGCATTCTTTATTATGCACAAGCACAAGGACTTGAACCGTGTTTGGAGGAAGGAGAAAATACCGATTTTCCAGGAAATTCAGGGAACAAAGCGCCTTCAAAAGCTTGGAAAGATGGAGATGCACTCACCAGCTATGAAAGTACATGCTTAATTATTTCTTTTGTATCAAGATAAAAGAAAAAAAGTTTACCAATATAATTAGGTCATAAAAAGCCATCCATCACAAAAATGTAGATTTCTCCACTAATAAGGAGCGAATAATTATGTTTACTTAATTGGCTTTGTAGAATAGTGTTTAAGATTAGCTACGTCGTCAACTTTTTAATTAATTTGGTAGCATCGGTTAAATTGCTTATGTGATTTCTGTATGTCAACGTAAATTAATTTCAGCGCTTCTTCGTTTTACTGCAAGCGATGATGGAAGGGCAAAGGGAAAAGGGAAATGGGCAAAGAAAAAGGAGCGATGCTCACATGCATTCATCCTTTCATGAGTGGACATCTGAGACAGCTTCATTCAATCTATCAAGATTAAGATTAGGGATGTCATCGATCCAATTCAAATCAGATATATCTTTAATCATATCAATTTTTTTAATCATATCAGCTTTTTCAGATATTCACATATTTATATTCAAAATTGAATAAAAAAAAGTCATATTCGAATCCAAACCCAAAATCTGATTTTACAATCCAAATCTGTTTTTATAGTTATATCCAAATTTTGAACCTGATTTTACCAATTTTCAAAATTTAATAACATTAGATACATGATATTTATCTAAAAATGAATCTAATTCAAATCCAATTAGATATTTATGTATATCCAAATCCGACCGGATGTCATTTATTAAATCTGAATCTGGTTCGATTTCTTAATCGAATATTAATTTTTTTCCATATCCAATTTTTTTAGATCAGATCGGTCAGATATCCGATTCAAATCGGATATATTGACATCCCTACTCAGGATTTGCGGGTTTTCTTGATCACCTGCATTTTCGTCTTTCATTCATCCAAAGAGAGCTTCAAATTTCTATATAAGTTGCCAGAAGTAGAGAAAGTGTGTAGACGAGAACCCCGCCTTTCCCCTACTCCGAGAATATACGGCTGTTCTTAAACTTACAGTTACTCCTTTCAACTCGAGAATAGTGTCGACCACTGTTTGGAGAGTGACATCCACTTCATCATCATTCCTCAACATGTCACCATATTCATTCACGGGGTCTGCCCCTATCGATGTCACACTTTTTCCATTCTAGTTGCAACTCCAATAAGGTCTTGGGAACCACTTGTATTTGGAACAATTACATCCGGCTGTGGTCTCAGCTGACTATATTTGGTCCAATTATCTCTTGCTGTGGTCTCAGCTAATACTAATACTTCACGGCATTTCTGGAGTGCCCTTTCTTTATAGATTGCCAATGCCGAGAAAGTGAAGCTTTCTCTTCAGCAGATCTTGAGCGAGGCAATAAAAGAGCTCAGCTGATCATGCAAACATGTGAGCAACGAGGCACTAGTTATCTTTCCGCAGCTTCCTTAGAAACCTAGGGATGTCAATGGCTTGGATCCACCAGCCCCGAAATCGGAAGCAGTCAGACAATATGTAATTGGATTCATATCCAGACACAAATTTAGACCATACTTATGAAACCGAGTTTGGAATCGACCAGTATCAGAAGCGATAGGTTTATGCAGCTCAAGTTGGATCTTTATCGGTTCCTCAACGGATATTAAACGTGGAGTCAGGTTTAGATACGAAACTGCATCCTATGTCCAAATCTGAACGGCAATCATATTCAATATTTCCTTATCAGAACCGATAAATGAATTTGAATTCGGACCAACAATTTTTATACCCAAATCCATTTTTATACCTAAATACGGTTATCTCCGTATTGGTCGGGTGCTAATCAAAATTCATGAGATCCAGAATTTGCTCGTGTCTTGGGTAGAAAAAAAAGAAGGAAAGAAAGATATTGGTATGACAACTATTATGTATGACAAAATATATTTGTTATCACATAAACCTTTACATTAATTTGCAACATTATTGTAGACTAGACCCAGGTCAGTGACTCAAGTGCCCTTGAACTAAAAATCCGGGCTCTACTGCTAATTTGTAACGACATACATGCATACATATAATGGGAATGGCAAAGGAAAAATATGGAAGCCTAATGTACAATGTTACGGTATATGAAAAATATACAAGCATAATATACAACACTAAGCAAACATGCGGTGCTCAAAAGGCAGAGAGTACTACTCTTCATCTTGACTCGTTTATGAGGACAAGTCTAGAACTGTAGTGGAGTATACAGACCATTGCAGACGCACAAGGGCTGAGTAGATCCACGAATGAATGGCCTTTTATCATAAACGTCCGATATGATTTGCCATTATCAAGTGCGCAGGTGTTGGTAGTTGCAGATCAGCTATCGCACCATTGACACAGCTGCTTAGTTTTGAAAACGAATTTAGACAGCTCCAATTCACACCTTCCCAAGTGTTGGATGGTCTGGCCGTGCTTCCTTGTTCAACTTTTTCGTTTATTGATCATGTCCATTGTCACAGAAAGAAAACACGTATTAATAAAATCCGTTGAGATTATGTGAAAGCCATTTCATTGGTGCAAACAGTTCTTGAAACATGAAATCTGAATTTAAATCCCTTGCTGAACTGATTCTTTCCTTCTGAATCTGATTGATTCCTGCATTGGTCGCAAAATGCATGATGTGATTTGACATACCATACCTGAAATCAAGTCCCTCAAACAGAGCCTGAGATAAGGTGCATTCTGTTGTTTGCATTTCCAATTTTTGAATCAAACACGAGGAAGCAAAATCAATTTGAATTGCTTCTTCATGAATTGAAGCAACATGCATGTTTGGACAGCCATTACATGTGCATGTGTGCATGTATGAACAGGGAGCCGACAGCAATGTGGGCGTGCTTTTATGGAAGACCAAACATATATGAGGCATATGCTAAGGATTGGTTACTATAAGCATTACGAGAAGCTGAATGAAGATAATGATAAGTCAATTCATTGCATTAGGTTTCTCCCTTCTTTGATTCAAGTGGGATCGTCTAGTAGGGGCGACCGCTAAATCGAATGATGACAGGTGTTGGATTTAGACCACATATTAGCACACATGGGCTTGTGTCCCCTCACTCAAGTTAATTGAAAAAAAGAATTACATTAAGAAAATTGAAAATAAAATTTTAGTTGCATAGTGTATTTTTTAGATTCGGTTTTAGTTCGGACCTACCCGGATAAGTATTTGGACTGTTTGGCCCGCCCCTGAAAAAAATCTTCACTCCGCCCCTGTATTTAAGGGTGTACAAAGAATGTGAGCAACTTGAATTCCCCCGTGTAAGCTCGACTCAAAAACCTCATTTAACGAACGAGTCAACCTCAAACTTGAGTTAGAAGTCAGAAACGGGTCGAATTCGAATCACACAAGCTCAACTCATTTATACTTGACTCAGCTTGTGTCTTCTCTGTTTGTTAATTTTTAAGAGTATGTCGGTCATTTTTTTATGAATTTTGACACCCTTTTATAGTTTTTATTTTCATTTAAAGAAAAAAGATATATGAGTCAAGTGACATGAGTTTAAACGAATTGAGCTCAAGCCCTAACTCGATTTGTTGAATCGAGCTCAAGATGAGACCATGTTGGGCTCGAGCCGAACAATACGTGGCTCCAGCCAAGTTTGGGTTCGGCTCACTCTTTGTACATTCCTACATAAAACGTGTTGTTGCACATGGGCTGTGGTGCTTCATTTGGCCCACCTGAAAACAATATACGGGCCGAGCCATGAACGTCCTCTGCACCTCATGAAACCGATGAGTGGTCTTGGATGTTTCATAGTTTTTGGCTTTCATGTACATTGACACCTTTGGCAGAGAATCATAGTTGAAGAAACTTGTAAGTTCATTAGACGACGATGGTAACAGAAACATCCCCCTTTTTGTTCGTTTTCGTGCACGTTCGTCTGCAACTTAGGTTAAACATTTGGTGCACATGGTTGGCCAGTAACTTGTAGGCATGGGGCCGAGATATGTGTGGGCAATTGCCCATACAAACCAAGAAAAAAATCCTTATTTTCATATTGATACCATAAGTTAATTTTCTCTTTTACATATTAATGCCCTTTAAAATTTTTAAAGGTTCTCCTTAATCAAAATTTTCTGGGTCGAATCCTGTGATGAACCGATTATGCTTTATCCAAGCCGATGAAAGATAGATTCCTTGAACATCAGCTTACTCGCAAAATGGTGTCATGTCACATAATATAAGCAAAATCAAGTCCCTTAAATTATCCCCAAATTTGCTTACCCGCTTTTATATTTTCAACCTTTTGGTCAAAGATGGGGAATCCAAATCAAACTTGAATTTCTTCCTCACCTGTCACATTGGAATTGAGGCAAACACGCATGTTCATGTGCATTCTTTAAGATTTGCATCAATCATCCTTTTGTCCTCTGGGTCCAATAACGTGTGCATGTGCATGTATTAACAGGCGGCCGGCCACATGTGGGCAGTTCTTGTGTATGATCATATATGAGACTAAGGTTGGTTAAGATAAGCGTTGGTAGAAACAGAATGAGGAGAAAGAATTGTATACACGTTAGTCCATATGGATATTGATACTTGGACAAGAGAATCGCAGTTGAAGAAACTTGTATTTTTCCACAAGTTCATTACACGAGGGCAAAGAAAACCCCTTTTTTGTTTGTTTTTGAGCACGTCCACATGTATTTTTCGATAGCGTAAGTCACGCTGCCCCGTCGTGCTAGACGCACATGGTCGGGCCAGCAGCTGGTAGGTGGTTGGTTGTTAGTTGAAATATTGGATATAATTATCCTTGATGGAAGCCCATGCGGCCAAAACCATACAGCTGAAATGATTTTAGGAGTTTTAATTATGTCCCAGGCAAGGCAAGCGGCGAGATTTTTTATCCCGAGTTAATTTTCCGGGGAAAAAAAACACCAAAGTTAGGGATGTCACTTCCTTTTGTTCACATGTTGATCTATTACTAGGGATGCAAACAGTTCTTCTAAATATAGTGAGGGTTGGATCGAAGATATCTAATATCAAACTAAGATTTAGCGTCATTTTTTCACAAGTATGCAGATGCGGGTGTGTTTGAAAAATAGATTTGACGTGTGATTTTATCAAACAAACATAGGAAAATTCAGTTAAGATATTAAATCCGGGGGTTGTTCTCCCCAAAAGTTGAGTGAAAAATTGGGTCG
Source organism: Nymphaea colorata (assembly GCF_008831285.2). NCBI lineage: Eukaryota > Viridiplantae > Streptophyta > Magnoliopsida > Nymphaeales > Nymphaeaceae > Nymphaea > Nymphaea colorata. Next base: position 25,238,538 of record NC_045141.1, read on the forward strand.
ACATCTTGTCGCGGTCCTTGTCCTAACCAAACGAAATAATTTTTGCTGTACGTCACGTCGACGCCCATAGTGATGGTGGTTCATCTTTCCCCTCACCAAAAAAACAAAAAAAAAACAGAGGATTTTTCTATTTGGGCTCTAAATTTTTCTTATAATTTTAAGAAAGGTCTCCTTTTACGATTCTTCCAGCAAAATTTATATCTTTCGCAAAAAATTATCGAGCAAGGGTCTGAAGTGATTGAACTTAGGCCACAATTAGCTAAACAAATCAAAACGTAACTTACTGATGGAAGGTAATATTGAAAAATAAAGTCAAGTTAATGCATCTTCTTTCTCAAGTTAACAGAAGTTTGCTCTAAGCTATTACTTGACAACTTTCACAGAAAGTGCGAAACTTATTAGAAAAAATCACAAAAAAAAAAGTTTCTTTCAATTATGGGCCAAACATTTATGTGTCTCAAAACGAAATTTCTTCCAAAATGAACGGCTGAAATCATGCAAAGCTTTAATCTCCAAGAAAATATTTTGGTCAAAATAGATAAACAAGCACCCGATTTATGTGTTTTTAATAATTCAAACTTCGCTGAATAATACGTCTACGTTATACTGGGTAGAAAAATGCCCTTTGAATTATGAGATCTAAAACCAGAATAATTTTACAAACAATGTGATAGAGAGAGCACCTCTCTCCCCATTATTTTATGCTAAGTACCATGAGCCATCAGCCATGAGCAGACAGTTGCCCACCTTCGGACCACTTGGGTCCCGAAGCCGCCGTGAACCCTGGAGGTGGGGGAAGGAGAGTGGTTCGGTACTTGAATACAACAGCTAGGTTGTATAATCTAGTGTTATATTCTTATATGACGTTATGGTATCCTATAATGTTATGGTGTTATATAGTGTTATAATGTTAGATAGTGTTATAGTGTCATGGTATCATAGTGTTATATAGCGTTATAATGTTATCTAGTGTTATAGTGTCTAGTGGAGAAGACTTGCCCCAAGTATTGAATTGCAAACATGCTTCCAACTTTCAGGAACTAAATTCAAACCTTCCCACTTTTAGTTGGCAAGTTGGTGTTCGGCTGCCCATGCATCATGCACTTGATGACTTACAAGTTGAAGGTTAATGACGTGGGGATTTGAAACTCCTAGCCAAGTGGATAGAGCTCTTGTTGGATGTCCGAGGTAGGCGTGGCCCGGGGGCTTAACCCATTGGGCCAGGTTGCTGCCACTCCAGCCAACATAGGTGGGGCTTGTGGTAGCAACTGGACCTCCGACAAGGTCCTGATCGACTTGTGATGTGCCGGCCAAGCCCAGTGAAAAGGACCTTGACTGGATAAAGCCTGCCTGGTCCAGTGCACACCCGCAAAAGGGCCCGCTTTTGCCACTAGCTCGGTCTTGATCTCCAGATGGGCTCGGTCAGAGCCCGTTTCACATTTCAAACCAATAATAATTCAATGCCTCCCCTTTTATAAGATTTGGTATATTTGTTTCTTGTAACAATGGCAAATACTGTCTAAATACTGTTTCGCTTTTTATACTTGCATTTTAAGACCTGAGAAACTAGTAGATGACAATGTCTTCACTATTGTGCAACATAAAGCATTTTTAGACCATGTTGATAATAATAGGCAACATCTTATAATTTCGTTGATAATTTTGCTTCTTTGCTAGATGTTGAATGGATCCAAATCGATGTTGACACCAAAATAACAGATCTGGGTCCGGAACCTCTATGATTTGATGGAAGTGCATCTGGTTCTCATCTGCTATCACCAATATAAGTTGGGAATGAAGCCATCGGGAACCATCTTAATACCATGAGACATAAAATTGATATTACATGCATTGAACTTCAACCAACACCTCAAGCATCGGGTCCAATTTAAAGCAAGATTCAGGCAATAATGTATAAGAATCACGCGTAGCTGGTTGACATATTGCTTTTCTCCAGTCAAAAGGGAACATTGACGCAATGCTCGTAGCTTAAGGTGACTTTTTAAGGCAAAAAATGCAAACTTCTAAGATTTGAATGCACAGAGTTCATTCAATTTTATGAGATCCATGGGCTTCCAAGATTGTCAAATTACAATGGCCTTTGTACATAACGGTGTGTGTATATATATATATATATATATATATAGATGTATTGGCCTATATGGCTCTTTTTTTCTCCTTTAAGTTTAAAATTTAATTTAAACATGTTAAATTGATCCAAAAAATATATAAACCTATATGGGGGAAAGTGTTGGCATGATACATATTTGCTCATATGATAAGCGTTGGCCGATGCGAGGAGCGGAGCAAGAGCAATTTCAGGCCCAAGGGTCGTTGCTTTGATTTCATAGGGGCGGAGGCAATTAAGTGGGCACTGTGTGGGCAATTGCCCACATGCACCCATAAAAAAAATTTATTTTCACCATGACATCTCAAAACAAATTTTCTTTCATTGATGTCAGTTAAACATGAAAAGCAAAAAAAGAGACAACGCTTCTAATTGCTTCTAAAATTTCACTAAAAAGCATACAGAAACGAGTACAATACAACATTGAAACAAACACATTAATAGTAAAAAGGGGCTGCATGGGGTCATTTTACGCTTAGACAAGACAAAGCGTACCCATAATTTAGTGCCAGTCTGCTTGCACAAGAACCGAATCTAACGCGATCTTTTGTCGCAATTTCATTTTGGCACTACTTCTAACCTCTTTAGCCATCTCCGATCCGACTCGGTGTCCTTGTTTGCGTTTGCTGGCATGATGATAAGTTTTAAAACACGAAACCGCAAAAGCTTACGTAATGAGATTTTCTTTTTTCAACACTGAACGTCTTTCACGGCGGGACGACCGGGAGTCCGGTGAAATTCCACGGCGACAAATGCTGACCCGACCCACCGGACCCAGTACCCACCAATTAAACCGAAGAAAGAGGAAACCCTCACGCCTAACTCCAGGTGGGCTTTGACCTACTGTGCCGCGGTCAAAGCGATCTCGCCCCACCCACGTTGGTTCCCTGTCCGCCAAGGCAACTTCCACATCAAGAGCGAAGACTGGGCACGTTTGACCAAACCTAACCTTTCTCTCTAAGAAAGAAAGAAAAAAAATAAATGGGGGCAAGCATGTGGCGGCACATGCGCTCTGCAGTCACGTATCGCTGTCACGTGAGGAGCTGCTAGGGAGTGGTCGAGCGTGACACGCCGTCACGTGACTTGTCCCCCTAGAGGATATACTGGACAGTGCCACATGGATGTCGTCCCGGGGATAAGGCCTCCTCCCAGTCCCAGCTTGGCCCCTTCGGATAACGCAAGGCAGTGGTATTGGCTCGCCCGGAAGCCGGACCCAGGGGCTCGTTCCATTTTTGACGGTGTGTGGGACCCACAGCGCAGAGGATCTTAACGCCTACAATAAAGTCCCTTATCGTTAAATTGAAATTATCGGCCTGACATCTACAACTAAGGCGACCCCCACCCAGTTGATCAATCATTGAATTCATGACTTCCTTTTCGTTAAGTTCTTTTCGACCTTTTTGAAGTTGAATCTGTTTTTTCATTTGTTTAGTTAGATATTGGTTGATTTCTCGCAATTATGCTTGGGGACCGCCACGCAATAATGAAGTACTACCAGAGAATTTCGCGACAACTTTCTCCTCGATTTTTTTTCTCTTTTTTTTTTATATCTGTGGTATGTTGTTTGTGGGATTTTTTTGTACAGCAATTCGGATTCGTTGGCTCCAAAAAATTGTAAAGGCGAGGGCCCAGTCCTTGATTCGACACTATATCTCCAAATTAGCAATAACACTTGTGTACTATTTCTTAGACTGCGAAGAATGAGTTATATTTCATGGCAGTCCACTTATTGTGTGGTCAATGGTTTAAACAGAAGCTAAAATATACGGGTTTCAACTTTCGTACATGCATATAAAAAAAATATCGACTTCGTGTCCGTTAAGTTTGAACTTTAGTACCTATCGATTGTGAAGATCACTCACCATACCAAAAAGATGAAGACTAATTGCAATTGTATGCCATTAATACTCACTGTACAAACAAATGCCATTAGTACTCACTAGAAGCCAATGCCAAACAATCTTTGTATGTAAATACGTACTCACATACATAATGTGTGCCTTTCAACCATCAATGTGCCTAGCACCTTGTAAATTGAACAGACAAGTCCAAAGAAAAATAAAAGCACTATAATCCGCTTTCTCCTTTGCGCATCATTTCACGATTTTCTTGAGCAAGTTTTGTTTTCTATATCCATGTACGAAAGTTGAAACCCCTCCACTTATTCTGACTATTTTTAACATCTCTCTCATGATCTCCCTCAACTGTGAACCATTGACCTCCCATTCTGAGGACTTATTTTTTGGTTTTCTTGTCATTGTTGAAAGATTAAACAAATTGGTATATATATATATATATATATATGCTTATCATTCTATTCTATGCAGACTATAGAATATATAATTGCTACTGGTAACATGGAAAGAGAAAGAGAAAGAGAGAGGGAAGGGGGGTACTAGAACTGTACAAGTACTTTGATAACGTGGGGAGTAAAATTTGAGTGATACGAGGGACATTTCACTTATCAGTTTCAATATGGCATCCATAGATTTGTTTCTGCTATTATATTACACCATTATATATATATATATATATATATATATATATATAGAGAGAGAGAGAGAGAGAGAAAGAGAGAGAGAGAGAGGATGATGGTGAGATTAGGGCGCAGTGGGTGATGATAAGGGTTGTTATTGGAATTGAATGCAAGCAACATGGTGCACACCCGCCATCGTCGTCATCCTCATCCCCTTTGAAGCAGCAGATCACATGTGCTGTGTTTTGCCATTATCAATGCCCCCTTCTTCTTACTCATTATTATTATTATTATTATTATTCTTGTAAGCCTCTCCTTTTCCTTCCCTCTGATATCAATCCCTTTTAACCCTAAATTCCAAAAAGCGTGAGGTGAACAACTAAGAAAGTGCGTTCACCTTGCTGGACTGCTGGGGCCTTGACAAAAAAAAGTATTATGACACTTCTGACACTTCTATTATTCGATATATGTTTCAACTGTCGGTGATCAGAATTTCATTAGAAAATGACAAAAAGCTCATTTACCTTGTTAATTATGTAAAAAATAAGGTAAATAAATAAATATCTTGGCCTCTCAGCATCTCTAGTTGAATTACCTACCTGGGTCTGGCTGTGGGCATAAAACTCTCGAAACCACTCCATGGATCGGTTAGTGCAGGGGCCTCTGAGATTCGAAAGAGTGACCAGCTGGTGCCGTGAATAATGTTAGCTCACACACTACTAGTTCACGCCCCCGCCTCCATGGCCATGGCGTGGTTCGGTTACTACAAGGGGCTGGTGGTGCCTTTGAGATTTGAAACAATGACCAGCTGCTAGCTTAGGCGGTGGGTCTCCCCACCTCACCCGGAACTGATTCATTGCAGATAACGTGCCGTGAATAATCTACGTTCGTGTGTGAAACGGGTGTTGATGTTAGCTCAAACATTACTAGTTCGCGCCAGCTCACGGCCACCACATCCAGTGCTAGCTGACCGAACCCTTTCCGTTCACATGCACCCACTGGGCCCATTTGTGGGTCTGGTGGCTCGTGGGCGAGATGCAAGGTCAAGGAATTCGCCCTCCATCTGCGCAGATGGACGGTTTGTGCGTGATCACGTCGGTGCGTCCCAAGTGGAACCTATTGGGGCGATAAATGTGGCAGGATTGAAGGGGGCGTTTGGTTGGAAATTTTTTGCTAGTACAGGTTCCGGCCTGCGGGGAGCATGGGGAGGGTGGGAAGCGCCGTGAACGAAGGGGATTTTGGGACCCGCGTTCCCTTTTTCTCTCTTTACCTTTGACCTTTATTCTTTACCTGTAGTTTGGTATTTAACCACAGTTGGAGGAGCTAACACCAGTGGAATGATAATGGGGCATAATCGGTTATTCGCTTCACATTTCTGGCTTTAACCATGGTTAAGAAGGGAGGATGTCAGCTACCACATGGTGAGGACAAATTTCAAAATTTTATATATATATATATAATAAACTTATCTCTCTCATGGCCTTTGACTTTTCATTCTGATGAACTGATCTAAAAAGTCCGTAGTCCATGTATTAAGCAATTTTAAGAAAGTTTTTATTGTTTTCGCTTAAATTATTTAACCCCTCGAGGATCAAGAAGTGCCATTGTTAACAAAAAAAAGAAAAGGCATACTTTTGAAATAAACCAATAAATAGTTATTAATATAAATAGCTTCAATAAATGTCAAGGTTTTAATCATTTTATCGCATATTAATTTCCAGTCAACATCATATTTATTCCCTATTATTAAAGGCCGGAAGATTGGCTTTTTTTTAAGCGACGACCCAGAGAAAACCCTGATTAAAGGTGTTCTCATAATTTCACGAATTTCGATTATATAATTACTTTTTGTTTCCTTATATTTACACAAATAAGGCGCAAAATGCATGTTCTATTCGTGCCAAATGTGATATCCTCCAATGTTGTTTTTTCTTTCAAAATGATTGAAATTTAAGGTGTATCTAGGTAATTTTGACATCATATTTTGAGAAGTTTAGTTTTGTATTGAAAATTACAAGAAATCTCAACGAATCTTAAATGAGATTGTTAAAGTGGTTAGTTGTTTTTGTTTCTAACCTTTCTAGCATTTGAAACCGAATATGTTAGAGAAAGGGTTGGGATCTGTTCGATCAAGGACTCGAGCCCCATATAAAATTGGGTTGGGTTGTTTAAACACTCAGTAATTTGTAAAAACTGTTAAGAAAGTACGTTTTTTTGAAACTTCTTTTTTCCAAAGTAATGTTTTCTTACAGTGTCATCTAAACACACCCGTTTAATTATATATATACATTTTTTCAGTTGTCATTCAAGAATACTTGTGCTTTTTCATGCCTTTTCCGTTCATCATGGCCATTTGAACTTGCATCTTATTTTTGGCTTCCTACTTTTTCAAAATGAGAAGCAAATTCATTACACATCATTCAATGACTCCACTGTTCATTTCGTGAGAGCCGATTCCATGCCATTAACTCAATCCAACATCACGACTTTAAACTCCACTTCAAGTTTTCTTTTTTCAAGTTACGAAATCGAAGCAATTAGCTCGTACACAACGGGAAGGTTGTATTTAACCGCCAAAGGTCTTAGATTCATAGATATGATGTGACAAGAGATCCACACTAAAATCCCGATTCGCCGGACCAAGTTCTTTGATTCATGATTGGGATCCGCCATGGTATTGCAAAGTCTAATCGTTGATGATGAGAGGAGGAATAATATATCGTGTAAACTTAGAATTTAAATATCGTGACGCTACAAGATCAAATAAAATCTGAGGTAATCAAACACCCCTTACGAGAAATAATGTGTAAATGTCATTGCAGCATTGTTTGCGCTTTTTATCATGCAATTTAATGCCCTGCACTAGATGAAGGCCTTAGGCAAGATGCAAATAATGTTTTATAAGATACTTGGTTTAAAACACATAATAAAAATTTATCAAAATAAAAAAATATACATATGAAAAACTGGTTGAGAGCATGGCTGGTAGGCAGCCAGTCATTGGTTCGAGTCGCAAAAGCAACAACAACTAAGTGTCGGGGTTTTGTGCAGTCGGGCAAGCTACAAAGTCTCTCGGCCTCAGTATGGTCTCTCTAGGTTAAATACAAAAGGCTTCCTAGTTCTTAATTTTCAAGGCCTGTGTTCAACAATGGGAATCCAAATTCATTAGGTGGATGGGTCATTCATTTCGGTAGTGTGAATGAGCTTCCCTCCATATCATTTCTTCTGACATCCCACCATTGGCCTATTAATTTAAAGGGCTTCAACTTGGATCACCAGCAATCAATTGTTGATAAGGGAATTTAATATAGTTCACCGCTTCCGGTCTCCCTAATGCAAAAGGAAGGCTGCCGATGCATAAGTTAAAGCGCAATTGGGGGACGAAGAGTTGGATGGAGACTTTGAGCTGATGGGCGAGTCTCTCTCGCTCACCCCAAATCCGCAAGCAGTGTCTTTGGGCATAAAATGTTCACAATGCCCCTGTATTTTAAAGAATAAAAACCAATTATAACCGGAAAAAAGACAAAAGGATAAAGCATTGTACTACAATGTGATTTGGATCCAATAACCAAAATCTGGATCCATATATCGGGTCCATGTCCAAATTAGGGCATCGGGACCCTTCCGGCACTTTCTTTTCTTTATGTGCGCCTGATCTGGAGCTGTGCTGTATTGGTTCCGAATCCGCCCATTGACATCGCTTTAACCTTTCCTACATGACCACCATCCTCCCCACCGGGTTCATTGGCTGTAAAGTTGGATGCTTTAACTCGTCTTTAGGCTGTTTGCGAGCCTTGGCGTTTGAATACCTGGAAAGGTTTTCCCGAGGTGGCTTTGTCACAGAATAAAAGTGTCCCGCACCTGCATTAACTTTTAACCGTATTCTTCTGAAGGAGAAGCGATTATCTATATATTTTATGACGTTGCTTTAATATTCCTAAAAGCAGTTCTGAAGATCTGACTTATATGCTTGTTTTTATAACAATACTTTTTTGTGGGGAAGACATTGTTGCTCTTTTTTTTTTTTTGTCTCTACCCACAAACACCAATCCTTGTTAGAGTACAATTATCTAACAGCCTTCTTGCACACAAAAAAAGAAAAGGGACGCATGGATATGATGTTTTCAACAAGAAAAGTTCAACATGCATTATAATTTTGTAAAAAAGTAAAGAAACAACATATATGTTAGAGATTGGTTGACACCCAACGCATACGCATATATTTGCTTTGAATTGTTCTCTCATTTCTCACCTTTTTTTTTCTTGATTTTCATTCGTAAAAGATGTTTAACATTAAGAACAATTAGTATCGGTATGAGAGTCTTTCGTGAATCTACCTCAACATTAGGATACGTTCATAAAACACTTGTTCAAGCATTTCATGGATTTGCCTTCAATTTTAAAATAGATTCATGAAATATTTACACTTTGTTTATAAAATTTGGAGAAAGAATGAAAAAAACAGAAAATTAAAAAAACTTTCAATAGCATTTGGATGGCATAAAGAAAGCTGTTTTTTAAAAATTTAAAATTGGGTCTTTCTTTAATTTTTTTAAAACTTAATTTGTAAGCTTGGGTGCCACATCAAATATAGAGGGAGAGCTTCTTCACTCTCTTTTAAAAGGCACTGTTTTGTCAAAACCAGGATGTTTTTTTTTTACGATAACCCAAGCACAAGTAAAACAATATTGGTCTCAAAATTACCATTTTGGGGTGTCATCCAAATACTCAACGTAGGTGGATATATATATATATATATATATATATGTGTGTATGAGAGAGAGAGAGAGATAATATCAGACAAATAATAGATAATCTTTTCTTTTTATGTGTGGACCATCTTTTGAGTGTGAGAGAGATTTTGTGTGTGTGTGTGTAGGCGCATGTATGGATAATAAAATAAAAAACTGAGGTGAAGGGAGAGACAAAAAAAAAATAACATACTTAATTTTAATATCAATACTATTCTTCAATACCATCGTGGAGATAGCATTAACATTATGTAAAAGTTAAATTAAAAGTAATCGGAGCGTTTGTGCTACCCGTTAGAGAGAGAACCAGCAAGCAACTGGATAATCTTTTCAAAGAAAGAAGAACAAAAAACGCAAACGCATCGAGAAGAGAGGGACGACGACGAAGGCAAAAGAAAGGTCTATTTTTCATTGGTCCACGTCGGATAATGGGGTCCAGGAAGGTGAAGGGGAGAGGTAGCTGACGTGGCAGGGTCCGGCACGTAAGCGGTGGAGGGCTGTACGTGCGAAAACGGAGGCGGGAAGGGAGTCCGTTGGTGACAGTTGGGCGGGGAGTCCCTAGCTAACCATGGTTAGGCACATGGGTTGAGAGGGCGGGCGGAGAGGCGGAATTTATCTGAAGCTGGGGTTAACCCGGGGTTGATGGGGTAGAGGGCGGGGCCGGACGCTTTCTATAAAAGCCGCGCCAGTCGTTAGTTTTTTGACTGCGTCCCTCCCTTTCTTGGTTTTCCCTCTCCCTCCACTCCATTGTTCTTCTTCGTCAAACGGAAGCGGGGAAGCCATGGCGATGGGCCATAGAATGCTGGGAATGGTGGCCTTGGTGCTCGTGGCCGTGGCGATGGCTGGAATCTCCGGCGTTAGCGCCGGCAGGGAGGAGAGAGATCTGAGGTACATTGTAGTTTGATCGGCCTTCTTCTCCTGATTTACGGATTGAGTGCTCTCCCTGTGCTCTGTGCTTGCGGTGGTTTGCGATATGTAGCTCTTTCTCGCGTGATTTGGATAGAATTTAGGGGCTCTTGGTGTTCCGGCGGGAGTTCCTTTTTCGCGGATTAGTCGGGCGGGGTAGTTCTGACTTCTGAGTTGGAGCTCAGTAGGGTAGCAGGCGCGGCTAATTTCTTTTGCTTTATTTTTAGGTGCTTGTTCCATTTTTTAGAAGAAGATTCTAAGTGTGACGGTGTGGATCATGGGAAATTTGAAGATCTAGAGAAGTTTCGCGGTTGATCTGTTTCTCCCCCTTCATTTAAGTTTTCTTGCTTGTTTTTCGGATTTCTTCTCAAATGCTGAAGTATTTAATGTGGATCTTTCTTCACTGTAGTTTATCCTTTTCCCTCTTCAGTTCTTGGAAGTAGTTCCAAAAACTCAGATCTTCTGCTGCGTATCTTCTTTTCAGATTCAAAACTTGTCTCGTTTTCGTCTCTGCTTCTGGTGTCGTCTTTCAGATAGGGAAATGTCGTCTTTCAGATAGGGAAATGTCTTTCTTGAAGCAGTCGATCCTTTCCATAAGCGTTCGAAAGCGCTAGAATTTGATCTGAAGTGAGAAAGGGAGAGAAAAGACGAGTTTCATTTCTTTTTCTTCTCTGGAAAATATGATTAACTTTGATTTCAAGCACGGAATCAGAAGAGTTCTCTAACTATCGATGCATGAGAAGAAGCGTGCTCTGCTGCATCAGGAGTACTAGTGCATTAGCACGTTTACTTGATGTTTATTTATCTCATTCATATATTGCATTTTTTGCTTAGATCCAGCCCATATTTAAGTATTTCCAGTTTGATAACGGTAGCAAGGTCTGTTAGTCTTTAGAATCGTCTCTGTCTGTTTGGGTTGAACAAGGCAAATGGTCGAAGAAGAGGCGAGATCCCGAGAGAAGGGAGAACGTTTCATTCTGAGATTGCATAGATCTCAGGCACGACTTCCCTCGCCCTTCTTCCATTCTGTAACTTCTGTTGTAACAAGGTGTTTCTCACCGACGCGAGGTTTGTGAAATTCGCGCCATGGGAACTACCAATGCGTGGGATCTGTCCGTCTCTTGGTCGTTTACCTCAAGCTTCTGTCCTCATTGTCTGTCGCGCCCGGTGCATGTGCCTCGCGTTAATGGCAGCCGTTTCAATGACGAGTTAAAGCCGAAAATTCTCTCGATCCGGAAACAGGTAGTTGCTGTACTAAGAATGGGCTGTCTTTCTCCTGATCCTGCATTGGTCACGGTGAAATACCGAAATTGGCTGATTTATCTTAATTTGACTGCAAAATATTTCAGATAGGGCTATGTTGCTTTCTTTTTCTTTTTCTAGTCTATTTATTATATATAAATAAAAAGAAAGAGGTGCTGGTCTTCACTCTTGGGAGGGAAAAAAGATCCAGTTGAGTTGATTCGGCACCACGCGGCGCTTCTTTTCTAACGTTTTTGAACTGCCCTGACCTCGATTTCCTGTGGGTTAGGTTTTTTCGTTACATCTTTCTCCCTCTCCGCCACCCCCCAAGTAAACGTTTGACTCACTTTTTCCTTTTATTTTCTTTCGTTGGCAGAGGTCTCAGTATTGAAGAGCACGAGGCGGAAAGAGAGAGGATGCAAAGGATGAGACCTAACATGTTAGTCCGATTTTTCCGCTATCCTTCGGTTCTCCCAATGTGGAATTATCATCCGCATTGGATTCGGTTGCTTCGTTTTGTTCGATTAGCATTTACTGTTAACATTATTATTTTCTCTCACCTTCCTAGCGTTTCTTTTTGCAGAACCGTGATCAATCCGGTCGCCGAGGACCCTGATGCCGTGGCAGAGATGGTCTCGATGTAAGTCAGATTCCTTCTCCTATAGAACCATTTTGCATCTGTTGTATGTACAACTACTTGGTCTTGTTCCGAATGCATCTTGTGATGGGTCACCGATTTAATAGTAGTATAGAAAAAAATTCCTTGCTGGTAGCTATTCCGTGCGATCTCCGTAAAATCATCCACTTGGTGTTTATAAATGCTTCTTAGGATATCTTGTGACCCAACAAAGGAGGAAACGGAGTCTTGGCAGTGGCTTATTCACGAGTTTTCCGACTGGGGTCCTCCGCCGGACGATGTTTTTGTCCTGCGATTTAATCGGTCTCTCAAGTGCGCATGTGCTTTGCCGCTCGGCAGTGGCTAGGCCTTGTGAACATTCTAATTCTCAAAAAAGGTAGCAAAGTGGACACCGAAAGTAAAGTGTGACCAGCTTGTGAAAATCCTAATTTCCACAGAGGGTAAAAGCGGAAACCGAAGATAAAGAGCGACCAAATTGGTTCTCGTTATTCTCTATAATTTTAATCGACCACTTAAACTTTGATGAGTACCTATTACTCATTAATGGCATCACTGCACAAGTTTGGCAGCATGTGGCAGGTTCGTGTTAACAAGTTTTCCGCCAAAATTAGGGGAAGGGGAATTCTTTATTTGATGTTGCACATAGAAGTTCATGTGCTGCAAGCCTGGAATCAGATGAGTATAAATATATGGTTGTTGGCAAAAGTGACCCCACATGTATTCTTGCATGTGAGTGCACATGCAATGCAGAGTTTTTTTCTCTCCTGGATTTCCCTCTTTAAGTAAAGAGGTCAGTGCTTCTGAGAATGAAATATTTCAATCTTCCCCATTTAAAAAATGACCGAAGTCTCTATTTCTTCCTCTTTCGTAATTTTCTTCACATAATCAGATTTCGGAGGTAGGACCCTTGTCCTTCAGAAATGAACAGCCAAATCCCCTCTGCAAGGAACTACGAAGATGTTCCTTTATTACTTCTGTCGGTGTTTTTTCCTTTGTGCTTTGTTTTAAGGTCTGCTGGTTTTTTTTTTTTCCACCAGCGATCCAAATACTCGCATGGATTTTAGCATGTTTAGATCCTTGCTGGTTACATTTCCCTAATGGAGGTAGAGAAAGAGATCCCTAGTTAAAAACGTCAAAAGTTACTGCTGCCTCATTTGTTCGATTCTTTCTTGTTATGTTTGTCTGCTTTAGGAACCCAGATGGGATAGAACGGTTACTGTTTTAAAAACTGTCTCGATCGAATCTTAGCTTGGTTTTTGGCGTAGTTGTCGCATAGGGGCCCATTTTTCAGAAGCTGGGATTCGATTTGATCGTTTCCGCGTTTCCCCCACTGAGATGAAGAATTGACCCGCTTAATCCTCTTTGGGAGGTGGGGAAGTCGAGAAGTAGCTTTGACCAAACTCAGTTAAAAGAAGATATCCGTCCCGTCCCCCGCCCGCGCTTTTCCTGTACATTCTATCTTTTCACCATATTCTCTTTCTCTTCCAGCTTTTACTTTCTGGTATCATGTAAATCCAAAAACCCAAAACGTCTTCATTGCGTCACCTAGCCGCTTGGGCTACATCTAACGTCGTCAAAAGCTGCGAGTTTACTGGTCAGAGGGAACAACCAGATAAAGGGCCTTGGTTGCTGGAGGGTTAAGGTTAAATGAGTGGCATGTTATTGAGCATTCCACGTCCCAAATCCTATCGGCGACGCCGAGCGTGTACTGAATTCAGATGGAAATCGGATTTGTATTTAGCTGATCTTCGCCCGAAGGTTTTGACTGTTTGATGTAAATCGATAGATCCTTCAGATTTTAGATTTCTACGTTTTACCAGGTCTACGGTTAAGTCGATGTGCAGTCTTACCTGAATCCCCGCCATCCATCTACAGTAATTTCCTGGTATTTCCCTGGTCTTGGGTCGGAAGAACTTAACCAAATCAGATGTATTTCTCCGCTTGCCCAACTCCCGGCTTTCAGACAGGACAACCACATTCAGTTTCCCCTTCTCGTAAGCTTTTTCGGAAACTATGAATAAACAGGCCTATGAACAACATTCATAGTCCCAATTAAAGATTTCACTGACTTCTGGTTCTTGATAACTCATGATTCTTTCATTACTTATAGGAGATGAAGGCCCTTCTATTTATACTATTTTTCTATACTTTACTACGTAAGGAAAAGTTAGTGCATTGTTAAATTAGTTGCCTTTATATTAATTTGGTCAACTAGATATAAATGTCCATGACGCTTCAAAAGAAACGTGAGCTTTACCAACTATAGAATAACTTTACTGAAAAGGCGTATTGCTTTTACTAAGGAAAAGAAAACCAAGCATTGCGGTTAACGTGCTTGGCGTGAGAAGATAAATGGCTCTTTTTCTCAAAAGAAGGTACTCATTTTATTTTCTATGTTACGAGCCTCTTGAAATGGTTGTTCTCACTATATTTTGCAGAAAGCTGTTAACGTTAACTGTTAAAGTTTTACTGTCATGTAAAATTTAGATTAAACTATATGGGAGGCGAATGTTACTTGCTCCTTATAAAATGCACAAGGTAAAAATAAGAAAATCTGCGTCCGATTCAGGTCCAGATTTTCTGGATTAAACAGTTATGTCCAGTTGTTCACCATTCCATTTTATGCAATAAATGGAGAAACGAGACGGAGTGAACATTTCTCCGTTGGCCAGCTATAAAGCCAAATCTGGTGTGGGCCCTTAGTACTTAAATTTATCAGCTGTCAGCAAACATGAAAGCAAGGCCAACAGAAAGTCCGTCCACCCGTCCGTCAGGTTAATATTCTTCACAAGTTTAACTGTTCAATATTGGGAGACGTCTGGTGTCAGGAGAACAACTCAAGTTGTGTAACTTGTATTCAAACGGGATAACGGTTTTCGTCCTGCTTCTGTATTCACCACCTTGTGACTCTTTTTACCTAACAATTTTGTCGGTGTAACAGCTTAAGTGTACGGCCAGCTGCCTCCGCAGCTTACACTTATTTTCTTGCAATTTATTGTCGAGCTTTTTTGCGTATAGTTTCGTAACAGGGGTTGTGTTAGGATTAGAAACATATAAATAAAAGTATCTGCATCAACCAATCAATCCATCAGTTCTTGGTTGTCGCTTCGTAAAAAAATGCCGGTAGGTTAGTGTTTTCATTTTGACAATTCCACATTTTCCGCACTCTGGGTTGCGCTGATTGCCCCGAACTGCGTCTATTCTTTCAGGAGCATCAGGAACAGCTCGACGAGGAGGGAGCTGGGCTACCTTTCCTGCGGCACTGGCAACCCCATTGACGACTGCTGGAGGTGTGATCCTCACTGGAACCGAAACCGCAAGAGGCTCGCTGACTGCGGTATCGGGTTCGGGCGAAATGCCGTGGGCGGCCGGAACGGCCGGTACTACGTAGTGATGGACCCATCGGACGACGACCCCGTGAACCCCCGGCCGGGCACCCTCCGCCACGCCGTCATCCAGGACGAGCCCCTCTGGATCGTGTTCAAGCGCGACATGGTCATCGTCCTAAAGGAGGAGCTCATTATGAACAGCTTCAAGACCATCGATGGCCGTGGCGTCAACGTTCACATCGCCAACGGCGCCTGCATCACCATACAGTACGTCACCAACATCATCATCCACGGAATACACATACATGACTGCAAACCCACCGGTAACGCCATGGTCAGGAGCTCGCCTAGCCACTACGGGTGGAGGACAATGGCCGATGGAGACGGGGTCTCCATATTCGGGGCCAGCCACATCTGGGTCGACCACTGCTCGCTATCCAACTGCGCCGATGGGCTTATCGACGCAGTTATGTCCTCGACCGCCATCACCATCTCCAATAATTACTTCACCCACCATAATGAGGTCAGTTGATTCCAAAAAATTTGAATTAGTTCGCTTAACTGTTTTGCTTTTTCACTTCTAATCGTTTGGGGACGTTTGAGTACCGTTTGATCTGACTCCGATCAAAGATCTTTAGTATTTGAGGTCAGGATTTAAAACCAGGCCGGTCTCCCCTTTTATTCTATTTATTCTAATTCACATTTAAAATAAGGATTTCAAGAATGGATCTTAAGTCTGGAAATGGATCTTACCGTTGCCACATCAGATTCATGTATCTAAAATGAAATAATCATAATATCGTGATGCATCCCTTATGGGATTTGGTCTCCTCCCTCGATAGGTCTATAGGTGTTCAGATCAACGGATCCGGTTCCCTAGTGGGTCAGCTGGGTTAAATAAGTAGAGACTTTTTGACGATAGTCTACGTTGTTTTGGTTATTCCTTTCTTTTTGGGTCTTTGTGTTTTTTCCCCAAAAATGGCCCCAATCAGTGACTTTGGTAAAAAGGATTGCTGCAAAAAGGCCTTGTCATTTGTCAACAAGGTTCTTCGTTGGCCATGTCGCAACCAGGCACGGTAACTTTTGTTGGGTTAAAATAAGCTGTTTTGCCCCCTAACAGTTATTGTGATAACTCATAACTTTGTGATTAGCACTCTAAGTATCATGAGAATGGCAAGTACTAACATGTGAAACCAAATGTGCGACACCAATGCTGGAATATATGTAATTGCCCTAGGGATCCGCCAAAAAGGCGGGGCAGCGTTTTTGTACATAAAACAGTAGCTAAATTGCAGAATCAAGAAAACTCTAAGCTAGGCTCTCTCTTGGTGTGCCTTTGTGTTCTATCTTTATGGGGAATTATTTTCCTCTCTTGGGGACCCAATCTGCGGTTCTTTTTGCTTCAGAAAGCAGCCCATGCTTCAAGTCGCGGACTCTTCGTGGAAGGACCTTTCTTCCCCTTCTCATCTTTAGAGAAGAAGGTGTCCCTTTGGGAATCTCCGCAGGACCTTATTTCCGGCCATTCTCGCTACATGTCACATGGCTCTGGCCCCACGTCACTCGCGTTTTACCTTTTGTTGCTCATCTTTCCCTAACTCGTGTTGTCAATTTTTTGTGATTGAAGGTCATGCTGTTGGGACACAGCGACTCTTATACTAAGGATAAGGACATGCAGGTGACCATCGCTTTCAACCATTTTGGAGAGGGCCTTATTCAGAGGATGCCCAGGTAAAAGAACTCTCTCCCAAGAATAAGTGGTTTTTCTTACGAACAGCGACAATTTCAAGTATAATATCAGCTACGTTTTTTGTGTTTTGTTTTTTTTGTTCTTTTTGCAAAATGTAAATTCTTTGTTTTTTTTGTTCTTTTTGCAAAATGTAAATTCTTCCGCATATTACTGATTGCTGTTTTTCATATTCCTCTGCGACGAGGGGGTAATAGGTGCAGGCATGGATATTTCCACGTTGTGAACAATGACTACACCCACTGGGAGATGTACGCTATAGGAGGAAGTGCAGAGCCCACCATCAACAGTCAGGGCAACAGATACCTGGCTCCATATAATCCCTTCGCCAAGGAGGTAAATCTCTGTCCCAGCACATTCATGCTGACCAAATCTCTATCCAGCGGTCTGGTCATAGGCTCATGGTTAGATTACTGTCTGGTCTCTTTGCATTTATTTCATCTCCTACCGGGACTAGAAGTTAATAAGGGAACCGCCCCTTTGGATGGCGCTCAAACAATTAGCTTTCATCTCATAAATTTTAAATATCTTCTCCTGACCGAATAGAAGCCACAGAAATGGCCTAGCCATTCCCCATTCTCTGGTTCTAGTTGGCTAAACTAAACGCTTTTTTCTCTTCTATCATATACAGAAAATAGTTTCATCCAAAGAGCTGCATGTGGACCATTGTATGTTGCCGGAAGAACCTACATTCTAAGTATTAAATTCTGAAATTTAATTCTTCAGCTTTAATTTAACTCATCAAGGGTGAAGGTGTAACATCCACAAACTATAAACTGCCAAGTAATACTTTTCAAGGTGGTCAAAACTGAAGCAGAAGCTGTGCCTATGCTCCTCTCACGTTCAACATCCGGGATTGACGGTGAGGGTAGGTGCATACCGAAGTCGATTTATTTGGTATGCTTACGGGAAAGAGAAAGTGCTTATGCCTTTCCACTGCAGTGTCGGTTACTCGGGTGGGCCGGATCGTCGATATCTTCATGGAAGATGGACCCACTTCTGTTGCAATAGTGGATGGGCTCCGCCAAGATATAAATAAACCCTCTCGTCCAAAAACCGGATCCTTTCCGTGCTTATGTATGCCCATCACTCGTACGCCTGCACCCTAAGTGGGCTCCGTGGCTGATCAATGCTGGTAGGCACGCGTCCAACAAGATTACAGGCTCGCGCCCTGGCAGCCCCATAACCAATCTACGGCTGAGCAGGGCAGTGATTGACGCTATCGTTTCATGGTAGGCCAGTCTGTCAATGCAGACTGACCCAGGGCTGGGAGTGTTAGTTCCACTCCTCTCCCTTGTACATGCTTTCATTACTTATCTTGGCCCATTGTTTTCTTTTTGTGCCATATGCCGCACCCCACTTTCAGGCAATCCCGTTACATGGGGATCCTTCGACGAGATCTTCGCAAGATCTTTGTGTCCGTGTCAATGTTGTCTGGCTAGAGGTGGTCACGAGATGGATGTGTAGAAAAAAGAAATCTGAAAAGAGAAAAGTTTAGAGAATGGGATCGAGTCCAATGAAATCGAACCGTCGTCTCTATTTTTACTATGAAACAGAGCTCCTAAAAAAAGCAACAGGAACTATGGATTTGGTGGTAGGTCTATCAATCAGACCCCAAATGGAAGCAATGTGGGATTGATCAATATGATTTGCACCGGTTCTGAGTCTTCTGACAGCGTTCGTGATTCGTTTAGGTGTTTGAGAGTGTGCAGATGTCTAAGTTGTTCGGAAATTTTCTTGCTTGAGCAGGTTACCAAGAGAGTGGAGACGGCCGATAGCGTGTGGAAAAGCTGGAACTGGAGGTCCGAGGGCGACCTGTTGCTGAACGGAGCCTTCTTCACGCCGTCGGGCATGGGAGCTTCCGCCAGTTACTCGAGGGCGTCGAGTCTCAGCGCCAAGTCCTCGTCGCTCGTGGGCACCATCACGGCAGGGGCAGGGGCTCTCAACTGCCGATGGGGAGCATCCACCTGCTGACTTAAAAGCAGACCCCAGCACCACCACCACCACCACCACCACCGCATTTCCCCCATTCAATTATCTACTCTTTTCATTTGTTCATTATTAGAAAAGATAGAGGAAAAAAAAGTTAGAAAAAAAGGTTCAAATCGACGGTGTACATTATACATTGTCATCTGTCACAGAGTCCTCACCTTTCATCTGCATCTCAACCTCCCCCTGCTCCATCATTGTTTTCTTTTTGAAGAAAAAGAAAACAAAGGACTTATTACACTACATGGGCAGGTAAGGCAGCGTTGTCTGTCCGTGTTCTCTTCCCTGCATTTCGTCTCGTCGCTTGTTCTTGTTCTCCATTTTGGGTCTCTGTTACTAGGATACTAGTGGATGTCTTTCAAAAGTACCTCTCACTAGATAGGGAGGATAAAATGAGCAAGATTGTATTGTATTATTGTGGCTGTTGTATCGGAGGTGAGAAATTGAAACTTCTCGATTATGGTTAAGACGATTTCATCTATTAAAGAAATCAAGCTATTTGACTGTTTGCAATATGGTTGTTTTGCATCTTTTTCATTGCCTTGTCGACCATAACGAAGTTTTTCTTTTCATGGGTTCATCCTGAAGAAAAGACGACCGGTGTGTTGCACTTCTGTGATGAATGAAAATTGACGAGTTGTTGACGTCCTATACCCCTACCAAAAACTAAGATGCAAAGGGGAGGCAGAGAATGCTCTAACATCAAATCCCTTTCGATGCGTTTGAATGTGTGATGGGAAGAATTGTTCCTGTTCCAAACAGTTGTTAAGATTTAATCCCCCCTTTGAAAATACCTGATAGCATTAAACAGAAGCGAAGAGGACACCTCTGGTCTCTTGGAAAAGAATATCGATTTGAATCGGCGGGGGAGACAGAAAATTCGAAAGCTGCCAATACACTTGCGAATCAAATAATATTAGAAATGTAAACAAAAAACTATAATAATAAATTTAATTAATTTTCTTGGCCAACGAAATATTTGGAAGCGAAAGAAAGAAAGAGGAACGATCAAGGGCATGCATGTTCTCAAAAATTCATCACAGTAAACAAAATCAGGACTTGAAACTTCAAGGCAGGTATGCGCTAGCTAGACAAGTTTACATCAAAGAGTTGAGATGAGGGGGGCACCTGTCCCATCAAAAAAGGGCATTCCATGTGATGAACTTCCGCCCTAAGCTGGGTTTTGAGCCCACTTAATTAAATGTGGCTCCGCCACCGACCCGAAGGGATGCTTGAAGGCAACTTCCCTGTCAAGGCATTTATTTCCGAGTATAAGGAATAATGGACAAAAAAGGCTCCCTTATCTCCATATTTCGGTGGGGAAAAAGCACTTTCTTCATGTGGTCATCGGTCACTCTATTATTTTGTGGTGCGTTGCATAATGTTAAGAGGGAAGAAAGAAGCATTGTGGTCCAAAAATTTTTAGCTCTACCACTGATGGCAGCAGCTCAAACATTTACACCACGCCAGCTTTATTAGTTCATGTAGGCCGGATCTTGACCTCCTGCACCTAAGTATGTCAGTCGTTCAAATGCCATTTAATAGCTATACAACTCATATTCAACTACAGTCACTTCTCCATTACACCGACAACTGAAATCAAATTTGAGGTAAACGAGATTGTGACTCTTGTCAAATGTGATGTCATGACTGATATGTTTATCTTTTTATTCTTTGAATATTTTAACAACGATTTCAACAGGGATTGGTACAAAGAAAGGGATAGATGTTTGTAGGCAGCCAGTCTTCGTTTTGAGTTCCCATTGATATGGGAATGAATGCATAGTGGAAATGTTACCTCAACAATATGACGGTCTCACGAATTTTTTCTTTTCAGTGTACCCGAATCTTGGTGCACAAATTTTGGTAGTTTTGAAAAGTTTAGTTTTGTAAAAAAGCAGTTCTTTTAACCATTTCCTAAAAGTTAGTTTATGTGAATAACATGGGGCGATGAGATTACTCAATTCCTTTCAAAAACCAGGATTTTTGAAAGAATCATTTTTTAGGAAACCTGGATTTGGTGTCATCTAAACACTCTAAAAAGGCAAAAAGTAGTTTTGCCTTCAAAAATCTGCTTTGGAGTGTCATGCAAACACCACCTTTAGTCTCGTTTTCAATTTTGTGTATCCAAATTCAAGTCCAGATCCTAATGCAACTAAGCGTTATTAGACCAGGACAGTTTGAGAATGTAAGGTGTAGATCCAGTCAGACTCCAATGCATTTATGAATCCACTCTCCTCAGCTTCCCTTTTCACACGCAAAGAGACACCCACACAAGGACGCCGGACCCAGTCCAATCCGGTGGGTCCGGTTAGTCATGCACCGCGTGTGTGCCCCTAACCATCCCAGATCAACGGCCTACACGACGTGAAGTCGGTGCCGTCGGTGAAGCGGACGACGACGCCAATGAATTCGTAATTCGGCACCTAAATTGGAGCGGTGAATGTGGCAAGATTGGAGGCGCCTGGTTGGTCTCTTCTCAAGCCTACGGGACCCAAATTTTTCTTTCTTTCTCTTTCTTTTTTTTTTCCCTTTAAAAATTTAAAAAAAAAAAAAGAAAACTTTACACTTAACCATGGTTAAGGCCCGAGGTGTTGGACCATGGTTGGCCCAAATATTGTTTTGTTATTTCTTAAAAAATTATCTTTACTAGATTTTCATTAAAAACGACACTGTGGTGCCATAAATAAATAAAATAATTTACCTCAAACCAAAAAAAAAAATGTAACTTAATAAGACAAATATGGAAGAGAGGCAGAGCTAAGTTTGTTTGGTTTTCCAAAGTTCAGCTTAAGTGTGGATTTTTCAAATGGATTTTTCAAATTAGTTGTAAAAAAGAGGTTTAATAGAAATTTCCATTTTCCCGGTTATAAAGAGGAGGGTGGTTTGGTGCTTTAACAATCACGGTGAATGAGTAACCACCGGTAGACGAGAAGGTAGAACGAACTTGGGGTTGGGGTATGGGTTAACCTGTGGTCAACGGAGGAAGGGCGGGGCCCAGGCGGCTGCTATAAAAAACGGTGTCAGTGGCCGTTTTATGCCGGAACAGCTTTTCTTTCGTTATTCCCTTTCGTGATTCCCTTTCCCTCCATTCGTTGTGATACAGGACTACAGAGTACAGAGGGAGGGAAGCCATGGCGGGAAGCGCTAGAACTTTAGCGATTGTGGCCTGGATGATGATGGCCTTGGTTATCGGATCCATCTCCGCCGTCGACGCGGGAAGGGAAGAGAGATATCTGAGGTACATCCTTTGTTGAATCGGCCTTCTTCTTTTAATTTACGAATGAGGAGCTCCCTGTGAGCTCTTAACTTGTAGTTGCCACTTATCTCTGTTGTTTATCAAAGGCCCGCTGATTTTAGGGTTTTTTTTTTTTAATCTTACTACCGGGATTTAGGAGATTCTGGAGCTCCGCCCTGTTTTCGGATGTTTGTTTTCGCGGTTCCTCAAACGAGTCGTTAGAGTTGGGAAATAGGTGCCGAGATATGTTTTACAGGCATTTCAGGCAAATGTGGGAGTGTGATGGCGTGGATGATGGAGAATTTGATATGAATATGTTTTTCGATGTATCAGTTACTTTCCCTGCATTAAAGATGAGATTTCGCGTTTTCTGTGTCGAATTTTCGCCAGACGCTGAAGGATTTGAGTTTGGAAGTCTCTTCGCTGCAGTTTCCCACTTTTTATCGATTAATGCTGAGAAATAGTCCAACATATTCAGATATTCTACTGCGTATCTATCTTTGGAGTTCAGAATATCTTTTGGTTTCCGTCTCAGCTTCTTGCTTTTCGCTAATTTTTCTAGAAGATTGCGATCTTTTACATTAGAATTTTGCTTCCAGTGACGGAGTTCAGTTTATCCTTGAAACTCAAAATTCGAAGATGTAAAGGGAGCGAGAGAGAGAGAGAGAGAGACGGCGAACATGAATTAGCTTGAGAATAGGAGCATCAGAACTCAGAAGCGTTCAGTCTCCTGGTTACACAAGGAAGACGACCTGGAGTTTGCTTTTATTATTTTTATTCTCTAAAGTTTGCTTCACAAAACAAATTGAAGCATCATAAGGCGTGCTCTGCTATAAATCTGAAGAAAGTACTGTATTAGCACGTTTCTGATCGATGCTTGTTTTATGTAATCGATCTGGAGCCTCTGTGGCCATATTTATGAATTTGAAGATTGATAATGGAAGAAGAGCGATCAGTTTCTAGAATTGGCCCAATGTATCTGGGTTTAATCCAGGTAAGAGAAGCGAAAATTGTGGTGAATGTGGAGTTGTGAGCTCCCATAGGCCATGGATCTCGGGCACCTCTACCTTTCCGTTGTAAAAATGGATCCTTCTGCGCACCCGAGGGTCTGTTCCCTCATTGTCCTGTACTGGTTGACTTGCTCCTCCAGTGCATGTGGCTCGGCCGACTTTGCCGTCACTTTTCTTCTTCCTCGATCGGGAAATAATAAATTCTTTCGTGGACAACAAATGGACCTCCATTCCTCACGGTTTTCTGAATCGTCGGCGGTGAATGAGACTAGTCTTTTTTATTAATCTTGGTGCAAAAATTTCTGATTTGGCTGTGTCGCTTTCTTTTTCATTGTGCTGTTGCTCTTGACTCTTGGATGAAAAAAAAAAAAAAAAAAACCCTGGTTGCGTTGACCACTGTCTTGAGCCAAAATAGGAAAAGTTAAGCCCCTTGGATAATGGAATTATGGAATCACAGTTCCGCACTAGCCGGCGCTTCTTTCTCAAAATCATAAGTAACCTAATCACGAATTCCTGCGGGTAGGTATTCTCGTTATCCATGTGTCCGAAGAGACAGGTAGGTACTCCTGTTACCATCTCTCTAATATATGCACGTCTTTTTGTATGTGTTTTTATGTCTCAACTTTACCCTTTTTTTTTTTTTTCCCTACAGTGGTCTCAGCATTGAACAGCACGAGGCGGAAAGAGAGAGAATGCAAAAGATGAGACCCAACATGTTAGTCCGAATTTTCACTTTCCTTCCGTTCTCCTAAAGTTGACTGCCTTCACCGGATTCGGTTGCTGACATGCTTTCTTATGTCTATTTGTTTCTGAAGGACTGTGATCAATCCGGTGGCAGAGGACCCAGATGCCATAGCAGAGATGGTTTCTATGTAAGTCTGGTTCCTTCTCTCTATAAACACTTTGCACCAGTAGTTTTGTGCAACTACCAAGTATTCCGTATGCATTTGATGAGGGGTCACTGACTCACTGATGACTCTTAAGTAGGGGGACAGTTGGTACCTAATAATAATATGCAATTTTCCACTAGTTGGTACTCCGTGCAATATCTGTAGAACCACTATTTGATGTTTAATTAATTCACCTTATAATATCTTGTGATCCGTCCAGGGAGGAAACAGGTGTCCTTGTAGTCGCAGTGTTGTGAGTTCTGAGTGGGTAGCTGGACCTATGTTTCGGCATATTGCGGCTTAATAGCATCTCATATGCGAATTTGCGTTCCCGTTCGGCTGTGGCTAGGCCTTGTGAAAATCGTGTCCCAGGTGATGGTGCGGAGGCGAAAGTAAAAAATGACGACGTTGGTCTTACTTTAGTTTCTGAAAATCAACCTGCCTCTTGAATATCACTTGCTAATGCCGTCACTGAACAAGTATGCCAAGTTCGAGCACCAAAATTAGTGGAATCTTTGATGTTTCCATAGAAATTCATCCCATATGCTGCATCAAATCTGATACATGTGTTTCTTCACAAAGTAGCCCTAAAAGCTGCCCATGGATATGGTTGCAGGGTGCTAGGCGAACAGAGTTCCTAGGCGATTTAGGAAAGGCATCAAACTTTTCTTTTGGAAAATGCCAAATACGTCGTTCGTTGTTTTATTTTTTGAAGTTTTATTTTGGTCACATTAGAAAATTAAAGCCGGATAGCTGGTATATTATAGGTCTTAAGATTCTTACCTGAATGATAAAGTATTGAGGCTGGACCCTGCTCCTAAGACCTCAACCAGGTTTGTTTGAGCCAACCATTCTGTGCAACCAAGATGCGCCCTCCTTACATGGATTTGAACATCTCATGTCTGTTTTTTCTTCTTTTCCAACCTTGCTTTTCACCTACTCAGATTGTTCAACCTGTTTTTAGAAGGTAGAGGTTCTTGGGAAATGTTATTGTTAGGTTGGTTCAATTGAAGGAGAGCAGAAAAGCCCCTGGTATTAAAAAGTCACTGCTGCTTCATTTGCTCCGTTCTTTCTTTTCTTCCAGAAAGAATTTGATTCACGGAAAGCGTTTGTCTGCAGAATCCACTTATTTTGCAGATCAAGCGCCGTTGCAAACGCAAGACACGTTCGGCGTTGTAGAGAACACCGAGAAACAGATGCTCTGCGTTCCTTACGTGTAACATATAGTGCTTCCGGTTCTTGAGGCGTCATCACTTTTACATTTGCCTCGTCAGACCCACTTGGTTGGTATAAAATGCTCAATGTTCCAATTTCCCGTCCAGTCTTCTGCACAGTTATTGCCTTGTTGACCAGGATGTGGTATAGAGCCCTCGGACTTTATTTGATCCTTTCCAGGTTTCCCTGTCAGCAACGAAAATAACACAAACCAGAACCTTTCGTCCTCATTGGCAGAGGAGAAGGAAGTCAAGAGGTAGTTTTGACCACGTCATTTTCGTGAAGATTTGCATCCCATCGCATTCCATCTCCTTTTCTTTTTACCATTTTCTTTGCACCTTCGCAGTTTTTATCTCTTCCTATGAGCGAAAAGCAGTACCTAGGTCTCCAAGCAACCTTAAATTCCAAGGTCTGGGAAAGGACTTCTGCCTCTCCTGAATATGCCTACCGACCTGTTTGCACCTTTTCTTTGAATTGCCCTGTTTGCACCCCTATTCTCAACTTTGGCCTCACCATTGTTTCAGGTGTCGCATCATCCCCAACCTCATCGAGTCAACAAAAGAGTTGATTCTGTGGGATGATCTTACCTGAACCCTGCCTCCTACCACTATGGAACTTTAAAACGACCGTCTTAACCTGTTTAGCATAAAAGGTCTTACCTAGAGTAGGTGTAGTTTCTTCGTTTTACTCGGTTCTTGAATTAGTGCACCAAACCAGGTCGGTGACTTTTTCCCGCTTTTCAGATGGGAATCATTGCGGCCGTGTGGCCTAGTTGCTTCATTTCCCGTTTCCTATGGAGCTAATAACTGTTAATGAGTGATTCCCGGATTGTTGATTTCTCCTCGCGAGACTTTGGTTACTGCTAGGAAATGAACGGGCCCATTCTATTTATCCTCTGTTTCATTTTTGTAAGGGAAAGTTATGTTAAATTAACAGTCTTTCGTTTCTCAATATTCAACGAGACATGAATGACAAATACTTTCAAAAGTGATGATGTTCTAGAAAAGAGTCGCTAAAAAAAAAAAAAAATCAAATATCGTTTGCGAAGAAAATGAAAACCTATTTCTTCTGAAAAAGAAATTTGACTTCAGCCAATTTTCACTAGTTTACTGTTACTTGAACCCTGGTGAACAAATATCGTTGCTTAATGCTCATTTTTCCCAGGAAGAGTCTGATGCTAATAATACTGCATTCTCTGTTATGGTGGGGAAGAAAAGTGCGTATAGTGCATATCTTGATTTTCTATATTGCGTTTTATGCAATTTAAATGGGAAAAGGAAGGGAAACATTTATTTTCACTCGCCAGCTATAAAGCCAAATCTGTCTCGGACCGCTTAGTAGGTCATTAATCGCCTGTAGACAAACTTGAAAGGTATTGCCAACCGCAGCTCCCCTGTCCAGCCACACAGTTAGGAAGGCTCAAGCGTTGAGACGTGTCTGCTGGCATAATTTGTCATTCAAGAATCCAGATAAATGACAGAAAATGACCATGTAATAACGACGACGTCATGTTTGTCTGTCACTGATTTCTGCCGTTAAAAATAAAAAAAATAGGAGTGATATTGACACCCTGTTTCCAACATGTCATTCTTGCACCTTTTCGCCACTACAACCAACTGCATGAGCATCCGTCGGGAAATGAGTTAAATCAGTCATAGAATGAAATTTGATTCTGATTAAGTGAAAAAGGCAAAAATAGAAATAAAAAAAAACGAGTCTCCAATGATACTGAGTTTATTGAAGAGATGAACGTGGTTAATGGGTACGTTTAGGAAACAGAGGACGTTCGAGCATCGAGGCGCTTGAATTTGGCTCCACATTGGCTACGCTTTGCGGCACGTCGTTGACTCGACACTCTGTTTTTCTTTCCAGGAGCATCAGGAACAGCTCGGCGAGGAGGGAGCTGGGTTACCTTTCCTGCGGAACCGGTAACCCCATCGACGACTGCTGGCGGTGCGACCCCAATTGGTCCAGCAACCGCAAGCGGCTCGCCGACTGCGGTATCGGGTTCGGGCGCAACGCCGTTGGCGGCCGCGATGGACGCTACTACGTGGTGACCGACTCTTCGGACGACGACCCGGTGAACCCCCGGCCGGGGACCCTCCGTCACGCCGTCGTCCAGGACGAGCCCCTTTGGATCGTATTCAAGAGCGACATGGTCATCGTCCTCAAGGAGGAGCTAATCATGAACAGCTTCAAAACCATTGACGGCCGTGGTGCCAACGTTCATATCGCCAATGGCGCATGCATCACCATCCAGTATGTCACCAACATCATCGTCCATGGCATACACATCCATGACTGCAAGCCTACTGGCAATGCCATGGTCCGGAGCTCGCCTAGCCACTACGGGTGGAGGAGAATGGCAGACGGTGACGGGGTCTCGATATTCGGGGCCAGCCACATCTGGGTCGATCACTGCTCGCTGTCCAACTGCGCCGATGGGCTCATCGACGCTGTCATGGCCTCGACCGCCATCACCATCTCCAATAATTACTTTACCCACCATAATGAGGTAAATTGATTTCAAAAAGCTGAAAACAGTTCTGCCAATCCATCTAAGTTTTAGTTCAATTTTTCCATTTCTACCTTTTATTCTTTCTTCCGTCGCTGGCTAGCTGACTGCGATCGTCTTGTAGGTTAGCCCAGTCAAACGACTTAGTTGACATGGAGAAATTTACTTGGTCGTTTCCAACAGTCCTTCTGAAGCATATGGGTGTTTCTCAGGAGCCCCATCTGTTAATCATGATTAATTGTCTTCGCTAGATTATCCTGTACATTAACAGTCATTTCTCTCATCAATGATATTGATAAACACAGTAACCTTATGAGGTAAAAGCAGTTCGTTTGCCCTTGTTGGTTGTCATGTTCGGATTAGAAGGTTAAAAAAGCACTAAATGTGTTAAATATGGCAGTCCTTTTCTGTAATGTACGTGATCTGTCAGGTATCCTTTTGCCAAAAAGGGCTGGTACCATAGGAAACTAAATTACAAAATGTTGGTTCCCCTAAGACCGTGGTTTGGGGTTCTGTTTTCCATCTTTCTTTGCTGCGAGTTAGTCTCCTTTCTCGGTAGCTGATAATTGTTCTTATTGTGGTTCAAAATCAGCACGATATCGAGGCTGGTCATTGCTTAAGGCAAGAAGGACCCTTCTTCCGTTCTTCTTGTCAGGGAAGAAGACGACCTTTTGGCAATTTCTCTAGGACTTTAGTTCCCATTGATATTGCCATATGGCTCTTCCCTCCCCGTTTTGTTGTTCTGTTTCCCCGTTTTACCTTTTGTTGCTTGCCCTTCCCTGGTTTACATCGTCAATTGTTGGTGGTTGAAGGTGATGCTGTTGGGGCACAGTGACTCTTACGAGAAGGATAAGGAAATGCAGGTGACCATCGCTTTCAACCATTTCGGAGAGGGCCTCATTCAGAGAATGCCCAGGTAAAATGCCCAAGAGTAAATGCTATTTTCCCATGAATACTGACAACCTCAAGTATGAGGCCGGGGACACGTAATTTTGTCCTCCTTTAAATAAACGTTCCATGTTTTTTCTTTTATTGTGCTTTATATGTTTTGAATTTTGGTTGTTGTTTGTTCTACTTGCTCCTCTGCGGGTCGGGGGAATAACAGGTGCAGGCATGGGTACTTCCACGTTGTGAACAACGACTACACCCACTGGGAGATGTACGCCATAGGAGGAAGCGCAGCTCCCACCATTAACAGCCAGAGCAACAGATACCTTGCTCCTGTTGACCCCTTCGCGAAGGAGGTAAAAAATAATCTTGTGTTACACATTTACATTAGAAATCAAACCTTGATTAACCAAGTTGCTGTCCAAGGCCTAGTCACTGCTAAGTTCTTAACAGACTTATCTGCCATTGTTGCACCTCCAACTCGGAGTACTAGGATCAGTAAAAGATCGAACCGTCTCTTTGGGCCGAAAAACTTCTTTAGTGGTAGTAGACGCAGTCGCTGCCTATGCGTCTTCATATTCGCCACTAGTCTTGTTACTATGTTATGATGGACGGTGATCAAGGAGATGCATCTCTGCCGCGGTGGTCATTTTCCCAATCTACCGTCTATCTCAATTTCCGTCCTCCGGTCGTTTATGTCTTCATGGTAGATGGACCCACTTATGTGGTAAACTCTGTCATCCGAAAAGCGGATAATTTCCATGCATTTCTACGTCCATGCTTGTCACCGCGGGTGGGGTCCGTGCATGATCCATGCTGGGTGGGATGGTTTGGACCCATCCAGCAGGATACAGGTTCGCATCCCCCATAACCAATATACTAGGGACTATTAACCGACGTCCTGTACCATTTGATGGTCGGTCAATCTGCATAAATGCCCAAACCGACTGAAAAAAGAAACTTAAAGCTTTCATTCATCTCCTCCTCTTACATGGCTTCATATTTTGAGACATCGTCCTTCCTATGTGCCAACGATATCAGCCTAATGCCCATGATCCTCCTCCTACTTGTCCTTAGGGGGAATCTACACAATATCTTTTGGGTCCATGTCAACGTTGTCCGGATTCGTAGTCACGGGATGAATGGGTTTAAAAAAGGAAAAAAAAAGTAATAAAATCGAATCGAATGACTGTTTCTAAAAGTTCCTAAAATTTATACAATTTAGCCTTCCTTTCTTGTTGTTAATAAACAAATTGACCAAAACAAAGACAATCTCATCTCGAAAGATTGGGATTAATCAAGCTCAGGCCCGATTTGCACCGACTACTGACAGCATCTTTTATTTGGCTCAAGTGTGCGAGTGTGTAGGTTTAGTCCAAGTCCCACCTCAAAAGATTGGGATTCATCAACTTCAGGCCCGATTTGCACCGACTAGTGACAGCGTCTTAGGTTTGGCTAAGTATGCGAGTACGTGGATGAGAAAACAGTTTGTTGAGGTCTCAATGGATGATTTTTTCTTGCTTGAACAGGTGACGAAGAGGGTGAACACGGCCTCAGACGTGTGGAAAAGCTGGAACTGGAGGTCCGAAGGCGATATGTTGTTGAACGGAGCCTACTTCACCCCGTCGGGCGTGGGCGCGGCCTCCAGTTACGCGAGGGCGTCGAGCCTCAGCGCCAAGTCCTCGTCGCTTGTCGGTACCATCACGGCCGAGGCAGGGGCTCTCAGCTGCCGGCAGGCATCATCCACCTGCTGATCCACCCTGACGCCATCATCCCCATCGCCCACCAGCTGCGTTTCCGTTCCCCTTCTTTACACATGCTCTTTTCATTTATTAGTTTCCAGAAAAGAGAGAAGGAAAAAGGGGAAATTTAAAAAAAAAAAAAAAGAGTCCAATCAGACGGTGTACAGTATCCTTGTGATTTGTCAGAGTCCCTACAATTTATCTTCATTTCAACCTCGCCCTGCTCCAACGCTGTTTTCTTCTTCAAGAGAAAAACAAGTGAATCTATTAAAAAATGTATGGGCAGGTGCGCAGCGTTGTCCGTGATATTCTTCTGCCTTTCGCTGTTCCTTTCTTCTATCCCCTTTCTGGGTCTGTGCTTTTGGGATACCAGGACTTGTTTATGAAAGTTCTAATATAGGGCTAGTACATGGTGAGTTAAAATAGCAAAGTCATGTATTATTGAGGTAAGAAACTAAAGTTTCTATGTTGCGGTTGAGGATATTTCTTCTGTTAGTGAGATCGAGCTATATAAACTATTTCGAAGTTCGAACTGTTTCTGTTATGCATTGTATTCTTTTTCTGAACACTGGCATGACAGTGTGTTGCTCTCATAGCTGGTCAAAATGTGGAAACAAGGACGTCTATTTCTTGGCCTCGTTGGTCTCCTAAGAAAAACGCCCACATTAAAAGATTTTCATATCCCATGATTAATATGCAAATTATGTTATTTTTCTTATTTCGGCGATGGCACTTTCTTTTTAATCTTTCTATTCGGTAAATTAGACCTTATAAGCATTTTAAAACGAAAGAAATAAAATAAACTACTTGAGAAGGGGTAGAGAAAATGATCATCGATGGGATAAAAGAGGAATGATTAAAAATAAAAAATAAAACGGGCGGAACTACAGGTTCCTTTCTCATATTGGGCCGTCAAGAATATGAAAATGTTTTTTTGCTTGGCTAATAAAGATGAACTCTGTTGTGCAATTCTGCAGTTCACAATTCAAAAGGACAGAGCCCGACCATCAGCAACGAAGCTACAAAACTGAAAACAAAAGGAAAGCCCCATTGCGCCCGTGTTCTACCTAAGTACCGATCACTTGCGTTCAACAAAAGTCATCATTAACAAACTTCTCATATGGGGCCTTACACTTCCTTGAACTTCAAGGCTTTAAAAGTTCGACCCTTGTTAGTTAGATGTTCAAGTTCTTAGAATCTGGCGAGAGGAAACTGTTTAGGAAGAAAGTTTACGCCTAGAGCACAGTGTCTGATGATATGGGCATGCTGCAATAGCTAGTAGGATGCATAGATCCGACCATATGTTGATCACTCGACAGAAAGTTAATCACAGTTGCACCAAATTGAGGAAGTGAAAGAACTTACAGTTTGAGCATTTATAAATATCAGTAGCTTTTCATTATTGCCCACAAATTTTAAACAACATTCTCAAGGTGAATTTTAAATGTCTTAACTCCATATGAATCATTAAAGCTAATGGCTCTGTTTAATTTTTAAGTCATTATAATGCAATTTTGAATTCTTTTAATAAAACTTTTAATTGTGCTGTGGTGCATATTGGCCCCACACCTATAATTCTTGTATTTATTCAATCCATACAATATATTCATGCATATATACATACATATTATATATATAGATAGATATTTATATATATTTGTGCGTGTATGTATGTAAAGAGAGGGTTAAACTTTTACCTTGATGCTACCAATATAACAAAATGTGATATCATGGAAAAGTTGCCATCGGTTTGATGCTATCAACATACTTTCATATTTGAAAGTATATCACCAATGATTTTTTTTTTTTTTGTAATTTTTTGTGCATTCTTATTGTAAGTAGGGTTCTAGGCTCGTAGCATTTGCCGCTTTTGGGGTACACATGTATAGCTTCCTTATGTGACGTTACATGCGCTTCAAAAGTGAACAGTATCTTGCTTTTTAACCTTTGTGCTACATATGCAACTAAATGTTAACAAACTCAAAGGGACACATAAAGACCACAGGAGTTGGTAGGAGATCCTGCTACTTTTCTACCATGCCCTAGCTAGGGTTTAAGTATATGTCTTGGTGGCATGGAGCGTTTGTAGTTTTTCCAATAGGAATTTATGTGTCTCCAATGATATCTGAAAAATCTGCTGACTCACTTATTCTAAGGATGGAACTGAGGAGGAATTTAGTTCCTTGGTGGGTGGGGCTAGTGGGAGCAGTATGCACTCTCTAGGGTTTAGAACCTTATTCTTTTCTTAGGAAAATAACAATCATTTCTTTCTTTGAAGTAAAAGGAATGATTCATCAACCTTGTTCAGCAGTTCTCCAACTTTACTTTCAAGCTCTTATTAAAAAGAAACAGGTCACCCATTAACCTTGTTCAGTAGCTTTTAGTTCAGTTTCAAGCTTCTTTTTTTCCCATAAAAGCAAAAAATGAAGTACTTTGAAGACATGCGTGAATTTGCTTATGTTTTGGGATATCCTTGAAATTAGCTCAACGGAATTTCTTGAAATCACCTAGAAAAGAACACTTAGCTAGGTAATACCACACTTGACTACGTGGTTTTAAAATGCCTAGCATTAAAATGTCAGACATTTAATATGGGGCAGTTGTCAGGTGGAACAAGGTTCCACCTAAAGGCATCTTGTGTGATCACCTGGAACTTTTCTTCCCATAGTTTAGGTGGATGACTACATCTCTCTTTCCACATGTTTAGGTGGAACTATGGTTGGTAAACTCGTGAGTTGGACTCGGATAATCGGATCACCATGTTTTCGAGTTGACTCCAGTTTTAAGATAACCTGAATCAGGCAAGTCAAGACGAGTGAGGGCGGAGTCAAGGGTGAGCTGAGCCAACCTTGACTCGTGGCTAGGTTTTTTAGCGATCAGAGTTGGCTCCAGCAATTCCCAAGCCAACTCGACAAGTCAGTCCGCCAACTAGGAGTGGAACTCTAATACTGGAACAAAAAGTACTAAGACTGAGCAGAAACACTCGGGATTGAAGTTCCAATTTTGTTATAGAACTTTCCTAGATTTTTTAGTCTCAAGTGGAATACCATGCATTCAAACGTAGCCTAAATGCCACTGTTTTGCCTCCAAGATGGCATTTAAGACTTGTTTTGGTAATCATCTAACTGGGTTTAAGAAAGAACCTAGTTTTGGCAAAACTATGTCTTCAAAGGGGCATGAATATTGAATAATCTGGCTGTTCCCTCCCCCTCCTTTTTTTCACAAAAAAAAAAGTCGTATTGATTTTGTCATCCCAAAAATGATCACTAAAAAAATCAGGTTTCCAAAAAGGATGTCACAGGTTTCCAAGAAGGATGTCACAAGGCAAAACCCAACTAAAGGTTAAAAATGGCTCAGATCTAATTCAATTTCGTGTGAAGGGGGGTGCCTAGGTGCCTAGGCCATGGCGTGTTCGAATTAGCTGAAAAAAAAAATTACATTAGAAAAATAAAAAATTTATAGTTGTTCAATGTATTTTTTTTTACTTAAGTTCAGTTTGGCCCTACCCAAATTTGAGGTTGGATTATTTGACCCGTCCTTAAACAAAATCGTGGCACCACCCCTGTTCGTATGTATACACTCTGCATGAAACCGTAGTTCTACTATGTACCCTGAAACACTATCCAAACTAGGACGTTTCTTTCAACTTGACCCGATAGATACCCAGCGTGGATAGAGCCATGCCCGTCTCGATATATATTATATAATTATATTTAATATATGGTAGGTATTTCTATTGTAAATATGATATTTATATATTAAATGTAAATATTTTATATTTATTTATTAAAATCTGATCAGGCTAGGCCAGGCTGAGCCCGCCCAATGCCCAACTGACTAGAAGTGAACTCATGTTAGCGTAGTGGCTAAGAGCTTGTTTTGTGAAACCTTTTGTTTTTTGAACGAAGTAACTTTTTTTTTTTTTTGAACGAAGTTTTATGTTTTATCAAATACACTGTTAAGTGTTAACGAGTACTTTTGAAAATCATAGGTGTCTGAACTAATTATTTGAAAAAACTCAAAAATCTTGCGGTCCATATCTCAATTACGATTAGAAAAACAAAACGCAAAAAGGAAAGAAGATGGGAAAATATGTGACCCTAACTCCTAAGACTGTTGTTCGAAATTTTTCAAAAGGGCTTGTGGCCGACATGTCAAATCCACATCGACAAACATACTGCCTCACTTGCAGAATTGAAAGTAAAATGGCATACCACGTACACAAAATAATGCCTTCTCAACCAATCACTAGAAGTTTTCATCAGGAGGACCGAATTAATATTTCTAAATTTTAACTAAGTCCGAAATATCATTTTTCAAAATTTTTATATAGAACAAGTGAAATTTTTTTAAAATTTACATGTAAATCGTTTTTTTTTTTTTTAAATTGAGATTAGGCTACGGCCCATGCAGACCTAGGCCTACCTTGGCTCTGCCCCTACAACCAATCAACCCCGCCTTAAAAGTGACTTATGTTTACACCATGTTTGGATGAATGAAAAGGAAAGAAAATTATGTAATTCACGTAACTTAGACATCATCAACGCTTAACATATAAAAACACAGTCAAAATCTTTGACTGAAATTTTCTAATCTAAGGTCTTAAGTTCAACTCGGAGCTTGTTATTGGACGAATGCCAATAACTTCCAACACAAACTTTCTTTAAAGTTTACATACTTTTTTTACTGTTCACCTTTGCTCTTGGCTCTGCCACAGGGCCGACCCAACCAAACTTATTGAATACCACTCAGTGGTAGAGCTAAAAATATTTGAATGAGGGGGCGGGGCACAAAAATTTTAAAATACAATTTATAAAGGACAACCAATATATATGTAAATGAATAAAAAAAATAAAAGGTGTTGATATGTAGATCGAAACTTTATGTGGGACAAAAAAATATTCATTTCATGTTTTCTGTAAGGGCTTCGTTGCTTTTCATCATATCACAAAAAAGTCGTTGTCTTTGAAAAGAAATTAAAAATAATTCCCAAAATGAGTTTTTTCATTTAGGTATTATTTAATGTCAAACTGTTTGTTTCCATGTTCCAATTTTTTTATTTTGTTGCTTATATATTTATTTTTTATGTTGTCTGATTAGTTTCTTATTGATCTTATTTTTCTCTAATTTTTAAGAATTTAAAATTTGATTAAAAAAATACCATATTTTTTTTTTTTTTTTTTCCAAGGCAATTTGAACGTGACTATGATTTCAATCACCTGCTTCAGGAGTTCAGTTTATTATTCCACGATCAACACCGCTTGCCCGAAATTGGTGGGTCCGGGAGCTAGATCCATTTAATGGGCAAATAGATCATAATCCTCATCGATCAGACTCGGAACGAGTATATGACTTAGGTGGCCAGATCCAAATCCAAATTTGAAACTCGATACGTATACAATTCGTTTACATGGAAATTTCAAAGATTTCCTTCCTGTTAAATCTGAATTCGGTTCCAGAAGCTCAAGTCCAAAAGCAAGTTGAGTCTTAATCCAATTAGGATCCGACTAATTCATTAAAAGAGGATCTGACCATAGTTCGGACCATTTAGATCTCTAATCGTCCAAGACCCAAAAAATGCACCCAAGGTTCTTAATTTACTGTTTCCCCTAAAGGGGTTTACCATAAGAACGTTTTCCCATTTATTGAATCGAAAACAAATTCGTCAGTAAATGAAGGCTTGTACTTGATATGATATGACATGACACCGTATCAAGCTTCCTTGCCCAAGCAACAAGAATAAATCTTTATAAAGTTCTTCTGTTTTACCAGCTTATTATACGGGAATTTCATTAAGTCAATGGGATTAATTTCAAAACCCGCCTGGAGAATAGTTTGCTCCCATTATCTGAGTTTCATTAAGTCAAAGAGAATCTAAAGAAATGCCCAAACCCAAAATGTTGATGAAATGCTTAAAATTTACTCACCATTTTCACTTTTGTTGTGACAACAAGGGCTTTCTCCAGCTAGTTAAGATTTTCAAGTTAATTCAACATGGAGTAATCATCCTACTACTACATTGTTTTTCTTAATTGCTTTTTCTTAAATGCCAAGCTTTAAAAGTTCTGTGCTTTAACTGGTTGTGCACGTGTTTACAGAAAGTGACTCACTTTTACTGAAGTTAAAGTTTCATGCTTAAGCTTCAAGTCGTTGTTATTTAATCACCTACTTTTTTTTTTTAACATATATGTTAGTTTAAGCAGTTAACTTTAAAATATTCTTCAAAGGGGAAGCATGTTTCTGCAAAATAAATCGAAGATATCATACATAAGATGAGAACGGATCCTGCCTTCCTTTTTTTATCTCATGTTTTATAGTGTATTCAAAAGGAAAAATTAGGTCGGGATCAACAATATTTTAACTGCAATCACAAAATATGCATCAAAAGATTTATAAACCTCTCGAAAATGTGCCATGAGTTTCTAAGAAATTGTCAAATAGAATCTCCGCTATTGTCAAGGTGGCTGAGTTGTTCTCCCATATTGGATAAGAAGGACAATGGTTTATCTTCACGGGGATGACGACGTTACTCATGAGTCAATTTTATTTTTTCTCACGAAAACCTTTTCTGAAGCAAAGGAAACTCTTGGTGTGGCAGTCCTCAGAAAAAACCAACGCGATATTAAAAGATCAAAGCCAAGGAATAGCTAGATACTTCTCTGTAAAATATGCTTTCAAAGTTATTGGATCCTTTGCATGATACCTGTTTGAAGGGTGAAAATAGTAGGTCCTGATAGGCTTGCCTTTAACTTTTCCGATTTCGAGTTTTTCTGCTGCTCTCTTCCAAATCCTGCT
Source organism: Nymphaea colorata (assembly GCF_008831285.2). Lineage (NCBI taxonomy): Eukaryota > Viridiplantae > Streptophyta > Magnoliopsida > Nymphaeales > Nymphaeaceae > Nymphaea > Nymphaea colorata. The sequence goes on from NC_045141.1 coordinate 25,276,033, forward strand.
CAATTGCAAAAAATCCTTCTAAATGCAGAAAGATTTGTCCTTTCCAACTAGTTTAGAGGCTACACCCACCAGCCCACCACTCTTTTCATGCAATTCCTTTTCCATGCACACATATATTATATAAAGAGAGGTGCCCTTCACCTCCCTTCTTCCCACAGTATAGGGGAGATGGAAGGAGCTTTCTCATGTCCTATCTTCTTCTCTGGTTCCCATTTTCCTGAACCCAAGACTGCCATTTTCTCTCTTCGACGGTGCCTCAATTGGTTCACAGTTTAAGATTTCCCTCTGTCTTCATTTTCCTGAGAACTTCCTGCGCGCGGTTCCTGACTTTTTCTGGTCAGGAAGAAATACTATCTTTTCTTGTCACAGAAAGGGAGGTTTTTCTCCATTTTAGTCATAGCAGAAGTAAAAGTTGTTCTGTCATCTATCTGCCCTAGCGCCATCTATTGGTGGCTGTGGCGAAGGATGCACATCTTTAAGTTCTTACGCCCAAAATCTCATCAGGTGCTGCAGAAAATTCGTTACTTTTCGTTTAAAAAGTTTCTCTGAGCGGTAAAGAACGCCTGCTGTCGTGTTGAAGGACTTAAGCCTGCGCATTTGACCAGGTGCGCAGATTACTTTTTTGCAACTTGCCGAATATGGCAGATGAGGACAAGGGCAGTGCAACCAATGAGAATGTTGAGAGCTCTGCTAGAGAGAAGCGTTTCTTCCCTTGCCTTTTCTGTTCCAAGAAGTTCATTAGCTCTCAAGCCTTAGGAGGCCACCAGAATGCACACAAGAAGGAGAGAACGGCTGCAAGGAGGGCACAAAGAGTAGCCGATTACAGGCTTCATTATCTCTCCTCCCCACCTGTGATTTATGCTCCAAATATTGGTCTGTTGAGTCCTCCTTTCTACATCAATGCCCACTCTGGAAATCATGGCGTCCCTCCAAGTGGGCAGTTTGTCTCTCAGTTCTCTGATGGGTTTGGGTCCCATGGAGGCCCTAGGTTTGACGGCCCCTGCAGAGGGCAGCCTTGCTTTGGAGACGATGATGGCGCTGGTTTCTTGAATTGGCAAGATTGCAGAGACAGGGTGGTGGGTAATGGGGAGTTCTCATCAGGGGGGTCCTCCATGAAGGAGGGCCAATTTTGGGGAGTTGATGATAGCCAGTGTTGTTATTCTGACAATGACCAAAACCTTGATCTTTCCTTGCATTTGTAGTAAGTTAAATTTCATCATCATGAAGCCTATAGAGAAGAGTAAGCCTCAGTTATTGAGTATGATGCTTTCTTCTTTTGCTGAGACGTTGGTCTTTTCGACTCTGCGCATGTGAAAGTGTAACAAGATTAAACGATCTTCCGTTTTCTCTTCCCTGCCTTCTATGTATGAAGACATGTTAATCAAATATCGTGCTTTCCTTTAGATCTCCCTTCTCTTTTCCTTCTTGCTCCCGCCGCTGAAGCTTAAAGGCTCTTTCATGAATAAATTAATAAGAGAAATGCATGCCGACAACATGAGGAATGAACCAAGTGACCTGTTCCTTTTGGCTTTCTAGTTACTGAATGCAATTCAATGCACGGGAAGACAAGTTCATTTCTGAACACTAACTGTTGCAGTAATTTTGTCCTTTAATTTCTGATTTCCTATGAACTGTCTCTTGATGCAAGAAGGTTAAGTGATATTTCAGCACAGTTAACAGGTTCTGGCCTCTTCCAGGATTGCGCCTGCAGTGGGCCTTCACTTTTATAGTTTTACATTTTGCGGGAGGTGACTGTAGGCGCAACAAGTTAAACCAACGCTTACATTCCATAAAAGTAAGAAACTTAAAGAGTCTAAGTTGTATTCTATTCTTGCAGGAGTCAAGGAAAAGGATTCCTTTTCTCTTCTAGGAGATCTTCGATATTCCGCTTGGGTTTCAAAAGCACAGGATGCATCTTACCTGGAGGTTGTGCTCTGTGTCATTTTCATTGCTGTAAGGTCTCCAAACCCCACATCTTGGGAGACAACTAAATCTCCATGATCTATTTTTTCTTTTGTAATGACTGCCATTATGAACACTGATCGTCTATTTTCTCTTGTGGGCATCACCATTACAACTGAGGATGATGATGTTTAGATCTGTTCATGATTTTGAGTGGATCTGCTCTCAATGTAATTAGATATTGAAATTTGGTCTATAATGGGAGAAAAGGAAGGCCTACCTTTTACCTGTAGTCTAATAAAAATTGAATACTTTTTATCATTTTCTTGATAAGGACTTCATCATTCACTGAACCTGTCTAAGATCATTGAACCTAAATTTTGCAGGCAATAGACAATTGCTAGTTAAAACAGTAAGAAGAGTAATTTGGTGGCAGAAGCTGATATTGGAAAAAAGATGCAGCTACCAATTTCCGTTTTTCCGATTGACAGGAACTCACTTGCAGATCCTTATTAAAGTATGGCTCTTAATAGAAAATATGATCACTTTTCTGAAGTTATAGGAAAAAATTATGACCAAAAACCAAACTTTTTCAAACAAAAGGAGAAAAATATAGAACTGTGACTTTAACCGCAAAATATAAAGGAAAAAAGCCTGCTAGTTGCATCAAATCATCAGCAGAATAATTGCTAACTTCGCTTTTTCAAGTGGGTGTGAAACCTATATTTAGCTTCCATACAGCATAGGCTCTAGGTAGTTGGCTGGTGGGGCAAGGCAAGAAGTTAAAGTACCCAATGATCACTTCTTTTGCTATTTGGAAATTATGAAGATGGCAAACGTAGGAAGAATCCAACGGTCGGATGAGAAAGAATATTTTTGGTTGATCTTCTGACTCAGATATCAGTGTTAAATAACAGTCATAAAGTAAGGTGTATAAGAAAATTTGACATGAATGAATTCATATGAATGCACTAAAAAACTTAGTTCAAGAACCAATTTATAGGTTTTCTATTCTGAAAGTCTTCTTTATGCTGTTCATAATTTGATTAAGAAAACATACCAAAACACAAGCTTCTATGATTTTTGCTCGATCTGATCAGAAATGATCAACTCCAAGAAATTGTATTAGGGTTTGCAAAGATGATTATATAGCAACTTCCCAATCTTACTATTATTAACTTAAGAATTGCTCAGCAACTACCATAGAATATGCATAGCATCATCTTTTATGAGAAGCCAACCATGTTTTGAATTCTCAAACAGAAACCTTGGGTATATATTTTAATTGAACTTCAATTATATCATCAATTATTTAATGTTTGTTTAAACCCAACTCCAGTTAAACTTGGGTTACTTTTGTATAAGGTGTAGGTGGAGGACCAGCCATTGATGAGTGAACCAGCAAAGGAATAAGAATAGCCTGTTGGTATCCAAACAACAAAAATATATGAAATCATACTTTACTTTAGAGATAAGGTGTGGACCGTGTGGTACCATTCCCTCATGATTTATTTAGGTCATTAGATGCTAGCTCGAGAAAGGGCTGCATGTTTCGGTTTGCCAAATAAATCAGATTCTTCACTAAAGAAACTAATCAAGAACTAATAAAAAATCGAAATCGTCTTTCGATCGATATGACCGAAACTGTAAATATTATTTGGATGTAAACAGATGCTGGTCCAAGTGGTCCAATAATTGGACTTGAAACAAACAAGAACAAAGGCGAACGGCGATCGAAAAAAAAAATAATGTGGCTATTAATTAATAGAACCATGGAATCACAATTAGGTTTGCCAAACGAAGAGGGTAAGCGAAATAACAATTGATTGAGAAGTGGTAGAGTAGTATAATGAAAATAAACAATTATTTCTTCCTACGTTTCCTTTTGCCACGATTTTCTGAAAGAACTGTGTTATTCACAAGATATCGCGAGTAGCATGCATTAAGAGAGTGAATGAAAATAATAGGGAAACCCATATAAAAAGTGTGAAACTATCTTTAAAATATCAGAATCATGTACGTTCACGAAGGAAATTCAAATCTGTTGTATGCCGGATGTTGTTGAAATGGTTAAAAAAAAAAAAACTGTCATTAAAAAACAATCGCTATAAGGGACTAGTGATAGTTTACGGTGTAGCAACAGTTTATGCTGTTATTAGCAACAGTTTATGGTGCTCTTTAACGACAGTTTTTTATTTTTTAACCATCAAGCAATGCAACAGCGCGTGCAGATTTGCATTTTCACTAAGCAGAAAGAGAGAGAGAGAGAGAGAGAGAGAGAGATTGTCTAAGGATTGCCAGTAACTAATGAACAACATGTTGTAATCAACTTGAATTCATCAAAAACATATAATGGTTAAAGAAATCCAAAAGTTAGTGTTTGCTTTTGGACTTGAAGAACTAGAGCAGCTATCAAGCATGTACTGCCCATAAGTTACCACAGTTGGGTACCACAAAAGTAGTCACCATCCTCTCTTTGTTTCTTTGGTTGCAAGTTAGGGTTTGATATATATAGCTGAGTAAACCTCTGCACTTGTCAAGGACATCAAACTTTTGAGCTCTGTGAATCTTAGATTAAACTTCGAGCCACTTGCACTCAGTTCTTGTTGCGAAGACGCTTTTTTTTATATATATAATAGCACTGAAAGCAACAAACGTGGTGCTAGGGATGTCAATGTGTCCGGTATAATTATTATTTGATTTGATCTCAAATGCATCTAGTTGATTCCATAAGATAACTAATCCCACATATGATTAGTAACCAGATATGATACATACATACATATATATATATATGTGTGTGTGTGTGTGTGTGTGTGTGTGTGTATATACATATACACACACACACACACACACATTTTGCCTAAGGCCACCTTTTTGGGTAAGGGTACGCTGGTTGTGGAGCGTCCGATCTCCACTTAATTAAAACTAGTGCTGTTAATACTAACTACTGGGTTTGTTACATATTCAAGTTTATCAGCAAGCACAGTACTCTTCTCTTTGGCTTTGTGTATGTCCTCGGTTTTATTTCAGAAAGTGTTCGGACCGATGGCTTTAATGGTGCACCACAGAAAGAAAGTGGACCAATACGTGGTTCAAAATTTAAAATTCATTACAAGCAATTTCTTCATTCAGTTAATTAAGCCACGAAAAAGAAAACCCACTTTCCTCCAAGACTTCATAAATGATAAAACCCTTGAGGTCCACACTGACGTCACACCACTTGCAGGCTTCAATTCAAACACTAAAGTGACCTTTTGCTTAGTGAAATCTTGGCATCTAATTCGTAGATTAATTTATTCAATATTTTCAAACAAATTATTTTATTGATAACATCATATAGTAACTATAAGGCAAAAGGTGTGAATCTACCTGTGTGTGTATGACTAGTTATAGAAAGATATGCGAATTTCGAACAGATGAAAAGATGGAGAGGAAAATCATGATGCAAGTGACAAGAAAGATGAAGTTATATTGAAGCAATCCCATTCGCAGGCTAGTGGGTGGACCCTATATTAAAAATGTCCACTACCCATTTCTATAATTCACAAGCTAACAAGATGATCAGATGTGGTCGGTTCATGTCTAAAACCCTAATGCTTTCAATGAACAAAAGAAGAACACTGCAGAAGAAGAATGACCTTAAACTCAAGAACCACATCAGCTTCTTGAACCCAAAAAAAAAAAAAAAACAGATTAGGCAGACAATTTCTAGTGAGGTTTTCAAACATGATGTTAGTGGATCTACCAAGATCTGCTAGAGAAATAACATCCTTTAATAAACTAATGGCCCCACAAGAGGTTGTTGAGAGAGAGTAAGACAGTATTGATGGGCTAACTTTTCTTAATAAAAATATAATATTGTGAAAAAGCTGCACATCTATAGGACAGTCACTAAATATGCATTGCAAGGTTGCATTTGTTCATGCTCTTAACTGTACCACAAACCAGCTTTATACTTAATAGTGCTAAAAACAAACTTTACTAGCAGGCTAGTAAGCCTACTAATAGCTTATTATATATACTTTAGCAAGCCTGCTAATAGTTTATGATATTCTTCCATTCCAATCAACAGTCAGGATGCTTACAATGGAACAAAGAAACACACCCTTATAGATTACTCCCCAGCCTAATGTGTTGGCAAAAGAAGGAAACACTGATAACTCAACAGTGTTCCACATTCTATGTGGGGGTTGTAGTTTATTATTTGAAACAATGTATAGGCTCTAAGCCTAGGTAATTTTTAACTATCTAAAACAGTTATTTATTATGTTAAATATGCTTAGTGCTTGTTAGCCTACAGAAGGTTTCAAGAAATTGACTAGTCAAGTGCACATGCTGGTGAAACTGTACGGAATCGGCACCGGCGCGAGGAAAACAAAATGATTTGTTTAATGATAGACTTAGCCCTACCTAGATTGATGCTCTTTACTTTCACGACATAAAGATCGGTGATTATGCCGGATGATTAGGGTTTGTCATGTTGGTTTAGATAATAGAAAAGGAAGGAATGTACATAGAAAAGAGACTTTGCTTTGTTTTTATATGTTAATGGTCATCAAATAAAGCGCCCTGGAATCATGAACACAAATGGCAAATGCATTGAACCTGAAAAACAATGATGTTAAGGCCTTTAATTTTGTATAATCAACCAAGAATATACATACATACACGCACATAAATACAAATAGAAACTCAAATAACAATGCTCCTAGAAATGCTAGCATTTTTGTTGTGTACTTGGCTTGTTTAATTGGTCAGGACAACCTTCTACATTGTTCTATTATGTTTGTCTGAGTTCTATATTTTGTCATTTCTACTCACACTTATCAAATATGAGATGTTACAATGGTGAAAATGAAACAGACGCACATGATCCAGCTTTCACATCTATAAAATTTTCAAAGCAAATCTTGCCTTGAGTTCTTTCACAGAAATATGAAACTACTTACTAGTTAGTCTTTGTTAGTTACTGATAAAGAATTGCAGAGAAACGTTGAATCCTTCAAATGATAATGCTTCTAAAAAAATTGAAGAACACTCCCATTTTAAAATGCATGACTTGTCTTTTGTCCTAAAACATGAAGATGTTGAAGTGGGAGGCAAACAAATTATGTAGGATAATGATCTTACAAATAGAAAAATACCAATTACTTAGTCTTGAAAAATGAAAGTTAGAGTTCACAAATTTGTAATCAAGGTGTATGCATATGAAAAGCCCTTTTACTAAACTAACTCAATTATTAAATTGCAGATCAAAATTCCATCCAACAGACAGATCTTGAGGTATAAGTATTGACCATGGTTAGGTCTAAGCATATCATTCGAATATATTTTCTTCCCTCAAAAAATTGCACTTTTACGATATATAATTGTGATGTTTCATGCAACGGTGCACGTACAGGATTAGGTAAACAAAAAGCATAGACTTCTTTTTTCAGCAAAATTTCGCAACATGGGGACCATTTTGCAATATGATTCCTAGAGCAGGGACCAGTTTGTTTAAAACCATAGTCGTTTCCCCCACCCACAATTTTATTTCATATTAAATAGGTGACAATAATTCCTGGAACTACACTTTATCAAGATTGCGTTCTTTGATGTGCGTTCCTAAGACTTGAGCTGTTCTGTTCTTCTATGACTTTTGCATAGAGGCACCTTTCTTCTTTCTCTTATTCCAAAAGCATGCAAGCTGTAGCTCTTGGGCGTCGGGTGCAGTACTAGTTACTAGGGCCTGCATAGGCCCTGTCCTCACCTTCAATTTTTTAAAAAAAAAAAATTACATGTAAATTTAAAAAAAATCATTTGTTATGTATAAAAATTTTGAAAAATGATATTTTAGGTCTTAGTCAAAATTTGCAAACTTTAATTTGGTCTACCTCATGAAAAACTTCTGGCTCCATCCCTACTCATTACATTGGATAAAGGATTTAGACTGCCCATATTTGATAGCTTTGGGTCTTATGATTATCATAGGCTGGTCTCAAATTCATGTTAAAGATAAAATCCTTAGCTTAAACAAAAAGTGGGTTTTGGGTCTTAAATTTATGTTAACTTATTAAAATCAGAGATATGTGAAAGGAGGAGGGAATCGGACCACAGATCCATGGTTCAAAAATATATATGACAGGTTTGATCGGGAAATCTGAGGCTGTCAAACATACCTTTAGTTTCTGAATCCATGTTCTGTTTTTTCATTTAATGAATTAGGAAAAGAAAAGTACAAAACCTTAGACATAGCTCTTGTTAGCTTGACCTTTCGATTATTATGGAATATAAATAATGATCTCATATGAGGTGAATAAAATTCTAGATGTAGAAGCTGCACACCGGCTAAGCCCTATCTTGTATATGAGTCTACTGGCTAGTGGCTAAAGATTATTTCAATTTCAATGTTGACAGTATCAGTGACAGATTTGTTTCTAACAATGACGCAGAGAATCACCATAATTTAATGGGTGCATTTAATAGATTATTAAAAGAAGAGAAAATTTCATTTTAGGGGTAGATGGGTCTCGTATTACCTTTTTTCCAGATATGGAACCTTCTTTTGGTGCCAGTTGATGTCACGATTGTCAACCCATAACCGCTTTCTCATATTACTGGTCATTTTATATTAAATAAAAATATGATACACCAAAAAAAAAATTATGTAGGAAAGCACCTCCATATAATTGTTTTTGCGTTCAGAAATTCCTCCTCTTTTTTTCTTTTCCATTTTCATGTTTTCATAAAATTATTTTTTATTTTCTGGATAATAAACCCTATAGCTTTTCATAAACTGGAGAAGAATACAAATAATCGCTCAAATTTTGACACAATTACAGATGACTGCTTTAAAATTTGGAGAAGTTACGAATAATTCACAAGCGCCCGCTTTATGAGAATGGTAAAGACAAGTATGGCTAAAGAGACCGTTTTACGCTTAATAAAAATTTGTTTCTCTGAAAGAATCACAAATCACGCTTTTCAAGACGGTTGCTCAGTAATTTCATTCGCACGTTCTCTCTCTCTTAGCCTTTTGATTTTACGATAACGCCTAACTGAAATACAAAATTACAAAGAACCCAACCTAAAAACACGTAAGGTACTTTTTTTTTTCCCTCTATGGGTGAAATTATCTTTTTGAATATGCTTTAGCATTTTCATTCAGAAACAGAAAGCATGTGGCCGCAAATTATTTTGTAAACTTAGCTGGTCATTTGTATTTTTCCAAAATATGAAGTAGTTTTCTGAAAATAAATCAAAGTTAAGCAGCTTTTTGTAAACTTCTCGGAAAATAAAATTAGTTTATAATATATGTAAGATTGAGTAGGGGAGGAACGAGAATGAAGAGATAACTATGGATGATTTCATTTATCATGGCGCAAATAATAAACTTCTCGGACACACCATCACATGTCCACAGTAGTATATATCCTTGATTCCGTTAGGCTGAAGTATTTGAGTCCATCATCAACGAGATCACCTTTTGCTTCCAAGATCTCAGTATTGCAAAGAATTCGATATTATTTGCTGACCGACCCCATGGCCAGCACTCTGTTGGCAGTTTCCACAGCTTTTCTTGAATATCCACATAGGCCAAGCAGGCCTAAAATCAAAGCCTTTCATGACATAATGTCGTCCTGAACCATCTTCACAATTGAAGAATTGTTTTCATTCTGATATGCATCCATGGAGTATTTACATACTGATTAAGGAATTGCCAACAAAGACATTGCTACCCACACAAACGATTCTTAATATCTGTCTGTGAACTTTCATCTCCTCTGTTAGTGGTGCTAAAAGAGACAACAGTCATAACAATATGATCAGTTTCGCTTCAAATATGGTCATGACTGTAACAGACATAAAAGGACAGGAAAGTTCAGTTCCTGGCAAGCTTGAGATCATTATATTTCAGGAATTCACATTCTTCCCCTTCATCTTGGCAAAGACAACAACATTTATGTGCAGGTTCTTCTTCAACCTGTCCAAAACTGAAAACTGTCATGGAAGACCAACATGGTTTTATTAAGGAGGAAGCCTTCCGGCACAGTCTGAAGACCAAGAAGAAGAAATGAAGCAAACACACAAGAACGCAAGAAGTAATACAGAAAGACTAATAGTCTTCCAACACCACGGCCACACCATTATTTAAAGAAGACAAGAGATGCTGACCCTTTTAACATGGAGAATATGACAACATATACCCATCGCTCACAATTTTTTGTATAATAGATGAAGCTTATGAAAATTGGGAACACGCTCCACAGTTTAACAAGTTTGCAGGTTGCAAAAGGAAAGTGCTACGTGAACAAATATTTTGAAAATAAGACGGTGATTCATAATCTATTACATAACAATCTTTCCAAAATAAAATTGTAATTGAATCACATATCTTGGAACTGATGAAGATATATTGACCATTATCCCAGTCTTCTCTTTGTCTCTAAATCTATTTGGATTCCCAACTGAATTTTTGTCCTCATGATGTTGATTTGCCATGTTGCAGGCGAAATGCCACCTGATGTTGCATCATCTCTAGTTGATATTCTATTTAAGACATTATTCGTTTATGATGATCGGACATCGAGAGAGGCTGTAGATTATATTGTTATTAAAGCACTTGGGGAAGAAGCGTTTACGAAAAGCCTTGCTGCATTCTTGTTCAGTTTGTGGAAAAGCAGTTGAAGGCTCGAACCCCTTTTTGTTGTTACAGGCTGCTCAAGTGGTCATTCATGCTTCTGCGATGGAGCCGGTTCACCATTGTCTCAAACAATGGATTTTCAAAAATTGCTACTTTACAAATTACAATCATCTCTGCCTTGTACACTTTATCAGGGCCCTTTCCGTGTGTATAGAGCTAGTAGGAAAGCATTTGTTCAGTTTATAGCTGAGGTACTCCAGCCTGACGACCGTGTTTCTGGTCTCCATGAATTGAACTTTCGCATGGTTTACTGTCAAAATCAATTATCTTGGCCCTAACTTTTTCTGATACCGTTGAATCTTATTTTTTTCGCCTACGGGAAATTTCCAGGCATTCAACCAGGCCATTAAAATGAGGAGGAAGTAGAAACCTAATGAGCAAAATGAATTTTAAAATGAGCATAAAACTGAACGTCGGGTACCTGTCAGCTCTGTTTCTCCCAATGTGGCTGGTGAATGCCAGAACTGCTTAGCCCTACTGTGCTAAGCGTGGCGTCTGAACCCCATTTTTCTCTATCTCCTTCCTTCTTCCTCTCCGGTCTCGCTCTAGATCTCTCTCTCTCTCTCTCTCTCTCTCTCTCCCAACCCCCCCTTAAACGACTCTCTTGATTCTTTGATAACAAGTTCGGACATATACATACATATTGCATTCAGGTGCTAGTCTACATCCTTTCCTTATAACATTTTTCACTTTTATTTCCAATAGTCTACTTCATGGGTGTGATTTTTATGTTCAAAATATTGCATTTATTGAGAAAGTTACATTTATAGGCCCGGCCTTGCCACCAGTGTCCTCCAGCAACAGGCTGACTATCTGTCGTTTATGTTAGTCATTTTTTTTCTCCCTGCGTTTTACAGATAACTTTTTAAAGTGCAGCAGCAATTTATTTTTGTTTAGCTAACGATTTGTCGTTTACGTTAGCCATTCTTTTTCTCCCTATGTTTCAGGGATAACTTTTTAAACTGTAGCAGCAATTTATTTGTGTTTAATTATTACTAACAAAATAATTGAGGAAATTTACCCATTGCATGCAAATTGTCCTTTTCTGCCGAAACTTGTAGCTGAAAGGATTAGATGGGGTGTGTACTAAAAATGGTGGCGCAAGTATGAATCCCTCCTCCGGCCGGCCTCCGAGCAAAACGCCCTTCCATCCTCAGGAATGGTCCGAGGATTCAACCCTACATTTGTTCGCCCATGACTTGTTGGGTGAATAGTCAGGTGAGCGGATTATCTAACGAACCACTTGGAGCACTTGCTGCTCCCTCTTCCCCAGGCCATTTTAAGACTAGAGCAGGGTGAAGGGGATATTTTGTTGCAGACTAGCAGCATAAGTGCGTTGCCTATATTTTCCAATGTTCCTATGCTTGTTAATGTTCCTGAATCTAGTACAGTAAATGGATTCAATTCCTGAAATTTGTAAGCCGACTTACTTACCTGAGCAGCCACAGCTTAATTTCTCGCATAGAAGAGGGTCTCGAAGAACACCGAACGTTGCCTGAAAAGTGTTTACTGTAAGCACTTTTTCTGCTAGAAAGAGGAGGCCGGGTGGTCAGGCTTTTCCATGAAACGAGCTCCGTTGAACCGAAGATTACCCCTTCTCGATCGGCGTCCGTTTGGAGGCATAAAAGCAGGAAGCTTAATTGAAACGAAGACGTTAGTAAAAGAAGTCGGAGTGGGGTCATAAAAGCACTAAGCTTAATTGAAACGAAAACGCTGTAAAAGAAGTCGGAGTCAGGGCTAAGGCAACACGGGGTCGACCTGAACAGGCTCGCCAGAGTGACAGTGTCATCGATCGGAACGCCTCCATAATCTCTGCCTGCGGAAGGACGGGAAGGAGTGAGCTCAAAAGAGTTGGGATCATATGCGCGGAAGCTCGGCCATAATATTCTAATCGTATAGGAAATTAGGAATCACGTTCAAATGCAACTCGTTTAACTCCGGACTGAAATCCAACAGGCATTCAATTTAAACATACAATAACTTGGTCCTGATTTCCTCACTATACCTCCTGACCCATATTTAACTCGACCTGTCCGGTCTTGTTTGAACCCAAGCTAGAGGCCTGCACCTGGTCTGCTGGAGGCCCTGCGAAGGCTAGCCAGGTATTTCTGAAGCTTCCGATGCATAATCAGGGAATTCTGAAGGTTATTTTGGACATTTGAAGCTGTTTACGGAAATTGGGCAGACGCCTCCCTTCAGTAACTGACCACCCTTCCTGACCGCGTCCATTTTCCCGCGCAAATCCGTGGACCCCTATATCCCTTAACTTTGCTAGAAAGGTCAGAAGCAGGAGGACTCCTTAGGATCGTGTCCTTGGAACAATGACCCTGGACGTTGGCCAAGGACATCTTCGTAACAAAAGCAAGGAAAACCACGATGGCGCCAATTTAACGACTTTTGTGTTGAAATTCATTCCAAGAAAGCGCGGTAGAATATTTTTCCATGTCCATCGCAAAAAAAAAAAAAAAAAAATCAACGATTAGCTAGCTAGCAAAAGTTCTTTCGGACAGACGAAAATCAAGAATTAAATCCCAAAACATCAAATATATGTGAACAGATTATCTTGAAACTTTCTCGGTACTTCCGAGAACGATATGGTCCCAAGAATAACTCCATGTATGAGGCACGACAGCCAGATGAGCTTTCAGAATTTCCATGGTTCATAATTGTCCTTCTCATCTTGCAATTCCAAGTTTCTTCTGAAAATTTTCAGAGAACTCTTCTTTTTCCAGACATTTTCGAGTTTCCATTGATCGTTCCCAGAGGATAAACCTCCTTCGAGTTACATTCGCTCACTACCGGAATCAAGACAGTTCGCACTGTGGACGGAAAAAAAAAAACAGAGTGCTCTCTCTCTCTCTCTCTCTCGCTCACCATGGTGACGACTAACGAAGGAACGACATAACTTAGGCTGATGGATCCTGCAGAAGCCGTGCATAGCTACTATCTGAAAAGGAGAAAACAAAGGAGAAAAGCTTCAAAAGTCTACCTATAATGCATCACAATATATGAAAAAATGTCAAGAAAAGAGAAGATAAAACAGAGGAGGTGATCATTACAATCGACTTGATCGTAAGGCGAAGAGAAAAAGTATAACCAAACGTGGATGAACATGCCGAAAACACAAACGTCGCCGAGCTCTTGCCGGGAAAAAAATTGAGGTTTTTGCACGCTAGTTTGGTTTCCCCCTGATCAGCGACGATCAACACTCTAACTTTGCACTAATTTGATCTGATCGACATCTCTCCCATGTTATTAGGGTGCTTTCACGTCTATGCTATAAACGAAGACGCTCATTGATCCAGACAGTCGAAATTTCCTTCAACATCGACGATCGGTTTGTCCTGACGATGAAAATTCTTGGCGACGATAAGCATATGAACGAGAGAGAATAAGAGAGGACCTGATTGAGCAGATCAGCGGTGAGGTTGTGGCCGTCGTCGGGCTTCGCTTGGAATGAACCGTACTCCTCCAACGCGATCTCCTTCGCCGTCCTCCTCTTTCCCATCTCATATGGAAAGTGGCAACGATGAAAGGTTCATAATGCAAAGACCGATCATTGGTACGAAGAAAAAGCATCTCATCAACTACCAAGTGCCAACAACTTGGATGTGGAAATTGGACGAAATACAGATCGACCCTTGCTACTCACAACATGTTTCTCAAATATCAACAAGAAAATGATGATACATCTGAATTTTATGTAAGCTCTTAATCATCACAATGATCAAAAACTAAGAGTTAACTACTCTTTCAAAAAAAAATTGTGGTGATTGAAATTGATGTGAAACTTATTAACAACAATTCTAGTTGTAGTCCTACTTGATTAAGATCACTATATAGATATTTATATGATTAAATATAAGATAATGTTCTTAATTACATTTTTTTGGGTATGGCGTGTCAAATCTACAATTGTCTAATGGACGACATATTATCTCAAAATTAACCAACAACAAGGTACCTTAGAATAGGAACTGATTTTGGAAGACGAAAAACTACATGCAAATTGTGTGATGACCGGAAAAAATGCGGATGTTCCGTGATTGTGAGTTTAATTCCTCTTCCCGTACTGACATTTTTGCGTTCATCTCTGCTATGGATTCAATAATCGGCAACTTTTATTCCACTTTACGAGAAATTTCGAGATATAATATCAAATAAGATCTGCAAGGTTGAACAACTTTGAAAATTTTGCTTTCGCTTTGTCAATTTTGCTGCCAAAAGTAGCATTATCATGTTCACTGGCTGCAAAATTCACCGGGGCTTAGAAGCTGTGAAGCTTTTTGGAAATTGCATTCTGGGGTTCTTCCACATTTGAGGATGCTGCGAACAACGAACAAGATCGTGAACATGTTCACGAACTTGAATGTTTTTTTTTTTAGTCGATCGGACAACCAACAACTCGTAATGAGCATGTTGATGAACTTGGTAGTTTACAGGAATATCACAAAACCAGGTGTTTCTAAGGTGATCGAGAAAGAAATTATTTTTTCCACCATGGGAATTGTGAAATTCACCTTCCAAGAAGATCCTCCTCTAAACACTATCAACTTTCAAAAAGCCTGAGCCTTCCACCGTCTTTTTGAACGCACGCAAACTGTAGTTAGACATTCTACCTTTTAGTGGCCGAGCTAGAAGTATTTGGCTAACAGACATTATAAGGCGAATTTTATATGTGAATATATAAAAATTTGGAGTCAAGCAATAAGTAAATAAGATTTTTTTTTTTGGGGAAATGGGCCGGATCTAGTTTAAGGGTTTTGTGATTTTACATTAAGCCGGACCAAATATATTTAGCTGAGAAACATTCACCATATATTTGAAGAGCATTTTATATTTAAATATATAAAAATTTAGAGTCAACCAATGAGCAAATAAGAAAAATTTCATAGGGCACAGTGAGCAATTGTCCACATGTGTCTCCGCCCCTACAGGTTTCAAATGAGCTGGACCTAGTTTGAGTGTTTTGTGATTTTATATTATGCCGAAACTGCATCAATTTTTCCTTTTTAACTCCTTCAACTTGAAGGTCTTTAGGCGCCTAAACAAAAAGGAATGCAAACTAAGGAAAATATATAGCCACGTCTAACGATACTTTGTATAGCCAATAGGGGCAAAACCTGCAAACACATCCCACCCATTTTCCTCCCTCCTTAGTGGCCACTACAGTACTTGAAAAGCTGGAAGAAGTGTTGATATGAATAAGAGAAAGAGAGAGAAAAAGCCGATATAATGAAAATGCATAACAAAATTTGAGAAGAAGATGTTCTTTAGATACAAGAACAGACTTCAAAAATAAAAGAAAAGAATGAAATATACATTACAACAATACAATAAAACAGAATAAGAGGGGATAGACGGGGCAACATTACAACAATACAATAAAACAGAATAAGAGGGGTAGGAAAAGAGTAGATAGACGGGGCAATAGAGTCACACATTAACAAGAGAGAGAGAAAAAGAGCAAATTGTCTTGGATGAATATGACAATTATAATTAGGTGAAGTTTAAAAATTTTACAATTTAAGAATGAGTTGGAGAATCCAAAGTTGGCACACGGTTAGGGCAAAGGTTGATATGTGGTTAATTTTCATTTGAATATCATGATCATTATGATCCCAATCTTATGTGCTTCAAACAAGAGCAAAGGTAGCATCACAAGAATAAGCATGAACTGAGCTTGAGCATTAAATTTAAAAATATATTTTTAATATAAAACAATACATAAATATAATTAATGATAATAAAATATTATATATATATATATATAAATAAAAAAATTAAAAAAATAAATTACTAGGTCCAAATCGCTAACCCTTTTTCCTCTTTTTTTCTACGAGTACCCGACACCGGACCCAGTTACATATGTCTACATAAGACATAAAAGAAGGTTCGCTTAGACCTTCTTTCATGAGAAAACCGAATCCGGGTTTGGTCTAGATACACACGCCCAACACGGGTCCGGGCACGCCCCAAGATGGGTTCGAGCACGGATCTGATTAAAATTCGACGCTGGCTACACGAGAGGCAGAGGCAGAGGCAGAGGCACGCGTTTTTACTTGTAAGCCTCGGATCGAGCACACAATTAATTTAAACCCGGGAAGGAGCCTGAGCTGATGACCCGAAAGAACCGGAAAGAGGCCTTCTATAAAAGGGTTCCCCCCGCTCTTTTTCTGCAAATTTTTGCCGGGAGCCTCCATGGATCCTTCTCATCAAGCCTCTCCTCCCGCCTTCACCTTCCTCCACCCAAACCGTAACCTTGTCCCTAATTTCGCCTTCACCCATCCAAACCCTAACTCCAATTTGTCCTTCGTCCCTCAAAACCCTAACCCTAGCTTCATCTTTGCCCCTCCCCCTCCCCCTCCCGCCTCTATCCCTCGACAGGCGCCCCCAGACCTCCGGGCAACAGCTTCTCTGCTGAAATCACTGATCGATCATGCGGAGCGTACGGTCAAAGAGGTCTCCGATCTCCTCCATCTGCAGAAACCCCTTGCTCAGGTCCAGTTCTCATCTTGTCCGTACGATTCCCGGCACAGAATGCCGCCGGAGGACCTATTCCTTCACTATCTTCGCTGTCCTTCTGCGCCTGGGAACGTCGACCCGAAGGAGTTGCCCCCGCCGAGCTATCGGAGTTCGCTTAAATCGGAGCCGGACTTACCGTCGGAGAACCACTTCTTCGGTCGCCTGGAAGAGTCAGGGGAAGATCTCTGCTTTTCCCTCGATGAGGAAGCGGGATACAACGCTAATTTCTTTTACAGGGACTGTCCTGGTGTGGTTGGGCCCCCGATTGATGCGGATACGAAGCGCATTTTCACTCTTCCTCCCGTTCTTTCTGCTGAATGCGTTAATTTTGGTAGCAAAGAATTGGACATCAAGAATCATCGGCCGAGATTCCTTCCTTCAGAGTTCTGGGAATTGAAGCGTGAGGTGATGGGATGGATTGATTATCCGGCTAGGTGTTCTTTCACCGTGCATAGGGCCGTTTTGTGTTTGGGTAACCTGAAGAAGGTCGACGTGAAGAGATGGATAGTTTCAAATTCCCCGTTGCATGGGATCGTAATAGACGCTGATATGCGAGATCATTTATTCCTTCTACTGAAACTCTGTTTGAGAGCAGTGTCAAGAAATGCAGACTGTTGTATGGAAGATATCTCCGGGAATTGTTATTCTGACTGTCCGGTTCTTTTCGAGAGCTTGTCATGGTTGGGCTCTCAGTTGACAATTTTATATGGACAGGTAAACGGGAAGCTCTTCGCAATGAACATGGTCAAGCACAGTTTGCTTGGTGCTGCTCGTTCTTCGTTGTTATTCCAAATAGCCGATGAGCTTGAAGTTGAGTGCCATGTCGAAGATGGTCCAGTTGACAGGCCTTCTAGAATTGGAAATTATGGTGATCAAAGATGTCCAGATGGTGGACAAGTACTCGGCGGAGAAGAGGTTTACGTATCACGAGTAGCTGCTGCTGTAGCTGCATTGTTTGAGCGTGCTTCGTTGGAGGAAAGGATAAAGGGTTTGCGTCTGTCTGGAGCACCCTCCAAATTTCAACGGTAAGATCTATATACATAACGTCTGTTGCTTGTTTGAGGTTGGTTCTGTTGTTAAAGCCTATTATCCGTTTGGAAATGTTCTATTTTGTTATTTTGCATCGACTTTTATATACCGTGGTTGTGAATCTTATCCTTGTTCTTGCACTGTTTGGAATCCCAGTAGCTCTTGATAACAAGCATTTTATGTAGTTTCTTTGCATAAATTCTTTGCTAAAGTTGGATTCAGATCATAATTCAGATAAATATTTTCTTGAGTACTGGTGTAAGGCTGTGTAAGACACCAATACTCCTATTTTTCCATCAATTTGTCAGAATCCCTGAAAGTTAGGAAGACTGAGCGTATAAAGTGATCCTTCATGTTACTAAGTATGGGTTTAATGGATAGTGTTTTGAAAAATGGGAATATACACCATTCTGTTGATGTTTGGTTTTTCCTGAACCTCATGCTGTGTCTTGTATTTTTTTTTTTTAAGGAGAACTTAATGGACGTTTAAGAAATCCTTTTGGCTCTAAGGCCAAAAAACTATTAAACGTGTTCCCAGTATCTGGTAGGCACTATGTCCAGCCACTTTGATGACCATCTTGTTAACATTGTGTTTTCCTGCATAATTTCAGGAACATACTTATGCAAATTTAAATGTTCTCACAAATTTCATTATCCAAATTATGTGGACCATTTTGAAGATTTAGAGTTTGTTATGACTCTTTTTTAAATCATGGGACATGTTTCATAGAATGTTGTTATTATGCTAAATTTGTTTCCAGTTTGCAATAATTTTTCTACCTATATTGAGCAATGTTTTCAAACCCACTGACTTGGAACTTGACTCATCCATTCTCAACTCGTGACTTGGCGGGCCAACTCAGTGACTCAGGCTGGGTTTTGTTAACTATTTTTTTAAAGAAAAGACAATCTATACATTGTTTTTAAACATAAAGTAAAAGTGTAATGACCTAATTAGTTATGTGACGAAAAAAGTAAGTCAAGCTAACAGCAATTAAAGTCCTAATTAAGTTATTTGACATGGATGAGGATCACATTGTACATGATGCCACCTAACACCAACTAACAGATACAATCTAAAAGATGGATCATGGATGACACCAGTGGTAGCACCACAGGACACTGATCTTAGAAACCAAACATATTCCATCTCAAATTTTCTTCTCTTCTCTTAATAATTAATATGCATATTCAATGAGGGTAACAGAAAAGAGTGATGTGCATTATAAATTATAGAACTTGAAACCTTAGAAGCCACAAAAGAAACCATATGCATTCAGTCAAATAATACTTATTACAGATTTTGAAACCTCAAACGCTACACAAGAAATTGTATGTATGATTGCATTCAGTCAAAGAATAAAATACTTGTGATTAAGAAAAAAATCAACACTCAACAACACCTGCATGCCACATAGTATATAAATCCTGATTTCAAACTTCAAAGGCCCAAAAGTGTGGATGCTGGAACAGTAAAATTGGTAAAGGAAAGACAAAAGCATCTGTTGGAAAAGGAGAAATCGAGAGGTTCTAGAAAGTGTAAAAGAGAGGGTGGTCTTGGAAAAAGAGAGAGAGGAAGAGATGGCATTAAGAGAGAGAGAGAGAGAGAGAGAGATTGATATGCTGAAAAAAGGGTGAGAGATAAACGATTGGAAATAATGACAGAGAGGGGGATAAAAGGGAGAAGCAACAAAATCAATAGGAAAAAAAGGGTACATTAGATGTTGTCGGCTTCACTATTCCTATTAGTGCACTCGCCAGATATACTGTTCCTGCCAGTGCCAGTGCCCGAAACCAGTCGATAAATCCTGAAGGGTTACAAAATGAAAAGTAAAAACTGCCCCCTAATGTCAGATTTCTTGTTGAGGTTTGATGCTGGTAAAGTTGTTGGAACAACCACCTCCCCCTCCTGCCAGTGTGGTTGCCGGATTGAGGTGGATGGATAAAACAAATGGGACATTTTCATAGGATTAGGATTTTCTTGTTTCATCATCCCTCATCGGTGTCACGCAAAGGTAAAACAGAAACAAAAGCCCATCTGTTGGGTTTCTTATATTTGATGAAAAAAATACCGTAAGGCCTTTAGCTCATCAAGAAAAAATAACTAAAACTCGCCCAAGTCTTGTTTGACTCGTGACTCAGCCAAGTCAAATGAGTTACTACTGAATCACACTGAGTCTTTAATGGAAACGAGACTGCATACTGGGTTGACCCAGTAGGGGGCCGAGCCAAGCCAACGGCAAAATCAACAAGCTGACTCAGCGAGTTTTTTTAACATTGATATTAAGGACCCAGGGGCAAACTGTGGCAGATTCTTTGGCCTAGACATTCATGTTAGCATGATACACCACGATGTTAAGGGTGATCACTAGTATATGTAGCTGAGGCCGAACTAAAGCAAACATGGATAAAATGATTCAGTGTGGTGAAAATCATGGATTCAAACCACTGGTATTTTTAAATCCCATATTTTATGTGAAATCCAATGAGACTCTGGAAGCAGGTCTTGGAGACTACTGATTGACAATGAAATGCTGAAACATGCTACCTGAAAACTGGCTGAGATTAGTATGCTGCCAAAGATCTTCTGTCAGTGTTATCCCCTTTTAAGTGTCGTCGAAGGAAGTTCCTTTGTGGTCTTAGATCCTGGAAAGAATCAAGTTTTATCATTTGAAGCTATAGTTTGCAGAAAAATTATCTAAAGTCGCATGGTTGGCATCCATCAGTTTCTCTTGTTTTTTTCTTCCTTTATATATCTAATTTAGTGTCTGGTGTCCATGATGTTGAATGATGCTCGTTTTTTGCCTGCAAGTCAATTTTCAATGTAGTTAATAATAGCATTCTTTTTATAGGTTAACAGAGCATGCACAGGTTTCTACTAGGGCTGATGAAGTGCGCAGAGGGCGCCTTGAGTATAGACCTATAATTGAACATGACGGACTTCTGTGGCAACGATCTCAAGACCAGGTTCTTTTTTCTGCTTTAGAGTCATTTCTTTATGCATGGAAGAACACTTATTTCACATTTGCTTTCCATATAAGGGCGTAGGTTATACATGGTTATTTTGAGTTTTCTGACAGAGATGCAGTACAGGTGTGGGAGTAGCAGAGCCATGTGCGAGCCAAGGTTGAGTACATGGCCACCCTGACCTGAAAAGTTCAGCACAGAGGTTTGGTCCAGGATGAGCATCTCACCCTAAAACCCTCCCCTAGTAGGCTTGTGCTCCCCATCCTTTTTCCAACCCTTTTCTCTTTTTGAGGAAAAACCTTATCCTACCGGTATCTGAACACCTCTTTCGGTGTTCTCTATGGAGTGTTGTCTCTGGTGCCCTTTACAGTACATATTTCTGCTCCAGCCACTGCATGAGAAGTGTGTAAAAAATTGCATTATGTTTTGAGGAATGTATAAAGAATGAAGTTTGTTTTGTTTTGTTTTTTTCATTTTCCTGATACCTTTTACTCTAAATTGCCACTTGATATATGCTCATTTTCTCTGGTGCTGCCTTTTTCTGGCTCATGTTTTGAATTTTTTGATATTGTTTGAAGGATGATGGAAGAAAGCTCAAGACAAAGGAGGAGCTCTTGGCTGAAGAAAGAGATTATAAACGTCGGCGAATGTCATATCGTGGCAAGAAGGTTAAACGGACACCAGTACAGGTTGTTATCTTATTGTTGGTCAAAGAAATTCCTGAACTGTGAAACTGCATTGGTGACTTGTTCAGTTGCTAATTTATAGTTTTATATTCTCTTCTGTATTTGATAACTAAACTTGGCTCTGTTTTCATTGGGCCAGGTTGTTTGATTACAAATAGTGGGTAATCTATTTAATATAGAAAGCACCAAGAAGTCTGTTTTGTGTCTAAACTTCAATGGTTATGAGTGGCTGGTACCCACTTCGCAACCACAAAACTCAGAAGTGAATTGGAAGATTTAGGGTTTGCTTCTAACATGTTCATTTTCTCTCTCTCCCCTCGTCAACACCCCCTCCCCCCACCAAAAAAATAAACCTAATTTTTATTTGTTTAATAACAAAAATATAATTTTTAGTACTGTCATGTGTGTGTGTGTATATATATATATATATAGGTAGCTATTGTGTGTTGGATGTTGTTAAATGGTTAAAAATAAAAAATCTATCACTAAAACGTTGTTGCATGAGCATTAGCAACAGTTTATGGTGCAGCAATGTTTGATGGTACTTGTACATATATATATATATATATAGGTAGCTATTGTGTGTTGGATGTTGTTAGATGGTTAAAAATAAAAAATCTATCACTAAAAACCGTTGTTGCATGAGCATTAGCAACAGTTTATGGTGCAGCAACGTTTCATGGTACTTATATATATATATATATATATATATATAGGTAGCTATTGTGTGTTGGATGTTGTTAGATGGTTAGAAATAAAAAATCTATCACTAAAAAGTAAAAACCGTTGTTGCTATGTTGTTGCATGAGCATTAGCAACAGTTTATGGTGCAGTAACGTTTCATGGTACTTTTAGCAATGATTCATGCTTTCATGGTACTGTTAACGACAAATTTTTAATTTTTAGCTATCCAGCAACATCGTACATACGACATCATGAAATTCTCCTATATGTATCAACAAAGACAAAAACACATATACAACTAGCTTATTCGATATGTGTCAATGTTGTAAAAGGAATATCGTACATGTATCGGTCGGGCCTACCTATACACTATATGGTAACGTAGTGTAATGTATCGTAAATTAATTTTTAATTCATAACAGTTTTTCAAAAAATTAAAAAACAGAGAAAAATTAGAAAAAATCGGTAGAATCAGGAAAAACAAAAAGAAATCAGAAAAAATGTGTTCTATTCTATGTAAAAAACTCCATCACTTCATTCATATGCCATAATATATTAACAACACATTTAGAAATGACAAATAAGAAATTCATAATAACATAAGAAACATCCATCACAACTTTAAAGTTTAAATTTAAAGCATTTTAGATTACATTACAAGTTTGCAACAAATAATGTATTATGATTATCATCAATCAAGGTCTCCCCACAGGGCCATGAGTAAACCTTCTTATGCACCAGCGACTTTTCCTCTAAATCAACAATTTATCACATAAATGGATGATTTTTGTAGAAAAACTAGTAAAACTTCCCCCTCTCACAACTTTTAGACCTGTTTAGAAAGAGGGAGAGGGAGGTTCTTTTGTCAAAGCTACAAAAAATCATTTTATCCTCGTATCGTATGACACAGAGGTGTATCGGCTGTATTGTATGATATGGCCGATGATACACAAGCTTATCTTTTACGCAAGCGTATCGTGGGATACAAATAACACTGACATATGTATTTCAAAAATATATGAATTTAGATACACATATGCATAGCCTGGGTGATATATACATTGCATACACTATAAATTCATTTTTTATTCAAATATGTTATGTTATCTAATATTGTAATAAATTTATGTTAGCAAAACATACAAAAGCACTTTTATATGCAACTGGTCATTCAGCTTCTTACCTTCTAGCTGGCATCTTAGAAATTGATAAGTGGAGAAGGGTAATAATGTAGCTTAATGGCTGATAATATTGAAAAAAAGGTTGCACCTAAAAATTTATGTTCCTTAGGTTAAATAAAGTTTCCTTTTGATCCTTGTTTGACAGGTTTTGTGAAAAATGTGGCCCTTATTAGGAAAATGCAAAGGATGGGACTTTTTCTGGAATAACAGGAAAATGGTAGGCACAGAAACGGAAAATTCCCTTAACATTATTAGGTATTGTTAGAGAGGTTAAGAGCTTATTACATTATAATCAACATAAAATTTGCTTATAGTAAGGGTATTGTGGTAATTTTATTCATGAACAAAGTTAGTCATAACCTAAGGTTTGCTTCATATAAGATTATTCTTAATTAATGGTCAAAACAGGTGTGAATTGATTAGGGTTGAATATTATTCAACAGTCCAAGCCAAAAATTTGAATTGGATTCAGTGGAATCTGTCCTTGTGAAAAGGATTGCACAACATAAAAGTCAGATTTCTCTTGTTTTGTGAAGTCTTGAAGAAGGGTAAAAAAAAAACTGGGGAGCATAAGGCACCATGAGGATGTTCATTCTGATTTCCTGACCATAAGTTTTAAATCTGTTATGAGAAAGCTGCAAAATTAGAAATAGATGTTAACTGAATTTGCATTTAATGTAGAACGAACCACAAAAGGTTGGCCCTTAACAGGCAGAAATCTGGGCATAGATGCTGCCTGATCTGATTCTGAGTTGATTTAAGTTCAGAAATCTGGGCCGAATCATGTATATTTTTTTCTCACACTCCTAATCTTTATTAATTCTCAACTGGTGGTCAAAAAAATAAAATTATTTGACTTGCTTCTGTCTTGCCGTGTGGTTTTTTTTTTTTCACTTTTGAAAAGCAATTTTATTTTCCTTTTTTGAAGGTGTTAAGGGATATAATTGAAGACCACATGGATGAAATTACACGTGCTGGTGGCATTGGATGCTTTGCAAAAGGTGCAGAAAAAGGAGTTTTGTCTCTTGAAGCTATTTCTGGCAACACTGCGACCGCAGATATTCATGAATCTCAGGGTGTCTCCTATTGTGCATCAGATGACAGACTGTTTGTAAAGAATGATAGAAATGTTTCTTATGTAACAGAAGAGGTCCATTTGCGTGGGGTCCAGACAAGCAAAAGCTATAATTCACAAAGTGTTTCAAACAAGGGAAATTGGGGCGAGTCAATACATTATAATCACCAAAACAGCAGTCAAAAGGCCCTGAGTAAGGATAAACATGATAGAAGTTACAGATCAAGAAGCCCACCTGGTGTGAGAAGTGCCAGGGAATACCTGGATAAGTATGAGCATGGGGAAAGGAAAGATCGTATGGACGTTCGGACGAAAAGTATGCACTCTTCTAGAACAGGGAACCACAGTGAAAGATCACATTCTTCATCAAGACAAAGGGTATCAAATGAAAAAGGTTACACAGGATGGACAATAAAGGAAGATAGATGGAGCAGCGGGATGTATGGAGGAACTTCTTCAGAATCTAATACACTACATATGTTGGAAGATAGATATGATCCTTCTCTGTCATATAATTCAGAAACCTATGGCTGTGATTATTATGGAAGCTAGTGATGGATTGAAGATCAGCATGCATATAGTGGAGATGTGTCCAAGAAATTTCTTCACTGAAGGATCCAAAGAAAAAGTGATGAATGAGTGGCCTTTGTCAGGGGAGAGGAGTAAGTTTCAAATTCTTGATTTTTTGACAATATGTGCCTCCTTTTAAAATTAACAAGGTTCAGTCATATGTTTGTGCAGTAAGAAGTTATTCAGGGTTCGAGAATTTTTTTTCTGCTCCTGTATCCTTCTTTGTATCCTTAACTTATAATTTTGGCATGATCAAGGCATTGAGTGTTCTCAATCTATCACTTAGGTTTTTATTGCTTCATTCCTTCTCCTCCTTGTGAATTGATTCATCCTGCATGTTATATTTGACTATATCCTGTTATAATATCGTTTTGCTACATGCTGGTATGATTTCCTAGATCATCATATTACATCTATTTTCGTCTTAGGCATTTGGCACATACTGGTAATGACTTGTGAAATGCCTTTTATGCAGTATGTTCTTGTTTATTTATGGTGATCCGAACCCTTTGGGATCAATAGATATGGTTGGCTTAAGTAACACTTTGTTGATTTTGTTGAATATTAACCTATGCAGCTATAATTTATTTATCATTTTAGCTTATCCTTGTGATTCACTGGTGTCAAGAATTTATCTTGCCTTTTCTTTTTGTTGTTTCCATTTTATTGGAAAGATAACAATTTCTATTGGAGTTGACAAAGCAATAGGCCTTATAAAGTCATCGAAACTAGCATTAGTCTTGTGTTCTTTTGTGTTGTTTCTGTTTTATTGGAAAGATAACGATTTTAATTGGAGCTAAAATATAGTAGTTGGTCTTATCAGGTCATTGAATATATCATTCCCTAATGTGGTTGGCAACAGACTAGCATAGATCATCCAAAATTTCTCATAGGCTGTTCACAAGCTGTTTCGAATCGAGCTGAGCCAGCTCAAACTCGGCTCGAGCTTGAGTTGAGTTCAATTTCATTAGCTTGAGCTCGACTCCTCTCAAGCTCTTACAACTCGAACTCAGCTCAATTAAGCTCGAGCCTAAGATTGACTTGACTCTAAGCCTGGGCATAGGGTTGGGTACCGGGTACCCAGCCCAAAAAAAAGCACCCGCGGGTAGCCCCGACTAAGCGTGATTCGGCCTGATAATTTTTTAATATTAATTTTATTGATTTTTATATATAAATTATAATATTTTATTACTATTAATTATATATATATATATATATATATATATATATATTATATATATATATATATATATATATATATATTAATTTGAATCGGGCTGGGCCCGGGCTCGGGTTTCAAGTGTTGGGCCAGCCCGATGCGCATGCCTACTTGACTCTTGAGCCAAGCCAAGCATTCATTAAAAAATTATTTTTTTTAAAGCGGCAGCATGTGGAATCTCCCACGTGCTAGTCGCGTATATACCCATTTGAGCAGCCTACCTTTTTTGATAATTTTATGAGACGTATTTTATATATATTTTTTTCGAGCTTAATTAAGTTTAACCGAGCCGAGCCCACTCAACTCGAACTCGACAACTCATTTATGTTGTCGAGTTCATTTCTTAACTCGAACTCGACCCGTTTAATATACGAGTCAAGTTTATCGAGCAAGTTCGGGTTGAGCTTGAGTTAGCTCAACTCGTTGAACAGCCCTATTTGCAGCCTCATCATTTTGTGCATAATTTGTGGAATTCTTCAGAGGAACTTTTTATTGGATAACTTCCATGTTTTGTCATGAAAATTCTGGTATAGGTTTTTGGATTGATGGATGGTAGTTCTGGTATTATGTTCTGGTTGTTTTTATGTTATGTCTATTTTCACTTATGTGTTTCTTCAATTTGGTTACTGGAATTGGAATCAAATTATTAATGTGGATTCAGGTCTTAGTTCTAGGATGGACTGTTTAAACAAGTGCACTATGTTTAGTATTTCATTAGCCTTTAGTTACCATGTATGGACTGTTTAAACAAGTGCACTATGTTTAGTATTTCATTAGCCTTTAGTTACCATGTCTGTCTGAAAGTGGTTGCTGGATCTGGAGAGGAGTATGTTAGTTTGTTTTGCACTCATTTGTAAGGAGATGCCGAACAAGGTGTTCACAATATTCTGAATGCAACCATGGTTTTATATGAAATTGTCTTTTCTAGAAGTTAGGTGAAAGATAAGAGGATTTCTACTATTTGAAAAGTAATTGGAATGATAAGGGCTCCAGCCATGTGCTTAGTGGTTTCATATTGGTGCATCACACAGCATTTGTCTCTGATAGTTATGATTTAGTTTGTGTATTGTTAATTGTGACGACTTAGGATAGAAATTAGTGGTATTCATGTCAATGAAATTGGAGGGACAGTGACAGAACTAGGAGAATGATCAAGTTCGCGATACTGGATGGACAGTCTTGCTTTGTCTGCCATACTAAATGGATGTGAGGATTTGTATAAAGACCAATTATGAAGAATTTTTATCATGAATATGCTTGAGTATGCGTCTCCTTTTATGTGTCTTGCAAATAAACTTGGGTGGTGATGGCTTGGGTATGGTTTTTCTGAGAAACAACATATCCTCATGGTTCTTCATTTAAAGATGGAGTGTTTGTCAGGGGGTTGGCAGCAATGCATAATTAGTGGAACACAGCCCGTATTTGTAATTCAAGCTGATGAAAGGGCAACATGTGTATAAGGTTCTTCTGATTCACTTTGTTTTTGTTTTAAGGAAAACACATCAATGACCACCTCTTAAAGGGACCATGTTGGTCTGTTTGCTATTTTCATCAGTCACTTGCAATTTTAAGCTAATTTAAAATTTTATTTTCCTTGTAGTGGGGGGATTTACGGGAATGAATATCAGTGAAAATTATATACCTTGTAAGCCTACATAACCATATGGTGTAAGCCTACATAACCCTATAATGAGGTTGCATGACATTTTCTTTAATGTGTAAGATCTCTTTTTACATTCTTATGCTTGTTTCCCTCTGTTGTCCTTTCTGGATGTATTTTGGCTCAATGTCTGTAGAGCTTTGGCCTATATGACACCCTATCCCAAAGAAGAACCTTAACAAGAGCTGCTGAAATGTTGCTTTATTTCAAATCTGACCGACTTAAGCCAAACCTATTCGTATAATCTTACTCTTTCAGCCATATGTAGCCCAAAAGGAAACCTGGATCTTCAGGTTGTCTGCCTAAAGGAGAAACACAGGGTATGGGGCAAATTGTGTGGGCAAAAACCTAGGACTAGCATTTTCCTTAGATCTGGTCTAGGCTCTTTAAGTCTAGACTTAGGCCGTTCCATCCGGAAAGAAATGGCTCTTCCACATAAACCAACAAATTCACAATTAATATTGGTTTATGATGACCACTACAATGCATGAAAGTCAAAGAGGACAACACAGTGGACAGAAGAGGCCCCGTGCATACCATGTTCCTTTTTGGTAGTTTTATTAGAAAGGAACAGGAAGTATCACGGCGTAGGTTAGTCCTTTAACAATATATCAGTGCAAAGTTTCTTGAAGATACGAGCCTCTTTGAAGTTTTAGTCTTGGTTGTGTCAGTAAAGCAGGTTGTCAATTGCGGTAGAAAATATTAATGTCTAATTCTTTTGAATGTACGGACTCCTCTTGAATGCTTGATCGAGACCATACAATGGTAACTTCAAATTTCACCGGTAGTATATGATGCAGGTGGATATATCGCATCATATCTACACAAGCCAAAACAGTTGAACATTGTACTTAGTAATTGATGGCCTTCATTGTAGCGCATGATTGTGCTCCATCAAGATCCACAGCTAAACGGAACAATTCACACAGTAGTGTGACATTCACTGCTTGACTTTAATGAGGATTCGAGTGGTGCTATTCGCAAGTCTACTGCTGCTTGTATGCGGTCCAACTTCTGCAAGGAAATATGTTCTTGGGACCAAGGCAAAAAAAAAAAAGGTGCAGGCATGTAAAGTTTATGTGTAATTTATGCCACAGCATGGTGTCAGGATTTTTGTGAGCCATGTGATGTGATGGGGCAATATTTCTGGTACATTAGCATTGCAGACCATGGAGCCCTACCACATTGACTACTATTTCTACAATTTTGTCCCAGCGTCAAGGACTGTGGTAGTTTAATACTCAAGTGGCCCATGCACGTCTATCTTATTGCTTAACAAGTTATTCCACTTTTGCTTCGTTGTAGTTTGGCGTTACCCGACATGCAAGGACCCTTCTGGCAGCGATTTGGAGCTGAAAATGGCTGCCTTTGTTTCGGTGGTGTTGCTGAAGATTTCATTAGAAGTACATGTTTCCTGATGATTATTAATGTTTTGTATTACAGGTATGCCAGCATATGTGCTTTTTAATCCTCATATATTTGATGTTCTTTTTGTCAATCAATTCTTTCATATATGATCTGCTTGTGCTTCTTAATAGAAACGGTCTTGGTCATCTGATTTATAGCCATCTAGGATTGCAGGATCTTGATAAAAAGAAAGTAATTTCTGTACGATGTATAAAGAATCCGTCATTTAAAAAAAAACACATTTTTGCTTCTAAAATCAAAATGTAAACGTGATCCTAATCCATTAGTTACATCGCAACGCATAATGTCTCCGATTCATAAGATGCACACAGTGCTATTCAAGACTCGTGTACTGGATTAGTATGAAGGTGTCAGGTTTTTATAATTTGCGATGAGTGTGAATATGAAAACCTTGCAGAATAATACTTCTATTCTAATATAAAACGAACAGGGCTCAATCGTAAGGGCTTATTCGCGTCATGGTGTAAGTTACAAACTGGGGAAGAATCTTAGTGCCTGGCTGGATTGCAGCAGAACCCAAACTCTCTCTCTCTCTCTCTCTCTTCCCTCCAAAGAAATCTAGTATCTTGCTTTGCCTCAATGGTCTCCTCACCAACGGAATCTACTCTCATACAACGTCACTAAACTGCTTCCTTCAACTTGTCCGCTTTTTATTTCCTTCCTCTTTCATTCTGAAGTGAAGGCGACAGCTTGGATATTCTGCTATTTGAATTCCATTCTGATGATATTATGTATTTCACAAATTGTGCAAAACATGGTTTTCGTATGTATGGAGTTGCAGATGTCACAGGCTGTGAGGAAAACTTCTTTTTATACTTTCAGGTAGCTTTGGTTATTCCAAAAGTGGAACTCTGATTTCCACATTCTATTAGTAGGAAGCACTGAAACAACAAAAAATTGGACTGCCAACCAATTCTTGTGCGAAAGAAAATGACTACCTATTGACGTTGGTTTTGAATTTGCAGCGTCCGATTTGTCTGTAACAAGATGTTTTTGCAGCACTGGTGTTTTTTCAAGACTTCGAGGCGTCGTTGAGACCATTGGTCAGTTTTCATTGCGTGTGCATTATCATGATAGCCTTTGCATGCAATCACGCCCCAAAATCACACACTCCTCTCTCTCTCTCTCTACCATTGGCAACCGCTCTCATTTTCTTCGCGATGATACATCATACGACCGTAACATCCCCTTACCTTCTTCCTTTCCCACCCTGTGTCTGACGCTTCACAGAGTACGGTTCTTCAACCTCTCAACTTTTTTTCCTGGTCCCGTTTCTTTCTAAAAGTTATATGCACTGACGGTAGGGTTTTATGAATAATCTTGTTAAAGCTACGCAGGGTGGTCCCTTGTCTTGAGCTTGGCTAGTCTGTACGACCTAACCTTTGTATGTAGGGATGTCGGTGTTTTTTAGCTTTGGCTAGTCTTTATGCGACTTAACTTTGAAACAGGTACATCGGAGATGTTGGATTAACCCAACTATGAAACAGGGGTGACAGAGATATTCGATTCCCGACCCTAATCCAGATTCGTTTACCAGACCCTGGTGATCAGACGGGCTCAATATGCAAGGTAAAACCTGATTTTAGGGAAAGGTTTGAGATCCACAATGATTGGGCCTGATTGTATGCAAATCTCATTTCTGTTTAGGTCGAGATTCAGTTTTATAGATTCAAGCTCAGATTCTAGATTCATTGATTAATAGGGGTGGGGAGCCATATCTCCCTGCAGTTTGCCGCGGAAGTTCTAGATTCTAGTTCGATCTGATGCATCTGAACTATTTTTTTGAATTTTAATTTTAATTGTTTTAGTGTTTACTGTTTTTGGCATGAAACCCCTAAGGTCCAAGACAAGTATGTTTTAAGAGATGTTTAGTTTAAACAAACTGAATATCTCAATAGCATGGATTTTAAATTCATGCTACATGATTGAACATCAGATGAGGGAGGTATGACCTTTCATGAATATAAGATCCTAGGATTTCAGATCACCGCAAACACAAGCTTAAGGTTGTATTCTTATGCTGCTATGAGATTTACGTAAACCCATAATACACCTTTTAATTTATGCTGCTATGAGATTTACGTAAACCTATAATACACATTTTAATTTGAGTATCAAGCTTGTGTTCATCTACATTTCATCTACAATTTAGAGGTACAACACATTAGAATATGACAGCTACATTTCATAAATGAACAACACATTAGAATATGACAGCGACCACAAGACTGAAATTTCGTCTCAAACCTAAAAGTATGACAAAAACCACGAGATTCTAGGCACCTTGCCACTTGGTAGAGCTACACCCCTTTACTTTAGATTTTACAAAGTTTAAACAGTGCTTGTTTCAAGCGGGCAGACGGGACTACGGTTGAGGTAAAAGATTGACCGTCTGATGGGGGCACTTGCTCCAGATTTTTTCGACTTTGCCTTTTGGGTGTAGGGGTAATGACCATATGCGTTTGGCCCCACCGCGACAGCTGACCGCATTTGAGTTAAGATTAGGCCTGTGTACCTAAAAATGATAAAATCCGACCCATTTGCTTCTCTGGACCACACTAAGGATCGACGCTTTTGTGAAACCTTTGTGCTTATCCTTGGTGGCATTTAATTGCTTATACGGCGTTTGATTCCTTATATGCAGAACGTTTCCGAGGCACTTCTCATTCCACGTATTCAGAAATAAGGAGCTAAAAAGGTCTTCCACCATTTTCTCAATGTGTCTCATCTTTTTTCTGTTATCTGGATAATTGAGTGCAACAAACACCCAGGAATCCAAATTTTACAAAATCTGGGCACTTTATTCAGTCAGCGATTCTTTTTTTCCCCATCTTTTCAGTTGCACTTTCCCTGTCATCTTTACCGAACTTGTGCTTCTTTTCTTTCAGCTGAACTTTTGGCCGCCCAGATCCTCGTAATTTACAAAGGTGCCGTGGAAACCGTACGGCACCCGAGACGGCAACACCACTGCCGCTTCCTTCTCTAGGGTCGCCGAATTGATGATCAGCAACTCGGACCGCCCCTTCACCTCATCATGCACGTACGTCACGAGGTGGCCGTCGTCCTCCCGAGCCGACTCTCCCGAGTCGTGAACGAAGCAAGGTTCGCCCCCGAACCGGCAGTTGCCGTACAGGAACTTCTCTGCACGGCCCGTCTCCATATCGACCTTCGCGATGCCGGAGCACCTTGGCCACGGCTCGACGATCGCAAGGTAGGCGTACCTTGCCTTCCTCCCGAGACGCTTCCGGTTCACCTGACCTGCCTCCAGGTTCATGCCCGGTACGAGACACCTCCGCCTCGACTCGCCGGTATTGATGTCGAGCCGAATCTCCGTTAACTCCGTCCGCAGTGGCTGACTGCAATCGGAGAACATCGCGTCGGCCGGCGACATGCAGGAGCCGATGACGACCACCTCGCCGGAGCCCGGTTCCTCCCATGCGTTCCATATGTGGAAACAGAAGCAGCCTGGTACGTCAATCCACCTCAGTCGTTTTGCGTCGGTATCGTACCTCGGCATGAGCCCAAACCTGGCCACCTTGCGCTTGTCGAGCACGACCGGTGATCCTCCTTGGAGCATCTCTCCTAGTCGGAATACCACCTGGTGGTCCGGTACGACGACGAGCCTCTCCGTCACGGCGAAGTCGTGGATCATCGTCGGTTCTTCGAGAGCTATCGGAACGTCGGAGACCTTTCGGCCCGTAGAGTCGAAGGCGAAGTACCGGAGGTACGGTCGCCGAACGACATCATAACCAAGTCCGAAAAGCTCGCCGGTGGCGGGGTCGACCTTCGGGTGGGCGATCATTGCAGAAGAGAGCTGGCCGGAGAAGTCGAACCGGCCTGCGGTCTCCAGTTCACCGTCTCTACCGATGCGGACGTGGTATGGAACATCATCTTCCGAGAGCGCAAGCAGCCGGCCATCAAAGAAGACGAGCCCCGCGTTCGCGACTCCGGCGCCGCGCCCGGCATCGACGATTCCTGAGGCCGCCCGGGCATAAAAGAGCAACAATCGGGCAACGCCGGAACGGCCGTGAAGCTCGCCGACGGCCTTCGGGAAGAGCGGCCGCCCCGCCTCCCTCTCCCGCTCGAACCTGTTCGTCCTGGTGAACCGGCAGCAGTAGCTCGCCCCACCGTCGGGCCGTATGGTCACAGCGTGGATCATCCCGTCCCCGTCGAAGAGGTGATGGCGGCCTGATGGCGCGAACGCCGGATTGGCGCCGTTCCGCATATAAACTCCCGCCAGACCCTCCGGGATCCGTCCTTCCACCGTCAGCCCGTCTTGCACCGGGCACTCGGCCACGGGTGCGAAGTTTCCAGCGAGCTGCACCGCCGGGTCCGCGCTCTTCGGGATGGCGCTCAACCTCTCCATCGGCTCGATGATCCCGTGCTCGAGAGCATCCAACGCGTACGCTGCCAGACGCTGCAACGGGTTCAATCTCCACGACGAAGAACACGATGGCGTGGTGGCAGTCGACGGCATGGTGCGTCCAGCACTCAATGGAACAGAATATGATGCAGAGATGGAGCGATCCACCGAATTCCCGCATCTCGAAGTACAAACCGCTTCTCTTTTTCCAGTAAAATTCGTCTCCGATCGCCATGAATTGAAGAGAGTTGGAGGGCGGTGGTCATGGTGCTGAATTGTGGGAAAAGCTGCATATGGCGCACTGGCACCCATGAAGAAAAAAATGCCGTCAAACTGCAATTGGGAAATACCCCTCCCACCCTTCCACCCATACGTTACTTCAGCCGGCCTTTCTCCACACCTATATATATATATATACGTCTGAAAAAAATCGGCTTAGTCTCTATGTACATGACCGATGGAGTGGGCACGTGGTAGAGGTGAGGGCTGAGGGTGACGGGGAAGCTTTCGGCACGTGGGAAGGCTGGGAGGGAGCAGGGACGTGGATGGCTCGCATGGTTCGGACGCGTTCGCAGGTGAGCGGGTAAAAATAGGTCGGTGGTTTTTGACCTTTCATCGGCCACCCGGCCGTCCTGGACACGAGTCCCGTCCGTCGCCGGATTAAGGACTCATCGTCACCTGTGGCTCCTGCTGATCTCAGCCAGTCGTCGTGTTTGTTTTTCTCTCTCCATCAACGCATCGCACAACCCGTCCGTCTAATCCCGATCCCTACATCAACCCCTAAAAGCGTCGCAAAAAGTTTTTCCCCCTCTAACCATGACAAAATCGAAAAGTCCAGTCGCGACGCTGCTGCGATACGGAGAAAAGAGTCGCAGTCGCGCTCGTCAGAGATGACATGGGCTTTTCACTGCCCCTGAACTTTAATTTCGTCCCGACTTTCAACATGTGTACGTGCCCCGTACTGGAACTGTTTCTGGCCCTGGGAATGGCACGCCCCTAATTCTATCCAGGCTTTGTGGGGGCCGAACGTTTCTCTCCCCTACAAAAAGGAAGCTCCACTTGCGGAGAAGTCTTTCTTGAGATGCGCTTTAGCGTCGGTTTTACGAGGCGTACAACTACAAGTTGGGTCCGTCCCGCCCACGGAGTGAAAAAATAACTTGGGACTGCTGATACCTAAGATAAATCTGTCAGTAGCGACAGGTATGGGACGAGAACAGATCTTGTAATTGGGAAAACTGAAAAGGTCTTCGAAACGAAGAAAACGATAGATCAGACAAGCTTTACTTTATGAACATACATTCGGGTCTTGCTTTAATTCTCTTTGATCTTTTGAAGGACGTGTTTGGATGACATGCTTAACCGTGACATCCAAACGCAATGCAAGAGATCCCACTAGGATAGAATTAATTCTTAAAAAGGGTTTGCCTTATTACTGGCGGGGTGACCGGAGGTAAACTCACCGACAGCCTGAGGGTTACGGAGTCTATAAAAGATTTCACGGAGGGAGCATCGTTGTCAACTTTCACATGTCCCCTTGCTTTTGCCTTTTCGGAAGGGGCAGCGAGAGGGCTAGGAAAGGACCTGCGGCCTTTGAGTTGAGACCACAACCCCTTTTTTAAGATTCGGAAACATGACATTACGACACCTTATTAATGGTCGAATCTTGAAGACATGGAAGTTGAAAGATAGGAAGATTTTGGTGTCCGGACCTGAAAGATGTAGAGTTAAGCAGCTGGATCTTTCGCCTTCCAAAGCGTTTGCTATCAGTTACGTGGTTGCCAGTTGTTGTAAAAATAGATTCCTGCCAGTTGGTGAGTCGGTCTGGTTCACAAAAACTATTTTTTGAAGGAAAAAAGATATGAAATTCAGTTCATAATACAACAAATTTATTAGACATGTTAGTCTGCTGCTACTGTGCATAGACTTTTCTAACTTCTTGAGAAACAAATGTGCGTTTCAATATTTTCTCTAGATTAACTTATTGTGGTTCAATCTTTTCTCAAAAACAAAGCTCTCTGTGATTTTGATGAAGCCTAGAACAGCTCCTGCAGATGGAACTGAAACACAAGAAAACACTGCGCACACACTTTTCTTCGCCCGCATGACATTACATTAAGAAAAAGAAATGTGGTTCCCAGCATCATCGATGACGCGGTAGGGCATGATGTTAACGCTATTTTGGTGGATTGGAGTCAAAATTACACGAAGTTAAGCACCATTCCAAAAGTTAATAGTATATATTCTTAAGCTACTTTGGAAAAATGTAACCATATTGATGTGGTTTTTGTGGTCCAAAGCTACCAGAAAAGAACATGGGTGCCTTGTTTGAATGGGTATCTTCGTATATATATATATATATATATGTGTGTGTGTGTGTGTGTAAAAGCACAGACACACGCACACACACGCACGCAGGCACACACATCTCAGTTTTTGAAGTCTTTTGGACCATCGAAGTTATAACATTGATCGGTAGAACCATGTGCGCCATTTCTTTGTCTTTTAGACAATCGACGTTACCTTGATCGATCGGCAGAATCAGATTTTGCATGAACTTATATCAATGGATGGTGTCATGAGTTCTGCATGTCTCTCTCATGCCTGCCTGGTGAAGGAAGACTGCTTTCAACCAAAAGCCTCTTTTGCGCAAACGATCCCCATCGTTTCACTATTTCGCAAAAGCGGCCATCGGTTCTTTATAGCAACATCAGTTTAACCTGGCTAGCAGTCATTATGAATCTCGTGTTGTGGTGATTGATGAGTTAAATAACTACAAGTAGTCTCGGCATAGGCTCCCTGACGTACTTTTGTTGTCTTTTTATCAACTTCTTCATATATTTCCAGTGCACCGTTTCAAAGGAATCTCGTGAATATTTGACTTCCTAAAGGAGTTAGGTGTGTCTTTCTACATACAATTAATTGTTTAGGTTAGTTCTTTTTCTTCTGGAATGTTTTTCTAAATAATGTCAAAAAGTTTATGCTTTCTTTCGTCAGTTGTCAGCAGGATATTGTGTACTTTTAACTTTAGCCGCAATCTTGGTGGAAGAAAGCTCGCGGGCGTTATTATATTAACAATGAATAATGGTTAGGTATGTAAGTAACAATATGAAATATATAAGTTGCATAATTTTACATCACGATTTCTCTAATATTCCTCTGATGAAGAGATAAAATCGGTCATGCAGAAGATTGCATTGGTAAAGTATGTTGCTTTGGTGTGATGAGCAATTCGCATGAGCTCATACATGAGCTTATGTTCCTCCATATCTGCTGTTATTGGGAGCATGGAGTTTAATTACACATGGGAGTTATGAACTTGGTTATGCTTTAAGCTTTTTAGTGTGACTAATGTTGCCAATAATTCGTTTTAAAGTTTTGGTTGAATATCAATAATAATTTTGTCTAACTAGTTGTTTACATGTTGAATTAAGTGGATTAATAAAACTATAAAAGATTTCCCTGCAACAAGTGTGAGTACACGAAATTTTTCATTCTTAACGTTTTGAAGGTGGTTTTGCCAACTTTGATAGCGGCAGATTAATTTCAGATCATGCGTGGTCGCTTAGATAAGTGTTGGCCTTGTGAAGATTATATTTCGGTGCAAGTCATGTATGTTTTTTTTTTTTTGTTAATGATTGAAATTTAACAATTTTATGAACATCGAGTCTTGAATTGCTGTGAAATCCAACATATATATTTGGTGATTTAAAGGTTATCTAATTAACCATATAGATTACATCCATGACATGTTAGCAACCATTTCCTATGAGATCAAAATAATTGTATCTTGAATCAACCATAATTACAATGTGAGTCCAGCTTCTCTATTCTTATTGGTGAGAGTTGTATTTCCAGAATGGTGAACCCTAGGTAGGCAACTATGCATGGTTATGAAACTGCTAGATGTTCCTGCACCTTAGTTATTCTCTCTCTCTCTCTCTCTCTCTCTCTGTGTAGGGTTCTTCAGGCCAAGGAAAAATCCTTCTATCACAGAATGCATATTGGATTAGATACCAATATTTTGGTAAAGACCACGAAGCCCTCTATTCCTACCTAGTTATCATTTATTCTAACTACAACTTGGCAACTTTGACCACCCACCTTCTTGTGGGCGCGAGCAAAACATTGCAAAAGTGGCAAATTAATAATCAGAAAAATTGAAGAAAGTAGGCCGGATGCATAGTAGCAACTAGTAGACAGAAGAACAACCATTTAAAGTTGACCAAACTTTTCTTACAAAATCTTTATATATATATAAAGAGAGAAAGAGAGAGAGATTGCATATTCCTTGTGTAGCCAGGAAGGTGCCGAGACATTGCTCATTTGATTCACATACCCCAAATACCTGGAAATTAACAACAATAAAACTGTCTCTCCCGTTCGTGTGTGCCTATGAATCCTCTAGAATCCACAGGGCGTTTCATGCTTGTTTCCCGGAAAGCAAAAGATTGCAATTAAGTTTTGCTGGAAAGCGCCTGGCTTTCATAACTTCCCAACCACCTCCTTTTGATCAATGAATCTCTTAGCGATCGTGGGGATCTCAGTTTCTCACCCAATACTTCGACAAAATAGGACTGTATCACTTGTTGTCCATCAACTGCGTTGCTACGCTTTGCTTCTTGAGGCCATTCTCTATGGCTTTGAACCTAGTTTCTTTATTAATAAAATTCACGTCGTTGGTAGGGTTTTTCTCTTTAAAAAAAATCATTCACTTTTTTCTTCATATAATTGGATATGCCATTAAGAAGATCGGCTTCATCAACCTTGTTAGAAAGTTGGCCTTACCATCTTCAAGGCAAAGGAAATCAACAGTTTGGTACGTCGGATGCTCCTCCTTGGAGCTGGATCAGTAATCTGCTTCAGCCCAGATCAAGTACACAATGAAAAATTGAATGCCATGAACTCTCTGGGGAAAAAGTGTTCGGTAAAATTTATCTGGAATAACTTCCTCAGGACAACTGATAAGCTGTCCCCTCAAAAAGCTGAGCCATGCTTCTAAAGAAACTTTTATACAAGAGAGTACATGTTTCTGAGGAAAAAAACATCCGTATTTGATTCAAGAGTACTCTTCTCAGACATCTGGTCCACCTAACAAGTAACCCCGAAAGAGAGAATGATGAAAGGAAGATGCATGCCTTAATTTTTGGACGCATGAGATCAAAAGATACTAACTTGAAGGGCATTCACAATGCAGCATTGTGGCATCTGCCGCTTCCTGCCTGCCAATCCATCTCAAGGTAATGCTGACGCTGATGAAATGAAACGGCCGCCGAAATGGCGGAGAGCCGTCCAAACCGATGGTCAAGATTTATGGTCCATTTGCTGCTGCGTTTAATTTCTGACATCTTCGTCTTCATTTTGGAACCAGCGTTCACTTGAATCACCGCATTCCCTTGGTCAATGACGCGTCATCAGGATGACAGATGATGTGAGCCAGCACTGATTGAGAGGTGGTGATGAGTGTGTAAGTTGGCCTGCAGTCAAGCGAAGACGGTGCTTTCACGGTAAATGGATTGAGAGCCAAAAGCATTCTTTTCGGTGAAAGTCATTCTCTTCTCTTGCTTTCACTGTTTAGTGATTTTTGGATTTTGTAATTCGTGTGTCGTGCATGCTACAATCTTTTTTTTAAACTTCTCATCTTCTTTGTCCCTGCAGTCTATAACTGCGTTAATGCCTTGGATGAATCCCTCAATACAAGTGATCTGCTAGTATATATAGTAGTCCCATTCATTTATAAAAGGAATTACTGCTCACTTGAAGCATTAATTCAAAATCTAATATTGAAAATCCATTTGCAAAATGAAATTAGGTTTTGTAGAAAGAACTTTCTTTCAAAAGCATTCCGTACTCATTGATAAAAGGACGCATGAAATCAAAAGATACTAACTTGAAGCATTAACTTCCTCTCATGTCCCTTACCTGGGTGATTTTACGTCCATGCTTTTACAAAACCTAATTTCATTTTGCAAATGGATTTTCAATATTAGATCTACCAATTTTAAGGTGGAAAAATGATTGTAAAAAAAATGAGTAAAAAAAAAACAGGCATTGCATAGCATAGCTGATTGGACAAGCATGGACGTAGAAGGCGTGTCGCTTGTTCGATCTCCTTAGTTGTTAGTTTTTTAAATTACAAAAGATGGAATCACGACACTTACGTTGAAAAGTATACCATACCCCACCCAAGTCTAAACATAACATAAAATCAGGGAGATAAGGGACATGAGAGGAAGCCTTTGAGTTTTCTTAGAGCGATGGATTGTTAACCCCTGCTCACCCAAGAGAAAAAGAGAAAAGACTTAAAAAAAGAAAAAGTTGGAAAACCAAATTTCAATTTGCGTTGTAAGGGAGACATCGTAATGTACGTGCTTTTGCAGCGCTCACCATCTGTGAGGGCAAGGATTCGCAACGTCACCCAAAATTAGTGCAAGGAAAGGTCCACTGAGAATCGAATAAGCCAACAGAAAACGACCAGACACCTATATCAAGATCCGATCTCTTTTGACTGTTGTTGGTTTATGAGCACGGCACAGCATGTTAAATACGGATCCGAAAGTCGACGAAGAGAGGAAAAGCCACTAGCTGGTGCGGTGTTCGGTTCACACGATCGATACAGGTCATTCTCAGCTTCTTGATTTTTGTTTTCCACTTGAATCCATGCAGCTCTTCTCTTTTGTATTTTTCAAACCTTCTTGATTCCACATCAGATTTGAGTTTTTTAATTCTTTGTTTATTGTTTAAAGGGATGGACTATCTCTTGAATCGTGTTTGATTCTGGACCAATTGACTTGGGTCCCCCTAAAGTCAGCTGCGTGAGATGATGTTTTTCTATTTGTCTGAAATTCCAATCTTCTGGTGTAATGAAAGGGACACAATTTAAATGTCATAATAGATAGACCACATTAAGTACGTCCATTGGTCAGGTCAAACTTCTGATGCTTAAATGCAGAGAGACAAGTTCCTGCGGTCCATTGAGTGATGTGGGCCATGAAAGGGTTTTTTTCATCATCTTAAAGAGACAAAATGTTATATTTTTCATTCATATATGTCTATTCTCCTGTCGACTTTATAATGAACATTTAATAAGGAGAAAGATCTCACTGTTTCAGTTGCTTTAACAATGAGTTGTCAGTGAAGCGACAAAAACTTCTAATGCATGTATTGAAATCCTATTTCTTTCTGTAAGTAGCATTTCTTTTTAATGATGCATGTACTTGTATATGTCCTCAACTCAAGGAATTTTTTTTTTTTTTTTTTTTTTGAAAAAAACAAAGGCCAATGCCCAGAAAATGAAGTAGGGAAAACTTCTTATGACCCTTTTTTGCCATGTCAAAGGACTGCAACCAAGAACTTTGCAAGTTCTTATGCGCCAGTCAGATTTCGAAAACTCTGATTTTGATTAAAATCTTTTGCTCAATCTGATTTCAGTGGAATTCCTCATCTACATGATCTAGTCAATGTTATGCATGATTCTGATAACTATGAGGAAGGACCTCACTTTCAAATGAATCTTTTCCATGCCAAGTCTATTAAGAATTACATTAGAAAACCAAAATGTCCAATGCCATGACTAAGAGAGAGAAACTATACCCTCTCCTTTCATGCATAAATAATTTAACGCCATGTAAAGTATTAATTCGGGGGTAAGGATGAGCCTCCACTAAGTCAACTGCCTCCATCCATAATAAACCGATCCTCTAAGTCCCAATATTTCTTCCCACTTGGCAACTGGGGTGCCCCAAATTCAGCCCGACCATTAAAGCCGTGCCCTAAGCTAAGGAAAAGGAGATAGATTACTAACTTGCTTTTGTCTGCTTCCACTACTTGGAAGTATCTAATGCTACCAAAGCCATAAAAGAACATTTTACTAAGGGAAAGTTTGTAAGGAAAAGCGCATATTCCAACATAGATTTCAAAGGTCTATCCGAGGGGTGGAGCCAGGTTTTCGTGCCAAGTGGGGATTTTTGAAAATTCTTTAGAGCGGTCAATATGTAACTTTCAAATTTTCTACAGGGATCAAATTCACACTTTTGAAAATTTTAGCATGTAAATTTTAATTTTTTTTTTTAAATGTGGGGGGAGCCAATGACCTGGACAACAGATATTAGAAATATATGACATATTATTAAAGATATGCACCTTTTTTAGCTGTCCTGATCAACTTGATTACTTTGGGTGTTATCAAGATTGGCAGATTGATATGAGGTGGATATGGAACATTGGTTCTTGATGGACTGTTCACCCACATGGAGCTTTAAACTCACGAAGTAGACAGAAAAAGAACAAAGATTGGCAAAACATCAACATGATTAAGGGTGGTTTATCTGTTTGCAGGAGCTGCACTCCTCTGATGGGAGCGACTTGCTTGTTAAACTCATTGGTCAGTAAAGTAATCCTAAAGCTAAAAAATGATGGGTTGGGCTCTTGTTGCAAGTCCAAAGCTGAGAGAGCACATTTGAAGTGTCCAATGAATGCGACTAATTTTTTTCGGGTTAGATGCATGCATGGGACAGTAACATGATGCTACAGCCCCTAACATACAGGGGTGTGTAAGCCACTTTTGTGGTTTCTTGGTGTTTGGCAATAAGAGTATTGGAACACAGTGTTTTATGAATCTGTCTCAAATATCATACTACATTCATAGAACAGTGTGTTCTAGTGTTTCTGTTACCAAATACCCATTAAATTTATCCCAGTAGTGGAGTCAACAATTTGTGGCTGAGGAGACATTAACATAAGTATACATACATATAAATATATATATATATATTAGATTTAAGGGGCACCAATTTGT
Source organism: Nymphaea colorata (assembly GCF_008831285.2). Taxonomy (NCBI): domain Eukaryota; kingdom Viridiplantae; phylum Streptophyta; class Magnoliopsida; order Nymphaeales; family Nymphaeaceae; genus Nymphaea; species Nymphaea colorata. The sequence continues at coordinate 25,318,805 of NC_045141.1, forward strand.
AACAAACTTAATTATATCGAGTAATCAACATGTAAATAAAATAAATCATGTGGGTCCATGAGGAAAACTACTCACACAAGCCCATACCTGGCTCCGCCACTGCTCTGTCCTATTATTCAACTTGGCTTATTGATTGTTTGTAATGTAGGCGTGGAGAAGCCTGGTTCATTGGTTACAATACACACTTGTTTTGTCACTTTAATGCGACAACCACATGAATGTTTTTGCAGAACTATAAAATGATGCATTTCTTCATCACATTTATGTCATGAAAGCGCGTTTTGTCCTTCGCTTCCCCTTCTCTGTGATGGAGACCCTTGTTCGGATAAACATTGCAATGAAACCAAATTTCAGTACCAACGCACCTACGTAGAATTCACTGCCAATGAAGATTACTTCCATATTTTCATATTGACCTACCATGCTGAACCTGCCTGAGGGACGAACTCTTTTCTTTCTTTCTTTTTTTCACCAGGGGAGGTTAGTGGTGGTAGATTTCCTATCTCCTGCCCAAAAAATCCGGCATAGTATCATGCATGTGAAAGACAGATCACGGAACTATATGGAATTTGGAAACGAAGGAAACAAGTGAAGATTCACACTGGTGGGTGTTGAATGCTCCGGCTGAAATATCGACGAGTATCATGCATGTGAAAGACTGAGATCACGGAACTATATGGAATTTGGAAACGAAGGAAACAAGTGAAGATTCACACTGGTGGGTGTCGAATGCTCCGGCTGAAATATCGACGACTGAAAAAAAGGCACTAAGCAGATTATAGAGGGGGCATCACTACTGGAATAAGTAAATGATTAGAGAGAGTCGAAATGTAAACAAAAGAATTTTGTGGGACGATGTGGGCAGTTGGCTCCAGCACTGGATTGAAGCAGGGACAAAGACAGAATCTTTTTTTCTTTTTGTCGCAGTCGTCAAACTATAGTTTCAAAATTTTAACAAGGACTGAAATAAAAATTTTCAAATTTTTTATTTATATTAAACTAAAATTTTTTAGGTTTACACGTAAATGTATAAAGTTTTTAAAATCTGAGGGAAGGACCAAGGCCTTTCCTCCGCCTCTGGATCGAAGAACCCCGTTTATGCCACTCCAGATGACTATGAGAGAGTGGGAGCAAAACAAAGTGAGGTTTTGATGCAAAGGGCTATCAAGTGGTCGACTTTACAGTTTTTGAAGAAATAAAGGTTGTAAAGCGACCCCATATGAACTGAAACTGGATGATACTTTGAAAAGATATGAGCTTTCCTGGCAATGTTTCAAGTGACGCAGATGGCTCTGATACATGAAACTTGTCCATTCCCAGCGAGTCAACTCCCGCTTCGACACATCTAGTGCAGTGCATCAAGAATTTCAACGCCACAGTCAGGTCATTCCAAATCACATGAAAAATAGGCAGTCAAGATTTGGCCATAAGGTATCGAAAATGGTTGGCATACAGTCTTCAGGAAGAGTTGACAAACCTCTATAACTAATAGCTTAAAAACTGTGGAAATTTCTTAAGAAATCACAGCACTGGAAGCCAGGACTGACTGAATCTAAAATTGGATTTCATAAAACAGGGCGTAAACCTACCAACTGCTGAATATATTTTCGAGATAGGAAGAGGTTGCAGACAGATTAGCCATAGAAATACAGTGGAATTACAAACCAAATCGAAACCAATTGTAAGTCAGTTTTGTAGACCAAAGCATGGCTGCACATACCCACACCAACCTTGATCAGAAGTCCATACCTAACACGGTTGAGTATACGCATTGACTCGATCCCAGTAAACAGGTCACTCCATTTTCCAACCCAGCACGGTTGAGTCGATACAGCCAGCAGGCATTAGATACGACCATGTTCTTCATAGGCCTAAACCTTTTTCAACTCTACGCCTTTCATCGATTCAACCAAGTTCAGCTTTTAAACTCTACATACCAAGCAAACCTCTTCATTTCACAGGCTTCCAGAATAATTCACTATAGTGCATCCAAGAAAGAAGTTGAGCAAGAGTAGAGAGACAAGGTAGCCAGTGAAGGATGAACGCCATAAAGTTGAAGAACATTTCATCGAATAGGTGTAAAAATTTAGTCCTAAATAAATTCAATCCAAGTCAAATATGAAAATGATGCGCTTTCTTTATCTTTTTACCCGCTAAGGAAGTAAATTGACGAGGTTAAGAACAGGGGAAAAGGAAAAACATACAGGAAGAAACACTATAATTTACAACTCTGAAGGACCATCAGGAGTAAGGATTCAACTTATTATATATATATATATATATATATATATATGTGTGTGCATTTTGTTCGACAAACCTAGTTATGAATAGCAACAACCAAGTATCTACTAAATATATTGCATTTTGATATTAATTCATTTGAATACATTAATAAAGCCATACAATATATGGCAGAACAGCAACACACAAGAGAGGAGGAGAAAAACTGATCTGCGTGTCTCCGGAAAACCAAAAGCTGGAACTTTTCCAGTAGGGAAAAGAAGAGAAAATTCAAAGAAGACACCAAACATATTGGCAGACAATATGAACATTAAATATATGGCAAAAAGCTGCAGCTCTACACTTCTTTATACGACGACGTTTTCTTTAAATGCCACTGCGTCCAAATCTAGAAGTGAACCACCCACAGAAAAGCATTTTCATTTGTTAGACCTGGCCTCGAATCTTGCACCTGAAACAAAAAGAACAGACAATCTATTTACTCCACCGCTACCTAGTATTTTTTCATACGTTACAAAGAAATGAAGATCCTCTAATATTTAGAACAATAGGTGGCTAAGAATACCCAACAACTCAGGCGGGCAGACGGGCAGAGATAGGTACAAGTCTCAATGAACGGTTTTTATAATTCTTGGTTTTTAAAGCAGATATTGGTGAATGATAAGTACTTACCAAGGCCATTGACTTCGCATGTTCTCATGATTCTAAGCCTCCTTACAGTGCTCAAGAACATGCTGTACAAAAGAAAGGAAACAGAACTGGGATTAAAGAAAGCGAAGATTGCGATTTAAACAGGGCAATTTAGTGAATATGGGGTTATGATTTACTCACTCCCATGGTACATCTCCAACTAGCATCCAGTCTCCCTCCTTATCTTCATAGGTAAGGACAAACTCTGAGTTGCCGTCTAGGAGTTTTGAAGATTTGCCTTCACCAATCACTCCATGCTCATTCTCCAGAGCGAAAACTGGAACTAACAGAAAAAATACAAGACCCATCAAGAGGTTAGCAAAATATCACAGAGACAGGGATAACACAACGGAGTGTTTCCATCATCCATACAGGAAGATGAACACCAAAAGTCAATGCCAAAAGACTCAAAACTGATGGATTTTTTTCTCATATGCAGCAGTAAGGCATGAAGGGGAATGAAGAAGCACAGAGAAAAAAGTAGATCCACAATACAGAACACAATTAATTTAATTCAGTTGCTACAAGCAGGCAAATGGTTGGAAAAGTATGTTGATTATCAAAAGCAAAAGAGGCCAGACAAGGAAACATCAAAATCATGGAGTGTCCCTTTAGCGTGCAAAAGCAAAGAAAATAAATACAAGATATGACACATAACGGAGGCAGTCACAAAGCTGCGAGCATCATTCAAAGACACATTTAAAGAATATGACCTAAAGCTTCACAGTCAGTCTCGGAAAATTGTCTAATCCATGGTTGTGAAATTTTATTTGTAAAAGCCTTAACGAGTACTACCCCTTCTGAAGTTGATTGTTGATTCAGGTGATGAGACAGAGCAGGCTTAAAAATTCAAGTTGCCAGACCAACAATGGAAATGTTAAAACCAGAGAATCAGAACACAGACAAGTTATCAGGCAAGAGGTAGGTAATACTTAAAACAAGGACACATGCAAGCCTTGAAGAACCTTAACAAAGTGAGATCTATATACAGACGCAGTATTGGCAAGAGCAGGCTCAAAATTGAAGAGGTAACACTAACACTGGAAATGTTAAAACCAGAGAACACAAACAAGTTATCGGGCAAGAGGGTAACATTTCAGAAAAAACACAAATGCAGGCCTCAAAAAGTTGCAGATCAGCTTTCTGAATTTCAGACAAAGTTATTAACAAGCATACTGAATAGCCAAAGAAACAGCTAGAAACTCACGAATGCCATTGGTGGTACGCCTTTTGAACATCTCCTCTAATGCATTAGCCAAGGATTCATAGCAGGAATGTGTGTTCAGATCTACCTTCCTGCCAATGGGAACTCCATCCATGTTAACTTTAACAAACATTGATTTTCCATGCCCTGGTACCACTTTCTCTTGCCTGCCCTTAGTTTTACCCATCCCACCAAAGTTGTTCCGAGACATGTTGCTGTTAGCATCATCTGCAGTTGGAACTCTGCTTTGGTTCACCAGACTGTTCATTCTGTAAGCTCTGATAGGAGGCCAGCCTACCACTTGGTTGTTGCTAAATTTACAGTGAAAATGAGCAAGTGAGTAACGAGAATATATATTTCTTGAAAGAAACATATAAAACCAAAATTGAAAAGGAAAAAACAAGAGAAGTACACAATTTCCAAGACCGAGACACACAAAAAAAGAATACTCAAGAAAAAGTACTGGAAAAACAAAAAGGGAACAGAGGCGGCTATTTGAAGGCTAAGCAGTAAAATGACGAACATTTTGCTAACAAAATCTTAAAAACAAGATATTTAAAAAATCAAGAATAAATCACAAAAGAAAAAGAAAAAATCAAGTGTTGCCCAACGACGAAGAGCATGTAGAAAGAATAATTCTATTGCCACAAGGACACAATCAAAAATCATGAACACGAGGAAAAACCCCAAAACAGGTAACAAAGAAAAAAACAGAGTAGCATGTGAACGACGCATAAGATTGTCTCGCTACTGGTACCGAGTGAAGAAACTATCGTAAAATCAAATATTTACTGAAGAAACTAAATGCGGACGAAAAAACATTGTCAAAACACCATCATCATGAAATCTTGAACAATCATTATCACTAAAATGTAATGAACAAGCCATCCTTAGAGATGACAGAGTATGGCTATTCAATCTTTTGTAAATATAAAAAATACTAGAAAACAAAGGTTAACCCAATGCCCGTGAACATGCAATGACAGCATGACACTAAGAACAATAAAAGAACCGGCAAATAAAAAATGGCACCGTATATTATTATGAGAGGAAAACCAAAAACCACCATGACATCAAATGATGAAACATGCAGCAACGAAGTAGACGCCCGAGAACGAAAACAATTGGTACCATCAAAATAACGAGTGGCCATAAAACTAACAGAAAAAATCAAGATCTAAAGAGAAATACAGTTACGCAGAGAAAAGGCCATACAATAGGGACAAGCCCTAGACAAAGAATAAAACGAAAAGGAAGAAACCACTGGAGGTCATTCCTCCCAAAACATAACAGAAGAGCACGAAATAAATCGTAAAAACCGAGACAACGTAAAAAATCGTTATGGATAAGCAGTATAGTTACTTAAACAGGCTAGAAGAGAAAACAACTAATTGCAAACAACGTAACTAAAAGCACAGAAAAAAACGAAAATGGAAAAAAGCCTGTAAGTGCAGGACCGTAAGTGCAGAAACAAACATGGACTAAAAGGTTTACTTAAACTAGCATACAATGACACATAATAGTGATATACCATTATCGTCTTTCTTCTTCCTCCGTGCATCAAAACCAGAAAAAGCAGAACGAGAATAAAAAAGAAAAAAAACATGACGTCTAAAACCAGCTGCAGTGCAACCCAATACAGTTTCATTCGTCTAAGAAAAGAAAGCGCTAACAACCCAGGCATAACAGGGAAATTTTTTCCGTCCGCTTTTCTTGCATGGAACATATTTCGCAAACGAACAGAAGGAACAAACACATTCATAAAACCAGACCACCATCTTATTTTCACCTTGGAACGGAAAGAGCTAAAACCACAAGTAACGGAAGAAGAAAGAAGAGAGACATTTCCTTCTCGCTAAGGAGCTAAAGCCACGGACAACAAAAGAAAAAAGCAAGAAATTTACTTTTCTTCGGTTTGCCTGCTTTTGTTGTTTCTTTACCTTGGAACAGATGTAACTTCCTGAACTGAATCAGCATCAGCAGATTCCCCATGCATCCTCCTCCCTCTGAAACCCAAGGAAGGAACCATGTTAGGAAGGTCCCTGGCAGTCAATATCCTCCCAGTCCTCTTGCTGCGGCCATTCCTCCTAGACGAGCAATCCTCACCCGCAGGACTCTCGCTCAGGGTGTTCAAACTCAGGCCAAGGTTGAGTTCCGTGTCCCTCAACCCCATGGCGTCCTCTTCCCTCTGGACCATCAAAGCACCACTGGAATAAGAAGAGATCTCAGATATTCCAATGTAGTCTTGCTCTGTTAGACAGCCAACACCATTATTGTCCGCATTTGACGCCGTTGACATTGAGACGTTGGTAGAGCTTCCTATGCACGACCCACCTCCCCTTCCCCTTATAAGGGCATGCTGCATTCTCTCTATCTGGTTTTTGCTTTTTCCTGCTGCTCCACAAATACCCACAAAGGAGAAAAGAAAGAAAGCAAGAGAAAAGTTGGATTCCCGAGACACAGAGAGAGGGGATCAGGGAAAACGGTAATGAGAAGGAGGATTATATATGCTCCCTGGTCTCGCTTTGTCTTTCCAAGCACGAGTAATGAGTGTACAGCGACTGTGACAATGACCAAGACGTCCCCGGCGAGCGTAGCTTGTCAATGACAGAACTGCCATTGTTACAGGATAGAAATGACACCGTTTCCTTTCGCTCACTTTGCAAAGAGTCTTGCGGCTTACACTTTCGAGGAAAACATCTTCAGAAGCTTCAAAATATATATTTGTTTCTATAATTTGTTGGTCGATACGGCCGCTACGATCCGATCCGTTGCTTGGTCAGAACAACCAGCTTGTGGAAAGCTTTTTCGTATCTAGTTTCTTTAACAGCATTTTTTCTGCTAGCTAATTAAATAGACCATGGAAAAAATACGCACATTGAATGTTTAAAAGCATAAGCAATGGGTTTCAGAAAGGAGGTACCATGCATCCCCACTCTCTCAGGGTAGTTTGTTAACCTATATTATTCACATTTATGTTATTTATACACATCGGAGACTTTATACGTACTATATCATGGCATGCATTATATGTGTGCTACATATTGTTTGGACTTTACATGATAGAATGCAATATATCATATAATATATATAATGCATGCTTACACAGTTCATATATCACGCAAGTAATATACATGTATATGAAGATTCCCAAATTGATTGCTATGAATATATTATAACGCATTTATATAGATTATTTATTTACTTGTTGATAATCGAGTCGATGCAATGCGCCTATATTTAAATTTTGAAGCTTCGTTCTTTGATCGAAGGCGTACAATGAGAAAAGGTTCGTTTTCGGGGGACAAGCCATCTGGAGGTCCTGGGCCCCACTTACCTTGGTAAATCGGCCAACGATGAAGCCAAACCGTTATCATCAGGACCCAGCGACCTCATCCATCAACGTCGCTGCAGCTTCACCGTCCGATCGAATCGGCTGATCGACATAAGAATCGGGCACAGGAAACCGAAATAGGCACCGGAAAAGCAGGAGAACATCGGCCCGGCGATTCTGATCGTGTCGGGTTGGAGTTACGTATTTAGATTATCGGAGCCCAAATCATGTACATCCTTTAGCAGTTTTAAGCTCAGGCAATAAACAAGCAAGGTTTAAATAAGAAACCGATCCGAGTTTTAGGGGGGGAGGGATTTTTGTTTTCCGAGACGGAGTGGGAGTCGGTATACACGAACCGGAAGCCGAGTGGAACGGACATTCAAATCCGGCTTTGAGAGAGAGGGGGCGCTGCCCTGGAATCCGATTCCGCCTTGGGCTCCCGTCGCTCTCTCTCAGCCGTACGATCCTGTCTGGATCCACGGAGACAAGGAGGCCGCCGCGTGGTCCCCACCGGATTCGGCCAGTGGAAAAAGACGGAAGATTTCCCTCCTCCCCATCATAATTACTGGATTTTAGATCCTTCAGTAATTATGATTATCCGCGCATGGACTCTAGGCAAATTACGATAACACCCCTAAAATAAAATGCCCTGAGCAGCCCCTTCTTTGGCGTGGCGGGAACTTACACGCGACAATTTTGAGAATTAGGGACAAACTCAGGGCTGATAACGACATTTCACAAATTTCCATTTAACATGATTTTAAAATTCGAAATGCGTAATCCCGTTGCTAGTCACGAGACGGCAAAAGGAAAACTTGTCGTCCTTCTTCTCAGCAACAAAGATCAACGTGTCGCAGCAGACATTTATTGATTTTTTTTTTTTTATTTAGATCCCGGCGATATTTTATCTATTATTCACTCCAGTGGCAGAAAAATAACGTTAATTTAGTTGCTGGCATCCTGGAAATCCGACGGCCAGGAAGCATTCTATCTCTTCCCCCCCACCCGATTTGGCTTCACAATAATTTCTACGGGATAATTACTGGCCCAAAAAAAAAAACAAAAAGAAGGATTCTACATTTATTTTAAAACGAACAGCTCGGCCCCTAACCGAGCTGAGCGCACTTGGAACGAGCCGGGTTCCTTTGTCCAAGTCATAAGTACTGTGAACGAGTCCAGCCCGTGACCCCAACCATGAATTGGTCCAGACAATCACCGTACGACTGCCACCTTGATTCCTGATTCCATGGGAACTTTCCTGTTTGTATGGACATGGATTCCTGTCCGTCCCCTCAGGGCTGCACACACGGTCCGGACTAGGCCGCCCTCTGGGACTCACTCAGTTGAGTTCCTTTCCACGGGCCCAAACAGAAGTTGCCCGCTCCATCCATGTCTATGGTTGGGACTTGGGAGCTAAAGACCATGAAACTTAGTTTCATAAAGTTGCTAAATAAGAGGGAAAGGTGCCAACATGTCCTTTTAAAAAGCATAGTGGATGCCAACATTCCTAACTTTTTCTATGAAGGGCAAAAAAAAAAAAAAGATAGATATTTTTTGAACGTTGGATATCTGAAAGCGAGTCAACTGGACAGCCATTCGAATGCATTGCTTAGGATCTTGTCGAAACTGTATCGGTTTTGCTCATCGATACGTCTCGGCTGGCGTTGCAACCTTTTTTGTTCATTTTATGAAATTTAAAATTAATTTTAAATATTTATAAATTTTAAACATGGAAAATCAAAAACAAAGTAAAGCTGTTCGAATTAAAGACTGGCCCGCCTACCATCCACCTGGGTGAAACCGATACGCAGCCAACTTATGTTTTTTTACTTACTTAAAGGTCTCAAGTCCAACCCCTTGAAACCAACTTATTATGAAAACTTTCTCTTGCCCCGCGCTTTGCTATCAAGGTAAATTTTGAACGAATCTGTTTCAGTAACTAATTCTTCTGATTGAGAAACTGTAAAATATCAAAGCAGCTGTCAAGTATTCATGTCCTGTCCATTCTCCAAACGAAACCAAAGAGGAAAATGAAGCAGTTCTCTCTACAGTCCACATCAACCAGTGCCTTGGGATCAATATCAGTAAACAACACCACACATGCAAGGCATTTCAGCTTTTGGATCTCCTTTTCTGGACCGTTGGATTACTAAACTTTTAAGAGCTCATAAAGAAAAGAAAAGAAAAGAAACAAAAGAAATAAAAAGCCTGGCACGTGTGGGCATAACATTACACTATGGTAAAAAGTGAAGCATAGGGCAAAATTTAAAGCCTTTTTTTTTTTTTCTTGGGTGGAAAGTAAGATTTGGTGGGTTGGTGGGTGGATCGAAGCCCAACAGGATCATGCTTGGAGTTGCAAAAGGATCCCTTAAAAAATGTGCATGTCCCTCCTGTGGGGCAGTTACTTGGGAAGTAGAAAAAGTCAGGGAAAAGCCTTGACCCTAGAGAGGGAACATATGAAACAAGCAAAGCAAGACCATCTTAACAGAACAGCACAGCACAGCCTGCCTTAAAGGCTGCCCCTGTAGGGTTACTGGGAGCATATGTAATAAAACAAAGGCATTGCCTTTGAGTCAAAGCTGTGCTCCCCTTTACTTTTATCCATTGCTGCCTTCAACAAAGAAAAAACAGTAATAAATTATTTAAAGATGGGTTGAACTAGTATACACATCATGGAAATAGTCATAACATTTTTAATATTTTGGATTAGTTTGCTTTCCATATTCCCACTATGGTCTTCCCTTCAGCTTCTTCTTAACGTCTTATTGCGCGTACAACAGTACAAGTTGAAAGCTTTTATTTCATTTCTTTATATTTAACCAGAAACATAATAACCTAAACTAGCTGGTACTTTTTTTTTCCTGTCTTTCTCGATTTTCAGCTACCATTGTTTCTCTTTATGTTATATTAAAGAGAGGAGAGAGGAACATGCTTATAGCGCACCTGTATATGCTCCACATCAAGTGAAAAATGGCTGCCTTTCTTGCAAATATGAAGTGCTTACAATTGTAAATGTGTGCATGTGAGTTAACAGCAACCAGCTTTGGGAAATGGATTCTGTCTTTTTTATAGACAACCATGTTGGCTGCAGTTTATTTAAAACAAGAAGAAGAAGAAGAAAAAAAGACAGCCTTATCACTGTGGCTGATGGATCCAACTTTTAGGTTAACTTTTAGGCATAGATTGGCCAGACGAAGAGAATGTATAATATACATAGGCAAAACTGCTCCATGACTGTATCATACCATATTGTAGTTGTTGTAATTATTAGCATCAGGTTGCATCATTAAGGGCGTAAAACCCTAGTATTCATGATGTTCAATTAAGAACTACCAAATGCATCTAACATAATACTAGTTGCAGGGACTTTGCATACTTAGCTTGTTGGAATGAGTTAAAAGTATTTCGGGTTAAGAGACGTCGATGGTTCAAAACACAAGGCCCGCGTTTTGCGTCCAGAGACGAAGCCACTAAAAGTCATGGTAGAGAATTCAGGAGATTAATCAGCAACCCATCTTGATCGTATTCGATGTGGAGCTTGGTTTCGGAAAGAAAATAGAAAGGAACGGATCATTGACGTAAACAGATCCGATTTAGATCAGCGAATTGGATAAGAGATCAGTTTTTTCACTGCCCAAAAACATTCAAGTGGGCCTTTAGGAGCCCCAGTCCACACATAAGAAGTAAAGAGGTGGGGAGACAAGCTTTTTTATCTTGAAGGCTAAAGGGCTTACACTGATAGGGATCTCCACTAGACTAGAGACCATTTTCCATCCAAAAAGGTTGTTTTGTATAGCACAACTTGAGCAAGAGGTTGAGAAACAAAGTGGAATTGTTTGCTTTCTTGTTTCTTCTCTCTCTAAAATAAGAATTGCCACCACTATCTTGAGCCACTCACCTAGGTGCCCAGAAAAGATCAATCCTAGGGGCTGCCTTTTAACTAAAGAAATATAAAAAATTTTGGAAGGAAAGAAGTTTGGAAATGTCTATATGGGTATTTTCTAACTTGAATGGAAAAACTGAATCTGCCCACACCAAAAATTAGGAAGCAATCTCAGAATAAGAAAAAGAGGCGCTCAAGTACTTTTCTTGGTGACCAAATTTGTAAATGCCTCTGCATTTATCCTTCAATGCATCGTATCGACGACCAACTTTTTGTTGCCAAATAGTTCTCCACGATTTGAACATCAACCAAATCCTTGACTGGTAGGAAGCTCAATAAATTGGTGCAGCCATGGCTTCCGCCAGTCGTTGGGGGAAAATATCGTCAAGTTTTCAGAGGGTCAAGATGCATCACATTGAATTTCTCGTTAACGCAATAAGAATGTAAGGCTCAGCTCATGGATTTATCAATGAGAGACTCTTGGTGACATATGCATCGATAGTTATAAAGTTCATTAATCAACATATATAGTTATATATTTATATATAATAAGGTCGTGATAGGGTACTGGCCCAGGAACCAATTGATTCTTACCCTGTGAGGCGAATCAATGCAGGACTCACAAGCCATACAAGATTTGCCACCTTTTATGAAGTACTTGCAGCAAACAGAATCGACTAGCCACAAGCATCCAACACTGCTTTAGGATCCATGAAATCCTGTGAAAAGATTCAATCTTTTTTGAAACTTTCTTGTTGGTTGAGGAATAAGAAAGGAGGAAGATAGAGACAAAGGAGCATGGAGGATGAAATCATGGCGAAACAGGACTCTGTTACTTGCTTGGAGCCCCAGGTAGCCTTTAAAGAATCTCAACCCGGAGGGGCTTTTACGGATTCTCAGGGTGGTACGCTCTGGTGATCATTATAGAACAAGGGAAAAGAAAGAAGCGTCCTTCCTTCGTTGTGTTTGATGCATCGCAAGGAGGGTAGTACATCAGCTTTATTCAGGGGATGAAAATGGCGTTCTACCAACGGTTACTGTGGCGAACATTAATTTTCTTAGAGAAGCTGCTGGGGTGGAAGATAAAGTGGGGCATAATGCCCCATGATTTCTTCCACCGTCCGTAGAGGCAGGAGATACCGTGCCCGTCACCTGATGCCGTCACATCGTTCGGCCAAAATCTCATGAAACCATCACCCCAACACCCTACCCTCCCTCCCTCCCTCTCTCTCTCTCTCTCTCTCTCTCTCTCTCTCTCTCTCTCTCTCTCTCTCTCTATATATATATATATATATATATATATATATATAGAAGTTGGTGGATATTTAATAAACTTTCTAATGTGTTTATAAATATTAATTTAATATATATCATGCTTTAGTTCAAGTTACTTTTGTAGAAAAATTTGCGGTTCAAGATAAAGAGAGATTGATAGGTATATGACAATGTGGTGCTATCCATAAGTTATGAACTTGGTTCTTAATCTTTACAAGATAAAAGACTCGTACAAAATCAATGAGAGAAAAAAGAGAAGTTTTTTGAGTCATCTGACATTAATTATCAACTTTTCTTCCCTTTTTTTTAACCTTTCATGTTGAAAAGATCAATGACTAAAATGTTTTTTTTTATGAAACTTACACCCAAAGGGTTACACGCACACATATATATATATATATATATATACACCATCACTTTTTTCTTTTGAAAAACTCGAGGAAATAGAAACCTGGCTAATTGGCAGCTGGTGATTGGTTCAAGTTTCATTTTCATCTCTTTTTTTTTTTTTGCAAACCTCAAGGAAATAGAACCCTGGGTAAATTGGCAGTTGGTGATTGGTTCAACTTTCACCTTCATCTTCTGCAGAAAGCCACGTCCTGCTTGCCTTAAAGCAACTTCAGCGAAGAATTTTATACTGTTGGGTGATAAACTTAGGCACCGCCAGTTAAATCGATGCACCAGCCCTCCAACATCCGATGTGGTTTCATTGTTAGCCGGTGTTTGCGAAGCAGTTGAAACACATCCTTGTTGAAAAATCTCTGAGCAGCCAAACTGTTCAAAAAAGTTGGATGTAAGAAAATAGTTGACATTTGACTGAGAAATTGGATGATAATTCGGAGTTAAGACATGACATCAAATCAGGTTTCCATTCATAAGTTTTATAAAAAAAATCAAACAAATTCATATACCGATTCCTTTTTAAATGAATATCTCATATTTAATATTTGTACATTTTGAGAATACGTTCTTAACATATTATCATGCGGTTTCAGTTTTCAGTTGTGTATATATCGGATATAAACTCAAAAGTTAAACCCAAATCTGATTTGGGTTGGAAATTAAAAAGTTAGATTTAAATATAATAAAGACAATCTTTCGTTCGTATTCAAATTTGAATGTGAACATATGATAAATCGGATACGATAAAATACACGTCCATCCAAACCATTGACCTCCCTAACCATGTACAATAAATTTAAAGAGGGAAAAAAAAGAAGCAAAAACTTGAACAAATGATTATCACCATCGGCTCCATCCACGGGGCCAGGCTATTGAAGAATGGGGAAAGAAAAAAAAAAGGCGGCTGCGTCCTGTAACATGTTTTACGCTTCGAATTGCCTTCAATGATCAAAGCTAATTCAATTTCCCAAACAGACCGGTATGGTAAAGCAAACAGACTCCAATCAGTGACCGCATCTGGACTTTGTTTTAAGTTCTTAACAGTGGATATATCAACCAGTAGGAATAGGTAAAATAAGAGCTGAACCAGTACGAGTAGGTGAAATGTCGTTAAAAAGAACAGCCAAAAACAGTAGGATTCTTGGCATTGCATTGCATTGATCATAAACAAAAGAAAAACAGGAAGTTCCATTTATGGCAGTGATCATACCATGTCACTAGCAGAGACAAAAAATTTCTTGTTCCCTCAACCGACTGCTACATTATTCCTCACTCAAACCGATATTAGAAATAGGGCTCCTAGAATCCATCACAACCTACAGAACATCTTTAGAAAGCAAGTTATTGGCTTGCATCTTCCTGGCATTGCAGAGCTGATCAACGCAGTCTCCTCTCTCAAAAACAGCTGCAGCTCCCATGCCGGTCCCTGTTTTAACATTTTCCCATACACCATTCTTGAACTAAACATTAACTGCAATAAATCAATCTATTAACTAAAAGAATTCAATGGCCGACACACTCACCTATGCACATGGATACAACTCCAAACCTGCAGTCTTTGCCTCGACGGTTCATCTCGTGCAACAATGTAGCCACACATCGAGCACCTAAGAAAGCAAAAATAGTCAAGGCCAAGCACATTGTGCAGAATTTTGGCAACGTTGCATATCGAAGTACACATCAAGTACATCCAGAACCACACAAATGGTACTTGACAATATGTCCAAAAGCAGATCAAGAACTCTGATGCATGGAATGAGTTTGTATTTTTCTGAATGTGTGCATCCATGCATGCAGTGCGCACATGAACAGAACTTGAAGATCAAGAAGGGGGCTGCAAATCATTAGCATTAAAACAAGTCCATGTTTAACTTCATGGTCATTTAAGCCGTTGAATGCATGTGTATATACACCCATATTGTCCACATTGATATACGTATTTGAGCTATCAACGTCCCCAATAGTTGTACTCCAAAAAAACCAGCAGTAGCCCAACGAGGCAAAACCACAATCTGTCAAGGCAGGTGTGGCGGTGGCCACCAAATGGGGACCAAGAGTAATTTTAAAGTATTAAACTGAAAATTGCTAATCATCTTAAAGAATTGAAAGTGGTACAATAAATACATGCTTTTGTGTTCTAAAATTAAAAAACAAAGAAAAGAAAAGGACTATATTGGCCACTATCTAACAGTAACCTTGGCTGCAAGGCAGTCCTAGGCACTAGGCTTGGCCCAGATAGCCTAGCGAGTGCCCAACCTAGATAAATAATAAGAGAACTCCAAATGGACCAAACCTGGACTAATGATTAACGTAATTAATAGAAACCACATTGTTACAGGTTTACAGCATGATTGGAGAGCTAAAATCCAAATAAAGATTGCCAATAATATTCGTACAACAAAACTGAAACAAGTTTCATAAGCTTAATTGAAACAAATCAAAAAACACTTCAATTTGTGCTTAGATTGTCTCAACATTCATGACTGAACAAACTGATGTTGATAGGTCAGTATGCCAAACTACTCTTTAGGTTGCATATTCTAGCTGATTAATTGGGCCAAAGTCATAAGCTTACCACATATAGGTGCCTTTTTTAGCAATGGTGTTCTGTAGGATCAAATGTTTGTTGCCATACATAAATATCCTCAAACTGAAATCAGAACATAGTGGTTGGGAAATGAAGTAGTTCAAATCTACAAACTTCACAGTCATTATGGAATTGAAAAAAAGACCTTATGCTAAGACACTATGAACTCCTAGGTCTCAGTACGCAGGTATATGGACAAACTTAGCCCACTATGATGACCAAGTTTATCCAATGAAACAAGCAAGTCTAATAAACGAACCCTGAAACAGATGAGGCAAGACTCGGCTAATGACATCCATAATGATGGAAGTTCTAGTTGACATAAAACAGCTAATGCCTACAATTACAAACTGTCATCACAACTACCAGTACCACCAAAACGACTATACAGATACCACACACATAAATATACAAATGTGAAATCACGTTCCAAATAGACACAATCAAATGCAGAAACAACTATGACAAACTTGAGTTTTTAGAGTACCTGTGGCACCCAGAGGATGCCCGAATGCAATAGCACCTCCATTAACATTCACTTTCTCTGGATCTAACTCCAATTTTTTACAGCAGTACACATATTGAGATGCAAATGCCTACAAATGAACAACAGTCAATTATCTTAAAGAAATTTCGTGAACACTATAAGCACAAGATGACAAATACCACCTCATTTATCTCAAAAAGATCAATATCATTAGCTTCAAGACCAGCCGCTTTGACTGCGGCAGGGATTGCAACTGCAGGTCCGATACCCATGACAGCAGGATCAACTCCAGTAGCTACAAAACTCCTATACAGCATTCAGCAATGAAATGTCAAGAATATACCCAAACTGCCGGATAGGTACTCTGTCAATCAACAAAATCACAACATTTACACATGATCATTTTCCTAAAGATCTTAAAAGTATGATCATTTCCCTAAAGATATTAAAAATATCACTTCATATTGATCAAAGAAATGCCATTAACTACACAGGACTCCAAATCCTCAGACACATACACATACATGATACAACTCAGAGAGCACTATTAATAAAGAATATGCCCTGATGGTTCTCTGACAAATGTACAGTTTCTGTGCATTCACTAATCATGGTGATAATTAATATAAGCACCAAATCAAACTAAATGAAAATGATCGGAAGTGCAATGGTTCAGAAAAAGGTAGCAGAGGAAGAAGATAAAGAAGTAAATTTCACAAGCAGCTACCTGAATACACCAAGGATAGGAAGCCGTTTTTGCAGTGCCAAAGATCTTTTCATAAGCAAGACTCCTCCAGCACCATCGCTCACTTGGCTTGAATTTCCTGTCATTGTGAAAATCAATGGCTTAGGTTACAGTAGTCACTAACCAAGCAGAAATTAAATAAATAATTGTATGACAAGAAGGTGTAGCTTATGGACAAATACCAGCTGTTGTGGTCCCATCCTTCTTAAAAGCAGGTTTCAGCTTAGCTAGGATTGAAAGTGATGTATCTGGCCGGATGCCATCATCCACAGAAATGATCACGCTCTTTTCTTCACCAGTTTTTGGATCGATAATCTTTAAGGACAAGGTATTCAACAATTATGATGCTAAAACCTTTAGCTTATAGGAAAATGTTTATCAAACTTGTCAAACACCTTGGTGTGCACAGGAATGATTTCGTCTTTGAATTTACCCAAAGCTGTTGCTTCAGCTGCTCGTCTATGAGATTCAACCTATGAACAATCACAAATGAAGATAATAGCCTTAATCTAAGTGAATAGCAAGACCAAGACACCTGATAGCCATAGAAGGTAACTCACAGAAGCTTGATCCTGTTCCTGACGTGTAATACCATATCGATGAGCAACATTTTCTGATGTAATGCCCATTGGCAGGAGGCAATCTGCAGCTTGTGTATGACTATTTGCCTAGCCAATTAGATATAAAAGAATCCTGATAAGTTGTAATTGCTAAAGGTAAAAATATGGTACATTCAAACTAAAGTTTTAGTACTAAAAAAAAGTGTGTTAATGAAAAGAAAGACGGAAAGAAAATAAACAAACACATGATGGAACTTTGAAAAACATACTTTAGGATTGATGGGGTCTGTCCAAGCCATGGTGTTTGTTGTCATAGACTCTAAACCGCATCCAATGCCTAATAGATAATGTTAAAACATCCCTCATGAGATAACCGATTTTAATATTCGTATCATAAAAGAAACACATAGTTACCTATGTCATAGAAGCCAGCTTTTATGGCAGCAGCAACATCAGCAACAGCTTGTAAGCCAGAAGAGCACTGCCTATTGACAGTTCTTATTGGGACGGTCTCTGTATGACCAAGTAAAGCATTGAAAGGCCAGGTAGAAACATGAAAAAGCTAATAACTTCTTCTGATGTTGACTCACCAGGAAAACCAGCATAAAAAGCCGCCATCCTGCATTCACTCGCCCTCTGGGTACCTGGAGCCAGAACAGTACCAACAACAATATCACCAACTTCATTTGGATTTATACGAGTTCTGTCCAGTAATTCCTGCATTGAATAACCAAATCTTTAAGTAAAAGAACTGACCACCAGGACACAAAAAAAAGTACCAGGAAATAATTCTTTATATCTGTTTTATCTATCATAAAGTCTAGCTACTCAAAGGTTAAATTACGTAGAAAATAATAAAAAGGATAGTGGGGTAGCATGTTGAGCAGTTTTGCTAACCTTAAGTACAGATGCAAGCAAGTCCTCAGGATGTGTGTCCTTGAAGCCTCCACGTTTGGCCTTGCAAATTGCAGTTCGGTAAGCACTACAAGAAAAGAAAGCAATAACATCAGTAACCAAGAACCAGAGTGCCAATGCAGGCAGCCTGGCCTGAATCGATTGGGGGCTTGACCAGGTCAGGTTTGATGACCCAGGGGACCTAACCGCAAGAGGGGAAGGACATGTGTCATTCAGAATAGGTGAACCATTTAGTACTTACGCAACAACCACAATATCATCCCCAAAGGCAGCAGTTCTATGATATGGAGCGCTATCCCCGGCCAGACAAACTGAAGCCTGCATCAGAGACAAATTAGAGCAACATAACATGGATGAAAAGAAGGGAAAAAAGCTTAACAAAGATAAACGCCTATTTTTCTTCATTTGTTCTACGATAGGCAAACACTGCCTAAATTATGTTGTTGACAAAAAGCAGTAGCTAGTTTCTACTTTCTAGACAAAATTTAACCAAAATATATGAAAATTAATTTGAAAATTGGACTAATCACAGTGTTGAGATCAATGCAAACAAAGCTCTCAACTATTTCAAGAAAACACAGTACTCAGGACTTTGGAGAGGCAAGTGTCTTACTCTCCTTGGTATGCCAGGAGACAAAACAAAGCACCAGAATAATAAAGAGAGGATAATTGAGAAATTGTCCACTATTAAGAAGCACCAGAAAAGATGAATGGGTTCACATCAGAAAACGGCTGAACCAGATCTAATGAAACCATAGCTTAGATCACAGAAATGCCTCAACAATATAGGACATAAAAACAGCCATTTGGAAGAACTTGACATGCAAGGATATCTGTCAAGTCCTACATGGCACACCCACGGGAGCAAATTTTACTAACAGCTAGTTCAACAATTCAATCGTGTATAGCAAAGCACGCTGAGTCTAGTGGAGGTATGGACAAAAGCATGATCTACCTGAAAGCAGCAGACATGCAAATTCTCATTACCTCCACGAATTCAAATAACTCGGAGAAAAATCAGAGTATATCAGTAGAGTATCAAGTCTAATACACTACCAAGAGGCAGAATCTAATGCCACATACACGATCGAGATCAAAAATCGAAAGACTGAACAGATCCTTTTAAGTCACGAAGCAGCGAAAATAACTAAATGTCAAACTAGCAACCACAAAATTCCCTCTGACCATAAAACATGAATTCACAAATCGACGTAAATTGCAAGTTCACCTCAAAGTTCAACCTCCCAAAAATGAGTAAATAAATGAGCAAAAAATTTTCTAAAAGGCAACCAAACCAACTCCATTCGAGAACCCATTATTCCTTAGAAGATAAAAAAAAAATACAAAACTTTACAAAAAAATATAATAAGATCAAGGTCGTGAAGCATATAAAGAAAAAACGACAGAGATAAAATTACTTGAAGAGTTGAATCGTGGAGGCAGGAAGGAAGGGGCCTCAGATGACCCAACAGAACCCTCTGCCTGCTCGCTGCCTTCTCCATTCCTCGTCCCACCGACAGAGATAGGCAGATCGAGAGAGAGAGAGCGCGCGTGAAGGGGAAGCTCCGAAGCGAAGGAGAGTCTACTAAAGAACGTGGTCGGTATCCTTGCGTTATGCGTGTATTTGCCGGTACAAATCGTATCGGCGCTAGAGCGCAACGATTTCTTTGGTGCCGATGATCGATATGTTTATCTTTACTGCCCTCGAATGAAGCCTTAAGGCTTCCATTCCTTGTGCTTCTTCGATTTAGATTTAGAGTTGCGTCGGTCTATGAAAATAGAAAGAGAGACATGCTGTTCCATTAGCGATACTATGTTTCATTGACGGAATTAAAAAATTTTAGCTAAGAAACACTGTTGTAGAAATTTTTATATCTAATACAATATATATATATAAGCAAATAATTGTAAGACAGTTATACAAAATTAAGAAAAATATTTCTGGCCTAGGCAACCGCTTACACCAGTGGTTTTTTTATTGATATATCTTTCTCTTTTCTTCCAAATTTTCCTTTTCCTTCGGCGTCTACAAATTTCTTAATCAAAATTCTCATGTTTGAAGGAATGGGAAATTTTGTTTCCCGAATCAGGGGTTCAGCTGATACGTATCGGTCTGCTGTATCGCCCAGAAAATTCGAGGAAAATGACAGAGAGAGGTTGGCCTTGGCCGCCTCCACTGAGACTGAGACCGAGACCCGTCGCCCGTCGTTTTGGTCAAACACTTAAAAGCCTTAGGACCCGTTTGATGATCTGAAATAAGTTTTCCATCGTTCATTTGATAGCCTGGATTAGTAATTCCCGAAAACATTTTTATTGTTTGACGGAGCAAGACAATATTTCCGGGTTCAAAAACATTACCGTTGGGTTGCTGAAGTAACAGGATTTTAAATACGACGACAAGAACCGGAGGAGGAGAGGCGGTTATCCATGCAGCTACGTGAATCAAATCAGCGTCGGAATAAGATTCACTAAAAAAAGTGTGCCTTGTTTTAAATAGTCAAATAAAACACAGACAGAAAAACAAAAAAATAATGTAAAAAGCACAAACACCTAATAGAAAAAACAAAATGAAACCAACAAACTATGACATGACAGTCGCGATTAACCCATTCATTTCAAATATTCAAACTTAATTCATATTTGGATTTGCATTGTGAAACAAGCCATAGAGAATGACATACAAAGTACAGTCCTGCGGAACAGATGGAAATCACATCATTTTCCTAACAAACAGCATGTTTTACAAATTGGAAAAGGAAGTTCGTTTCCTATGCCTTACTTATTCTAAGGAAAAGGTTTCCAGGCTCCCGAACTGGCCTAAGAAAATTTGGGTATTCGATTTTAGTAAAACTTAAGACAACCCAACTAAAGCCAAACCAGCCTTGTCCGAACCCATTCCCTAGGCCGTATTCGATTTTAGTAAAACTTTTCTAATATAAGTTTCATACGGGAAAACATATTTCTACTCTTCGCATATTAAGCCACGGGAAATCCTTTTTAATTTATTTTCCTATTGGATTAAGATCTACTAAGATGGTGGTTTTCTACCTTCATCAGCAACCTGTTCTTGAATCAAATCACTTGTTTAACCCCACTAACAATTGATATTCAAGTGTGGCACATGTATGTATACATATATATATATACACGAACGGCTTTTCTCAATGTGTTATTTATTGTATTGCACGTACTTTTAACATATTCACATCTTCCCCCCAACAAAGAATAATAATTTAAAGAAAATGATCTGATTTGGTTGAAAAGTTAACTTTCAAATGCATTGTTTTTTTAAACATAAAATTTTAAAAATAATATGTCGGGAAGCACGTGGAGCTTGTTTTGAATGCAATAATTGTTGAATAATTCGCAACAAATATAAAAATAAAATTACTGTATATCTAGCTAAGAGAGTTAGTTAAGACCCTTTTCACGGCAGAGAGGCTCAATTCAACCAAGGTTGTTGGGAGGTAGGGTCTCCACCATTTGTTAAAAAGGAATCATATATACACGACAAAAAAGATGTACAAGAGTAACAGGGATACATGCATCTATCTAAAAAAAACAGCTAACACAACAACCCCTCACAATTAATAAAAAAACCAAGCTAAGCCAAGAAAAGGCATGATAATTGAGCATATAAAAGGATCAACTTGTGGAGTATTTGTCAAAAGAGTCTGAGCATTCTCTTACCAGAGAGCCGATGTTGAAAGGAATTGTATCATTTTTGAGCATCCAGTGGTGGCTGTGGTCAACTAAAAAGCTTCATTTCTCAAGCCAGTTTTTTCTACCATCAACAATAGACTTGAGGCGTCTAATCCATTCTTTGTTGTTGGAATGGATGGCAAGGGGGATGGGGCTGGTGGAGCGCACAATTTCCTCCCAGTTGAGAATGTTAAATTCTGCATCATCGACACCATAGCACGCTTCTAAGGACAAAGCTCAGTCATGAGTTAAATATTTAATGTCTGATTTTCCACCTAACTTGCGACCTGTTTTTCCACCACTTGCAAGGGTATCGGCATTACATCATCCCTGGGATCATTTGGCGATTTGTTTTTATTTTTAATTTTTAACAGAGAAAGTTGAAGTGCAGCGGGGATGGCATCTCGAATCACCAAAACAAGCCTTGTACTTTATGAGATGAAGGGTTGAATGGAGACTTCAACCTCATCGGACGATGGGTCTCTGCTCCTGAATATTGACATATGTTGGGAAAAAGTCCCTGAAAGATATGGAGAAATGAGCTGTATTGAGTGATGGAGGTGGACGGGCTTCTTGGCCTGTTTTTATAAACTGACATTTGAATACCATTTATGAATCAATAATATCATTCCACAATAGCAATAACTTGTATTGCTTTCCCAACAACCTAACTATTATGTGAGGGTATAGCATAGCTAATCAATTCGATGTTACTATCCTTGATTACAAATGGTGGCAGACAATAATGATAGAGAGAAAGAGAGGATCGTGGGGGTCGTAGGTAGTTGTTAGTGGTGAAGACAATGACGGTGGAAGTGATGTGAGATTACAAATGACATCAACATCCTTATTGTGAGTGGTGGAGGTAGGATTTTTTTTTAGGGCGGACCAAACTGTCCGTGGTTGGGCTAAGAAAAGCAACGGGTCGGGCCAAACTAAAAAAGTTTGATTTTTTCAATATATATTTTTTTCCTGTGGTCACCCACTCACCTCATACCACATATATGGCAAAAATTCATAATTTATCATTAAATATGAATCAAATCCTTATTTTACCTTTTTGCATTGAGAAAATATATGATTTAAGACCAAACGAATAAGGGTATGATCCTAAGAATCTTTAGGGTTTTGCATCAAGGACAAAAAAATTCCTTTTATTAGGTTGTGTTTGATCATATCTAAGATTTTGCATAAAAATGTGTGTTTTGAAAGATTCTCAATTTAAATAAATTGAGGATTTTAATAACATGGATTTTAAATTCATACTATATATTAAAAACCACGACTTTAAGATCAAATGGGAGAAAAAGGTCCGACCTTAAATCCATGGAGATTTCATATCGCTACCATCCCTGTGAAACAACACAACCTTAAAAGAATTGATTTGCTTGTTAAAAAAAATAATTTCACATAACGGAGCTCAAAATAATTAAATTGGGTTGGAATGTGAAAGGGGACCCTTTCTTGTAAAGGCAAAGAAAAAATTATTTTTGTTGGAAAATGATGAAAGTATTCATTTTTTGTACGAAAGGGTACCAAAAAAAAATGGCGCTGCTCTCAAAATTCGCTTGTCTTATGTGCCATTTTGTAGTCAAAATTTTCAAAAAGATGCATAATTTTGTAAAAATAACAAAAAACGTGTTTAAATAATTAAATTTGAAGAGCTTTCATTTGATAGCCTCTTCTTCGGATTCCCGTCGTCTCCCGTTGCACATTACTTTATTATCCTAAGGGCTTGAGTTGTGAAACATCATCTTCCCTGTACACGTAACCTTCTCCTGTTAGGGGATTGATTCGGGGAAGAAGCTGTTCAATCGTCTTCATAACTTGATATCATTTGGGTTACATATTCAAAAGAACTGGTCTTATGAAAACTAGTTTTTTAATTAATTTTTAAAAACTTATTTGTGTGTTTAGATAAAGAGGCCAAAACATTTTTTTTTTTTAAACAATGTGGGAGGTGCCAGATTATTCATTCCTTCTTGAAAAATAAGGTTTTCTCAAAATAAGTTTTGACAAACTCATTTTTTGGTATCATGCGAATCTGAGGCAAAATGTTTGAATCTAAGGCAAAATGTTTTTCTTCAAAATTTATGCGCCATTTTTGCAAGATAGTTAACATCAATGGCATTATTCAACTAAATACATTGAGACTAGTAAAATATTAAGATGAAGTACACAAAAAAAAAAAAAAGAAAGGGAAAATCCCTTCCGTTTCCAACCTGTCTACTGAAATTCCATTTATGATAAATTAATTTTATAAGAATGAAGAGAACTGCATTTTCGGTCCAGTAAGATCCAGGCCTGGAATCTGGATATTGTGTTTATGGCTCAATGGATCAAAGTCGGACCGGGTCAAATCCACCTGGGTCCCGCGCAAGGGGGACCCATAGTCAGGCCTGTTTTCAGTAGGACGAGGCATCATCCCTTGCCTCGTTGAACTGATCACAACTGAAGCGGATCTGACAGATCCAGAGCCATCGGGAGCCCTGATTCCGAACCAAATCGGACCCATCTACCCGTACTTTCGAGGTCCATTTTACGGCCGACAGATCTGACCCAACTTTATGCGCATCCAAGATCCAAATCCAACATCCAGGATCCATTTACCAGTTTCGTAATTTGGTTTTAGACGAGCTGCACGGATTCAAGTTCGATCCTTCTTGGCTTGAGCCCGCAGGCCTTGCCCAAGTATAAATGGGAATAACCCACCCGACCCGAAATATCAAACTAAATCCAAAATTGATCCGATCCAACTTGTGGCACTTTTTTTTTGGCACTTTCACTAAAGCGTCTTCGTTCTGTCTTCTCCTCTTTCTCTCTGGCGACGTCGTCCTCTTCGTACTGAACTAGGTACGGATCTTCGTCTTCCCCTCCTTTGAGCGCCATCTTTGATCTCGAAGCCGAGCAGGAACTGCTTGCTTATCATATCGCAATTCTTTGGGGTTTCTAGATTTATTTGTCTGCTTTCTTGCGAGAGAATTCCGGTTTCAGGTCGCTGCACATCATGGCGGGAAAGTTAGGGTTGAAATGGCGGGTGCCTTGGGTTGTCGTTTTCTTGGGTCAGGGTCTTAGTTGCTTCTTGTGGTGTTGATGGCGGCGCATGGATTTTGTTTTTGCAGGCAATGTCGGTCGTCTCGGTTCATCAGTTGGCGTCGTGCATCACTTGCCATGCTTGGAGCCCCGATCACTCAAGTAATGCGATCTTTATCGGAAGTGGCTTGGATTATTTCATGCGTAGTTCGTCTTCTTCGTTTATCCGTTTTTGATCCGTGGATTTGTTTCGAGAAATTAAATCTCGCAATTAGGAGGAAGAACATTGATTTTTCTTGTTTTTTTTTTCTTATATTATCCCCTCGGTTTTTCATTTTTTAGGGAATATTTTGGATGATGGTGAATTTTGTCGTGCGTCGTTCTAGTGAAATGGGATTTTCTTATCTTTTTCCAACATAAATTGCCTTTGTGCGAATTTTATACTGAAAAGTGGGATGGAGTTTCGGGATTACTTGAATGTGTTTTGAGATTCCCGGGAAAATATTATGTAAGTTTATAAGTTCTTCAACCGAAAACCATGTGACACCACATAGAGGAGAAAATAGATGGTATGGAAGATGATGCATGGTAGGAAACTTTGTTGACCGTTCTCTTTTCGTAATTTTGTGATTGTATTCCTAGGCGGAGCTTTAAGATTGGAGGTATTTATTGTCGAAGGCATGAGAAAAGATTGTTATGCTGTCAATACTAAATGAATTCTCAACTATTGAATTTGGACCGGGCCATACACCTCATATGCTCTCTCTCTCTCCCCCCTCCTGAGATTTCCCTCACCATTCAATGCCTTCAATTTATTTGGTTGTGTACTACTGTTTGTTCGTTTTCTCCATGTTCTCTTTTTTCGTTTGTTTATGCAAATAACCGCTTTCTCTGTTTTACAGTGATTGCCTTTTGCCCGAACAATGATGAAGTTCATATATATGTTGTTTCGTCTGACAAGTGGGAGAAATTGCATGTTCTACGGAAGGTATGCCATTTTTTTGTTCAACAAATAAATTAGGAAATCTTTATTACATGAAAGGTCATATAGCACAATAAATTGTTCCTGGAGAATCAGATATGTAATTTTGATATACATGTTCATGGCCATGGATATGTTTACTATTACATTAGATCTTTATACTTTGCTATCTAAGTCGGCACTGACATAAGTCCAATAAGCCAACGAATGAATCTGACCACTCTCAAATGAAGGGTGAACATTGCAAGGGCGAGATGACATATCCAATTCTCTCATACACATTTTATTTTACCATTCTTACAAGCCATCCAGATATTTGACCCAATAAGCAGTGAAACAAGGGCATATTAGTGACTACGGCAGTCTAGTATCAAAAGATGGCCAAAGTATTTAAAACAGAAATAAAAATTCACATTTCCATTGCCTCATTTTTTTTCCCTTCAGTATCCTTTTATGCTTCCCTAGTGCAAATGACAAATAAGATTGCAAAGAAGATATCCGTAAGCAAAGCTGTGTATCCAGGAAAGGGGATGTATTCTGGAGAGAGACCGGTGGATGGATGATGCAGTTACTTTCAGATACCATCCCATTTAGACTGAAGGCTACAAAATTTGTTATAGTGAAAGGTAGATAGGGATCTGGAGATGGGGATATCAGACATGCATCTAGTTCTCATTGGAAAGCAAGAAGCTGAATGTTCCTTCCATTTCTTGCTTGAAGCTGGTACCTGATTGGCTCTAATAGTTAGGCCTCTAGCCCAGCTTGTTTCACCTATAGGTCAATTTATTTCCTTCTCATTGCAACTTGTCCCTTTCTGTAGAATGTCTGGATATTGGGTTCCCTGGTATGAGTGATTTCAGATCCTCATCTATCTAATTTTTTGGTTCTTTGACCACCTCTGGTAGATTATTTCAAACTAACTATCAACAGGATGCTTGCAAAGCAATGAAGAAACCACTTTTTTTCTTTGAGACTTAGTCACCCATCATGTATGATTTATTGTATTGAGTAGTCTTTTAATGCTTTGTTTCCATCTCGCCTCTGATGCCCTAGGCTCCTGTTTTGCTATGAGGGTTGCAATTGTTTTTGCTTCTCATTCCTGGTTTTTTTTTTTTTTTTTTTTTTTGTCTTGTCTTGCTTTGTCAATTCGTTCTTCTTACAGATGGAACCACAACTTTGAATTTCATGAGGTGCATGAGCTGCATCAATTTTGCAGAAATGTGATTTATGTATCTAGTCATTGTTAACGTTTTTAAATGACAACGTTTATTTCCAAAATGACTCTAAATGACAATGTCTGGTTGTGATATTTTCAAAATATTTACAGGAAATAATTTTGCAGCATTAACGTGCTAATATCCAATATTTCTGGTTTCTAGAAAATCTTTATTTATATATTTTATGTGTATATATTTTTATTTTACAATTTTAAATTTTAGGATAGGTCATATGTTTTCATCAATATTTTGTTAGAAAAGTGAAAGACTCATATTTTTTTTTAAATTTTCTTGTTATCTCTAAAAACTCTTGACTTTTCTAGATCTACTCAAGTAAAACAAAACCTAAAGCAAACTATTAAGAAGAGAAATTGCTAAGAACAATATTGGTGACAATGATTTAATCTCAACTTTATTGTAGTCTTTCATTTGCTCCAATACACCTCACAAGGGCATTAGGCGTGAGATGCATATGTTTGTTTTGCATAACACTTGTTCTACCTGTATGGATTCAAAACATTTATGGAACTTAAAATATGAGGTTGATATAAGGAAAGGGTGACAGACTTCAAAGTGGAGGAATGCATGTGACATCAAATTCACTTTGCGCGTAGCTATATAACCATCAGATTATATTGGTTAGTCAAAATGCTATACCGTGTCATGAGCTTGTGATGTTTCTTGACCATGGTATTCTTTTCTCTTTTAATGAGTGGTTCTTTAATGGCTATGTACAACATTTGTTCTATGTCTATGCATTCACAGTAGTTGTGGAATTTAAAATGTGAATTTGATATATAAGGTGAGACAATGATGGGTGTCAAAGTGGGGAATCCATATAATACCAAATTCACATTACGTGCAGCTATGTAGCTATCAAATTATACTGGTTAGTCAAAAAGCTGTTTTCACTTTTCCACTATTAGGTATTGCAACATGTGCCTATGATGTTTCTTGAACCATGGTAGTTTTTCCTTTTCTAATTAGTAGTACTATAATTAAGTGATGTATTTCTTTTTTTTTTACTGCTGAGCATCTCTTCTTAATTGGCTCACAGCACGATCAAATTATTTCTGGCATTGATTGGGGTGTGCTTTCAAATAAAATCGTTACAGTTTCACATGATCGAAATTCGTAAGTTTCCATACAGATTATGGTTGTTGATACTTGTAGCTATTTGTAAATTGCTTGAATGACAAAAATTAACCCAAGAATTGATTGTCTATTTTATTTTTTCTGCAGCTATGTCTGGAGCCAAGATGGGCCTGAATGGGTGCCTACGCTTGTTATTCTTAGACTTAATCGCGCTGCTCTTTGTGTACAGTGGAGTCCCAAAGGTATTTTCTTACCCAATAGCATTTTATTTTTTAATTTTGCTTTGTAAATTATCTGTTTATTGGTGTTTATATTCGTATCACCTTTATTGGTGAATACTTGAAACTATATAAAAATTGTTTTTGAAAGAACTCTAAAGATATGACATGGTTGCAATAATTTGAAAAATCTGCCCGGTCGTTTTATAGTACTTTTGTGGTTCTTTCTCATATTTGGAGGAATCTAAGTCTGGTTTCTATAAGTGGATAGGTAGTTGGCTAGCTAGCTTCTATAAAAGTATAATTAGAAGGGAAACTTCTCAAGCATCCCTCGCAAATAAAAATGATAGGGTGTCTATAAGTTCCTTTCATGCGAAGGGAGATGATGGGGTTTTGCCAGACACTTTTTTGGAAAGAACAAAAAGCATTTAGTGTGCAAATTGTTTCAGTGACAGAGTAGACATGTTTTAGGTTAGGTTGTTTTGGGAAACAAACTCTATAGTTTAGGCCAAAAGAAAAGACAGTTATCCATCTTGGTGGTGAATGTTAGTAGACATTTTTGTCTGTGAAAGGAAAACACACACTACACATTCCATTCCCTTTGTAATATCCCTTTTGATAACTGCAATTCTTGTATCCAAGCCGATTAATCTGTCATTTGAAATGTAACGGTGGTCTTTTCCTTACATGTGTCTTCCAAATCAATGTAGCCTTGACTTTTCAGAATTAATTTTGCATAAAATATAACTCTATTAAAATTTTTCTTCTGACAGTTGTTTGTCACATTGTCTAGAGAACAAATTTGCGGTTGGAAGTGGGGATAAATTTGTTTCTGTGTGCTACTACGAGCAAGAGCACAACTGGTAATTGCTTCTTTCTTTTGTGAAAATTTGGTTTATTTAGCTGTTATGACAGGAGCGTCATTCAAGCTTTGGTTGTATGACCCTATTGGCCCTCCGGTAGTGAAATATTCCATTTTTGTCTCATTGTTAATCATATTTCTTTTTATTGGCCTGTGAACAGTCTTTGCATAGTGTTCTGATTGTTTTGGTCAGGTGCTTGCATTGATTTTTTGCTAGTTCAATCATACATTTTCTAGTTTCTCATACTTTTGCTTTTCCAAGTGTGTGTGTGTGCGTTTTCTTTTTTTAGATTTAAGAGTTGTTGCCTGAAAATTTCTCTTTTTCTTAGAATTTCATTTTTTACCCCTTCCATTTATTGGTGAAGCCATTAAAATATTGCTTCTCAATCTTGATCCTGATGATTGAGATGATTATATAATCTCTTTTATGGGGCTGATTGTGTTAATTTTCAAGTTGGAATCTGACTTAGAAATATGCTGCAGGTGGGTCAGTAAAATTATACGGAAAAAGCACAATTCATCAGTTACTGGTGTAGCATGGCATCCCAACAATGTGAGTTGTTTCTTGCTTTGATCGTATTGTTGTTAATACCTGTGATCCATGCAACAGATGGTTGTCATTTTGACCTTGTTAGTTTTATCCTTTTTTTTAAAAAAATATATTTCACAGACGATTCCTGTAGGCATTCGTAACAACAATGTTTGAGAACTCATAAGAACCATATTCGTGCTAATAGATTTTGAGTACTCATGATAACCATATCATCTGAATTCAATTGATTAGGCAGGTTCACATGTTGCCACTACAACAGTAACCAAGAGGTGGGTGACCAGTTGACAGCTAGTAGTTAACATTATGAAGTTCTTTTATTGTTTATTGTAAATGTTGCAGTTTTGAAGGTTATCCAATAGTTTGATCTGATAGATAATGATGGTTCTCATAGGTTATTTTATTTCATTTCTCTCATGTATGTGTGTGGGTGTGTGCATGTGGATGGATGGATCTACTTGAAATCCTTAAGGCTGTCTGAAGAGCTAGGGCTATTTTTATGGGGCTTCAATTATCCATGTGATTCTCTGTTTCTTAATACTTGTTTTAGGATTTTCTTGCAACAACATCATCTGATGGGAAATGTCGAATTTTCTCTACTTTCATCAAAGGTGTTGACTCAAGGTATGTTAAACTTGTACTGAAATAGTTACAGGTTGTTCTATTGTCATCACTATCTATGTTTCTGTAACTCTACTAAGTCAAAATTCTGCTATGGAACTTCATTTAGGGGTTCGGAAGCAGCATCATCCTCAGAAACAAAGTTTGGAGAGGTATTGCATGAACCAATTTTTTACTTTGCATGGCATAGTAATTTCTTTGTCTTTCCTTTCACGCCTTTGCCCTTTAAATGTAGGATAGAATTGTCACAAGTGATGTTGTGCACATGAGGATATGTGATAAAGATGTGGATGTATGAAGAACCTGGCATTATCTATTGTTGAAGGCATCACAGTTATCTGTCAATTAGTATGTGTTTGCAGATAAACCGGGCTGTCATGGACATGGATGTCGTACTAATTTTTTGTCCATGTTCTTAATAACCTTTGTTGTCAACCTATGGACTGGTCGGTCCAACTAGTCACCTAGTCGTCTTAGGCACTGGTCGACCACCAGTCCTCAGGTATTAGTTGGTTCGGCTGGTGATGGGAACTGTTGATTTGATTGACCAGTCAATGACTATTCACTGATCGATTATTCTCCAAAGTGGGCTTTTAAAAAAAATCTATATCTTTAACCATCAAATGTGTAATTTTACATTCCCTTTCTTTGTAATAGTTTTACTACAATCCCTTCTCTCTCTGTGTAATCCTGCAACTCCTGCATATTTTCTGTACTCCTCATTTCCTTCTCTCTCTCTGTGTACTCCTACAGTCCTACTACTAAAACAACCTTTGCTCAGATGAAAACTTTGGCCTATAACAGAATTTTATGAAATATGGCGGTCATCACTACACTTTTGGTGTTTTGTCTAACATTATGTTTGTTTTTTGAGAGATTTTTCGCGTGTATTACTTAGTACTACCTTATTCTTAAAATATGCTTTCCTGATGGATTTCCTCATTTTTCCCCTGATTGTCTGTTGAATATTTTTTGGATGGCTGATTTATTTTTTCCTTCATATTTAAATTTTATTTTCATTAGTGGATGGTTGTTTGACTATTATTAATTGTGTCTTCTTGTCATATTTTTAACTGGCAAAATTCTTTTCATGTTCAGAAAATTTTGCAGTTGGATCTTTCTTTTAGCTGGGCATTTGGTGTCAAGTGGTCTCCTAGCGGCAATACACTTGGTTATGTAGGTCAGTTATTGATCTCCTTTCCCTATCAGCATGTGGGATATGTTCCTGGTTATTCTAACACGTTCTTGCTAAAATATAAATAGCAGATTTAATGGCACCTATTATTGAGAGAGAATCAAAATAATGCATTCTGATACGTTTATTTGTTCAAATTCATTTTGTTGCGCTAAACTTAAGAACTTTTTCTGTTTACTTATGGGAAGATTTCTGGTCTTCCTCTGTTATTTTACTTGAGAAAGTTCTATCTTTGAAGATGTGAATATGTTTATCTGAAATAGAAATTGTTAGCTGCAACTTAATTCAGGGCGTGAAAACGTGGAATGTGACTTTCACTATTTCCTGTCAATGGTACATTTAAAGTTGATAGAATTTAGTAATGAACAGTATACTGTGTATGTTTTATTGCTCTTGCTGAAATTTCCATCCTTAATCAGCTCAATTGTTCTATGATATGGAAAATATATTACAATGGACAATAACGGTAAAATATCAGTCCTAAGAATAAAATATCAGTCCAAATATCTAAATCGATGCAACTATACCATTTTTTCTTCTGTTTGTTTTTTTGTTTATGCAACTAATGCTTTGTTACAAATTTGGTTTTCGATGATGATCGTATGCAGTTCTGTGTCATTGCAGGTCACAATTCAATGATTTTCTTTATTGAAGATATTGGTCCGGCAGCATCAGCTCAAACTGTCTCTTTCCGTGATTTGCCTCTTCGTGATGTGGGTCAGCATCCTTCCTTTTCTTATGCTGCATATATAACTCCAAAAAACTCTTAACTAAAAGTTCATTCACCTGAGAGTTTGTGCTGTTTGGTCGACATTCCAGGTGCTTTTTATTTCTGAGAGGATTGTTGTTGGTGTGGGATTTGACTGTAACCCGATGATTTTCACAGCAGATAAAAGAGGCATATGGTATGTTACGACGGTGTTTATCAACTTATCCTCAATACCTCTGTATGGTGTATCTAACAAGTATTGTTCTATTGAAATGCAGTTGTTTTCCCCTTTTTTTTTTTCACTGTTGATTTTTTCATGCTACTGTTTAGGAGCTTTATTAGATTCATGGATGAGATAAAGGTTCCAGCATCAAGCTCAAGATATGGTTCACAGGTTTGTGTGGGAAATAATTTGGTAGCTGTTTGATTCTGAAATGAGATTGCTATTTCTGATATTATTCGATATTTCCTGCTTGGTTCTGCTGTATTTTGGTATTTCAGGTGCATGCGTTTCCTTTTTCCTTGATGTGGTTTCTCTATTTCAATTCTTTCATAACGGCATGCAGCTCTTTAACTATCTTATCCACTTTGTTGCATGTCTGGATGTTAATATTCTGGTGGTCAGTTGGCACAAGAAAATTTCTAAGTTGATTGTGAAGTCATGAACCTGTCTTCCAACCTTAGTGGTCAAAAGCTGTAGACAGGGACACGGGGTGTACGGTATAACTTCAGAAATGCCTAGGATGGTGCTAGGTGGCCAAAAACAGCAAATAAAAGAAGAAAACAAGAGGAAGAAGAAAAAGGAGAAGGTAAAGAAAAAAAAAAAGAAAAACAGGAAGAAGAAAAATAAGGAAAACAAAAAAGGGAAAAAGGAATTTCAGAACATTTTTTTTTTTCACTTGGATGCGTAGGTTCCTAGACTAGCAAAAGGCCACTGCTTAGGGCCTAGGTGCTCCTAGGCATTGCACGTAGGCACACTTCTGACTATTAAGCTTCCAACCAGAAAATTTAATGTTTTATATGCATTACATTCTGATTCTCATAGGTGACCTAAGTAATGCCTGCACTGATCCGATGATATTTTACTTGAATATCAACGAATACAAGGTCAGAATGAACTTCCTTGTGCAGAAACAAAAATGGCTAACATTGGAACCATGATGCAAGGTATAAAACACAATGTGGCGGTTCTTTTCTTGATATTTAAGAGGTGAAAATATGGACATGTATTTCAAGGTTGGATGTAATGCAACCTAGCAGATCCTACATTCTTGGATGATTGGATGTAGTGCAATCTAGGAAGTCCCCTAGCGGGTCCTACGTTCTTCAACTTGGACTGTGGCTATTGCAGAAATGAAATATTTGTTGACCTGTGTAATGTTGCTGAGCAAGTTTCAATTTAAACCCTTTGAGGACTCGTAGTTACTGTTATTATATTATTGGCATGACATTTGATAATCTCTCTTGTTGGTTAAAAAATTTGAGTGTCTAGTTAGCAGCAACATCTAAGCCAGGGTCTTAGTAACCTTGATTTCCTGCTTGCTTCTTGTATTGAACAAATTTGCAGATTGTACAGTTTTCCATGTAATTCACTGCGGCACTGTTTGGATGTCATGTTTTCCAGTTTTCTGAAGCTTTTGGGAAGTTGTATGGTCAATCAAAACATGGTGCAAGCAGCGACACAGTTGAACCATCTAGGCCTCGCGGTGGTGCTCATGAAAACTGCATTAAGTACGTGTTTGAATTGTTTTTTCTGCTCCAAATGTGCTTTCTGTTTTTAATTTGTCTGGAAAGACAGATTTTTTTGTTACTAGTACAATAAGTTTATGGGTTTTCTGCTTTTTAGCTGTATTGTGCCACTATGGAAAGATGGAGAGAGCGCTGTCAAACGTTTCAGCACTTCAGGTATTGCACTCATTTGTCATACAACAGAGGCATCTGTTCAAAAATTTGGAACGAACCTGGATAACGTAGAATTTCAGGGTGGACTCCGATAACGCACGATGTTATCCAACAGAAGTGACCCAAAGAGGATCACATGAGCCTCTCTACCGTGGCCACTTTATGTTCTGGTTGAACTCTGAATTCATGCAAGAAACAACTCTCTCTGAATTCGTAATGAATATAACCATGAACAGCAGCTCAAAAAGTCGATTTCCTATATATGTTGTCTCATTTAACTGCTTGCTGTGCTGATGCTTTACAGGTTTGGATGGGAAGATTGTAATATGGCAGTTGAATGAAGAAACCTTTGCTTGACTGGCAGTGATGACAACTACTGGACAGCCATTTCATTGAACCGCGAAAGAATCACAACTGCCACCGAGTAGCATCCGACAGCGTTTCTGCAAGTTAAGAAAATCACACCTTCGGGCTGGCAAGCGTCCAACTCATTCCCCTGGATATCATTAAAAAATAATAGTTGGGCAGTTTTTGGGGGACACGGATGATTTTCATATTATCTGTTGTAATTTTAGTTTCTGGTACCGTTGTGTTGTATGTGTGTCTTAGCGAGCTTTTTGTAGCCAATCCAATGTAGTAGCTTCTTGGCTTGGCTTTGCATAGGAAGGAGAACGAAAGATAACATATTTATACATACATTCATCTGTTTTTATTTATTTTCCCAAATTTAATTTTTTGTTTTTTTCTTTTGTTTTTTGGAAGAGAGAGTTGAGAGAGAAAAAGGGTGGTTCCTACGCTGTCCCAGTTTTCGTCTCTTTCTATGGACTCCCTAGTCAAACCAGATGCCGTCGGTTCAATCACTAGGAACTGTAGCCTATTCCCCCACCCCCACAGCAAAAAAGAAAAAGATGGAGAGGCATCGATTCATTTGAACTATATAGCCGATCGACCGCCAAAAAGAGAGAGAGACAGTGTAACACAAGATACTAATGGTATGTGTCCAGGTAAGATATTCTTGCCAACCCTAGCTCGGTTTGTTCTGGTATGGTAGATGGTTTGGTAAAAAGAGGAGAAAAGGACTTAACCGGGTTGTATTTTAGTTCGGTTTAGCGTACACCGGAAAGTGTTAATCGAGTTTGGCGAATAAGCTGAGGGATTTACTTTTAAGGCCGGCTCGCGTCTTAAACACTAAACTTTAACCAAGGTGCTCCCACAACGATGGGTGCTGACCAGCGCTCCGCCCCTCCGTTGATGCGATATGCATCACAGTTTACTTGCAATCAGAGCATAGCAACACTCACGCTTGACTGAAGTCATCAAGCTGCCTGCATATTTGTTGTCAAGGCAATTCCCAGACGGAGCTGGTAAGCCCACAAGGATCTAAGAGGAAACCAATACTGCTTCTGCAGAAACAAATTCTTGGCAGGTCTATCAATTATAACCAAAGATAAGGATTCAAAAATTCAAGAGAAACAATTTTTTCCATTTTCCCCCCTTTTTTATTGGTCCAAGATTCCTGGCAACCTGAAGCCTGAAGATAAGGGGTGCACTCTCATGCCCCGAGATATAAGGCCTGAAGCACCTCGCCGGATTCGAGTGGTTATAAACTAATAATGACAATGCGATGCCATGGCAACGGTAACGGAGCCACGGTTTGAGCTAAACGTTGTTAACCCAGAAACCGTTCTTCCAGGTTACGCGTGTAATAAATCAGAGAGAAAACTACACTAGCAGTAAACCAACGAACAATAATAAATATATACCCATTCTTTATAGTCCGCAAGTGATGATTGCCACCAGAAATTGATCATTAAAGTTCTGACAAGTTGGGAAGACAACCAATACAAGGCTTAAAAAAATCAAGCAATATATACATTTTTTTAAATATCCCCAGCTCGAATGATTCATCCATCTGCACTGTAAGAATACAATGCCAGATAGTAGGATCTTAGTCTTCTCGCCCAAATTTTGACGCGAGTGTATAGACCTAATTCACCAACCTTTTGTCTTGACGAAACAGGGAGGATGAGGATAAACAATAAGATCTTGTATATGAACAATAAAGTATGAGAATTTTCCTGTTGAAAGTGTGCAATAGTTACTTCAATAAGTGTAAAAATGTCAGTAGATTTGCAGACAAGGCTGTCAGGACGACCTTCAAAACCATCCAAACAGATACAATAGTACATATATCTTGTTTATAGCAATCTATTTTCTTTCGAGGGGTGGGGTGGGTAGAGAGTATGCCATAAAAAGATCATAAAAGCTGGCAATACAAGCAGCATTGGAGGAAGGAATAACAGAACAGTATAGTTCAGCAGAAGACGAATTAACAACGGGTCTAATAGGACAAAAATATCACCAGAGTTGTATCAATTGTCCATCAATGATCGTAGAGTAGCATGTTTCACATAAATGGGTATAATTTTCAAAAGTTTATGATTTTCCTTTTCTAATTTATGGCTTTTATCAGCAGTTACGAGGATATTCACCAGCAAATTCACCACCTTCGATTGTCAGACATTGAGAAGAAATATTTGAGGCCTCTCGAAGACCCCTACCACAACCATTTAGCCCTTTATGCCAGAGACAAATGGATAGACACCACAAACAAATCCACATCAACCCCTTCCCCCTCCACACCACCCCACCCCGCAACCCCCCAACCAAAGTTTTCATGTGCACATGCCTGTGTTACTGTTACTAATTTGTGCCAATGCTGCTCAGTGATCAATCTCAATACTAGTGAGCTACAAAGCGTGTGGAAGAAAATATAAGAGGGCTAATTATGATGCATAATCATTGTTGACAAAAAATAAGAAGCATAGAACTAGTAGTGCCTTTATAGAAGCATTAGTGACAGGGCTTCAATTTTGATACAAACTCCAAGCATGCACCAGAGCTTACACGGCCACATTCTCAAAGATCAGGCATACCCCTTCCGGTTCCAGCATCGTATGTCTTCTCCATGACAAGTTCCAAAGGTGTATCCTTGGGCCCAACTGTACATTTCAAAAAAGAGAAAAGGAGGTTCAATACAAGAAATTGGATAAAGAATGCCATTAATCAGTGTCCCATCAAGGTCATACATCAGAATCTGCTATTTTTTCAAAAATTTGGAAATATGTAGACTGACAAGGCTATTCAACCCATGCAACTGGAATTTCTAATTTCGTGTGGCAAAAAGAGCGTGGTTGAATTGTAGAACAACAAGAAAATACTGATCATATGTAGAGATAGAAGTAAACAAAAATTCTGTCATCTGTGAACTAAAAATATTTAACATTCTGGTCGGAAAAGGAAACCATCACACATCATCACAGTGAAAAAGACAATGCAGAAGTACCAGATGATATTAAGAGTATGTTTGGAAAGAAAAATAATAATTTTCCCTTAAAATTTCAAATGAAGAAAAATTGTTTATCATTATCCAAAATATCATGCACAGAGAATTCCTCTCTAAATGAGTACCTTTAGCAGTCAAAGTCTAAGGAAGCAACAAGACATCTTTTGTATATGAAGGAGAGGCACATGTAAAGTGTAAGCATGCCAGCATCCAGACACATCAAGAATCAACAATTTATCAACAAATGAAGCTCTAAAATCTAACATCTAACACAAACACAACAATTCATAGTGATGGATACACTACCTATATTCGGTCTTGGTGTAGTCCGAACCTTTAAGATTTCAGGACGAGGTATTATCGAACCTGATGTGCCAATACCTCTAGAAATCCTTACTTTGGATCCGTCTTCTAGATATCTGATTCCAATCTTACATGGTTTACTGTACAAAAGAAATACCAAGAAGATCTATGTCACATGGTTATTCAAGTTGAAAAATCCAAGCACAAGAATGCGGCAGAGAATACTTTGTAACTGGGTCCAATATTTGAACGTTTGATACATGAAGTGGGGCTTCTACTGTAAAAATTCCACCTTCATGCCCCTGTCCTTGCTTGACGTGCTTCTTGACCTGTAACATTAAAAAAAAAATTATGCTTTCATTATTCAGACAAAATCAATCATAAATTCCATTTTGGAGAGAATGAATGAGAGTCAGAAGAAGAAAAGCCACTTTTCTGAGTAGCAAAATCTAGATCAAAGATAGATATTGTTGTTGATGCCGAAAGAAAGTTTCATAAAAGACAAAACCATTTTGATGTCGTTTGTTCAGTAGGAATGGTGTCAATATAAATTTTTGTTAACAAATGATCGCCACGTTTTGCCCTTCATCAGAAGGATGTTGATTTGACTGGGTTCAAGTGACATCTGCCACTAACAGTCTCAAATGTTTGTCCAGCAGGGTCCTTGCCATGAGATTTTCTTAAGTGATTTTTCTGAGAAGAATCTTGACATTGTAAAAAGAAAGGAAACAATTCAAGGAGAACAAGGAATAAGCTGTTTTACTTGCCTCTGCATCATAATAAACAAAGAAAAGTTGGGGAGAAAAGTTACAATTGACAAAAGAATCTAAACGGACACAACCAAGCTCCACTTTTCCCATATCCCAATAGAAAAATCACCATGGTGCATGTCCTCATTTCTATATATGGAAAGAATAAATCCATAACGACACTGCCATTATACCCACATGCAAGCAGACCCACGGCCACATACCAAAGCATATAAAAGATTAATAGTGATATGTGAATAAGATTAACAACATTTTTGTCATCAAACTCATATATCCACATATGCATGACAACAACTAAAAAGTAATATTATGAAATGGCAAATGAAGACCAATCTCCATGACAGTGTTACAATCCCTCAAAGTCACTTTATTTGTCTTGCATTGAATAGGGTCTTTTGTTCACTGAGTCATTTTTTTTTTAATTACCAACTATGTGAAGTGTAAACCAGCAAATGATTATTGACAGCCTTTCAGCTTTCGCTGCATATGTGCCATCGGAACTGGCCTTACATCATACTCAGTACCCAATTGGCATCTATGGTGGTAATTATATTTATCTAAGGATAAACTGCATCCACCCTATAAGCGTCATGATCCGACTGTATTTTGTCATTTCACCAATTCCTTTTCAAAGTCCTAAAAGTTTTCCAACCTCCTCTTCGATATTGTTTCAGCAACTAGTACATAGCAAATGGATAATGCTTATAGATAGAAACACTTCTGAGAGCATGTGAATACAGAAAATAATGCGCGCCTGAAAAATCAAACGATAAAATGAAGAATATCACACAAAAAGCACCGAAAGAGTTCCCACACTCTATTCGTGCAATATTTTTCATTGCTTGTCGAATTCTATCCCGATCATGGCAGTCAAAGGGCATGTTCCAACATCGGTTTTAGATTCCTCTAACTTTAAGCATGACGCGAAGTGCCTTAGTACTAACAAACAGATTCATGTTAGTGCTCAGATACACCAACTTGTCTAGAAAGGGTGGGGGTGGGGGTTGCTTTGTTTTGAAACTGTAACCAACCATCCGACCGTGAATAATTTTTTCCGATTTCCTTGACGAGTAGGGTACGTAGTAAACATCAAAACACCAGCCAACAAAAGGATAATCATCAGTATTCACCCAGGATCGTTGCAGAATTATAATGGATAGAAGAACAAACAATCTGAATGAGGTCAACAAATGTCAAAAGAAAGGGAAAGCAGTAAACACCATCTTCTTAGAGCTCAATAACAAAATGAGAAAGGATTGATTATGTCACAATTTCCCACTACGGGAGGATGGTAGGGAAAACTCACCAGATTCAGGCCTTCCACTATCACCCTATTCTGTGACCGAACCACCCGC
The DNA here is from genome assembly GCF_008831285.2 of Nymphaea colorata. NCBI lineage: Eukaryota > Viridiplantae > Streptophyta > Magnoliopsida > Nymphaeales > Nymphaeaceae > Nymphaea > Nymphaea colorata. Next base: position 25,358,988 of record NC_045141.1, read on the forward strand.
TTGATGACTCCTGTCCTGCCTTTATCTTTGCCTCGGATTACCATCACCTACACATGGATCAATTTCGACCTCGATATCAAAGTAATAGAGAGAGTGAGAGAGAGAGAGAGAGTTGTTGCTCACATTATCTCCCCTGAGGATTTTCCAGTTCTGTATAAGCTTTTGGGCTGCCTTCCAACCCATCCTGTCTCTTTCTCCCTCTTTCCGCTGCTGCCGCTCCCTGCTCCTTCACCCTCGCTCTCGTTCGGTCACAACGCCCCTGCCGCCCCCGCTGTCTTCAGTTTCTTAAATGGGTCGGTTCTCTGATGCACCTGGATCAGATCTTTCGTGGATCTATCTCATCATGGTCCCCATTTTCCACTGGATCCGGATTAACGTGATCTTCCTTTCGTTATTTGGATCCCAAGCTAAGACCCGATTTTGAAATGGAACCCAAACCGAAACTGGTCATCTACCGCATGTTAATGGTACATAGATCTTTGTTTTGGATACAATCAAAAACCACTTTTTAGGTGAGCACTTAACATATACACCAAACTCAGAAAAGATTTGGCTCAAAGAAAATATTCTTCAACCTAATGGCTTTGGCAATTATACTACAAATGAGCAACAACTTATTACATGGAATTCCCATATAAATTGGTTCATAGACGGAGAACGACATTTCACGGTGTAGGCACCGCCAGGCAATTAGCGAACATACGCCCACAAAACCACGATTTTTTGGCCAAACCAATGGCAATATCAATCTCCTATAAACTACCAGACAACACCACACATAGCTCTAACGACAATTAAGTCAAAAGAAAAACGAAACAACCCTGCCCATTGTCTGAAAATGAAAGTGAAATTACAAAATACAAACTTGAATCTGGTGGACATAAAATAATGATTCACCACCAATATTAGTGAATTCATTTGATCCAATATCAAGTATCAAGTGTTCACAAAATAATTCCCGACAGGGAGAGCATACAAAAGAAAGATGAATTGGTGCGAAAGCAAGAAGTTGGTATCGTTATTTAATAATGGATTGTACATCGAATATTCAATTTGAGAAATCTTGTAGAACCTGGGTAGTATCTTATGGAAGTGTCAAGGAGTTGTTCCGAAGCGAGCCGGGCAAGGCTTAAAGTGAAGGCGTTGCAAGTTCAGGAATCCGTCAGGGACGGATTGCCTGAGCGGCAGATTCTGCAATAACGACAAAACCTCCATTAACATTTCCGCGTTAACTCAACTGCCCATTGCCTCAACCTGACCTTACCGTGTGGATCAAAGTGACGCATATATCCCTCTGCGTAGATATGGCAGAAAATGGGGCTATCGAAAACAAGTTCTCCAGAACGTACAGGATTTCTTGAACCAGCTGAAAGGGGAAAATTTTAGCACGCTGACGAGAGCAGTGACAAAAATTTACTGGTATTTTTAAACCTATCGGTCCATACGGAGAGCGATGCCTATAATCGAACCTTGATTACAACAACTGAGTCATGGTGGATCCTCACTACGCCGAATCCGTTAAGTACGAAGGCAAGTGAGTTTTTCAGATGCTTCATGAAAACCAAAACTGTTATTGCCCATCCGCTAGTCGCAGTCCCCTCACTCAGAGCGAGAGAGAGAGACTCACATCGGTGGAGTTCGGTGGATGCAGACGGGTGCAGGACCGGAGGCCAGTCGGCTACGGCGAGGGAGATTGTGAGGGACTGAAGGCAAGCTCCCTCTCTCTTTCTCTCCGGTGGGGTACTGGCGTGGCTTAGACTTGTGCCGAATTTTGGTGGTCAGTATGGGCAGCTTGCCCAAGCAAGCCCGAAGTTTGGAAGGAACCCAATTTTCTCTTCTACCTTCCGATGTCTTGTAAAGTAGTCCACCAACACGTGGAAACAAAAGTGGCGCAACATCCACCAACACGTGGAAACAAAAGTGGCGCAACATCTACTCTCGGAATGTCCGTGTGGTCTGTGCTTTCGATAATGTTCATGTGAGACCAGGACACAGCCACATCTACTCTGAGAAACTTTTTTTATTTTCGAGCTGTCAACAAATCTCTCACCATGTGAATGTTCAATACAGATTCATAGGCGACGCCTGACCTATACATATGTACACCACCAGCCAATCAAAGACCATCAGGCCTCACCTCCTCAAAAATGTTTAAAAAATTGACTCATTACATGTGCTTTTACACAATTAACAGTTACGTAAGCTATACATAAATTAAAAAACAGCGACCGAAGGTAAGAATGGGAGAAAGCAGGGTAAACTATCTGCTACGCCCATCTCGGTTAAGACCCTCCCAGCTTATCTCCATGGCACATTCCATGCAGACGGTGCTACACCCTGCTTGGATTCCCTTGCCCCTGAGAGTTAGGAGATGGGCAAGATTGGTACATCTGCGTAGGGAAGATCGGACTCTCGAGCCACTCTTGACAGGAGGAATGGCATTTATTGGAGCAGAATTACTGGGTTTATGATCTGGTGCTGGTGCATTTGCTTCATCCAGCGAGATGCGATGCACTTCCTCCCACTCCACAGTCTTGCGGAATGCCTCCCAAGCAAGATCCTGCTCTTCCTTCGACAGCTTCTCTTCTTCGTTCTCTTGCAAAAGTGTCTCATGTTCGTGATAACTTACAATCCATCTGAATACATCACCGTTGAACATAATTTTAGTCTTCCAAGGAGTAACACAAAGACAGCCATGTATTCACCATATATAGAACTCATTAGAGATGCTTGACAGTTCTTTAGAAATTAGCACTAGATTGAAATAATTTATTCTCAGATAGGATATATGCAAAATGAAAATTATTTAGAAACTCGGAGAAAATTACCTTGGATGATGTCGGTTAAGCAAGTTTTCCATCACCTTGTCAGGCAAACAAGTACCACTAGGAAGAGGCAAAGGGTTCAACTTCAGGCCAACTTCAATTTTTTCCTTCTTTCGATCAGTGTCTTCCATTTCACTCTTTTTTTGATCAGACACACTTGAGCCTTCTTTGGCTAGTTCTGGCATCATTTCAAGGATTTCCTCATCCCCAAACTCAAAGAGATGGAGGACTTCTTCTTTTGACATTGTTCGGTGTATCTGTTGCCTATCTACTACCCTGGCAGCAAGACCTTCCTTTGTAACCTGCTCATGGCATCAGATCATCAGTTGGTAACCAACCACACTAAAACAAGAAAATTCTGGCTGTACCTGTCGCTTGTATATTTTGTCCTCCATGGTCCCATGTGCCACCAATCTGTATGCATAAACAGGCTTCGTCTGCCCATATCTGCAAGGTAGAATACCAGTCATTTTGAGAACAATAAAAGAAACGGCAATTACAAGTTTACAACAGTGAACACTAAAAAATTTTAGGTACCTCCAAACCCTGTAGATTGCTTGAAGGTCATGAGTGGGATTCCACGAGCCATCAACAACAATCACTCGGTTAGCAGCGTGAAGGTTAATTCCTAGAGACCCAGCCCTTGTAGATATTAATGCACATTTTACTCTATCATTTGCAGGGCTGTTGAACTTCTCAACAAGCCTTTGTCTTTCTGAACCTTCTGTGCTTCCATCTAACCTAATCATCAAAAGAAATATCCATTTTTACAAGGTATCAGTTCTGAATCAAGCCTAAGCTTCAAGCGCAACACGTTTTACATTTATCAACTAATTCATCCTACTTCAACATGCTACCTCTGGGGATTTTTTTAGCAAGGGATGCTCCAGGGTTTTACAAAAAAGAGCACTAAGAGACAAAATTTCCTTCCCACCCGCTGACTACGACTACCGAGTTAAAAACATTCATGGCAACTTACCAAGAGGAATAGTCGTTCTTTATTGTACAAGAAGGGAAGTCCACAAGTTGACCCTTGTATTAGTCGGCTATAAAACATAACTAATTTTCACGGGCACAACCAATATATCAGATGCTTGCTGTACAAATAGCTAATTTTCATGGGTGCACCCAATATATCAGATTATCGCTGTACAAATAAAATGTTAAATTGCATTTGCGGTGGACAACATTATGACATCCCAGCACACACAATAGAATAGAAGGTCGTGTAGAAATAATATGTTAACTTGCATTTGGTGGTATACAACATTATGAAAACTTGCCCATAAAAGCACACATGTATGGAAACCTATACATGGAATGTGAAAGCACCTACCAATACAGTGACTAACCATACAACGATGGGCAAGAGGAAGGAAATACAATCCTACATACTGATTTCTCTATAATTTTTTCATTTTGGTATTAACACACTAAGCCAAACATTGGTTTCACAGAGATGAAAAGGGTAAAAAGAGGAACAAGGGCTTTTTTCTGATATTCAATCAGTATTTAATGTTTGAGTGAGTTTCTAACAGGAAGAAAAGAAAGGAACAGCATCAAGGATAGGATCCCAACCTAGAGAGAGAAAGAGAGAGAGAGAGATTTGTAGACACAATGAATGGAGCCTTGGTCTGGAATCCGTTGACAATTTCTAAATTCAGAGAACCTCTGAAATTTAAAGAAAAAAGGGCCATCTACAGAAAGCAAGGTATTCTTTCCTAGAAAGTAAGAGTTAAAAAGGACATTGCAGATGAGCAAATCATTTCTAAATGCGGTTGTGAGAAACTTCAAATGCATGTATGTCCAATTAAGGAATCACATGCAAAATTGTCTCTCTCACAAAAAGCTAGGATACTCCGAAACTTGGAGTAGAACTCTTAATCAAGTCCAAGGTTGGAGCAGAATCTCTATCAAGTCCAAGGTTATTTTCTGTTATGTGATAATCTGGAGATATGTGAGATGAGGTAATGACGCATAAATGGAGCTTACCAATCCATTTCTTGGGCACACTCGTATAGAATTTAAGCAGCCATTACCTATTACTATTCTTGGATCTTTACAGCAATCCTGAAATTGATCTTCACATTGTCCAACTATGACTGTAAGTATATGATTAGCAACCATCTTTCTTCATCGCTATTTGTTTTTGAAGCCTATTGTTTTGAAAGAGTATTCAACGCACTGTATCAGGAAGAACTTTGAACTTTGAACACATGGCACTATACAGCATCGGAATTCAAGGCAAACAACAATAACAAAAGGCACTCTTAATAATGTGTATACCAAAGTGTGAGTGAGTGTGTGTGTGTGTGTGTGTGTATGCTTTGCATAGAAATAAACAAGAAAATGGAAAACATGCACAACATAATAAATTTACCAGCCCTTAACAGCAGTTCAAATAAAAAACAATATGCAGTTGCAACCTAAATCACACAGGTGCGCCAAAAAATGGTTGTGCACTTGAGTTGACTTGGGTGTGGATGCAGCCTACCAAGGCATCCGACTCGGTCAAACCAAGTCGGGAGCTGCTAACTACAACTGTGCTTTTTCTCTCGTTTTTTTTTTGCATTTTGTTCTTCACCTATCCTTTCCCTCTTTTCTCTCTCTCTCCTCCCCCTATTTTATTAAATAAAACTTTCAATTTTGTAGTTAAAAAAATTGAAAACATAGACAAAATAAAATTACTTCTGTAACAGATTATATATATATATATATATATATATATATATATATATATATATATATATATATATATATATATATATATATATATATATATATATATATATATCACCGCACCCACACCCTGCACCCAGCACCCAAATAACATAGGAACTTGCAACATATGCCCATAATCTACTTAAAAAATGTTCAAATAAAAATATTAAATATTTGAAGGTGATAATACCTGTACCAATCTTTTCCTTGCTTCCAAAATTTACCCTGTCTTTCACGCCGTGGTAACTTTGCAAGGAATAACTCCACAAGATCTAGAGTTAACAAACTCTGACTAAAGACAAGGGTCTTATCACCAGCCTCAGAACTCATTGATAGAAGATCTATAAGCAAGACCATTTTACCACTATAATCTGCCTCTCTGCAAATTTTGTCTTCAAGAACATCTAACCACCAATCGCTATCCTGTGAAATGCCATGGCATGATGGGGTTAAACGATAAAATATAACTAACTTTTTCAAGAATTTTGAGGGAGAAGATAACACGATATATTGTAGAGAGAAATACTGTTCCAAAATAGAAATAGAAGCCTACTGCACAAGTGAAAAAAAAACATCAATCACTTGAAAGAAAGACCTCATGCATGTGAGACATGAGTCCCAACAAAACAACTGATTTCATTGTACTAATTGAACTAGAAAGAGATATATATAAAGCTGATGGGAGGGCCAGGAATTGACACTATACCTCGTCAAAGAATCCAGTATCAGTCTTCCTGTTTGGAAACTCAGACTTCAGCTTTGGCTTTTCTGAAAATAACATGTACAAGATTATACGTCACAAATGACACCATGAAGATCAGGCAAGAAAGATAATAGACATGTAAATAATGGTTTTAAAGAGAATCCAAGAAAGATAAACCATTTCCATCCTTTTCATTTCTCAGGTGGGGAATCATTTATCTTACCAATCAGACTAAGAAGCCAGAGGAAAGTTAAGTGCTTTAACTCAATTTTATCTTCTTTTTTTGCGAGTCACATCATACTAAGTAATAGCTGTGAATGTTTTTAAAACCAGATCCACACATTTGCACATAACTGAGCTTGCCAAGCCCTGTTCAGATACTAAGCTTGCATACATATGAAAGAATCTGTTCTCACCAAATTTATTAAGTAATCATTCACCAATCACGTCAACAATTTCTCTGTCATGATAAGATCATAAGATAGCAAAGCATTCTAATTATGCCAACACCAATCATGCCAAAGGCTCGCTGTGGCTGAAGCACCTAGCCTAGCATGGTCAAGGCCATGCAGCTATAGTTAACTCAATGTCATGTTTGGAACTGTAAGGAATTGAACCTGGTCAAACTTGACTTAGATCGACTTTGCCCGAAACCTTTACGCTCCAGATCTTGACTCGCAGATTTGATATAATTCATTTTTGTTGCCTTCTACTAAGTGGCAAATAGCCAACTACTAACTAATTAATGTGTACAAATGATCCCCATTTCATAATGACTGAAATCACATATTAGCCACTTACAAATCCTCTAAAATTGCCTTGCTACACTTTGCTCCAATATCTACATGACATGGAAACATGTCAGGCATCTAACGGCCTAGGCTTCACATTCAGTTATAAAGAAAATAACCTAAATTAAAAGTCATTGCTGCATTCTTGAAAAGACTCTAGGTATAAGAAATGGTCGGTTTGTTCACACCCAAGAGCTAAACATGTGCTTTTAAATGTTCCACGTTTGGATAGACGATATTCTACTCAAATGCTCTAGTCTCAGGAAAACACACAGTTTACAGTAAATATTTATAAGAAACCTCCTAACAGATTCCAGTCTTGCAAGCTTGAAGTCAACTGTATTTCCTGTCGAACACTTCTTTCTTTTGAAGATATATAATTTTTATCCTAAAAGGCTGAAATTAATCTCCTATTCCCTAAGCAATCACTTGAATTTTCCAATCTCCATAAATTCGGGGATACATGTTAAGCAGTTATTTTTCTTGAATGACCTGGTGCGCAAGTCCAAAAAGAAATATTAAAATGATATCCCAAACTATTGTCCATTTTGAGTTTTGAAGTTCTAGCTGCTAACACGAGTGAAAAATTCTACAGAAAGGAAAGAGTGATTACCTGCACTTTCATTTTTTATAGCTTTTTACTGGATTCATGCTTTGCATTTTAAAACCATCAAAAGAACATTACTGCAAGAACCAAAAAACGTAAAACCACATCACAATGTTACTTCACCACCAAATGCCTGTGGTTATGTGGTATTGTCGGTGAAGCATTAAGCCTCTGAAAGCATTAAGCCTCTGAAAAGCAAGGGGTTCTGATATTGAATGAAATTTCTTCAGAAGAATAGAAGAAATTTGCAATATTAAAAAATAACATGTAGATACTGCAGGGACAAATTACGCCATGAAATTTAGGGATATGAAGAGTGGATATTTCCTCTGACCTCATTTATTGACTTTATCAACTATTTTTGCTTCCATAAAACTTCCGAAGTTTAACAGACATTTCCAAGTTTTTAACTTTGTTTCCTGTCAGATTCACTTGAGGAAATTTATGTCATTGCCTTTGATGCAAACATGCTAGTATGACCCCCCAAAAAATCCAATGACGAGAGTTAACATCATCATCAACAAGTTTCGATATGAGCATTGCACTGGATTCTCATCACGTGCAGATAAGAATTAGAATGGTCACAGTGAAACTACAAAATGTATAAATATCAGATCATTGCAACAACACAATATATCTTATGAACAAAAATAGTTTAAAGAATGAATCCAGAATCAACATTAGGAAAATAAAGCATCTTCTGAGTCCTAAAAAGTTTAAAGCATGAATCCAGAATCAACCTTATGAAAACAAAGCATCTTCTGAGTCCTAAAAAGGTTGCATCAGATGAATAAAGAACACATTTAAAAGATTTCAATCCATGATACCTCCTGCAATATCACGGTCTAAGTTGTCATCACTAGAACTGCCATCCACCAGAAAATTCTCAACTGCTTCTTCACGTCTTTGGTTTTCTTTGTACTCCTTGGTCATTTGCAGTAGTCCCGGATGATTCCATATCTGTCAAAAGGCTAATCTCATAACAAGTGCGGCTAATCTCATAACAAGTACCATAGGATTTTAAGGAAAATTATTTGGGGAATTATTTTGAGAAAGTAACGACAAATACAGAAATGAAATAAATTAAATTACTGAAAATAAATATAAATAGACAAAAGAAGAAAGTTAATTAATATTGTAGCAGAATCCTGCAACCCAGTATAAAAGCACACACCTGAGCTAAGGCCTGATATCCAGCAAAGAAGCAGCTCCTTCTATTTGCTTTTTCATTAGAAGCTCTGCCATTCGTGAAACCATGGACATCCAAAAATTTTTTATACAGCTTTCTCTGCAATGGAGAAAGCTTGACAGATATTACATAGACGGTTTTAGGAGGCAATTCCTTCTTCACCACTGATGAATCCATTCTGTGGACAAATCCTTTTAATTGTTCATAGAGGATGTGTGACCTTTGATTCATGATCTTTACATCTTCTAGTGTAGAATTTGTATGTTGTCCATTCTCTATAGGGTTCTGAAACCTGCAAAAGATGCACAAAGTCAATAACCAACTTGTTCCCAAAGAAAAAAACAAAACCTTCAACAAAACTTGAAGACCATGAAAATTTCAAATTCCTACCTGTTTCTAAACTCATGGCTGCTTCCAAGGAATCCTTCCCTCACAAAGTCAACCATCTATTTCATGTTAAAGTGTCATAACCAAGCAGGCCGTCAACAAAAAAATAAATAAAGAAATAAATAAAAAATAAGAGTGTTTGAAGCACATTAATGCAGAAGCCTTACACAATAATACTCCATCAAATTGTTTTGCAATGGTGAACCAGTTAAAGCAATTCTTCTCTGGCATTTCACCTGCCTTAAGGCGTGAGTGATGTCAGCCCTTGTATTTTTAATCATGTGAGCCTCATCGCAGACCAGGACATCAGGCCCATTCTGATGAATGCATTTACATCCAAAAAAGTGCCCATTAACACAATATTCTACAAACTACATTCAAATAAAGTAGTTGTAAAAAAAAAATAATTTACCATAAACGCATCAACCATGTTGTCACACTAAAAGCATAAGCAGACATTGCGGAATTGTGAAATCTAAAACAATAGACCATACGTCCAACTGACTGCAGCATACAAAATGTAAATATGAATAAATAAATAAATAATGCTAATCTTGGGAATTTCTTGGGGAAGGTTTTCTAGTAAGCTTTTAGAAAATTTGCTTTTTTTTGGCCACCTCAAGAACATGTCATAACTTTAAAAAAGTATAAAAAAATATGGACCATGATAGAAAAATACAAATATATGAGTTGTCTACCATTTTTCTTAGCAAGACATTGACAAACATCCATTAAAGTTTGTTTAAGTGTTAAAAGAAACAAAAAAAGAAAAAGAAGAAAATATCATGATATTATCACATCAACTACAAGATTTTCATTTTCTGGTGATATATATACTACATATTTTAAAGGACAAAATAACATGATATTACCACAACAGCACGATGTTTATTTTCTGGTGATATATAGATATATATACATATACATATATATGTATGTGTATATATATATCTATATATATATCACCAGAAAAGGAATATAGTGCCGTTGTTGTGATAAGATCATGATATTTCCTTGTTTCAAGAAAAAGATATATCATTTATATATTACCAAAAAAAAAACATTGTATTGCTGTTGTGATAAGATCATGATATTTTCTCCTTAGAAAAAAGACATATAAATGCATTTTTTTTTTGGTCTTTTGTTTCAATATCTGAATAACCAAATGATATATATGCAACAAGTTTGACCACAACATGAGCACATGGAGGGCTCTTCAATATCTAAAAGAAGTATATCTTTAAGGGAGGTAGTTGTGTGCATGTGTGTGAAGTATGCAAGGCAATCTGCATAAGCTAGCGTCACTCAATTTCAAAGAAATCCTTCATTTCTTAAACTGATCCTTTGTTAACCGTGTGCACGGACTAACCTAACTCCCAATACTTAATGAAAAATATAAACCTTCTGAAAGTCAAAATGTCAAAGACATACTGGTGCAAGTTCATGATATCTGCATAACCCAAGATACACAAAATCTGAAGCATTTTTAGAATGCAAAAGCAGACTTTTGTTAGACTTTCAAAGTAATCAATCATCAGTAAAGAAAATGTAAAAGAAATATTGAAAAATAACAAAATAAAAACAAAAACAGAAAATTAGATATTCAGTTGCAAATATTCAGACCCTGGAATATAGGACCTTGCTTTTCTCTTTCCCTAGCCAGCAGAATCAACTAAAATTCATAGGACTTGAGATGTTTCCCTTACTAAAGGAAAGATAGAGAGAGAGAGAGAGAGAGAAGAAAATAACTTTAGACAGCTAAAACTGAGAAAATAAAGAATTAATTTTTAAACCCATGAAACTCACCTGTAAGGCTTCACAGATCTCTCCAGCAATATTTTTGTCTTTGACAAATTTCCCAAGTGATAAGTTTCGAAAAGCTGCATAGCCAATTAGCAGAACACCACCTTTACGTCTCCACTTTGCAAGCAACTTTGCTCGCTGCCAATTTTCCCTATAGAAATGCATGTTAACAGTAAGTTTAAATGTCTTATTTGCCGTGAATAACAGACACATAACAGAGAGGCATTTGAGCTCTAAAAAACAACACATATGTAAATACCAGGAAAACAAAAACACACTAGTAGTCATTTGGGAGCTAAATAGTCTAAGAAACACACATCAAATGAGAAGATTAGGATATAACAATAAATGAATATCAAAAATATAGGAAAATAGTAGGAAAAGTACAGACATCTAGAAATGGTGTACAGAAAAATGTCAAAGCAGTTGTTTGCTTCTCCAAGTATCAAACCTGGGAACGCGATGAGTTACATGTTTGTGCACCCACCAAGATTTCCAGGAAGGCAACACAGCAGATTCCAGCAATCTTTGTGTGTGTGTATGTGTGCGTGAGCATGTGTCATATCAAAGAGATTCTAAGATACTTTTAAGGGTCTTACGCAGATTATTGTTTTCCCTGATGTTGCCAAATAACCGATTATGCAATGACACATCAACAGAACACCCATTGAAAACTCTCCAGTGTTTGTGCTCACCTTGGTTAAGGTTATTGGGGTTCACAGGCTTTCACCTCAGAGTTATAAATGGTTGGAGAGAACCATAAGTACATCAGGTTAAAACAGTACAGCCAGGTGTGCCACCGCAAGAACGGTTTCTTTGCTACCAACGAAAACGGAAAAAGTATTCAGCATAGAAATAGGGAATGGATGACCTCTGCTATAAGAATCATGCGAAATGCAATTCTCCAATGGCCATTCAGTGTGAGACAGCTGGTCCATTCAAGATTGTAGACCTCGTTGGATCTGCAGTTAGAATATGGTATCTAAATACCATGACTATTAGTGTTATTATAGCAAACCCTTTAATAAATGTGCTTTTTCATTTGGCACCTAGGCGGCCCAGAATCTGTGCTATAGCCTAGTCAAAAGAAATACTCAGGTTCTAGGTACACCTAGATCCCGATGTAGGCATGCTTCTGTCCACCAGGAAAGGAAGAAGTATGCAAGGAAAAACATGGGAGCACAAGAGGAAACTAATGAGAAACAAAAGAGAAGCAAACATAATACAGCATTGAAATGAGTAGGAAGTGACATGGAAGTGAACACAAGCACCCAGACGCCTGTCCCAGCATCCCTCTGTCAGCCAAGCAAAAGGATAAGCATACCAGGAACCATACGAGAGCAGAATTGGATTCTAATGTGAAATGAAAGAGAAGCAAACCAAATAAAGTATCAAAATGAGTAGGAAATCACATGGAAGTGAACATAGGCACCTACATGCCTGTCCAGGCACACTTGCGTCTTTCATCAGCAAAGAATGAGCATGCAATAAACCATATGGAAGCAGAGGTGAATCTAATGAGCAACAAGAGAGAAACAAAACCAATGCAGCATTGAAATGAGTAACAACCAACAAGTGACGTGAAAGTGAATATAGGCACAGAAGCAATGCCAGGTAAATAGAAAACGAGGTGTATGGTGACTACGGTCAGATAATAAGCAGCAAAAGAAGAGTGCACAGGCACACTTGCGTCTTTCATCAGCAAAGAATGAGCATGCAATAAACCATATGGAAGCAGAGGTGAATCTAATGAGCAACAAGAGAGAAACAAAACCAATGCAGCATTGAAATGAGTAACAACCAACAAGTGACGTGAAAGTGAATATAGGCACAGAAGCAATGGCAGGTAAATAGAAAACGAGGTGTATGGTGACTACGGTCAGATAATAAGCAGCAAAAGAAGAGTGCACATTTCAGAATCGCCAAGCTCTTCAGATATCAATAACCCCAAATAACAGCCACCAAAATCCTCTTCAAGCCAGTAATCAACTGATTTGAAAAATGTAAATAATTATGGTATGCAGATCTTCCAAGGCTAGGAAGTCAGCACTCTTAAAAGCCGTCTTTTTTGGGACAAGTAGTATAAATCATCGAAAAAACACTTGGTACCTGGAGACGTCTTCCAGCATGAATACCCGAAGGGATTTCAGCTCAGAAGGTTTCCACTTTACAAACTCCTGCCTCCAGTTGTGTAGAACATTAACTGGTGTAACCACAAGTGCCGTTCTAAGTCCCAGATCCACGGTTCTCATAGCAGTATAGAGAAATGCTATGACCTGTATATAAATAGGCCAAGAAAGATATTAAGGATAGTAGCCACTGCAAAGTGCAATGTAATCTTAATATGAAGAATCGACGAGTTTAAAATGTACACATGCAGCAAACAAGAAGTGGAACATGAGTTGTTCAGCGGTACTGATCCAAACCTAAGCTTTGGACAAACTGCCGCAGGCTCTAAACGGTTATTCATTTATGCATGTCTTCTTTTCTACTATTTTTTATGCAAAATCAGATGTTTATGGAAAGTATCAATTTTATGCAGTGGATAAGGAAACTAACACAGAAATATCAAGTACTCAACACATGCAGTTGACTTAGAGCAAAGGCATTAGTAGGGGTGAAGGAAGCATGTAAGCATTAAAACCTGTAAAGTCTTTCCAAGGCCCATGGTGTGAGCTAAAATGCAACCAAGCCCTTTATCTCCAGATTTCACCTTTCGAACAGATTGAATGCAATTTTCCCACATAAAACGTATTCCTGCAATCTGGACATTTCGAAAACTATTAATTATGTATATTCTACACAAATAGCATGACCCTGCTGTCCTTAGACTGCAGTGAATCAAACATGACGTAAAGTCCCATATTGAAATTGAAATGTCAAACTGACATCAACAGTCAAAAGAACTACAACATATTGCCCTTTCTTCTTCAATAAGATAAACCACAATCTAGATGTAGCAACGAACCATGAAAGTATGATACCCTGAGTACTGAGTAAGCAAGTCAACAAATATTCATAAATGAGGAGCAAAATTAAAAACTCCAATTATTAGCTGATAAGAAAAAAACCTGATGTGGCTTCAAGAAGGTTGAAATGCTTGAAGGCACCCTTATAGGCTCCTCATTCTCTTCCCGGGCTACATTCACTATGTAACCGTTTGCAGCATCCCCTGTCAGTTCCTCAGCACTAATTTTAGCATCGGACCCACTCTGATCAGATATGAATGCACTCCAGGATTTTCCCGCAATGTGCAATGACCTTATATGTTCTTGACGCTCCTAACAAAGATTCAAGCCATGGATTGCTCAAGTAAGCAGCCAACAGACCAGATAATCAAACAAAGAAAACGGCTTTCATGGACACAATGAGAGACCTTTTCAATTGCAATTTTCTTCTTGGTTTCTTCCCCAAGTTCAGCATCATCCATAATTCTCCTAATCCTCTTCTTATGGCGTTTCTTGTTGCTGAATAAGAAAATAAACAAAAAACTTAACTTTCTAGTACTTGAAACTCAAAATTCTCTCAGACAAGTGCAACCAACAAACTAAGAATTGATGATAAATGAAATAAAGAAAAAAAAAACCATCAATATTATCATATCTGAAAGCTCACTATAGGAAACACAATGCATTTTCATTCATGAAATTTAACCGTACATAACAGGAATGGAAAACCTGAAAGTATGAAACTACCCAACTCAGTTCTAATATTACCTCATAGAAACATCAATATCTCCATTGGACAATTCAGAGCCACTTTCAGAGCATGAAACAACCAAGCTATCTGTTGTGAGGGCTTCTTTACAATCCGAGATAAGCTGTTCCAACATGCTACGGCAGCAGCAGCAGCAAACCCAACCATTAGGTTTGAGACAATCTTCACCCAAATTCCTTCTGATACAAATGGTACAGAACAACATTTTGCATGTTTTACAATTTATCAGATCATTGCTCCTTCCACACCATCCACAGGAACACTCAGAGCAGTCAGGATCCTGTAATGAAAGTTTGGAAGGTTAGCCATGTAAACATGAAAAGAATGCAACAGAAATAATAGTAACAGTTAAACCTTTTGAGATAACTTCACTTCAAAAGACTTTTTGCAGCTCTCACATATGATTACTTCCAAAACTGGATGCCTACGCACATCAGAAGCTTCCAGAACTTCAAAACACACAGTACAACGAAAAATTCTTGTGTGCACCGTCATGTGGACAACAGTACCCTTCCTATAATCAAGATGTGAATCGTCATCAACAATTTCCACCAGTTCTTTGCCTTGCAGACCAGGTTCAGTTAACATCTTGGACTGACTGGTAGCATGACCAGACACATTTTCCATTTTAAAATCTATATCATCGTCACTGTCAATTATTACCATTGGGTCCTCTTTATGCTCCTCATTCTCACGTGAATGTTTCAATAAACCATTCCCAAATATAATTGGTGACGAAGAGTCCCCCAAGTCAGCAGATGTGCTGCAGCTCTTCATGCCCTCACCACTGAGCTCACCCGTAGCACCCAAATCACCAGTTCCCCGAGAGTTGAAACTATAAGCAGAATCAGCTTCAAGCTCCAGCTTGTTAAGTTCAACACTTTGCTGCATGGTATCAGTCCAAGAAGGTTCAGTGCAAGGTTTGCAACTTTTCATAGTATTTTCAAGAAAATTACATCTGAGACACCTTCGTAGATAATATCTTAATGCAACACACTGAAGAATACATCAAGCAAGTTCAGAGACATAAAAACAGCATATACAGTCGATAAAGAGAAAAGAAAGATAGTATGCAGGTAAAGAAGAATAGACTATTTAAGCCACATAATTTGTAGGAGTCGAAAGCAAAAAAGGCCACCCAAAATATTTATCTTACAATGTTCGACAAAACAATATGCAGCACCATTTATACATACAGACATATATACAAATAAGGACATAGGCATGTAATGTGAACATGCATGCATACATGCAGACCTACAGCAAATTGCTATTACCAACCTGCCTTTTCCGAAGATTTCTGTGCCTTCTTTGCTTCAAATGAATTTGCAGTTTCCGAGAAATATTCAAATCATCCTCTTCAACAATCTATCACCATCACCAAAACGAAGTCTCAGTATAGTACGTTAAAATATCAAAAAGGAAGACAGAGAGCCAAGATTTTAGTTCCAGAATCACATATTATGCCTCACTAAAGCTCTTCTTTTCCCTTTTTACGTAGATATTTTATCAATAAAGGTAGGGGTTCTACCACCATCAGTCCCGCTAAAAAGTAAGACCTCATGAAAAAATAAAAACAGAACGTGGTACATAATCCAATATTGTCTTTGAAATTTTAACCCAGAAATAGTCAAAAGATTATTACAATTGAAAATCACAACTATACTTCAGGAACCAAACTACTACAAGTCCAACAACCAAGGTTCCAACTTTAGGGGAATCACAGAAACTGGAAACTTTAAACCAAGTGTTTAACTATATGTTACCATGCCGATCATATCCCTAGCTATCAGCATACAAAAAGGATTCAGAAACCGTGTTAAGGAGGAGAAAAAAGCAAGTTCTTCATCAAAATTAGGACAAACCTGAAAACTTGAAAATGAACAACTATTATTTTCCCCACATGCATACACACATCAAGAAAAAAAATTGAGAAAAAAATTGATATAGCAGGTGGTAAATACCCATGTGTGCTTTGCACTTGCTAAGTTACTTATAGATCTTGCTTGTAACATTGAATCTCTGGAACAACTTGGCAGTAGTCCTTCATTTGTCCTCGGAGTGCAAGTCAATTTTGGGACAGATGATTACTGAAAGTTTTCTTTTATTTGACTACATCCTACTGCATATCTAGGATGAATGTCATTTTACATGACAATGGTACGACGAGGAAGGTAGAAGAATCAAGGAAAAGTTTCAATGATTCAAAAAGGAAACAAAGATAAAATGATCCAATAATAGAAATATTAACAAACCTTCCGGAAATTTATTTTCTGCTCATCAGTAAAACCTGTTTCTTTCTCTCCTGCAACAGCAGCATCATAAAATGGGTTTCCAGAACAACCATCAATATCATCTATTTCTTCCACCTGATGAAATGATGCAATATAAAAGGAAACAAGATAAAAATGTGAATCTACTACCCTCAGCAGATAGAAAACCTAATCAGGAAAAGAAAAGATCATCAAGATTTAGGTTTATGCTAGACGAGAACTTCCATAGAAATTGGGAACACAAACATCACAAATATGTGACAAATATCCCACATACTTAAATGCACCCATAACACAGAAGCAGGAAACATAAAATTATTAGAAAGGAACTTTTCTGTCTCTACATTAATCATAGCTGTGCATGTTTCCATTTTTCCAACATTCATTAAGATTGGCTTGAAAAGGGGGTCAATTTCCAATTATACATTTTCACAATGCACCCAATGTATGGAGCAACAAGACATAT
Organism: Nymphaea colorata; assembly: GCF_008831285.2. Taxonomy (NCBI): domain Eukaryota; kingdom Viridiplantae; phylum Streptophyta; class Magnoliopsida; order Nymphaeales; family Nymphaeaceae; genus Nymphaea; species Nymphaea colorata. The sequence goes on from NC_045141.1 coordinate 25,376,470, forward strand.
GTTATTTTCTTTTGCTTGATCTCCTTCACTTTACATTGTACCTATTCAATGTCCATTCCACCTGCTAACAAACAAGAAATTTTTTAATTTTTTTGCCATCCTTCTTACCACTGGAAATGCTTCCCATGGTGCAGACGGATTCCAAAGTCCAAATGGAAAACATGACATGATATTACATATAAAATAAGTCAAGTTTCCTTTAAACCCTAACACAAATATCCTCACCACTTATTGCCTTACTGTTCTTTAATCTCTCGTCTTCTCAACACATGTTGTAATCCTCTGCTTTCTTTCATCCTTGGTTCTCGTCCTATGTAGAGATCCATTTGATCCTTCAAGAAGCCACACCAGTGAATAGTCTTCTTCTTGAGCAAGTAGCTTTGATATTTTATATACAAAAAAGAATTATCACCCAAAGCTTCACCACATCATCCATCACCAAACTCAGAATATAGATGCCAGCATGTCATGTCAGCCACCAACTCCTCTTCTTGGTCAACAAAAGGTGAAGAGAAAACACACTGGTTTGAGGAAAAAAATAAGGTTGAACTTGGACCCAGTCTCCAACAGAAAAACAAAAGAGAGATTCCCCTTCCCCATACGAAAGAACGACAAATTAAAAATCCGACCATGCGTCCATGTCCGCATATTCATACAATTGCATACACATTTTTATTAAGGTTGGAAAGCTGCAAATCCTCTTTGTGGCTGGTTGAAACTATATCTCTTCCCAACTCACATAGACCAACTATCACCTACCATCATAGTGGGTCTATTTGAAGCAATTGGACTGCAAACCGACAAGAAAGATAGAGACTAGCAATTACCAAACATGAGGCCAAATGATGCTTTTCGCAGTATCCACATCAAATGAATCCATGCCAAGCAGGTGCAGATGAAATTTGAAGACAAATGTAAGTTTTTGGAGTAAAAGGCACAACCAGTGAAGTTGACAGCATCTGAATGTAAGTTTTAAAGGAAAAGAATACATTTGCTTCTTTCAGAAGACACAGTTATGTACTTTCTAGAGCATCAAGTCTCAAAATGAAAATTTCAGCTATGAGATATCCACCATCAGCCACTTAATATGTCTATTACAACAGTCTAATATTGTCCTCAGCTTTTTCTTTTTTGGGAAGTTTTCTCAAATTCCAATGTAGAATGTGGATTTTCTTGAGAAAGTATCAGCGAAGATGTTGGAAGTTCTACAACTTAAACACTATAAAGAAGAAAAAAATGAGATAATAGGTCTTATAATACTTTTTTTGCATTAATTATATAGAAACAACTAGATGTTTTCTGGAAACATAAAAAAACTAGATTAAAGATGTCACATGCTTAAAATATGAAGAAAGGACTTCTATGAAAGACTTGGGAAATAACAGGAATACCTTGGGATAATATTTTGATACTGATATATTCATTTTTTGTGATACATTGATAGATTCGTTCCATAATATTTGCTGTCTTTAAAATGGCAATAATATATCGAGATATTTGTAACTATGCCTATTATGCACCATCACAAGAAAGTTATCTAAGCACCAGCGAGCAATAATCCATAAGAGATGCCCACAGAATGAATAGAGAGAAAACACCAAAGTGCGCGCACACACACACGTGTGTGTGTGTGTGTGTGTGAGAGAGAGAGAGAGAGAGATCACCATACTACCATTGGAAAAAAAAAATAGCAATATTGAGACTATGCACCTCATTGACACCAGGCAGTTTGAGCCCCATATTTGCAGCTTCTTGTGGTGTACTAGCTAAGTATACAGAAGCCCAGTGTGCAGAGCCAAACAAATCACCCTCAGTGGATCCCCGAGGCTGGAGAAGTTCATTTACACAATCCCAATCCTTTCCTAAATTGTCCTTTGTTCCTTCTTCGCCATCATCAATTTTAAGCTTCTTCGCAAGAAACCCACTAGCTCCTTCTTCCAATACTTTACCATGCCGCCTAAAGCCCAGAAAAGAATAATGGTGAAGAAATAGCAGAATAGGGAAATACTTTCCACAAAGGAAGACAATAAGAAAAGCATTACCTTTTTACAGGGCGACACTCTTGCAGATAATTTTCTGCACCTGAAATTGCCTCTCTGACTTCATTAGTCATTTGGGAACCAGCCCAATGTATCCGTTTTCTCCAAGCTTCTGTGCTGCAGCCTTCTGGTGCCTGTTGCTCAATCCACTTAAAGAGACCAGGAAGGTCCACCCCAGCCCCATCAAGCTGCTCCTGGAATATCAAGAAGCATTTGCACAAAATCTTATTAGACAACTCTATAATACAAAAAACCCATCATAGTGGTGAAGCAGAAATTTTGTTAGTAATCCATATCCCAATGTACACACTGGTTTATTTCAAATTAAAAATTATCTTTTTCAAGGAAAGAAAAAATTTCTAACAAGAATGGCCATGACTTTAACTTTCATAAGCCATGCATGCAACACCAACTTTTCCTATAGTAAATGAAAGGATTAGGTACCAGCACATTAATGATCACTGTGCAACAGGCTGGAACTGTCATCTTTGAGAAGCATATTAGCAGCAGGCAAGAGGGACATAAGCAACAAACTTTTTGTTTCTCATGTAAATATAGTGCCCGTTTTGACATAATATTGTTACCCTGTAAGGGTTTTTTGTCCATTTTATCATCTGAATGCTAATGCCTTAGCAGCACAAAACTCCTAATGCCGTAGAAGATCCATAACATGCAACTCTGCTTCCATGTTATATTTTGAGGTCCAAACTTTCAAAATGGATTCACAACGATCATTTAAATTGGGATGTGTGTGTGTGTGTGTATGAAAGAGAGAGGAGAAGAGACAGAAAGAAAAAAGGAAGACTCACCAATAAGAGTGCACTCTCAGCTTCCAAATCATCGAGCACTTCTTCCCACTGCTCTACAAATGTTTTCATTTCTTCTTCCACTGCCATATCCAGCTGCAATATTTTTCAGGTGAAATCAATTGTACAAAATAAGATCTTTGCAAACAACAAAAAACAGCATAAGCAAAATGTACACTGGAAGGAAATTACATCATCTCCTTGAAGATTTCCTGCCAACTCTAACCTAACTTCATTCTCCACATGAGCAAGTGACTCCTTTTCAAGAGTTTCTTGAGCCTCTGCTGCCTGAAAATTTGAAATCACACAAAACAGATCAAGAAAAGAAATTTCTGATCATAACAGGCAGGCACATGAAACAAGGAAAGCTAAAAATATGTGTGCACACCTTACTCTCAGTTTCTAGAAGTTCTGCTATTAGTTCATCAACTTCATGGTCAGTTAATGGTACCTGAATGAAGAAATTTTAATTACTGAATCCGCCTAGTTCAAACAAAATAGACAACCAAAAAGACTGCATGTCGTTATTTCAACAAAATTCAAGCCATAACAAACTTCTTGAGGAACAAAGTGATTACAACTACTCAAAATTTCGAGCAGACATATTGTGTAGGCTTGAGACATCTGCATCACATGATCAACCCTCTAGATGAATAACAGAAGAATGTTCCAATTATGTTCATGCGACAAGCTCCCTAAATGTGAATTTAGTAACAGGGCTTTCTACAGCCTCCAGAAATAAAAAATAGATATCTTGAACGTTCAACCTTCAATCCCAAAAATGGACTTACATAAAGTCATGTGCATTTTGTCTCTATTCTCTACAACAAAATATATTCATCATCTTGTCATCCTACTGAACTAGTGTGGCCCACAGTGCAATATGAAGTTAACTTGCTAATATCACGAGAACATAGAATAGCATGACAATATAAAAGATAAAAACAAAAAAAGCGCTTTCACAGTTCCGCTTAGGAATAAAAGCATTTTATAGGGAAAAATAAAAGGAAAAAGATGAAGACAAACGAAGCATACCTCATAATTTAATCGGTCACCACCTTCAGATGTTGTTGTTTCTTTGTCAGAATAATCAGTATATGAATCACTGGACTCACCTTCACCATCTTCAGAGATTGTCTGTTCGTCCTCTATTTCAGCAACAGATGAATCCAGCTCCATCTGCTCACATTGAACCTTATTTGTCTTGGAGTTCAAAGCCTCTATGCCACACTCCCTTCCTTCAGTTTCCTTCCTAGTTGGTTCTAGGTCCTGTTTAGCATCATTCTTCAGTGACAAACTCAATACTTTCTCCCCCATCTTAATTTCTCCAGCAGTCCTCTCCAACTCATTCTTATGTTCCAACTTGTTCACAGTTGACTTTGATAAAACCTGATCAACCTGGACTTCCACCACAATACATCCCAATTCTGCCTCTTGACGTTCCATCCTAGCCATAGTTGGCACCACTGCCTTCTGGCCAGTGGCAGTTGATTTAAGTTCCTTGTCTTCAATATCCATCTCATTAGTGGTTCAGGTGTATTAGAAAAGTAATTGTGCACAATAATCAGCAACACCAATGAATCACGGAAGTAAATCTGTTATAGAATAGTAAAACAATCAACAAACTTCACCTCTTCATGAAAAGCAAAAAAAAAAACAACAGAAAACCAGAACTGCAGAACCAGGATGTTAGATTCTTTAGTATCAAGAACAAACAGAATAATCAGTAGGAAAGAAAAAGAATTTGAATTTTAGTTTTCCAAAATACTGAATTAGAAAGGAATGTAAACGTATGGCAGCAAAGATAAGTTTGTGGACAAAGAACCTATAACTAATTCTGCATGACCATTACAAGGAATTTCTTGGGGTTACCACTCTTAAAAATGTTCTTGTAAGCTGAATTTATACAAAAAATATGTTGTTGGTACCAATTTACTTGCTAATTACTTTCTCCAGGGAATCTAAGATGTTCACAACCTTTGGTAGATTTTGATAGTGAGAGAGAGAGAAAGAAAATGTCAGACTTCTTTTAGAAATGCATGGGCAATATTTTATGATTTACAAATAAACACTTGGTGAACAAAGATTTTCAAACAGCCTCCTATTCATAGATAGGATTCTAAGATTCATCCATGAATGAAACAGGAGGAAAGTAGTACCATCCTCAAGCGTGTGTGTATATATATACCCATTAGCTTTCAAATAGAAGTTTTATGCCATTTTCCATTTGGATGCTCCAGTTTCATGTTCAATGAAAAATTGTTTTATAGCAAAAGCAAAAGTTTCGAGAGTTAAAATCTTTTGTATATCAATACCAAATATTCAACGTCTTCCCCAAAATTAAATCCATGCCTGGTTCTTCTCCCAGCTCAATTATGTACATGTGAAGCTTCATATACCACAACATTTAAACAACGATAATATAGACCCAAAAAGCAAAATATTCATTGCTAGAAGCTGAAGATAATTTGGTAATCAATAAAAAAGCCAGCATTCCTCCCAAAAGCCTTTTCTTGGTTGGTGAATTAACAAAATATTATTCTTCAAAAATGGTAGAATTTAACATTGAATGATTTGCTACTCAAGAAACAAAAATCATTGAGGAAATTTTCAGAAGTAATTGTTGATGATGATTTAACTCACTTAAATACAGGTCATGTCCTCATGCAATGTGAATCATTAGGATCTAAACGAGCATGCAACAACACCAATGGAACTGGATAATCCTAATATTCTCTTATTAAGGACTTCAGTTCTAATTAATAGAAAGTACTAGTCACAGAAAACACGTTTTTTTCGAAAAAACGCAATAAATTAAATGGCCGTTTAAAACTTTAAAAAAACACATTTTTTTTAAAAAAACATTGAAAACTTTATAGTATCGTTTCTTCACGTTCTTTTTACTTTTTTCAGTTTTTTTAATGCCAAACAGTTTTTTTTTTTCATTTTCTATTTTTTGTTTGTTGCAAATCTACTTATCTTTAATGTTTGTGTTATTAGTTTCTCACTTAATTTATTTTTCCTTCATTTTTAGTCTTTAAAAAATTTTAAAAATTTACCGTATTTTTTCTATTTTTCCCTTTTTTTAAGCTCACCACTGCCGTATTATACCCGAGAAAAACCTCACCATTTAAAACTCTGAGACGTTATTTGTGAGTATGAAACAACATAACTGCTTCTCTCTTCTGACCTCCAAAACACACATACTGGAGGAAAAGCACCAGAAAATTTGATGATAATGTGAATATTGCATTAAAACTATAGATTTTGAATCCAATTCAATGTCTTCATGCAACAAGAGGATAATCGGGGAACAGAACGAACATGGAACAACAGCAAAGAAACTGGATGGTCATATAAAAATCTTATAGAAGGGGGAAAAAAAGGGAACACTGCTTCGCTTGCTGCTGAGCTTGCCAATGCTCACAATAACTTCCAAAAAAGTAATGAACAGGGCAAACTTGTAAGATTAAAGTAATCCTATAAAAACTAAGAAAATTTCCATACATACGAACACGTATTTTCATATTAAATAATCTCATTTTGAGGCTCTTTATTGAAAGGATACATTGTTGAAAACATAAACAACATTGTATTGAAAGGTTACCACTGGTCCACTACAACGTATCAAAATAATAAATAATCTACTGACGTTAATGGACTATGGAATTTGATTGAGATTGTCTACAAATAGGGAGCAAAGCGCCTCTCTCTCTCTCTCTCTCATCTACTTGTTTACTTATTTCATAGTTATTACGTAGAACTATATGCCCTTCAATCCTCAGCTGTTTTGATATCAACAGCTACACCACACACAACATTATGATTCAACATCCAGCTTTGTCACCTCGGCCAATGGCGCTTCACTTGTTTACAGCATCAACCGTCACTCTCTCTGTGCATCGCATAAATATTCGAAACGACATATTCATGCCATTTCTCAGCCGGCAAGGGGCATGAAGATCATTACAACTTTGCGCTCCACCTTGAATTTAAAGCTGGGAAGGACATCAGCCAGCGATCCCTAGGTTGCTCTGCGCACTCGCAAAGGAAGCGCCTAAACCCTAAAAATCAATACCGAAAGAATCCTGCCGAATTCCCCCATAATTCCACCAAACAAGCACAATCAAAATGGAGAAGCTCGCGCGACGATTCAACGGCAATTGCGGAGCAACAGTGTTAGGATCGACATAACATTATTGTAGGAATAGCGCGTACCTGAGACTCGAGAATTAGGGCACCGAAAGAGACCGGCAACGGCAGGGAGGAAGAGAGAAAAGAATCGGCTGGCTCCCGCGACTTCAGAGAGAAACCGAGGGAGAGGGAAGGGTGATGACGGCAGCGGCGTCTGGTCTTATGGGACCAAGAAACTGGCAGTAACGCGCAGGGGAAAATTCGATATTTCACAAATAAAAAAAGGCGGATGGGTCCTTTTCTTGGCGCCAGCACGGTCACGCCATCCTTTTTCTCCAATTCCAACCGTTCATCAAAAAGATGGACGGTCATTTTCTTTTACACGCGTTTTGACGCCGCTTCCTTTTCTGCTTCGAGTCATTCGTCATTATGATGGACGGCTTACAGTGAATGTCGTCATCTATTGGTGCGCACACCTGTCAACGCGACCTCCTGTTGCCGTTTGCGTCCGGTTCTCGTTATCCCCTGCCTGAACCCTATCTGCTGCTTGAGTTGAGTGCACCAAATACGGGCTTGGTCCAAGTGCAGACGAACCGGGTCTGACCGCACAAGACGCGGACCCGGACCAGATCTCACGTTGACGCCAGGTTTGGTTTTACCATATCATATGTCAACTAGGGCATACCAACGGGTCGGATCAAGATTCAAGAACAGCTAAACACAATACTGGCCTGGATAAAATCCGATCCGGTGTGATAATGGCTGCTTTGATAATAATAGCATTCTGTTCTTGTAAGATGAGCTTTTACAATCTGTAGTCCAAAAACACGGTGTTTTAATTTTAATAAACCTATTGTCATTATGAATATTGTCTGACTCTAAACATTCCAACAACCAAATGTTAGATATAATACATCATATATTTCCTAAAAGATTAACAGTCTTATAGTCGTATTAATTTTAAAAATAAGGGATTTAAGAAAATAATGATTTTCTTACCAAACACATTAAAATAGTCATGTATAGGTTTCAAAATCATTCAATATAAACCAACAACACCCCCCTGCAACCTCATTTTTTAAAATTTCTCTGTGAGAGCAAATATATCTCCGTTTATAGTTATAAAATATTTGAATCTCCCGTTGCCCAGATTTTCTATAATATGTAGTGGAGCATTCCTTTTCTTAAGCTATCTCAATTACTTCATTAAATAGACTATAAAATCGCGAGAGAATGTTACTGTCATTTATTCCAACGTCACTCATGTTTTAAGTAGCATTTAAATCACCAGCGAGGATACCTTTAGCTGCTTTGGGACTCAACAATGTTGTAGAGGAATTAGAAGCGATCACCTTTTAAAAAAAGTCAAAAAATCTGCTCGAGGGCTTCATTAAGGAACCGTTTGGCAAAGAGAATAATAACAAATTGTTAGATGAATTTGCCTCTCAAAATCTCTAATATTTGAAGTTAATTCATAAAACCTGTTTGGGATAGATTCATTGTTGCTATTTTCATTACCAAACGATCTTTAAATTTCGCCTTCGACTTAGACAAATTTTTTCCTAGGCATTTTTATCTGCCTTTTCTGCTTTGGCCCATTTTCCGGCCACCCGTCGGTTGGGAATTAATGGGCATGAAATTTCTTAGCTCGCTATTTATTTTTCTCAGGTGAGGGTGGTGGTGGCCGTTAGAAATGGTTTGTGGTTTCAGTGTTCTCAATTGTTTTCTTGGGGCCTGTTGGGCTTTCGGACCCTGGCCCAGGTCAGATCTGGACTTGGGTTTCACTGAGCCAAGTTTGATAAAAAAAAAAAAAAGATTAATTTAAAAAATGTTTATATATATATATATATATACTTTTTATATAATGCATACTTTTCTTAATATACAGGGACATTTTTGTCATTCAAGTCCGTGAGCCCAAACGCCTACTCTTGGTCGTTAAAAATGGGGCCGGCCCCATTTAAATCAGTAAATACGTCTTTAATTTAATTCGTTATGTTAATTTTTGTTCAAAACAAGGTAAAGAAGGACGTTTGAAACGAATGTTATCACATTAGAAACTAATCCCCAAGAATATTTACTCAAATTTCCAAACCAGGTAAAGTTAATGCCCATGCAGCGTACGTCTAATTACGTGTTACCAATTAAATGAACCTACCGAACCCAAATAAATCAAGTCATAAATTCTCCATCTGTGTACTCGACAGAAGCATGTGAGATTGAGCGGCAGCGGCCGAGAAATTTTCGGCTGAGCAGCATTAACTAATACATAGAAGGAAGAACGCCAACTAACTTGTTTTGTCCTGAACTCCAAAGCACAACAAATACTAGTCGATCAAAAATTTTCACCAGAAACAAACCAAACCAAAACAACTGTTCCTTGAAGTATCTTCGGGGGGTTTGAGTAGTAGAAGCATCGTATATATTTGTTATAGTCCTAATAAATTAAACACTACACTAACAAAGCCAACATAGACCATTTTCTTCTATTGGTTCAGACGTGTTAAGTTTCTGTACGTCTTGAACTGGGCGAACACTAACATGAATGAACATACTAACTAAAACCAGGGGCGGAGGTGGGCAAACATTAACGCGAATGAACGTCACTAAACAAAACAGGGGTGAAGTTAGGTTAGGTGGATTCTCACTTCTCGGTGAGCTATATGCCCCACGAAACCTACCTAGTTTCGTAAATTTACATGTTAGACTTGAGTGGACCTGAGTCTAGTTATATGGGGGCAGATCCACGCGACCCGAGTCACTGCTTAAGTCCAATTAAAAATTTGTTAACTGCATATTTAGTGTCCCATTAAAAAAAAATGTGGCTCTGCCCCTAACTAAAACAATATTAATACTTAAGCTTCGGTTTGTTTGTGAAGACATACTATTTCTAAAAACTTAGGATGGACATGCTTAGGGATAGTAAGGTAGGTCAAAACAGACATTTTTCTAAAACATTCAATGCAAACGATTATTCCCCACATATTTCAGATCCGCAACAACATCCACCCCCGCCATGGATCTCCAAGTCTATAGTATAGTGGAAAAAAACATGAATTTGAGATCCCAATAGAAAGAGAGGGGGGGGGGCATGTTTAATGTGCAGACTCTCTGTAATAGTTGGTTGTGGAGATTTATCATTTAGAGCACCGAGCAATGGACCAACAAGGGTAATCTCAAATAAGGGATAATAAAAGGTACACCCGATATTGGACAAAGCGAGCCCGCAAAAGCGACTGCCAACGGCTAACATTAACAAGCGTAGGGGCTAAGTAACAACGAATTGCAACGGGGCAATGGGCTGGATGGATTATGTCGAGGGCATGAAGCGCTGACTCGGTCTGGTGGGACATCCCATACGTCCGAGCCCAAAGTCCAGCCTCATCGGACCCACAAAGGCTTCGTCATTGGCTAATTATAAATGTCACCCGGAAGATCCAATGTTCTTGGTCTAACCACCGATGCCGGGGCATTCGGGGAAATTAATTTTGACAAAGGCTATTTATGCCGCACCAGTACACAGAGAAGGAAGCTCAGCAGAAATGGGGACTGCAGACTCCAGTGGCTTCTCCGCCTCAAATGGCGTCTACTACAGCCAATGGAAGACCCCAGACTTCCCCCAAAATCCCCTACTCAGTTTCCCTTCCTTCCTTCTTTCTCTTCACCAAAACTCAGCCAAACCAGCCTTCATTGATGCCAGAACCGGCGACAAGATCACGTACTCCGAGCTCCAACCCATCAAAGACAGAATTGCTAAAGCCCTCCATTCGCTAGGCGTCAGGCAGGGCGACGTAGTCCTCATCGTCTCCCCCAACTTCCTCTACTATCCCCTTCTCATGTTGGCCATCATGTCACTGGGAGCGGTAGTTTGCCCCATCAATCCCTTATGCCTCAGAGATGAAGTCGAATCTCAGACCAAGGACTCCAACCCCAAACTCATCTTCACAACCCTGGAGCTGAAACCAAAATTTCATGGCCTCCTGGCAAAGCCTCTCGTTCTACTGGAACCATTCATGGACGACCTGCTCCGGAGATCACCGGACGTGATCGGCAAGCCGCCGAGCGCCGCCATCAACCAGGGCGACACGGCGATGCTCGCGTACTCCTCGGGGACGACGGGGAAGAGCAAGGGGGTGATGTGCTCTCACGGCAACCTCATCGCCATGGCCTGCATGCTCAGGAGCGTGTGGAGCACCAAGCACGAGGGCGATGAGGTCTACCTGTGCATGCTGCCTCTGTTTCACATGTATGGGATGTCCGTCTTCGTGATCGGAGCTCTGTCCGCCGGAGTCTGCACGGTGATAGCCCCAAGGTACGTGCTGGTAGACATGCTGGACTGGGTAGAGAAATACAGGGTCACAAGGCTGCCGGTGGTTCCCCTTATGGTGGTTCAGCTGTTGAGGTCCCCGTCGGCCACAACTTACAGGCTGAGTTCCCTCAGGGAGGTAGCCTCATCCGGTGCTTCACTAGCAAGAGAATTCATGGTGAGGTTCACTAAGTTGTACCCCCATGTGATCGTCACCCAGGTAACCCTCTCTCTCTCTCTCCCCCATACAGACTGAATTATGGCCATGGATAGCAGTCTCCGACCAATTCCCGGCTGCCCATTAGAAAGAGAGATTCATCAGGAAATTATTGCGAGGCATTTGCATTTCTGACTTTTCTCAGGATATCGTGGGAGATAAAGTGAGTATGTGATACTGACCAACAGTGATGACTGTGCTCGGATGTGATGTTTTAGTGCTATGGACTGACGGAGACAGGTGGACTGGTGTCACTGTGCGACGGGGTTGGAGGTAGATTTCACCTATCAATAGGGAGGTTGGGGCCATCAGTGGAAGCCAGGATCGTTGATGTAATGACCGGAGAATGGCTGCCGCCGGGAAGAAGCGGTGAACTCCGGCTGAAGGGACCGATGACCACGCAAGGTAACATCACCAAACTCAGATTCGTGCAGCAGTATGTTTTAATTAGTACTCCAAGTGTTCGCCCTTTTTGAGCTGTATCCAACCCACAATCAGTTTCGACTACCAACCAACTGTATACCAACACAGCGTAGTGCTATTCTTGCCACTCTGCCAGCAGTCAGTTTCCCTTCTTCCTCCCTTCATAAAACCACTGGTTAGCCTTTAAAAGAGCATCCAAGGCATTCATGATCCCGTTCAACCACCCATGGCCATGCAGATCTGATTTAAAGAGGTTGGTCTAATTTGAAGGAGAATAACATTTACCGCTACCGTCGAACACAATACACAAGGAGATTCTGTAACTAGCTAGTAAATATTGTAAAAGCACGCGTACAATCGAGAATGCAAAGATTTATCACATCAATTAGCTAGTCTACATATATGTTCAAATTCGGTTCAGGTATCTTTCAATACCGAGGTTCAAGAATCATTTGTTATGGTTAGAGTACTCTAGTCTAAGGTCAGACAATGGGGAGAGAGAAAGAGCACTCGACTGAAGAGATCACCCTGCATCTCAGATCCATCATGAAACAAATGCACTAGAAAAATTTTATCTACAACTTATGTAAAGCAGGTTGAGAGAGAGGAGATATATCATGCTTCTATAGTTTGCAGCATAGAATAGTAACGTTCATAAGAATCAAATTGATGACTTGATTTTTAATGGCTTACCAGTCCAACCAAATGAAACACTAGGATTAGATAGAACGGTCAAAGTGGCCAATTAATGACCCCATCGGAAAAACTGGTAGAAGAAGTCTGCAGAGGAGCATAAATAAGAAATGTGCCTTTTCTGGAATTTTAGAATAAAGCGATGTGTCGGAACTCGTGTCTTGCAGAAAAAAAACAGGTTAATTAGTAAGTGGGAGCAGCGTCCCATTCCCATTAATTGACGTCATAGATGGGGGTGGGACCAAGCCAGGCTCTCTCTACATGAACTGCACCCCAAACCAAACATGTTGCATGTTGTTTATGTATTTATGTCTGCCGATAATAGTGAAAATTCGGTCTGGTTACAAACCAGTGACATTAAAATCGGTGGAAATTGGCCAGAATATCCAAATCAAATCGGCCCTTTCCGATACGATTGGAAGGCCGATTCCGATTGGATTCACTTAAACATTTAGCTTTTTTGATTGGATTCAAAAACTGATTTGATAGCGTTGGTTGAAATCAAAACGGATCAACATCCAGATCTAAAATTCTACCACTAGCAGTTAAGTCCAGATCCAACTAGATTTGATAAAAGATGGCATACGAGAGCGACGCGTAATGATTCGGTAAAATTTCTGGACGACTTGGATGGCTGTAGGATATTTCAAGAACCAAGAGGCTACGGCCAACGCAAGGGACGAGGAAGGGTGGCTGCGGACTGGAGACGTATGCATCATCGACAAGCGTGGCCTCGTCTATATTGTAGGAAGGATAAAGGAGCTTATCAAATACAAAGCTTATCAGGTGAAGAATGCATTAATGTCTGGTTACCTGCATCGCTTGCATGCTTGTGGCGACAACGTAAATTGGTTGATCTCCCATTGACGAGCTCTAACAATGGCGGCTATACAGGTTGCTCCTGTTGAGCTTGAGGAAATCCTAAGCAACCACGAAGCTGTTGAGGATTGTGCAGTAATGCCGTGAGTATGCTGTACATTAAACTAACTCTCTGGATGCACATGGACACTGTTAGTTTACAACGCAATCTCATCCATCATCTGTTTCATTCCAAAGGAACAGATCATGTTTTCGTTATATTTCAGGTCATGCACATTATTATGCAGAATCGTATAGAGAGCAATTGCCTGATTTAGTTTAAATACCATAATTTTCAGCTACCCTGATGAAGAAGCAGGAGAGATCCCCACAGCTTGCGTAGTTAGAAAAGCTCTAACGAATCTCCGGGAGGAAGATATCATACTTTACATGGCAAACAAGGTATCTGATTAACATTTTAAGATGCAGTTGGTTATGTGGAACATAATATGGTAAGGTGCCACTGGTTTGCAGCATTGTCAAAGAAAACACATTTTGCGATACTATATTAAGGTTTGCCATGATTTTTCTAAGGAAAACAACTTTGCGATATTATATTAAACCTGAAAAAACCTCACCGTTTTATACTCCAAAACTATATTTGCGACAATAGTTTGCAGTTGGCCAACAGAAACGTTCTATTCTTTCACAAAGCTTCTGAGCCCGTTTGTAACATAGCATGGGGTTAGTGAATCTAAGTACTGAACCTTTTCAGGTTTCCCCTTATAAGAAGATAAGGAAGGTGGTGTTTGTAGACCACATCCCAAGGTCGCCGTCCGGGAAGATTCTCAGGAGGCGGGTGATGGCCTTGGCATTTCCTCAGCCAACAGAAATGACATCAAGACTATGATTTAAACGGAAAAAGCGGAAGTTCCATCAAGCCTTTGGCTGATAAATATACCGTGCTTATACGTCCAGTTGCAATCCTTTCTGTGGAGCCAATGTAGAACTCATGATCTATCTTTTATAGCATTGTTGTTCTTTACTGTGAACTCATAAAGGCCACAGCAGATGGACTCGAGCGTGAGAAGGAAGCGAGAGTGATGTTAACGGAGAATATGTTATAAAGTTTATGTGATTGTCTTGTCTTAGAATGCCATCGAATTGTTGAATTTTGCTCCACAAACCAAAAAGAAGTATTAAAAAGAGTAATAGGACTTAAATAAAAACAGAGGCAGACACCAACGGCTTCTGCAACCAGCAACAGAAGTGCCGAACTCGACATAAGTGTCAGCCATTAATTACATAAGAGAGTCAGCCATTAACGGACATAAAAGAGTAATAGGGACACAAGAGAGCCGAAAGAACTCGAAGACTTAACGTGGTTCAGCATTAAGCTTACATGAAAATGACATCGGGATCCATGATAAGAAGCATACTCCATACAACACCGTTTAAAGAATGGCAAAGCGTTGAAGGGGAGGATTCATGAAAGGTGATTCATAAGAAAGGATAATCAACATATCTGGCCCGTTCGCATGGAGGCGAATTCATGGAACTGGGAGCGGGATGCGATTTCAGTAGCCTTATTTTGTTATGTAATTAAAAGCATAATGTTTTTGCTTTTTAAGTGGAAAATTATCTACTTCCAAATGGCACAAAATAATCAACAAGCTACTCTCTCTCTCTCTCTTTTTCCAACTTTGCAACTTCGTCAAATTTGTCCCCATTTTCGCTCATAGCATTTTCAATTTTGTCCCCCCTTCCTTTTTTTGTTGGCATCGATAAACTATTACATACTAATTTTAATCTCTCTGTTCTTCTTCTTCTCTCTCTCTCTTAATCTCTCTCGCTCATGCACACACACACATGCACATGAGCCGACTAGGAGACTTAGAAAATAGTCCTACCATGAAAGGATCAGAAGGCGAACACTGGGGTGGTTAATGGCAAGCTTCCAATCTTTAAAGAAGCTCTTGTTTATGTACCAAATCAACGATTTCCAAATTCCGAATACATTAGGCCGATCATGGGTTTAACAAGCTCATTTTTTTACAAGAGTTTGGACGTAAGAAATCATTTCTTATAGTTGCATTTAATTTTTTATGAGAGGATGAGGGGAAGCACCATGGCCTTCTTGTTCGCTATATTAGTTGGTACTATCAATCATAGTCACAAATAAACTGCGAGGTTTTTTTCGAATATAATGCGGCGAGCTTGAAAACAATAGAAAAAAATTAGTAAATTTTTAAAATTTTTTAAAATTAAAAATAAAAAGAAAATAAAATAAGTGAGAAACTAGTAACACATACTCAAAAGATAAGTAGATTTGCAATAAATAAAAACTAGAAAATAAAAAGACTGTTTGGCTTTTAAAAAAATAAAAAAATACGTTAAAAACGCATTTTTTGTTTTTAATATTAAAAAAACACTTTTTTAAGTTTTAAACAGCTATTTAATTTATCACATTAATTTCCACAGAAATGATAGGGGAGAATTTACAAGTCATATGCTTCGAGAAATGGCACCACAATGCCATTTGTTCGAAGATGCACAGAAAAAAAATGAGGGTTCTACGGGAACATCGGAGCATAGTAGCCAGAGTTTGGTTTAGCCAGGTTTCATGTTGATCCTCCAACCAGTACGACTGGGCTGAAGCTTTTAACAATGCCATATGGATTCTTAGTAAATGGCAACAACATAGTTTAGCTTGTGGGACTGCCAATGAAAGTTTAATTGCCAGTTTGATTTTTATGGGCGCTATTCTTTTGATGATTACGTGACACTCTTTCATAAGTTAAAATAAGAGTGGCTTGAGCCTCCTGAGGTCGAATCTGATTATATGAGTGCACAATTTTTTTTGTTGCACCAATATGTTTAATGACTAAAATGTTCTTTATTAATAGAAATATTTTTGTAGGGATAAAAAAAAGTTAAAAAACTAAAAAAAAATTTAAAAATAATTTTTAAAATACCCAATTCCCAAATATGTCTTGCGTGCACCGACTTACTCTCTCTTGAGGTATCCCTTAGGTAGTGTTTGTTGCGCAAGAAATTTCCTGTAGCATAGGAAACATTTTTAAAATTTTTAAAATTTTTTTTGTTTGTCAAACATGATTTTTTTTTTTACTGTTAGTGCTGGAAACAGAAATATATTTTCAGAAAAATTTTTTCAGCCAGAAAGGTGGAAAAATTTTTCCAGATTTTTTTTTTTACCGTTGAGAGGAAGAGGAGATGCGAAGGAAGAAGGGGAATGAGGGAGGAAGAAGGGAAGGAGGGAGGAGGAAGAAGGAAGGGAGGAGGGAAGGAGGAAGAGGGAGAAGGAAGGGAGGAGGGAGGAAGAAGGGAGGGAAGAGGAAGAAGGGAGGGAGGAAGAAGGGAAGGAGGGAGGAAGAAGGAATGACAGAAGGGAACAGAAGGGAGGGAGGAGGAAGAGGAAGAAAGAAGGACAGAAG
Source organism: Nymphaea colorata (assembly GCF_008831285.2). Taxonomy (NCBI): domain Eukaryota; kingdom Viridiplantae; phylum Streptophyta; class Magnoliopsida; order Nymphaeales; family Nymphaeaceae; genus Nymphaea; species Nymphaea colorata. The sequence goes on from NC_045141.1 coordinate 25,393,341, forward strand.
AGGAAGAAAGGAAGGAGAGAGGAGGAAGAGAGGAAAGAGAGAGGAGGAATATATTATATTTTTATATTCCTCCTTTCTCATTCCCTTTTTCCTTTTTTCATCTTCCATTCAATCTGAAAATATATTTCTTTTTTATCAAACTAAGAAATAAATTTCAGTCATCACACACACATCAAAATTAAAAATAAGAAAATTTCCTTCATTTCATTTTTCTAAAAAATATATTTTCCAAAAAATATTTTTATTTTCAGATTTCCAGTCATCAAACACTACTTTAAGATTTGATACAACACACACACACATATATATATATATATATATATCCTCTACAAATTAAATATATTTTTTCAGCAGGCACGGGAAAATGACACATCTAATTAGTCTAAGTCTGGTCGTTGAACGAAATCAAAACCAGAATAGTTTGCAGCAATAATCTTAATCAGAAACTGAATTTTCAAGAGAAAAAAAAAAGAGATAGGAAGAGTAGGAAAAAGAAAAAAAAAACTAACAACCAAAAGTATATCATATGTGGACATTCAAACGTGGAAAAGAATTGAGGTTGAACTGATTGGGCCTTGTCAACAAATCAAGTCAAGTCTCCGTAAAATTCAGAACGAAACTGCTGGAGCTTCTAATTGGGTGAATGAGTCCAACCGAATCAACTCAAGTGAATCAGCCGTATTCACTAAAAAACAAATGAAAATTTATTTTGCAAAAGCTGTAAAAAAAATAACAAAATAATATTTCAGAAAATAGGTGAACGGCGACATGTGACTCTGAATCTGCCATTACTTCTGGTCGATGAGCTCAATCCCTTGGCAGGTTTGCACCCTCAGTTACGAGGGTGCACCAGAAAAGAAAACGCACCGGCGTCCACGTTATGAGGGCATGGATGCGACTCAGATTCACACCCAAACCGCACCACGTTCATTTTAGTTCATTTTTGCAGTTTTTTTAACAAATTTGATATTATTAATATATTATAATAATAATAATTAATAATCATAATAAATATTTTCACCGTACCATCGTACTTAAATTTTTTGAAATGTAGGGCACCGGCACCAACACCCGCATAGATACGCCGCATCTTGATGTGACAGTTTAGATCGAAACAATGGAATGGCTGAAGCCCACGGGCCACGGCGGAGATAAAAATTTATTAGTTGGAGGCGTAGAAATAGAATTAATTTACATATTATATTTAATATTTGTAAGAGCATAAGTGTCTCCATAACTAATTAGTTGGAGCTGACGTTAGGTAGGAAAAGGCAATGCCAGTTAGGTGGGTAAAAGTAAAAAACTGACGACTCCATTTCCTACGCCTTAGGTCAGGGGAGGTATGAAACTTCTTCTCTTTCTTTTCTTTTTAAAATAAAAGTAAAAAACCAGTTGACTTCACACTAGATGGTGAAACCTGTCAACTCAAATTGATCCCCAGATTTTACTTAAATTTTTAATGGGAGACAAGGAGAAAAGAGATTAACGAATATCTAATCGTTTGATTAATAGGAAAGAAAAATCAAACACATGTAATCCGTATTTTAATGATAAAAGCAATGTTTTGGGCCAAATCCATGTTGGGCCGATTGAAATCGAATTGGCGGCAAAGCGGTGCCATTCGGTGGTTGATTCAATCCCATGTCAGTTTTTTCAAAACAATTTTTTCGAATATCTAATAAACAAACTCTAGGCAACATCATATCATGTGAGAGTGGATGAGGTGCTAAAGAAGTGTGCAGATGTAAAAATCCAGTGAAATATAATAATAATAGTTACTTGTTAATTCTATATGCATTATATGTTAGTAATGTCCATGACATTAAAAATAAACCAACTTTAGAATATATGCCCTTTCATGAAAATTGATAAAGTCAATGCTTTGCATAGTATAAATTTTAAACATCGATAAATTGTTAATGCATTGTCGTCACAATGTTGATAATTGAAACAAATTGGGCAATAAAAGACGCGATCGATGAGACGATGGTTCACCGACGTCGGATTTTTAAGACGCGATCGATGAGATCAGCCAGCGGCGATGGTGGTCTTGAATGGAAGGTGAAAAAGAAAGGTTCCCGTTTCGTTTCCCACCTGGACTTCCCCCAGTTTTTAAATTCAATGCTGGGCGTGGCCCATCGGTAGCCGCAAATCCCATTTTCCATTTTTTCTTTTGTTTGGGATGACATGCACGAAGCTTCGGAAATCATGAAAGGAGAAGGAGTTAACAGAGTAGCACGCAACCATTTTTGAGATGATATTGAAAATTCTGCTCCATTGTCATTGCAATAAAGAAGGAATCAATCGCAAAAGGTTCCCTTGAAGAAACAGCGAAAGCTCAAGAGAAAATGGGTGCAACACCAGAATTCGACAACGCAAGCCAACTGGCATGGCTAAATTGGCTGATCTCACCCTCATTCGGGTGACGACCAACCTTCCTTCCAATCCATTGTTCAAAATAGAAGCTTGAAGGCTCTGCCATTCTTTTCTACTCAACTTGACCCTTAACTCAGCTCGAGTTAGCTGGGATTTGAGTTGAGCTCCAAAGAACATGCTGGAACTCGACTTGCCCATATAGTGTCAAGCTCGAGCTCAACTAGTTTAACTCGCTTATGTTAACTTATCTTTTTTTTTTTTTTTTTTTTACTTGTTTAACTTTCAACTTGTTTAACTTGTTTAATTAATTCAATTATGATAAACCAGTTTTACATAGTCCAGCTGAATCGAGTTTAATTCTTACAACTTGAACTCTACTCATTTAACATTTTCTACTCATTTAACATTTTTAGTATAAATTTAAACTCTATCTCAAACTTTTTTATAAATAAGTTGAGTTGGGGGTTGGGGGCTAGCTCTTGGATTCCTAAAATAGGTTGACACTTAAACAAAGCAAGATACACCCATCAACTATCACATTCATGACAGAAAGTTGTGTACGCAGATTCACACGTTGACCATAATCAAACCGACACTACACACCTTTTAGGCCCCGCCCAACTAGGGATGTCAACGGATCGGATACATCTTCAATCATATCTGTTTTTTCGGATATTTATATATTCGGATTCGGATTCGAATTCAGACAAAGCAAAGTCATATCCGAATCCGAATCCGAAATCCGATTTTACAATCCGAATCCGATTTTTATACTTATATCCGAATCCGAATCCGAATTTTGAACCGAATTTTGCCATTTTCAAGTATTAGATAGAGGATATTTGTCTAAAACTGAATTCGATCCGAATCCGATCCGATATTCATGTATATCCGAATCCGAATCCGATCGGATGTCATTTATTAAATCCGAAACCGATCCGATTTCTTAATCGGATATTAAATTTTTATCCGTTTATTTCGAATTGGATCGGTCGGCCTTCAAATAGGATATATTGACATCCCTACGCCCAACCATCATTCAACGTCAGCGTGGACCGGAACAGTGAGAGGATATTGAAAATGAATGCGGTTATTTAGCAGATTAGTGAAATTACGTCATCCGAGACGGGACAGCCATTATATTAATGGTTCACCGGTGCTCTCCCAAGCATCTGCTCTCAGAAGCATCAGAAGCAATGGAGTCTCTACACTCCAGTGGTTTCTCGAGCTCAGCGGGCGTCTACTACAGCCTCTGGCAAACCCCCGACTTCCCCCACACTCCCCTCCTCGACTACCCTTCCTTCCTTCTTCTTTCCCTTCAAAGTAACTCATCCATACCGGCCTTCATAGACGCCAAAACCGGCACCAAGATCATGTACTCTGACCTCCCTTCCCTCACCAACAGGATCGCTTCAGCCCTCCATTCGCTAGGCATCAGGAAGGGCGATGTAGTTCTCATCATCTCTCCCAACTTCCTCTACTATCCCCTTCTCATGCTGGCCATCATGTCCTTGGGAGCAATAGTCAGCCCCATCAACCCCTTGTGCCTGAGAGACGAAGTCGAATCTCAAACCAAGGACTCCAACCCCAAGCTCATCTTCACCACAGTGGAACTGAAACCAAAATTTCACGGCCTCCTGGCAAAGCCTCTCATTCTACTGGAGCCATTCATGGAAGAACTGCTCAAGAGGCCGGCCGACATGATCTACGAGCTGCCACCCGGCGTGAAGATCAAGCAGTCCGACACGGCGATGCTTGCTTACTCGTCGGGGACGACGGGGAAGAGCAAGGGGGTGCTCTGCTCCCATGGCAACTTCATCTCCATGGCCTGCATCCTCAGGAGCGTGTGGAGCAGCAAGCATGAAGGGAGGGAAGTGTATCTGTGCGTGCTGCCTCTGTTCCACATGTATGGCATGGCGGTGTTCATCACTGGGTTACTGTCGACGGGAGCCTGTGCGGTGATCGCCCGTAAATACGTTCTAGAGGACGTACTAGCCTGCGTGGATCGGTTCGCGGTAACGAGGCTTCCGCTTGTTCCGCCCATGATAGTTCAACTGTTGAGCTCCCAACGGGCCAAAAACTGCAGCCTAAGTTCCCTCAAGGAGGTTTGCTCGTCTGGTGCTTCACTAGAGAGAGAGTTCATGATAAAATTCACCAACGCCTTCCCCAAGGTTGTTCTCACCCAGGTAATTCTCTTCATCTCTCCACAGCAAACACTCGCCTTCTCGGTCCATTAAATACGACAGCTCCGATTACCTTTCATCTTTCTACTGGTTAATGCATGCTAAAGAAAAACGTATTCAATGGAGAGGGATTGCTGTAGCTGTGTGACCAGATAATGAGTAAAGCTCGTTTGAATGGTCTCCATTAATTCCTACCGTTCATTGATCTTAATGAAATTGGAATTTGTCTAAATTTTTGTTTATGTTTCCCTCCATGTCTCCAATCTGAAGTGGGCTTCGTTTTCCAAGTTGTATTTGACAAAAAACCAAACCAACCCAAGTGAGCCAAACTATAGTTGGCAGCTAGCCTTTCAGCCATATTCTGTGTTTCGAGATTAGTTCGTCATAACAATAGACATAAGATTGCATTGAAAGCATGAAGAGATAAAAGAAGAAATCAGTTACCAAATTGATTGGATTGCATTCGACGTATGGAGAGATAGATGAAGACACCAGGTATATATATGGGTACATCAATGTAGACTATTGCAATCCAAACGACCCCATTTCTCTCACTATTCAATAGTCGATACTGACCCTCATTTTTTACCATTGAATGACAAGAGATCTAAAGGAGCAAATGAAGTTCTGTGGGTATTCTAATAAAGAATGTAACTGACTGTAGATAAAAATTCTTAAAGAACTAGGATCAACGCTTTATAGTTTTGAAAACAGAGAGGGTAATAAGATCATATCTACACATCTAATTGCAATGCTTTTTGTAGATAAAATTTCTTAAAGGACTGGAACCAACGGTTCATAATTTTGAAAACAGAGAAGGCACTGACATCACATCAAATTCCAATGTTTTTTTAACTTGTAAATATAAACATACCGTCCTCATTTTATGGCCCCATTTCCAAGTCACTGTCAAATCAAAGGTGAATGTAGAACGGCGGCCCAATAAGGATAGGCCAACGTGTGTATATATATATATATAAACACATGTCAAACTATTTCGTGTACCAGTATAGTTAATGACAACTGCTTTTTGTTAAAAAAAAAAACTTTTTGAAAAATAAAAAAATTGAAATAACTATATAAGACATGATTTTTTAAAAATCTTACTAAAATATTTCCCTTCCCTTCTTATACTTATACTGCACTGCCTACCTAAGTTGCGCACACAACTCATACTGGTCAAAACTTGCGCTATATAATGCATATATGCTGATGGATGCATGATGAATGCATGTGTAACTATACTTGTGCATTGTCCATGATGCTTAGATTTATGATAAGCCAACGTATTATGTCTATGCACAAGCATATAACTTATATCGTCAAAATTTGGGGGTATATATGTATATATATATATATTTATATTTATATTTATGCTGATGGTGCATGTGTAACTTTGTGGATGCCCATAATGTTAGATGTACGGGCTTACAGAGACGAGTGGGCCGATGACGCTGTGCGATGGGGTGGACGGTAGGTTTCATATATCGATAGGAAGACTGTCGCCGTCGGTGGAGGCGAGGATCGTGGATATTGAGACCGGCCGGTGGCTGCCGCCCGGGGGAACTGGTGAACTCTGGCTTAAAGGACCTACGATCATGCACGGTATGATCTCTAATGGACATCTGGTTTCTTCATTCGGGTTTAAAACAGCGTGAGTTTTAGAAGATCTTATTCTGATTGAAGCAAATGACTATTTCCTTCGGAAACATTGTTACAGGCACTCTTTGATTTTTGTCAGCGTCATTTAAAAACACCACTTTGGCATTCTCATGCACGAAGGGCGTTTTGGGATCATTTTAGCTATTTTTGGAAAATAAATAGACATTTTTCAAGTTTTTTTTTTTTTTTTTTTACGCAGGGTTTTCCTTCGAAGATTAAAGGCCATTCCTTACTTCAAGGGAATGGTGGCGCATACGACGAGCTTTGCCTTTCCTTACTTGAGTTAAAAACAAGAAACGAGAGTGAGTGGGGGTGCACCAGAGTATTTCAAGCAACAAATATGTATCTATAAAACCAAAAAAAAGAAAGTTGGGGTTATGATGGGGATTTAAAAATAAAAATTTAAAGAACTAGAAGCTTCAGGTGCATGCCTACAGTAGTTGAGTTCGTTTTCTTTTGTCTTTTTGGCCATTGCTCTGCATCGCGATTAATGTTGGTAAATTTCCTTACATTCCAGGATACTTCCAGAACGAGCAGGCGACGTCCGAGGCCATGGACAGGGACGGGTGGCTGCGCACCGGCGATATATGCGTCATCGACGACCATGGCCTCGTCTACATTGTAGGAAGGATAAAGGAGCTCATTAAGTACAAAGCTTACCAGGTGAAGCTAGCTAGTAGCTACGAGCTACGTTAGCAATGCTTGGAAATGTCAGGGTTGATGAGTAAATTAAAGGCATTGCTTGCAATATTATATGTTTAACACAATGACTCAGTTATATAATAATGGCGGATCTGCAGGTTGCTCCAGTCGAGCTCGAGGAAATCCTAGGCAAGCATGAGGCAGTCGAAGATTGTGCAGTGATTCCGTGAGTGCCCTATAAGTGAACTCGTAAGATCCAGTATAAACAAAGCTCATGCATTAAGAACCTTTAAAATATCAACGTTTTGGGTTTTGCTTAATTTCACCATGTAGTAGGTGAATTTCCCAGATCTCGGAAATCAAGTTTAGGCCATAAGAAAGGTCAAAAGCGTGGTGATTTGAAAAACATATTTTTATACTGAAAAAATTCAATTCAGAGATCAACACCGTAGACAAGACGTGAAGTTATAACACAGCTTATCAAAAAGCATATCAGTAGTCAGTTTTCGTGTAAGGGATGATAAAGCATGTAATTAACGTACGGTCTAGAAATGACTATACAAAAATACTATGAATTTCAGGTATCCAGATAAGGAGGCAGGAGAGATCCCCACCGCCTGCATAGTGAGAAAGCCTCTCAACAACTTGAAGGAGCAAGATATTACGATTTACATGGCAAACAAGGTATACGCTTATTCAAATTACTTAAATTTCTCCTACAGTTATATTTCACACATAAGAAAAATTTTAACAGGTGTGTGTGTCTGTGTGCATGCGCATGTCTCCAATCGAGTGAAAAATCTAGTAGTATTTATACCTTCTGGTTATTTTTTTCAACAATGCTATATACATGAATGTCACATCATCTTTGCCAACCGAAAAGTCAACTAAAAAAACGATGTGATTTCTGTTTATAAGCACTGATGAAACATAAATTTTAGTTGCTGACCGAGCTTTCAGGCAAGAAAACGAAAAAACAGGAGTTCGGATGTAAAATGCAGCACCGGTTTATGGAATCAAATCCATCTTTTCTAATTTCCACCTTATACAAGGGGATCAACATCTTCCGAGGAGAAAAATGTGAAAACTGAAAATTTCAGGGACCAGCCATAGAAATCCTTTTAGTTAACCATAATATAAATGAGGTCTGCATAAGAATTACAGAATTTTTTCGAGCATGAATCTCAAAAAACTTGTGGGATGATTTTTTACTTGGACCGATGCTTTTCCGAACACAACATACAAGGCTACTACATCTCCCCGATGTAATATGTCAAATATGCAATGAGAAGAATCTCCTTAGCTAGCATTTGCATCATATCTAAAATATTCTCATCCCTTTTTTAACACTGCCTCGATCTAGTGATGAATTGTAAGTAAGAATTGAAATGTGGAAACAGGTCGCTCCTTACAAGAGGATAAGGAAGGTAATATTTGTGGACCACATCCCAAGATCACCATCAGGGAAGATCCTGAGGAAGGCCCTAATCACATCGGTATTGTCAACCCAACAACCATTGGAACTACCATCAAGGCTATGATGATTTGCACGACAAACGCCATGCATCAAGGTTACGATGTCATGTATTCCCCTATTATGTTTTTTCATGGTTCCATGATGTTTAGGTTCTCTTCTTATGTTTCTTCTATACATGAGAGCACCGTTAGCTGCTCCAATTAAGTTTGTAAGACGAAACTCAAGAAATTCTCGAATCAAATCAGTGGCTTTCGACAGTGGTGGAAATGGGGATGTTCAAGCTACGTCGGACTCGACTCAAGTTCGACTAGTTTGTTAAATGAGCTGGTTAAACGAGTTGAGCTCCAGCTTATATATATATATATATATATATATATATATATGTGTGCGCGCGCGCGCGACTACTCACATGTAAAACCCCCAACTCAAAAGGAACCCTTATTCCCCCCTTCGATAAGACCAAACAATGAAACGTCAGTGTTCTCTACCCCAGTACCAAGCCGGGTACTGCTGAGAGGTTGGACATCAGGTTGAACAAGTTTGGGCTCCAAAATTTTCAAATACTCTGGGAAGGCCATGACATAGTGGAGATCAAAGTCGTTGATTCATAAAAATCTTATTACAAAACAGTGAAGAAAATTGCAAATTTTGATATGAGAACTACACATTCTGAAATGCTCAATCGCTTTAGTCTGCAGAAAATTTCTGTTTTGGTGGGATTGTGGGAAGATGCCCCCAAATCAATAATTTGGGCTCCCTATCACTATGGGAACATTTTGTTAATCTGTAAATCTTGACAAGAAGAAGTTCGAGTCATCCCTACTACCCGAAAGCCCTCCATTTAGTGTTGTGTCGACCTCCGTAGTAGTACACCCATTAACCCATTAATGTTGTACCCCACCACCTTTCTAGAACATAATGTCCCATATGTTCATGGGAATCTAATTATAGACCTGCTATTAACAAGTTCTTAGTTCGACCATTTACGCTATGCCCCTTTTACTTGAGGTTAAACACTTTTTACTTGAGGTTAAACACTTTAAAAACACAATACCAATACCAAGTTTATAAGGACAAATAATCTATTTTGTCACTCTAAAGGAAAAAGAAATGAAAGTATACCTGAGAGCTGAATCGAAGGCTCTTCGGACCATCATCTATCGACCGAGTCCTCACCTCCTCCTCTAAATCAAGAAATCTTACCTATCAAAACTGAACAAGAATATATGGTTGATGTTGAAAAACATAAAACAATAACAGAAAAGAGCTTAGGGATTAACGTGGAGCATATCTTCTTTACCCACGGAAGGCCATCGGCCTTAAAATTGTTAAAGTATGTCAATCTCTTATATAGGCATTACAGCTGAGACAACTCCTTGTTTTAAGGAGCTGTTACAAGATATTCATTATTTAGAAAACGGTTCCTTGATTTTTGCCTTTCTGAGTTTTCATCATCAACGTCTTCCTCTTCCTCAACGGTTCCTTGATTTTTGTCTTTCCATTGAGTGCATTCTCATCCTCAATGTCTTCAACGATTTCCTTGATTTTCAGCACATTCTTATTTTGGATATCCCTAAATTCTCATCTTGCTGATCTACTCTTTATCATGCCCCCTCAAACTGGGTGGTGGGTAAACGACACCCAGTTTGCCTCTTGAGATTTTCGGTGGCGGATCTGGATAGGCTTTTGCACAAATATCGGCAACTTTGTAAGGCAGATCATGCTCTGGCAGCAATTCAGAAATCTCAAGTTTGATTTCTGAAGATTTTGTTCACAGGATCGAGTCCTAGCTTTGGTGAAGAAGGCACCGATCTCTTTGGTCGTCTGCAGGCCATCTATGGGCTTCATTCTTCTTCGTCCAAACATCCTGCTTTGGTACCATGTTGAAAAACATAAAACAATAACAGAAAAGAGCTTAGGGATTAACGTGGAGCATATCTTCTTTAGTTGAAGAGGTTGAAGAGATCATCCACAAAAGGTTAACAGTAGGTTCCACAGCGGAGCGAGAGTACTCTACAAAATATGCTTGTGGTTGCTGAAATCTCGTCAATATATCAAAACAAAGCGGAAAAGAACCAGTCAATCTCACCATCACCCCACGAAGCCTGCTCTCATAAATGAATCCATGGTGATTGGCTGAGGAGAAGTCTACATCTGGAATCTGATTTTCAGTGCAGGAGAATTCAAAACGCGGCCATCTTTGATGAAATTATGTTGAAATTATAAGATATGGTGGAACCCTAAAAAAAATTCAGTGTGAAATGTGATTTTCCCATAAAAAACAGAGTGGAAAATGTGATCTTGCACAAACGACAAACAAGTGGAGAATGGAATTATACCACCCAACTTTGGTACATCAATACATATTAATTAGAAGCATAAAGGATGTTTGGTAAAAGCTCAGTGAGAACATTGGCAAATATCGTGTGAATATACATGTTACATACGTACAACTTAAATAGTAAAAACCACATAGGAAATTAAGTAAACCATGTGATTTCCTAAATGTAGTTTTTCCATCGAAAAACAACATGACTTTCATAAATTGAAAAGTAAACATGATATCTTACATTATTCCCTAGACTTCAAAATGTTGATATTATTGTAGAACTTGCCCTTCTAATGGGACTGAGGAAAGCCGAGAATGAGTGCTGCACCTTCAGTCTTGCCTGGTAAGGTCCTCGAGATCTTCTTTTTTCACCTTCATGAGAAGCAAACGCTTTGGATTTCAGGCTAGCAGTTCTGTCCACAAAGCCCAAAGAGGATCTGGAAATAAAGTAGCAACACTGTGAATCACAATAAAAGCGAACAAAAATGATTTGTTGATTCTCAATACCACGATAATGTTGATCTCTACAATCTGACTATCCACCGAGGTAGTGTCTGCTGCTCGTTTTTTCTTTTTGCAACCAACAAAAGGAAAGACCAACATAACAAAACATTGAGCGTATATACTTGAAAATTTGAAAGAAAATTTACCATCATAATTAGGCGATTTCATCCTCAGAAGTCAGAAGCACCATGAGAGATTCTTACAATTGAAATGTGTCATTCATTGGGCTTGATTTGATGGATTTGGATTTTGCGACGTCTCTGTTCACATGTGCCATTGTAGTTTGCATGCCTAGGAACACCTTATTACAGTTCCAACATAGAACAGTGAATTAAACATGCTCCAATTAGTCAAGTGGATGCAATAAACAACATTAGAATTTCCAATGCACCTGAAAGAATTTGCTAAATGAAGCAGCTGTCGTGGAAGTCTTTCAGTACACAATCAGCAGTGCAACCAAACTGTAGATGTCGATATAAAACCACAAAAAACAACTAGTTCTTGCTCAAAAAAGTAACCCAAAAACAATGTGCCAAAGCACTGCTAGTAAAGGTTGCTCCTACAAGGCTTCTTAGAATACATTAGACAACTCCATAAAATATTTCATTACAAAATGAAATTTATTCATCTCTGGATTAAGTCCAGGCACAATCACACCAAGATCTACTATAAAGAGATCCACACTTAAGAAATTACTAAAATGGTCGTAATCACCCAACAACACCAAAAGTACAAAAAGCAAGTAATACCAAAAATTCTACAGTAGCAAAGGGTTAGCACTGACCGATGCAACAATATTATATGGCCTTCATCTTCATTTTTGTTCTCACTCACCTTTCTGTCTATTCGTTAACCTCTCCAAACATTGTATTAGTAGCAACACTTCATTTAAACAGTAAATAGAATAACGTTGTAGACATTGTAATGCTGCCATAAAACCACAAACATACCTAATGTTTTTTGTTGTTTGCCAATTGAACAACAGGAGTTTGAAAAAGTTATTTTTCATCTGTATAATGAGTACCACCATTTGCAATACAGCAAACATTTCCTGGAATGGAAGATAAACAATGATTCAGTGGCAATAAACAACACACAATCCTCGGTGCAGCAACGTGACATGCCCACATTAAACAAGTAAACAGAGGTTGTATATAATAGCAGCTCAAGCAAAGATAGATATATATCATCTCACTTGCAGTTTCCAATCCCCAATTATGGTATTTTCTAGTTCAAATATTTCATCTTGTCCATAAAATTTATGTCTCATAGTACATATATTTCTTCGCATATAATGGTAGAGAATAAAAGAACATGTAATAATCTGACAACTATTTAATTAAAATAAGATTGAACTTCCATGTTTCCTCTCTACAGAATTTAGAATCTGATCCATGAGTTCTGGAGTGCTCAGACGTTTTATGATTTTTTACAACAAACAGACAACAGTTTCTTATGTATAGTTCTACAAACATTTAAAAATGCCCCAACAAAAAATCAATCAATGTTTCTGAATAGGGATAAAAGCAATCCATGACAGACTCAACCCTATGTCTGGGATATGTCTTTGAAAAGACTCACAGTTAGGACTGAATTATTGCTTTAATTTAATTCTTCAAGATTGGGTGGTTTCTCCTACACCAAGAAAACAAAAAAACATAACAAGAGATGTCAAGCTTTTACTTTAAAATAACAAATAAATAATCAATTTAACTCATAAACCTGAGTACTCGTGTTGTGCAAATATTAAACCCTTCAATTACCTACAATACCATACAAGTATTAAGATTCATTTCACATCAATGTTGTTGAATCTCTAGAAGGGTTCTCTCTCAATTTTCAAAATATAAACATAAAGGAATCGTCCTCAACATCTTAGGAAATCAAAAAGAGGACTAGAAGTTAACTCTAGAATCGCACATCAAAAAGATGACTAGAAGTTGGCTTTTTGGCTTTTGATTTTATTTTTCAGAACGACCTTCACCTTTGAGGGAATACCTCACCACCTCAAAGACTACTACGAGACTCCACCGCTTTGGTGGTTATGTGTAGATCTGTCACGTGTCCAACCCGCTTCAGCTTATGGGCTTTAGACGATCTAAAAGTTCATAAGTCGTTATCTTTGCAAGATAGACATAAATCATCTATATGCCTACCCCGGTACTCTTGGTTACCGACTCGTATGAATAACTACACAAGTCCCGAGCCCATCTCTCAACTCTCATTTGTAATCTGTCAAGATTTTACAAGGCATTGTGACTTCTCTCTTAGAGTATTTTCTTCCTAAATCCTTGTAGATGCTTAATCACACAATAAAAAATTTTTCTAGTCTTGACTTTCTCAGCTTCATAGAATGTTTCCTCATTATTCATACTAAAATACTTTCAAGTTTTCCTCTTCCATTGATTGACAACAAAAAATTGAAATTTTCTCTTTTTACTCGAGAAGGCGTTACGAATCAAACGAAGACATATCATTTTGCGAAGAAAGGCACTTTTCAAAAATTTTGAGCAAAACTGAGATTTTTTTTTTTTTAAGAACTTGACATGAATTGAAACATCTCTTGGAGGTAGAAACTATTTTCTCTCAAAAGGGAGGGGAGTCTTTGCAAATCTGGATGGGTTGGCTGAATAGAAGAACAAGTTCATCAGTTCTCCAACACAAGCTGGTTTTTGGCACAAAGGGTTGGTTTAAGGATGATGACTTTTCATAAACACTAAGTCCACAACGGAATGGGCACTTGGACAACACATCCTAACTTTAACCGGTGACAAGAGAAGGTTATTAACTTGGGCACTTGGACAACTAGTTATTTTCTATATCCTTTCAGTGCCCACCCCCTAATGGGTCTGATGTGTTTCAGAACCTGAGCTTAACAAGAAGATGGCAGTCGTATTTCTAGAAACCAAAGGCCTTTGTTCTGATGGAGAATTTTGGAAATACATAAGAAGTAACCGCATCAAATTTTGCATCAACACATATGGTTAGAATTTTTAAGAAAGCAGGAAACATTGGATAAATGTGACCATTACCTTTTTCTTGTCTCTTCTTATAGAACTTTTGTCAACAAAAGGGTTAAAAAACAGGTGGCATGTGAAACAAAAAAAAAAGCATGTAATTGATTGGGTTTAGATACCAATGAAGTCGGCACTTGTGTGAGTTTGTCGAAAGGAAGAGACACGATAGTGTCTATCTTCTAAGTAATTGTATGCATTTGACAACGAAAGAGTTTAGACACAGTCACACAAGTGGCATATAAACCCATAACTAGAAACACACTAGATTAGATGACATCAAGGCAGCGTACCTCAAAAATAGACACAACAAATGAAACATATACTGCAAAACCACAACTATGAGGCAGAAAGCATAGCCAATAAAAGACAAATGATTGTCAAATTAAGTTCCTATACCAAAACAAAATTATAAGGTACATACAAAGATATATCTTCTTTTCACCTACTCTGATTCTTCATATTTTGTAAGCTAACATTTTTAATAGAAGTTATTGAACTTTGTACCAGTAACCTCAAATATACTTGAGGAAGAGTTTGAGCATAAAATTAGAATTTTGGCAACCTGAATATGCTTCATTGAAAAAATATAGAAAAAAAAATATTTTTTTTTGTATTTTCTACATAACAATCTCCACATTATCTGGGCCTGCCACATTCAACTAGAAGAAAATTAATCTGAAAAGTGAACAGAAAGAGATTAAATAGCTTTGCCTCATACATAGGCTTGTCCCTCTAGACATCCTTCTGGTTGGCACACTCTTCGCTTGTCTTCCTAGCTTCATCCAACTGTTCAACTGCATCACCAGCACTATGATTAAGCAAAATACTATTCTTGACCAGAGTTATGTGAAAAGAGACAATCAAAGAACATTTGTCGAGAATTATCTTCAAACTCTGAGTGTTAAAATGTAAAATATCAAGGTTCCCTCTATAACACCAAATTTAGCAAGGTCTTCTTGCAGATTTTTAACTATATTGATGCATACATGTCTAAAAATCATGAATTTGCCGATGAGACTGTTCAATAGTTTAAAAATAAAAAAAGGTCATACTTTTGGGCATACAAAGTCGTATATAAACTGAACACAGAATTAGAAGGAAAATTAGTCGAGAAAGTTAAATCATAGGGGAGCACGTGTGATGCAATTTTACAAAACAAAAAAAAAAGTGGAGTTGCCAAGAAAATTATAAGTCTTTATGGTGGACTCCACAGAGAATGGGGCTTCTAATGTTTGCTTTACTCTGTCAGTACATTCATAAGTGTATATATGTGGCATTAAATTCTACATCTCACAGTTAACCATCAAATAAGAAGAATCGTGGTCATATATAAAAATAGAATAGCACTTTTTATTCTCCACTAACTTATTATAAACATAATTTACTCAAAATAAATTAAAAAAACGTATTAACAATTTTGAAGCATTCTTTTCTCTTCCTATTTTTCTCCTAGATCACGGAATCTCCTCTTGCTCTTTTCTCTTACGAACAGTAAGAAAAACAAGACAGAGGAAATTGGAGGAAGAATGAGAAGAAGAAGAAGAAGAAGAAGAAGATCAAGAAAAGAAGTAGTTTTTGTAGGCGAGTTTAGTGACGAGATTATATACTGCGTGCGCCTCCACCTACATAATGTTTTAAGATCCGAACCCTGGTTTTAGCCCCTTAACATGGATCTGAAATCCATATTTCTTAACACCACGGAGATCCAGAACAGTGGGTCTAGCATCTTCGATTTATATTACATATTGATTTTTTTATTAGATTCCAAGAATATTTTGGCTCGCATTAATAATTAATCAATCTTCTGGACTCGTCTTGTTTACTTTCAAGTTGACGACTTATTTTCTTTTTGTCTTTAATTTGAAGGGAGTGCACAACAGAAAAGAACCGATGAACATTTGACATTAAAATCATTTGACAAATTTGATGGGTAGAAAAAATCACTGAAACATAAAAAGCCTTTAGGGCATCCATAGTATGTGCACTACTCAAAAGGAAAACTGGAAATTTGTCGGCCATCCATTAATAATAATGAAGTTATTATCTACCTAGACAGTTACCTTCAATGCTAACTTCAACATCCTCAGCATGATATCAGTTTTGATTGCTTTAATGAAAAGAAAAGACAATACAGTTAAAAGGATAGAAATATCAAAATCTTGTCAACTGTGTAGATGTTTTTCCATATACCCAAAAAAGGGTAATGCAGTTGAAAGGATATTGCTTCCAGAAGAGTATTGGACAAACGAAACATGCAAAGCAATGCATTCTAAGATCCTTCATCAAGACAATCAATTGCAATTGGGTAACAGGACCTACAGTCTGAAAGGTGAAACACCATTGAGTCTACTCAGATAATAGACATTTTTTACCATATTCTGTCATCACAGTGTAACAAAGTTAAACAGTTTGGCAGAAGATTTATTTAGTCCCCAATATAGAATATAATATAATGAAGAACCGACAAAATTAAAGTATGGTTCAAAAAACCAAGACCAAATCTCCCCATTCATGTACATGATCCTCCCATGAACCAATGGCTTCTGACCTGCTAGAAAGGTAATGCTCCCTTGAGAAACATGAGGCTTAATGTACATTATCCAATGTACTCCCAATTCACACAAGACTTGTTATTTTCGTTACCTAGAAATTATTAGCAGACCTATAGACACGCAATGAAACAATAAAAGAGCTAAACAGGTTCTGTCTCCAGCTGACCCTTATAAACAGGACCAAAACCACACTCGGTTTCAAAAACAGAGTTAGAGAGACGTCTCAATTTAAAAAACTGAGTTTGAGAGACATCTCGGTTTCAAACACATGAACAACTTTTTGAAGGGGACAAGTGCGTGCAGCTCTTTGCCTTAGCGATCAGGTTCTCTTGCAGTAGAGAAGGAGATCTCATGGTAAATGATTGGCATATTGATAGGGGAGAGAGAGAGAGAGCTGAGAAAGATGCGACGTTGGTTCAGCTAGGAGTTGAATGTTTTAGAACTTTTTAAACCACAAAATGTTGAAGTTTTTAAATCCTAACTAAATTCTCTTTGTTTTTTCCATATGAATGCTACATTTCCTCACCCAGAGGCTCATTAATAACATGCTTTAAGCCTTTGAGTTTTGAATATAATGAATCAGAACAGTACCATGCATCCCACTGTCTTCTTCAACAAAGGGCAAAACTCTTTCGCCAACCAGAGCTGACTTGAAAGCCTGACGAAGAGTTCGATAGTAAGTTTGGCTGCTCCACTTATAAGCATAATGTGTAAAGGCCATTAATTAAAGATTTGAAAAGAAAAAGACACTTATTACGTTTCCTGAAACTTGGGTAATCTGAATCTCTCCTTTATTTTTCTTTCCTTGATCTTTTTGTTCAAAAAATTTCATTTACCAACTTGTTCTTTTTTTTTTATTCTGAACGTGTTTTTGGTTCCCCACTTTTCTTTTCTTTTTTCTCTTTAGTACTGTACGTGGTTTGATCGTTCTATTAAAGCCACCTGACAGAATTGATGCATGCTTGCTCTCAGCTCTTTTGGGCATTTCTTTCTGAAACGAACTAAATGTTTGTGGATTTCTTATACTCTTGCTGAAAATCAGAAGCTACAGGAACGGGTTTGTGTGACATGATCTGTGTGAAAACGATATAATCTACCCCACAAATGGGAACACGAGTATATTCAGAAACGCTCCGAACTATTTGTTGGAAGGGTCTCTGTTCCCTCCTCCGGGTTCTAATTCTCTGTTCCTTTTCAGTTCATCATTTGGTCTCTTCTTTCCTGATCCATTTGTCAATCCAAATGTTAGTTGTGTTGAAATTACCTTCAAACTCGGATCAGCATTCAACCTCACCCTGTTTTCATAGACTGCTAACGTCAACTTTGGCAACACCCGCCACCCGTGGTTGTAACGAAGCAACACGTGAAGGAGCGTCTTCCCCTTCCACTGACGATGGAAAACTTCCCAAGGCGCCGGATTCGTCGTCGCCAGCCACCGCCAACGCTTCGACGCAGACCAGCGCCATGTCCCAGAATCTTTGCAACGGGAGAGTCTTCACGGAGTAACCGAACAAGGAATCTAAACCAGTAATCACTTGTTCCATATACGCGTTCCGAGATGCCCGAGTCGAGAGCTGGATGATTGTCGATTCCGCAGTTCCTGCACAAACCTGGTTCTGTTAGGATTTCCCCCTTTCCTCATGATCGGAGAACGAACCGTCCAACTCGATCGCTTAGGTCATTTCACAGAGTGCGAAAGTTTCCGCCAGGCGCGCACTTGGGCAACCGATGTGAGTCGAAAAACGTCTCAAACGGGAGTACAAGTCCAGTTACGGGACTTGGTGAGCTCTTCCCTTTCATCGGGTCCAGATCCATGGATAAATAGGGAACTTAAATGGTTTAGTTGCGTCGGATCTGGATTCAGATCCATATTTATACTTCAGCAGCAGCGAAGTACTCATCTAAAACTTGTATCCAACGCTAGCTAATTAAATATAAGGGATTGGTCATGTTCTAGCCTCTTTTAGCGGAACCTTTGATGGGAAACAGCCTACAAATTTTTATAATGTTTCTGTGGTCAGTCGATATCATTCAGCGTGGTGCTTCTCTCTGCATCAGGTAGTTCTGCTCATGATTATGTTGCTCCAAAGAACAATTAGTTCCCAACTTTATTTCTTGAAGCCATGTTGCTCGTCATGTTTCCTAATTAAAAATGACCGCTTTTACAGGTGGAGTTATCAGACATGTTCTGTCTTTTGATTATTTTCAGCCTGTACAAAGCTGGCTTTTCTTTGTATCTGAGAAACTTCAATAACCAATCTGCTCTTTGCCTCTCTCCATTTCGATGGCAGATCAAACTGCAAGCATGGGGCAGTTGAGCATGAACAGCCATTTTACAGAGAAGTCCATGCCTCAGGACTTGATGAAGCCCGTGGAGGAGGTTGATCTTCTTCCTCAAATTGGTCATAAAAGTGAAGACACTAGTCTGTCTTCATGCTTTCCTGCAATAGCAAAGAAAATGATCAGGAGGTGCAACTGGGTAGTTTGCTTCCGAAAATTGGCTGGCCTTCGAAATGTAGCCCGAGGTGATCCGCGGCCACAGACTAAGTGTTTGGTATGCCTTCAGGTTCACAGCATAAGAAACCTCCCACAGTGCATGAATGGTTTTAATCTAAGGTTGAACTGGAGAAGAGCAGATGGGAAGGGTGAAGAGACTGGAGCAGTGAAAGTGGTTGATGGAAGTGCAGACTTTGATGAGGTATTTCTTCAATACTATGATATCCCATGCAATTTGAAGAATTTCACGTTGTGGGTTTCTTCTAATGAGGCAAATGAGAGTGAGATGGGATGCTTTGAAGTGGAACTAAATGGAATGGTGGTGAACTCAAGTTCAAATTTTGGAGGCAAAACAAAGCACTTCAATCTACTTGGAAAAGCAGCAGGAGGGGTACTGACAATCAGCTTCTACTACAGAGTTTTCCATGCCGAGGTTCGTGACCTTAATGCAGATGCCTGCTCCTCAGGTAAAGCTTGTTCGCACTGAAGCAAAAACAATAATTATGACCACCTTTTTGAAGAACCCAATAAGAAGGGGCCAAAAAATTTCTTGTTTTTTTTTTTTTTGGGTTGAAAACACCACCTTCAAAATCTACAAGCACTAGTTTAAAATCTTGATCAATTTTTTTTTGCCCATAAAACGGATTACAAAGTTTCAACAGCCGTGTTCAATGTTTTAAACGTCTGATCAATCTGGCAACGATGGTCAGTGTTTCGGAATCATTAAACATCTGTTATAACTTTGAATAACTTGAAGGATTCAAAGGGAGGAGGAGCAGCTGTTTCTCCTGCCTGCCAGGCTTCATGAAGGGCACAAGTCATCAGCTGACCAGAGTTTCTTCTCTGGAATCAAATTTCGGCTTCATCACAATCGAGCACTCGAAAGAAGTTCAGCAGGCAATTGAGGATGAATCCGATTTCATAACAATCGAGAAGGGTCTTCATTCACTGATCACCTGCGCTGGTAAGCTTGAGAATGATGACAAGAAAGAGAACAAAGAATTAGATCATGAAGAAGAGGTGCTGAAAATAGGGAACTTGTCGTGCCTAACAGTGGGAAGAGAAGAAGAGTATGAAGTTGAGCTTGTGGAAGACGAGTTTCTGAAGATGTTAGAGATGGAAGAGGACTTGGACTTCGAGTCTGTGATGAGGGAGGCAGAAGTGGAGATTATGAAGGCGACCCAAATTTGGGGCCATAGGAAGGAGGCCACTGATATAGAAAAAGATGAGTTTGAAGACCTAATCAAGAAGTGGGGGCTGGATGAACATTCATTCCAAATGACTTCTCCGCTAGAGGATTTTATCGCGTTTGGTAGTCCAATCTAAAAACCTCTTGGTCTGTCTTTGGGAGTAGTTCAAGAGTGGATGTGGCACTTCATGTTAATCCATTTGTCATGGTGTTATCAATCTCTTCATTCATCTGTTACTTAGACATGTAGTAATTAAGGTGTGAATTGTATCTACCATATGAACAAAAAAGAAAAACATAATAAGTGTACTGTTATATTTTTCAGAAATATTAGTACGGCCCTTTTAAAAATTTCAACAATGTAATACGGCCTTAGTAAGAATTTCGAAAAAAATATTTTAGTCCACTGGTTAAAAAATTCCCAGCTCTCGCCCTGAGTGGATGGAGCCATATGCGGGCAGCTGCCGACAGTTTCCCACGCCTGCCCCACAAAAGTTCTTTTCATTTATTCAATTTCTTAGCTAACATTAATTTAATTCCCCTAAGAAATGTTCTTTTTCTGGGCCGCCTGCACGTCAATGAAGAGTCGCGAAGCTATTAATCAGATTGCATTTTTCTAGCATAATGTGCATTTTCCAACTTAATTTCCATTAAATACCATCAGGCTAGAAACTTGGTCGCATTCTTGGCATCATCAAATATCAACATCTCAATATCATTTTACCGCAAAATTCTAGAGTGCCGACTTAAACGGTTCAAACTGGTGAAAAAAAAAAAACATTAATGAAACAGTTGGAAATCTTTATGAAACCCAAAGATCATAAATGCAAATAAATCAATAAAACCTTATGTACTGACTTAACATGCGAAAATTCGACACATCTCAATGCAATTAATAAATTAAGCTGCTGGTTAATGAACCACGCACGTTAGCCCAAGACCCAGCAGATATTTTGAAGCAGTCAATAGTAGCTAGCTAGCATCATCCCAAAAACTATTGAATACATTGGTATCTAAACCCGGTTCAAAAATTAACCCGATGTCAGGTATGAAGAACCGGTATAGGAACTAGTGAGTTGGGTTTTAAAACGGGCAAGAAACTGGACCAAAATATATGAAACGGTTTGCTGTCCCTTGTATAGACTGACTTTAGTGATACTGATTGTGGAATATTCACAGCTGATCAATCCAGACTTTGACTATCCAAATAACCCATTAGCTATTTTCCTTAAGATCCAGATTCTAGACCCGCGGGTGAACAGGTCCTTGAGGACATCTGTTGAAGAATGAAGAATGAAAAATGAAGATTATTCCCCATCTTAGCTCTCTTCTTCGTCGTTGTAAGAGGGCTCTCTCTTTGAAGCTGACTAATTGCCATTTTCTTTTTTGTCATCCAAACCAAAACTTGCTTTTAAAAAGTGAAAACCTGATTGTTGTCATCTCATTCAATTTTCGTAAACCAGGTTTTTCAAAACTCATTAAAAAAAGAGGGGTTTTTGCAAAGCCAAGTTTTCATAAAAACCATGTCATCCAAACACAAGTTTAATATTTTTGGTTGAGTGTATTGCCGAAGGTGTCATCCAAACACAAACCTTAATATTTTTGGTTAAGTGTATTGCCTTGTGGAGCATCTTCTTGTAAAAGTTACTCTGGTTTTCATTTGATTTGTTTCGTTTATGTGGTATTGTATCACTATCAGAATGGACGCATTAATTGGGAGAGTTCGTGGTTGGTATACAAGGCCACATCAAATTCCAAAAATCACTCGGTTGAACAAATTTTTGTTAAACAACAGGGTATCGAATTCCAGGATCATTTTTGTTTTGTTGAATGAAAGAAATTGACTCTGGTTGCATTATGTTATATCTTAATTGTAGATCAAAACTTGGTTATGTTGATGGTGAGATTGCTAAACCTGAAATCAACGACCCTAAATATTAAGTAGTGGAAATCAAGTCATGACATGGTCATGTCTTGGCTTTTAATTTCTATGGAGCCGAAAGTAGTTGATAACTTTACGACCCTTACTACCGCACATGACATATGAACAGCCAATGAAATGTACTGTCTATCCAAAGGATTTCCTTCCCGAATTTTTTTTCTCATAGTAGTATTGTTCATTTTTCTCATAATCTGTGACGGGCTTGCAGAAACCTCGAGCAACAGCTTTGACCTTCCATCTTACTTCTGGCAGTGGGGGCCGGAGTTGCTCGAAGCACGGGCAAACGAAGCAAGCCAAGAAGCACACTCTGTTTGGTTCAATTCCATGGTCAGAAAAATATAATCTCCAAACAAACCAACGATCGTAGCCGACTCAAGCAACTCGCAACTTGAATGGGCGAGTTTGCTAACTGTGGTTTCTATAACCGTTGGTGAAGTTCGAGTATGTGTGAAGCTGATGTTCGGCTGTTCAGACTCGCTCTGAGTCTGAAGACCGTGTTGGGTAGTGGTAGTGGCCATGAGTCCTATCCTAAAATCTCTCACACTTACGTAACCGCTGTTAGGGTTGGGAAAAACCCAAGGGACTGGCTGGACTATATATTCCTAGCATATCTAGAGTTTGATGATGTCGACTCCTATAAATCCATCATACTGTACAAACTCATATGCAATGACTACCTACAATGGCAGTCTTCAGACATTTAATATGCAATGTCTTTACCTACAATCGCCAGCCTTCTTTTTCCTTTACGTCCTTCTTTTTGGGAACTGGTGATGAGGGGAATTCTTGCAAAGGTTGAACGAAGAATTGGCCACGACGCGCACTCTTTTCTCCTCCAATCTTTTATTTGACTTCGCCCTCTCTGTCCAGTTAAGGATCACCGTAACTGAAGAATCAAAGATTCCGATACCTGTAATGGACAATCGTAGGCTTAAAAAAGCATTTAGTTTCACAAGGGTTACTGAAAAGTGATACTCATGTAATCTACCCAACATTGATGTAATTTTTGAAGAGCTCTCCCTTCAAACTAAATGAGACTTTCAGGTTAAAAGATAATGGCATCCCCATTTATTATTATTAATATTTAACATCTCCCAGACTTTCAGACTCAGATGGGAACTAGTTACTGAAGTTCCCATCACCAGATGCTGGCGTTTTTCATATAAAGTATCAAGTTCATAAATCTAAAGTTGATGACAAGGGGACGAAAAAGAAGTTTGATCTGGTTGCATCAGGTCCCCATATTCATTTCTTTGCATTTTTCAATTAGGTCCAACTTGGTGGGGTGCCATATAATTTCTTTTGTTTGATATTTGATCATAGGTCTCTGACCGAACCGTTCAAAAAAAAAAAAAAAGGATATTAAAAAGATCTAATATCCAATTAAAAGTTTGGATCAAATTCAGAATTAAGAAATAACATCTGATTGGATTTGGATTCAGATATACATAAAGATCGGATCAGATTCAGATCAAAATTTTTTTTAAAACAAATGTCATATATCTAATGCTTTTACATTTTGAAAATCGACTAAATTTGGTTCAAAATTCCAATTTGAATTCATATTCGAATATAATAGTAAAAATCGGGTATGGATCGGATTAGGATTAAGAAACCAGATATCATAATATGTAAATATGTGAAAAAGTGTCTCCAGTTAAAAATATATCTGATTCGAATTCAATTCATTGACATCCCTACAAAAGCCTTTATTGGGTTCATCCTTTATTCCTCTTACGGCTTTTTCATAGCTAGTTTTGAGTTGAGCTTTTCTGTTAAGTGGACTATTAGTGTGAGGAGTACTTCGGGGCAGCCATTAATACTAGTTACAGAAGTCCCCATTACAAGATGATGGCGTTTTTATTTAAAATTATCAAGGTCATTAATCTAAAAGTTGATCGAAAGGGGACGAATGTTTAAGAAAATTTGACCACTTTGCTAGTTTCGTTGCATCAGGTCGGCATATCCATTCTTGGCATTTTTCAATTAGGTCCAACTCGGTGGGGCGCCATTTTCTTTCGTTTGATACTTATATCATGCGCCTTCTTCAAGAAAAGCAAAAGCTTAGCCTTTATTGGGTTCATGCTTCGTTCTAAGGCTGCACACGAGCCCCAGCTCGAGCCCGACTCGGCTGAACAAACTCGAGCTCGAACTTGGCTCGAACTCGACTTGAGCTGCTTACAGCAAACCCAAGCTCGACTAGACTTCACAAATTCAAGCTTGAACTCGACTCGTTTAACCCATTTTCGTTTAACATGAACGAATGTTAAACATTACCTGGTTTAACTCATGCAAGTATTAACTCGTGTAAGTGCAACTTGTGAAACTGGTTTTGATAATATTATATAGAGTACCGGTTAGTGAGTTGAGTGGAGTATAAATGAGTCGAGTTCCTAAAACTCGAACTCGATTTGTTTATCGTTTCGATTATCTTTGTAAGCTCGAACTTTGCTCGTTTATGAATGAGTCGAGCACGAGTCGATTTTTTTCGAGCGAGTTCAAGTCAAGCCCAAGTTGGATAGGCTAGTTGTGCAGCCCTACTTCGTTCCACTTAGGGTTTTTCTCATAACTTTGACTTGAGCTTTGATCTTGAGTGGACTATCATTGTGTGGAGTACCACTGGCAGGCCATTATATATGAGCGTCAAGAAGAACACCTGAGGGCTATGACGCAAAGTGAAAATGAAAGGAGCCTAATCCAATTAGTTATAATCAAAGTCAGAAATATCATATTCTTGAGAAAATTTCGGCAACGCTTTTATCATGTATTATTAAACGAAGTTGTTTTTCTTGAGAAAATTTCAGGCAAAATCTTGTAGATTTTAAACAAAAAACAAAAATCCTAAAATTAGAAAGAAATAAAATAAATGAGAAACTAACAACTGCAAAAAAAAAAAAAACGAAAAAAAAATCACCAAAAAATTTGCGAGAAAATCACGAGATATTCATTATTGCTGAAAATTTTAAAATCTAGCGAAAATTTCCAGATATTTTCATTTGATTTATTTTGCTCAGAAATACAAATCTGGCGATACCTATGATATTAGTGGCTAATACTTGAAACTTCACTCTGAATCAAAATGAGCGCAGAAAGCCCCTTGGTGAGGTCACCCATGTGGTCAGGAAAAGAACTCGCCTTTTCTCGGAGGCTCGCAACGTTATGGGACGGCACACACCGATTTGAAATACAAAACACATTAATGAAACTTACACCACTGGTAAAGGGTGGACTGACGGAGCCAATTTTAGGCTCGTCGTGGCATCTGCCCACACGGACCTAAACACAATTTGTTAGTTTCTATATTGGTGCCTTTCAGCCGCTTACGTATTTATCATAAATACTCCTATGCCGTTTCACTATGCATTTGAAAAGATTTCGAAGTTTTCAAGAAGGGCGTAAGATTTAGTTATTATGCATGAGTCCTGAGTACCTCTCAACCAAATTGATTGAAACAACTGAAATTAGTACTCAGTCAGCTGTATTGTCTTAAGAAACATGCACTAAATGATGGTGACAAATACTCTCAACAAAAGAAATACATGCACGTCAATGTGGTGAAGTCGGATATTAAAAACCAAGCACTTGATATTGGAAACTACATCGGTCTCCCTCGCCCAATGAGAGCAATAGGAAATGTGTTTATATACAATCTTTATGATACATCAATAATTGAGGCATGTACATGATGGGGTAGCATTTATAAAATGCAACAACAGATTACAACACAAGATTTTGAAAGCGCCACAACTCACCTTCTTATTATAAATAAGTGTCGTGTTGATAAATCTGGTGAAAAAATCTCGACAGCTCAGGTGAGCAAATTTGTTCTAGAAATATTGTAACCTCTCCTGAAAATGGAGGAAACGATCGAGTTGTAACTCTCTTATATAATAAGAAGCAACATGCTAGGGTTTGATATGGCCCTAGCATGACACTTATTTTTTTGTCTTGAGTTGCCTTGCCGTTTGGTTCTGCTAAACTTTGAGACATTTTTGGTTTTTGTTAACGATACAACTATACAAGTAGGAGATTGTCTTTGTTATTAGCGTCGTCGTTTTCTAGGACCTTGTTCAACTGAGTTTTTCTCGCGAAAAAGATCAAAAATATTTCAACTCTGAAGCGCATCTTCCAATGCGGCAGACCTTGGAGAAAACAAAAAGACTAGAACTTAAAATGAACCTCACATTTCTGCTTTACTAGAGAGAGAGATTTCTTCAACTTATTTTTTAATGATAGTTAAACCAATCTTCCATAAGTTGCCATAAATTTGAATAAAAATATTTAAAAATTAATTAAATTAATTGAAGAAATATATATATATATATCTCCTTGTCCGAAATATTTCATTAAAGTAAAGCAAAAATGTGAGGTTCATTTTAGGGCATAGCCTTTTTCTTTTCTCCCAATTTTATCATATTGGTAGATGTGCCTCTGAATTGAAAATTGTTTGGTCATTTTTGCGAAAAGAACCCAAGGTCTTGAAAAACGATGAGGCTAATAATAAAGTTAATCTCTTACTGACTGTCAACAAAAATGAAACCCTACCTAGAAAAAGATAAAGCCTGAAAACCTGTTATCAGATTATCAAAAGAATATATGGGGCTTAACTGAAATTCACCCTTTTTTCAGGAAGATGAGCATCGCCAGCCCCATTAAAAAGGTGTATTTTAATGAAAAAAGGGGAAGAAAAGCTGCATACGAAGAACAACAATAGCAAGAAAAACAATAAATTGGCAAAAAGAACCTCCAAGAAAAGAGAGAAAGGAGAAACTTTCTCACGTGCATCATCATAGTGTTGATAACGGAGAAGAACCCAAGAAAACGGTGATCCCTTGTCTGGAACCCCTGAACCAGCCGAATTAATCATGAGGAGAAGACGATCGAATGAGATTGCCGGCCTCCCAATTAAAAGAACAATGCCCTACCACCTTGCCGGAATAGGAAAGGATCATGGCAGCCGCTGCACCACAAACATAATAATGAACCACAACATATAAGTACCGGCAACCAGCCTAGGGCAGAAGAAAGCAAACCAAAGGATCTCCCATTGAGAAGAAAAACAGACAGCCCAAGTAAGTAAGATTGAAGCAGCAGAAGCACATGGAGTGGAAGAGGACTTGGGGGCGTTAGACGGTGCAATGCTTGCCTCTGGTGACTTGAAGGGTCCGGCTGCAGACATAAATCACTCTCTTCTTTCACCGTAGTTAAAAAAGGTAATCGCCGAGCTGCTTACCCTGCTTTATGATCAGATTCCACTGTCATCACGGCCGCCGCGCTACCTCCATCTCACCTTACCTTCCTTCCTTTTTCCTTTCGTTTGTTTTGTCCTTTTAACACCGAAAAGCCATAATGGTGCAACGCCATTTTCGGTTGTTTGGTCCTTTTTAACACCAAAAAGCCATAATGGTGCAACGCCATGTGAGGTGAAATGCATGATAAAACACTGTAGAGGAGGGAAAATGGTACAGATTTCCCTTCCTACATCAAACCCAAAAAAAATAAATTCCTCCCAGTTTTGGGGTTATACTGGTGGAATTCGATCGTAAAGCAGGGTAATCGGCTCCATTGTGACTTAGGTTAGCCCGCAGACCGTTCGGGTCACTAGGCAGCAGCCTAAGCCCCTGGAGATCTTTTCTTCTTCAGCTTTTGGCTTCTTCGCTTTTGGCTGCAATTTTACTGGGAATGTCAATCGAGGATCCTTGCCATTGGTTGGCTGCCGCTACTTATTTGTGGTGGTGGTTGATTTGTGCGTTCGTAGTGCATTGGTGGCGATCTTTTTGATTGGGAGAGAATGCTCGGTGCGACACTCGTTCCCCTTCGTCTTTCTTGGCTGCCAAGCAAGCTCCTGTGGGTTCTTTTTGTAGTTAGAGGGGAGAAGAGGAAGGGGTTTTTGAGTTCGTCTTATGATCGTTCTCCGACGTGCAGGTACCACTGCAATGCAGAACTCGGCAACCGTTGCAGCTCATAGTTGGAGGCTCCCGCGTGCTCCTCGTCGGAGAAGGATCATAAGACGAACTCAGAAACCCCTCTCCTCTTTTCCCCTCTAACTACAAAAAGAACCCACAGGAGCTTGCTTGGCAGCCAAGAAAGACGGAGGTGTTGCACCGAGCATCCTCTCCCTTTAACAAGAGAATGAACCCATATGAGTAAGGATTTCTATACGGTACTTTACCCTCCTGGTGAGTAAGGATTCTCCATAGAACCCTAGTTTTAGGCTGAACGGTGGCAAAGAGTCCTAAGCTTTTTTAACTCTTGAGACTCGACTCGCTCTGAGTCTGAAGAATGCACAAGCTCATGCAATGTTTTCGTCTATGCACAAATATGCGATGACGTCGTCACCTACAATAGGAGTCTTCAGACATTGCATATGAGTTTGTGCAGGAGAAAAAAAGGAGGAGTGCTTGAACTTTGAAGTCCGTGTATGGCCAAGGCTGGTATAAACAAGTGGAATGAATGCTAGGGCTATGGTGCCGAGCCCATTGCTATTGTTGCTTCTACTATGTTTGCCTCGGGAGAGGGAGAGAGAGGGGCTAAACTTGTTTCTGTCATGTTGTCATTGTTGTATATTTATTATTGTTATTATTATTAATTGAATTACAGAGTGAGAGTGGACTTTAAGGAAGTGGGTTTATTTTTAAACAATTGTCATATTTCTAATGCACTTCATTTTCAAAATGTACTAAAATTGGTTCAAAACTCGAACTTGAATTCAAATTCTGATATCATTATAAAAACTTGGGTACATCTGATTAGGATTAAAAAACCATATTTCAGATTCAAATTCGGATTATGAGTTTTTTCTTTGTATTTGAATATGTGAAAAGGTGGATGCAATTAAAGGTACATCTGATTCGAATGATTCGAATCCAATTCATTGACATCCCTACAAAGGCTTGTATTGGACTCGTACAAGTACATTAATAGATCATTATCTTTGATGAATCTCAAGGCATGCCTTCAACTCCCTACACAAGACGATCCACCCGTAGTCCCAAGTTTCCTTCTCGTGAGCAAAGAGCCGGACCAGCCCAGCCCAGCCCTAGTCTTAAGTTTGCTTGTCAGTAGCATCAAATCTCTACACAGGCCAATCCAGCCCAAGATCTTGTGCACAAAGGAAGGAAAGTAATGGGCCTTAGCTTTTCCTTCCTGAGTTTTCTTGCCGTCTGGTACTGCTAAACTTTGAGACATTTTTCGTTTTTGTTAACAAGTCAAGTAGGAGATTGTTTTTGTTATTACCCTCCTCATTTTCTAAGACCTTGTTGTAGTGAGTTTTTCTCGGGAAAAAGACAAAAAATATTTCAACTCTGAAGCACATCTTCCAATACGACAGACCTTGGAGAAAACAAAAAGACTAGAACTTAAAATGAACTTCACGTTTCTGCTTTACTAAAATCTTTATATATATTTTTTGAGGATAGTTAGACCAATCTTTCATAAGTTGCCAATGAATTTGAAGAAAATATCTCTCTCCCCTTGTCCGAAATATTTCAGTAAAGTAAAGCAAAAATGTGAGGTTCATTTTAGGGCCTAGACTTTTTCTTTTCTAAGAATTTTGTCGTATTGGAAGATGTGTTTCTGAATTGAAAATTGTTTGGTCATTTTCGCGAAGAGAACCCAATGTCTTAAAAAATGAAGAGGCTAATAATAAAGTTAATCCCTTACTGACTTTTAACAAAAATGAAACCCTACCTCGAAAAAGGCAAAGCATGAATACCTGGTATTAGATTATTAAAAGAAGATATGGGGCTTAACCTAAATTCTCCCTTTTTGTTTTTTTAGGAAGATGAGCATCGCCAGCCCCATTAAAAAGTGTATTTTCATGAAAAATGGGAAGAAAAAGTGCAAAAAAAGAACAACAATAGCGTAATCTAATGACATGAAGAAAAACAATAAATTGGCAAAAAGAAGCTCCAAGAAAAGGGAGAAAGGAGAAACTTTCTACCACTTTCTACAAACCTACCAATTTGAAGAAACATGTTACTTTGAGTTCCTGTACATCCACTCAACCGGTTGCGGGGCCAGTATCGCCTTAGTTTCTCCGGACAGCGAGGGCTCCCCCTTAGCCGAATCTCAGGCGGCAATGGCACCCACAGTCACAGATGGTTTAACTTAGTTAACTTGTTTATTTCAACCGGACTGTTTGAAGGTAGAAATTTTGAATGTATCTTTCCAAAGCTAGGGGTCTTAGTGGCTTTCGATCTATTTTCCTTTATAATGTAGCGTTTGATTTAGAGGAAAAAGTTCTCTTGGTATAGGGAGGAAGAGTAAAAGTTTCACCTTATCTTAAAATAAGGTGTGCTTGATGAATTAGAAAAGGTTCATCTAATGAAATTTGTTGATGTTTGATGGCTACGTGAGGTGAAGGGAGACAGACAGTTATAAATAACTAACCATTACATATCTTATAGTTTTTAATTTCTAGTTCAATAATCACTCGGATATGTTTTACTAACTTTTGAATTAAATAAATTTTACTATACTACACATGACCATATAAAGCATACTTCTTGAAGATTACAGGTAAACCACCAAGCAACCGGATTATCCCCAGAGTGCGGGCGTCCAATTCCATGTTCCTCAAGCATAGACCATAAAACATCTTGCAAACCAACGCCGGAAAGAAAGTAGATTAAGCAACCACAGCAAGATCCAACAACGTCTGGTCTCAAGCCACAAGCCATCATCTCCCTACTGTTCATGTTCCCGTTTCTCAATTCCATCATCATCATGTTGATAATGGAGAAGAACCCAAGACAACGGTGTATCCCTCAGTTTGGAACCCCTTTGTCAACCAGACGAATCAATCATGAGGAGAAGACGATCAATTGAGATTGCCGGCCTCCCAATTAGAAGATCAGGAAATGATCATGGGCAGCCGCTGCACCACGAACACATTAATCAACCACAACATATAAGTAGCGGCAACCAGCCAAGGGCAGAAGAAAGCAAACCAAAGGATCTCCCATTGAGAAGAAAAACGGACAGCCCAAGTAAGATTGAAGCAGCTGAAGTGGAAGGAATAGAAGAGGACTTGGGGGCCTTAGACGGCGCACTGCTTGCCTCTGGTGACTTGAACGGTCAGGCTGCAGACTAACGTAAATCACCCTCTTCTTTCACCCTAGGAAATAAAGATAACAGCCGAGCCGCTTGCCCTACTTTATGATCTGATTCCACTGTCATCGCCGCCGCCGCCGTTCCTCCTTCTCACCTTCCTTCTTTTTTCCTTTCAGTTGCTTTATCCTTTAACATCAGAAAGCCATATATGGTGCAACTCAATGTAAGGTGAAATGCATGATAAAACACTGTAGAGGAGGGGAAAAAATCGTAGTACGATTTTTTCCACCTCCATCAAACGCAAAAAAAATTCCTCCCAGTTTTTTGGGTCATACTGGTTGGAAGCTACGAAGGGGTCCCACTTTTTACTCAAGCAACCTTCACTTGGCGTGGCATTGCACCCTTATGGCTTTCTGCTGTTAAAGACTAAAAGCAATCAAAGGAAAAAGGAAATCAAAGGAAAAAGGAAGAAAGGTGAGAGGGAGGTAGGGCAGTGGCGACAACAGTGGAATCCGATCATAAAGCAGGGTAATCGGCTCCATTGTTTTTGGGGTGAAAGAAGATGGTGATTTAAGTTAGTCCGCAGACTGACCGTTTGGGTCACTGCCGTCTAAGCCCCCCGAGATCTTCTTCTTCTTCCACTTTTGGCTGCTTCAATTTTACTCGGGATGTCTATTTTTCTTCTCAATCGGAGATCCTTGCCGTTGGTTGGTTACCGCTGATCAAAAGATATATGAATAAGAATGAACAAGGAATTTTAACGAGGTTCGGTGCTGAAATCACCTACGTCCTCAAAGTCTCTCTACTCTCTTTTCAACATGCAACGATAGATAGAGGTTCTATTATTTAAAGAATAGAAATCACAATCTTTGACTCCTAAAATCATGGAGTTGATATACAACTTGTTTTCTTCAAAATATTGCTTCCTATTTTATCTCTTTCCATAGATAAAGAGATTTGAACATCAACCTCTTCTTCATCCATTCTTGAATTTTTGGCAATTGATTGCACTGCATCATCTTTTGATTTCCCCTACTTATGCGGATGATCATCTTTTGCCACATGAATTGGTTCTCTAACCGCCTCCGTCAAGATCAACGCTTGGTTTTTGATGTTGAGTTTCGTACAAATAAAAGCATGACGACCTTTGGCTAAGGGCTTAGTGAATATATCTGCAATATGATCTCGAGTAGAAATGTAGCTAATTGTGAGCTCCTTTTTTGCTAATTTATCTCGAACAAAATGTAAGTCTATTTCTATGTGTTCTATAGATACTTGGATCTTGAAAAGTTGTACCAGAGTGAAGATGCAGTGGTGGAGAGACAGCCATGGGAGAGTTAGCAATTTTGGCATCAAGTAATTTTGTTCTTCACAATAAATCTTCAATATACTTTCGTTGTGATAATAAAACTCCTTGCTCATGGTTTTCAACTTCAATGCCCAAAAAAAATGTAAGTCTCCAAGATCTTTTAAGGCAAATTCTTGTCCACGCATGCCTATAAGATCTTGCACCTTTCTTGGAGAATTTTCAGTGATAATGATATCATTTGCATATATAAGAATGAAAACGATATAATTTTCTTGTCTTAAAATGAAGAGAGAATTGTCGGTTTGCGCACGTTTGAATTCCATTTGTTGAAGAAAGAGGCTGAATCTTGAAAACCATGCTCTTGGCGCTTGCTTGAGTCTGTAAAGGGCTCATTGAATCTTACAAACATAGTTTGGAAAATTTGGGTCTTCGAATCCTTGTAGTTGATCCATATAAACATTCTTATTGATGTGCCCATGAAGGAAAACATTTTGTACATCAAGCTGCCTTAAGTACCAATTTTGTGTGATAGCAAGAGAAAATAATAGTTCTGATTGTGGTTGGTTTAACTACAGGACTAAAAGTCTCGAAATAATCTACTCCTTCTTGCTGACTATATCCTTTCGCAACCAACCTCGCTTTGTATCTTTCTAAACTTCCATCTACTCTGCACTTTATCTTATAAACCCATTTGCATTTCACAATATGTTGCTCATTTGTACAAGGAACAAGAGTCCAAGTATGATTTTTCTTCAAGGCAGTAATTTCATTTCTCATAGCAGTGATCCAATTTGGATCCTTGCTTGCTTCTTGAAACTGTATATTATCTTTATCTTGAGGGAGCTTGACTAAGAGCGTTTGTGGAAGAGAGTGTTTTGTTGAGTAGACCTTTGGTTTCACCATGCCATCTTGGAATCAAGTTGTCATATGATGAGTTCTTGTGAGAATTGGTGGAGGAGTCGTGCTTTGATTTGCATTATCACCTTGACAAGCCATGCTTTGATCTGGATTCTCATCTGGACCATTTGATTGATTAACACAAGTAGGAGTTCCGTGTGTCTTCTCAATATTGTCATCAATACCATTTTGAGAGAATTGATATTGTATAGTGGCAATCTGGTTGTCATAACTTTCCTTTCTGCAATTTTTCTTGTCAAATCTCTCTCTATTTTGATGGAAGGGGAACTAGCTTTCATAAAAAATAACATGACGTGATACTGAGATTGAGACAAAAATATCCATGATGCCTTGGTACATAGCCCATAAAAATACATTTTTCAGATTTATGCTCAAATTTATTTTTTCTGTACGGCAAGCATGGGAAACATGCACACCAAAAAAATTTTAAGAAATTGTAATCTGGTTTGGTTTTGAACATGACTTTAAACGGACTTAGTCCTTTAAGATTTTTGGTGGAAACTCTGTTAATAAGATATGTGGGTAAGATATGTGGCTGTATGAAAGGCATAAGACCAATACTTATTTGGTATGCAGGCATCAGCCATCATAGTGAGCCCGGTTTCAACAACATGGTGATGACGTCTTTCAACTGCACCTTTTTGTTCTAGAGTGTGAGGACAAGAAATCCTATGTCCAATTCCATTTGATTCAAGAAAACTAGTAAGACCTTGATATTCTCCACCTCAATCTGAATGCAAAAATTTAATTTTTGCACCTATAACAAGGTCAATAAGCAATTTAAACTTTTGAAAAACTTCATATAAGTCTGATTTATTCTTGAGAAGGTCTATCCAAGAATATCTTGAATAGGCATCAACAAACAAAGCATCATACCTATATCCATCAATACTAGTTATGAGCATAGGGCCCCAAACATAAGAATAAACAATATCTAAGAATCCATGTACTGGTGTAGAAGTCATGTTAAAGGGTAGACGATGACTCTTACCCTTTTGACAAGCTTCACACACTTTATGTTGCATAAAATCATCATAAGGCAAACCAAAATGATTCAAAATGTTCATAACAGTCTTTTGACCAAAACGTCTATGCCAAGTGTCAACCGAGTCCTTGACGTCAACATCTCTAGTAATGAATAAGACTTTCTTGTTCTTGTTCAAGGTCAGTTTGTGTAAACCTTTTTCACTTCGACCTTGGAGCAGTACTTTCCTTGAGGTGAGATCATTGACATAACAACAAGAGGGGTGAAATTCAAAGAAAACATTATTCTCCTTAGCAAATTTGTGTACTAACATGAGATTCTTAGAGATGTTAGGTACATGAAGAATATCACTCATGAAAAATCTGTCAAAAACAGTAGAACCAATGTGGTTAATAGTCAAACCTAATCCATCTCCAATAAGAACATTGTAATCGCCTTGATACTCAAAATGTAGAGATAAGTTGTTCAAGTCACTGGTCCCATGATGAGATGCTCCAGAGTCTGGATACTAGTTTTGACCATTGGTGGAGCTCTGGTGAGGGGCCACATGATATGCTTTTGGTGCCAAAGAAGGATTATTTTGAGCATAAGAGGTAAGCTGATAGCAGGAGCGCACAGAATGACCAAGTTTTTCACAAATTTGGCAAACGATACGAGGTCGATTACTTTGAAATCGGCCTCCATGACTTCTAAAATTGCCACCACGGTTTCCTCTTCCATCACGATAAAGTGATCTTCCACGGTTTTGATTGTGAGAAAAGAAACTAGTCTTGTTTGTCAAATTAATAGAAGCATTCAGCTGATCAGTTTCAACACCAATACTCTCTATTATATTGCATTCTTGAGTCAAGAGTAAACCATGAAGCTCTTCTAATGTCACTGGTGTAGATCGGGTCTCAATTGAGACCCTAAAAGCATGGTACTCATTTGGCAATCAATAAATGCATGATAAGATCATCTTCCTCAACATATTTAGAGGCAATAGCTAATTGATGAACAATAGATTTCGCATGCTAAAAGTATTCATCTATTGTTTTGTTTCCTTTCTTTAGATCTTGAAGTTGACCTCTAAGATGAATTATGCGTGAACGAGAATGAGAAACATATGATCTTTTTAGGGAAGACCAGACTTCATATGCAGTTTCCAAGCCAATGACTTGACTCTAGACGTTTTCACTCAATGAGGTGATAATCCAACTTAAAACAAGCTGACCATGCTTTAACTATAAGATATAATCAGGATTAACATCATCAGAATTTCCAACAGTTTTGGGCAGACAATGGATTATTCTATCAATATAACCCATAAGTCCATAAGTGATCAAGATGGGTTTGAATTGAGCAGCCCAAAGCATATAATTATCTGCTGTAAGTTTGACAGAGATAACCTGAGAAAAGTTTGACGACACTTGGTTAAAGTTGAAACTAGTGTTAGAGTTCTATTCGACATTGAAGAGGTCGACAATGAAGATGTTGCCATCACTAAATGGAGCCGATGAAGGCCAATGAAGTCAATGAATTGTGTTTTTGTTTAACGTATGGCCGGCCGTTTGAAAGAGCTGGTACTGCTCAGATAGCCGGGACACGTGGATTCACTGGAGGGATTCGTCGAGTAGCTCTGACACGGTGAATGAAGTAACACGCTGGGGAATGAAGAACACGATGAAATATTTCGTCGGGTTTGTTGGATTTCGCCGGAATCCCTCTTCTGCGCCGGAAAAAGTTGAAAAATTACCGGTAGAATTCAAAAATTGATTTCTCCTTGATTTCTCAACAGTTTTGGCCGGGTAAGGGCTCAAAATGCTCGGAATTTCATCAACTTTTTCCTCAGATGATCTCTCAGGATCAAACGTATTTAACGCTAAAAGTAGTCGGACTCCACCAGAAATAAAGAATACACGTTCGAGGGAAGAATCTGCTGTGGAATGATTCACAATCCAAGGATCAATACCTAGAGTAGATACCATGAAGCTCTGATACCATGATAAAAAGAGATATGAAGAAGAATGAACAAGGAATTTTAACGAGGTTAGATGCTAAAATCACCTACATCTTCAAAGTCTCTCCACTCTCTTTTCAACATGCAACGAGAGATAGAGGTTCCACTATTTAAAGAATACAAATCACAATCTTTGACTCCTAAAATCATGGAGTTGATATACAGATTGTTTTCTTCAAAATATCGCTTCCTATTTTATCTCTTTCCATAAATAAAGAGATTTGAACGTCAACCTCTTCTTCATCCACTCCTGATTTTTTGGCAATTGATTGCACTGTATCATCTTTTGATTTCCCCAACTTATGTGGATGATGATCTTTTGCCACATGAATTGGTTCTCTAACAGTCGTTACTTATTTGTTGTGGTTGATTTGTGCGTTCGTGGTGCATCGACCGCAGTGGGGCGTTGTTCTTTTTTATTGGGAGGTCTGCAAACTCTATCGATCATCTGCTTGCGATCGATTCGACTGGTCCACAGAAGGGTTCGAAATGGAGGGATACACCATCGTCTTGGGTTCTTCTCCGTCGGTAATAAGACAAGACGATGGTAATACAAGTGAGAAATGAGAACGTGTGTGTGTGTGTGTGTAACTATGATAGTTATATAGATACGGGGCACACATCACAATCTTAGCTATAGATGTGAACTGCCAAATGCATGATGCAGCACGTAGATCTCGGTGATCTACCAATAGTTTCTTTGCTCCAAAATAGTCTTGCTTTGCCCATTCTAAATCTTGTGCACACCGTCTAGACCCTGAGAAGTGCTTCTCTGAAATGTGGCCTCCTCCCATTACCATATGCCATAATGGTCCTTGTTCCTACTGCATTGGTCACTCATTGCAGAAGTGGTAAAAAGGAGGGACCGTTGGTGGATGATCAAGCGCTCGAAAAAGAAAAACGATAACCCGAAAATGGTTGTTGGAAAGACAACAGTGATCTCGCAAGAAATTGGTCTATAAGAGAATACGTTCTGGCATCGGCTTTTTTGTAGAATGCTCAACTAGGCATCAAAATTGTCTGGCTGAAGTAACACAGCGGATTTCATTACTGTGTCTAAATACTTTCCAACCACATTACACTATCGGCCTTTAAAAAAAACAAAATTATATTGATTCTTGTATCTTCGGCAACGAAACATATCCCTCATATCGAATTGTATACTAATGAAGGTTTTTTTCTTGTTGATCTGACGATCCTCCAATCGTTCAAGACATATGCGACGAAAATCAGTTTTTTTTTACCAAAGCCAGACAAACAGCAATGCGCACTCACACTGCATTGTCATTATGTATGAAAGACAATTCGTGTATTCAATTATCATAACAATCACATGTATCATTGCAGGAATCAAGCATCAATGATGTAACTATGTAGCAGCAATAAATATTAAATATTGGATGTGATAACTTAAAACCAATTATACTACTAAAATTGAAAACTAGCTATTAGAAAAATTTGTCAAAACATGAGTAAGCTTTGTTAAAAAAATGATGTAACAATTAGCTCATTGTCCCCTTCGAGAGTGGTTTTTGCTATTTGTTAAAAAAACTCATACTAAAAGACAGATCACTTAATTTGCAAGGGTGGAGCAGCCAAGAATTTTTTATTAGGGAGGTTGAATAATAGTTTTAAAATTTTAGTAAGGGCTAAAATATATATATATTTATTTTTTCTATTGGTCTGTTTCTTTTAGTCATAACTAGCGTTTCCACAAATAGCAAAACATATGGAATGGTAATTGTGATTGTTCTGATAACTACTTACAAGAATAAAAACAAAAGAAGGTCAACTGAAAAAAAAATGTGGCATGGCAATGCGGCCATAGAACCACAAAAGTACTTAATTTTGTTTGTTGTTTACCAATTGAACAACAACAATTTATAGAAGTTATTTTTCAACTGTATAATGACCATCACCACTTGATATGTAGCAAACCTTTCCTGGAATGGAAGATAAGCAATGTTTCAGTGGCAATAAACAACACACAACCCTCAGTTCAGCAATGTGAAATGCCCTCACTAAACAAGTAAATAGAGTGTATATGATAGCAGCTCAAGTAAAGAAAGATATATATCAGCTCACTTACATTTTCCTATCGCAAATTATGGTATTTTTTAGTTCCAATATTTCATCCCGTCCAAAAAATTTATGTCTCATAGTGCATAGTTTCTTTGCCTACAATGTTAGAGAATAAAAGCACACGTAGCATAATCAGACGCCATCTAATTAAAATAAGATTGAACTAAGATGTCTCCTCTCTATGGAATTTAGAATGTGATCCATTAGTTCTGGCGTAATCGTTTGGTTTACAATTTTTTACAACCAAATGACAATAGTTTCCAATGTAGAGTTCTACAAACACTTAAAAATGTCCCAATGAAAAGTCAATCAACGTTTCTAAAAAGGGATAAGGAGCCATTCATGACAGACTCAACATTAAGTTTGGGATATGTCTTTGAAAACAATGTTGAAGAAGACTGAATAATGATTCTAGTTTAATCCTCTTTCCTGAATTGCGTGCCTCTCTTAAGACAGAAGAGATGATGGAATTCAGCACACTCAACTTGGGTATACTAGCTTTAAGAAGTTTGTCTATTCTGTTAACAGATTAGTGGCTTGGTAACAAGATTGGGTTGGTTTCTCCTACACCAAGAAAGCCAAGAAACATAACAAGGGATGTCAAGCTTTTACTTTATCATAACAAATAAGCCATCAATTTAACTCATAAACCTGAGTGCCCATGTTGTGCAAAAAAATAAGGCCTTCATTTACCGCAGTATAGTACGAGCATTAGGATTCATTTCACGTCAATGTTGTTGAATTACTACAATGGATTTCTCTTAATTTTCAAAATATGAACATAAATGAATCATCTTCAGCATCTTAGGAAATCAAAAAGTGGATTAGAAGTCAACTCCAAAATCGCACATCTACAAAAGATTGTCGCAGAATTCAAATAACTGAGGCTAAGCCAAAAGCGGAATGGGTGGAAGGTTCTAAGACAAGGGTAGCCAACATGCTTATGCAGCTGATCTCTTGCAGCACAATCTCGATCAAGAACAATAATCACTAGGACTATTCAACAAGTCATAGCTCGGCTCGAACTCGACAACCTAAACGAGTCGAGCTCGAATCAAGTGGGATCCGCTCGGTTGAACTCCGTTAAGCTCAAAAAAGAAAATAAAAAATAAGTAGATTGTTCAAATGAGTTTGCATGTGGTACAATGGAGGTTCCATGTTCAAATCTATATGCCACCTCTTTCTTTAAAAAATATTTTTTAATTGAGATGCTTGACTCAGCTCAAGCCAATTTTCGGATCGAGTTTAATGAAGCCTTGTTCGAGTTTTTTTCCGGACACTCAAGGCTCAAACTCTCTCATATGAACAGCCCCAACAATCACTCATACATTCAATGGAAGATTGTTGGAAAATGTAAACTATTTCCCAGATATAAATTTTTGGAAAATGTAAACTATTTCCCCGATATGAACTTTTTTATGTCCAAAACCAGCAACAAGCAAGTGGGCGTGAATATGAATCTCATTTGACTTAGGTGGAAGAAAATATAAGGAGGCATGTGCAGATTGAGGAGAGAAGAAGATTTCTCACGCGAGCCATACTGTTCAACAATATTGACAAATTTGTGACATCACATTAATTTTGCCGGACTCGTAAGCCAACTTCGTCGGAGAAAGCGAAAATGAGGTTGAAACCAACAGAAGGACATTTTCCTGGAAAGGAGATTTTTTGGCTCTGATCAGGCTGGTTGCATCAATTCCAGCACAAGGCTGGTCCTTTACCACTGCATCCGAGTGCATTTATGTAAAATTACAAATCTAAAAAAAATGTACAAAGATATACTCTACATTTGGTGCATGATAAAAAATACTTAAATCATTTTAACGGTTATTTGAAACAAATGAAACGGAAAGCATTTTCTTTTTTCCAAATTTATGCAACAGAAAGTTGAGCGGTTCCTTTTTATTGAAATTTCATGAGAAATGCATCAAAAGGAGGTCTTTTGTCATATCCGTTCTGTTTTTGTAGGTAATTGACGTATGCATACTTGCCCTATAAGGATGAACAAATTAGCCCTTACTTCCTGGCAAACTTTTTCAATTTTCGACATAATCGTATGGTTTACTTCATATTCAAGGCGAATCTGCCCTTACTTCCCACCGAATTTTTTCAATCTTCGACATAATCGTATGGTTTACCTTATATTAAAGGTGATACCTTGAATATGAGGTAAACCATACAATTATGTCGAAGATTGGAAAAATTCGGCGGGAAGTAAGGGTAAATTCGTTCATCCTTATGGGGCAGGTATGCATACGTCAATTACCTACAAAAATGGGATGGATATGGCAAAAGGCCTCCTTTTGACGGATTTCTCATGAAATTTCAATAAAAAGGAACTACTCAACTTTTTGAATATGAGGTAAACCATGCGATTATGTCGAAGCTTGAAAAAGTTCGGTGGGAAGTAAGGGCAAATTTGTTCATCCTTATGGGGCAGGTATGCATATGTCAATTACCTACAAAAAAACGGGACCGATATGACAAAAAACCTCCTTTTGACACATTTCTCATGAAGTTTCAATAAAAAGGAACCGCTCAACTTCCTTCCTATTGCATAAATTTGGAAAAAAGAAGAAAAATGCTTTCAGTTTCATTTGTTTCAAATAACCGTTTAAATGATTTAAGTATTTTTATCATGCACCAAAATGTAGAGTATACCTTTGTACATTTTTTTTTTAAATTTGTAATTTTACAGAAATGCACTCTGCTGTGGTCAAGGACCAGCCTGATCAGAGCCAAAATTCTCCTCCTCAACCTTTCTTGAGGCGGAAGCGACACTGATGTTACCTGCTCTGTATCTGTCTCTCTCTTACGGTGGGATGTGAGAGGGGGATGCAGAAGGCGAGGAGGCCTTGGGGATTAGCCTGAAGATGTCGGCGGTCACCAAGGTTTTAGTTCTCGAGTGTTACCTGTGTAGTGTCGTTTTCAGTTAACGGGTATTTGGTTCTTGTTGTCAGATGGTGATTCAATCGATTGTTGGTCTTCCAAGAAAGTAGTCTGTACAACTAAATTTTTTTTTCTTCAGTTTGTGTTTTTGATTCCTTCAGGCCTATCTTTGTTGAATGTGTATGTTCAATTGGTGGGTTTGGGAAAACAAAATTGGGGATCATGAATTTTGGATGTTCAGAAAGCAACTTGTGTTTGTTTCCCATGTTGCTTTCTGCTGATATTACCCACTTGGGAGCGGCTTCGTCGTCAGAGGGAAGAGGAGGGGTAGAGGCAGCCACAAGGAGGAGAGGCCGCGTGCGAGAAAAGAAAGAGAGAGGGAGAAATATAGGAGTAGAAAGCACGCGCTGTCTTCGTCGAATCCTCTACTTTATCGGCCGACGCGAGCTCTGCTACTGTTATCTATTAATTGTCACAAAAAAACGCAGTTATCAGTTAATTGTCACAAAAAACACCATTTTTTTTTAAAACAAAACGCCATTTTTTAAAGAAAAACGCGTATTATTAGCAAAAAACTACTCCGACGACTGAAAAGGGAATAAGAGGTGTTTTTTTGAAAAAAAATACGTATAAAACGCATTTTATATGCGTCTTTCAGGTTGTTTTGAAGACACCTAAAAAATGGCACAGCTACGGTAAATTTTTATGAAAAGTTGGCTTTTTTTTTTTTTTTTTTAAACTTGATCGTCTCGCAAAAATGTATTTTTAGATTGGAAAAGAGGGCTTAGGTTAAAAACTTAAAATCAAAGCCGATCCTCTCCTTCGTCTCCTCCTTTTCATTCGAAGGCATTCAATTGAAGAGAGAACGCCGGACGGACGGACGGACGGACGAGCGGTGAGAAGGGTCGACAGGAGCCGCCAGAGGCTGACGGGAATCGCCGTCCTCTCCTTTGTTTCCTTCTCCTTCAATGAAAAAAGCATTCGACTGAAAAGGGGAGTCGCTGGATAGACGAGCGGTGTTATTTGTTGTCATTCCTAGATGAAAATTTCAATTACAAAGTGGATCCTTGTCAAACAAACTACTCAAATCTAAACAACTAATGTCCTTAAACTGAGATTTAGATTCATGGATGAGCATACTAAATCCATTTCTAATGAGTAATTGGTTCCAAATTTCTTTCTCAAATCTGAAAAATGGATTTGAAATTGGATCAACGATCAGGTATGTCCCCCCATTCATTCACATCCCTATTGCTAGTTGTTTGAAATCTTTATACCATCAGGCGTGCAGCCGGCCACGTATCCGAGCCACAGCCGCGGGTTCGTCGGAATATGAATAATTTTCTTCCTTATGGATGCAGGTGAAACGCCACCCACCGCTGGCTTATAAATGCGCGCCCCTCCCATGGCCATGCCCTTCCTACTCAAGGAGTCACTCCCGAGATACTAACTCCTCCGTGCTCCTTGGCCTCTCAGTCTCTTTAGATCTCTTGCTCTCTCTTTCCTTCTATTTTTGTTCTTGTGTAATTCTAGATCTCTGTTTTGTGCTCGTTGTCTTGTTCATCTAAGAAATGTAGAGGATGAGTCTCAACAGATCGCAGATGAGGCAAAGTAAAGGCTCAAACAGAGAAGTTTGACAGATTTGGATAGTTTCATGGATTGAATTCCTACAATACATGTAAAAGAAAGTCCTTCCCACCACGTCAAACCATAGCAAATTGCTTCTTTATTATATAGAAGAGTCACGACTTGATCATTTCCTTTAATTTTAGGAAAGATTACAATATTACTATGATTGTCATTAACAAATTTGCTTATATCATCTGTAGAGATTTTTTTCACCAGATTTATCAACATGACACTTGTTTATAATAAGAAGTTGAGCTGTAGTGCTTCCAAAATCTTGTGTTGTAATCTGTTGTATTTTATAATTAATCCTACCAATCATGTGCATGACTCAAATGCCAATGTATCATAAAGATTATCTATTAATATATTTTCTCTTGCTCTGACTGGAAGAGGGAGATCAATATAGTTTCCAATATCAAATGGTTGATCTTTTATGTCGAACTTCGCCATATTGGCTTTCCATTTTTTTTTTTCTCTTGAGAGTATCTATCACCATCATTTAGTGCATGTTTCTTAGACAATACAGCCGATATCCCTCACCTGGATTGTGTCAGTTGGGGACGGACCTAGGAAAAATAATTTTTTTTCAAAATTCTTAAAAGGGCCGAACGACATTTTTGAAATTTTTAGAAGAGCCAAACTAAAATTTCTGACAGATATAACAGTACGCTTAAAAAATGCACCCTATCATTTCAGGTACATGTTATAAACACCTGAATAAAGTCCCAGAATCCTAACTCTCTCGAAGGAGGAGTGGTGTAGCCGACTGGAAAGAGAGTTAGGATTCTGGGACTTTATTCAGAGAGATATTATATGGGGCCCCGTTCCATTACTGGGGTGTTTATAACATGTACTTGAAATGATAGGGTGCATTTTTTTTCAAAATGTCAAGAGAAGCCTTGACACGTGGTGGCCCCTTCTGGTTCTGCCACTTGGCACGAGAAAAGAATCTCTAACGTTCATTGGGCAGTACTAGAGTGAGTGATGAGGGGAATTCTTGCAAAGGTTGAACAAAGAATTGGCCACAACAGGCACCGTTTTCTCCTCCAATATTTTATTTGATTTCACTGGAACACAGTAACTGGTTTATTTTGCAATGATAATGGTGATTGGTTATTGGCTTCACTTGTGCGTTATGGTCATATAACTAAAGTAGAACTTATTGCTATTCTTTATGGTTTGAAATTGGCCTGGGAACGTGGCTTTCGTAAAGTTATTGTTGAATCAGATTCCATATTAGCTGTGAACAATGTACTAAAAGACCTGCAGCCTCATGATCCTTTATTCCAGATAGTGAAACAGTGTCAAGAATTGCTGAGACGTGATTGAGAGCGTGTCTTATATCATACATACAGAGAAGCTAATATGTGTGCGGATTTTCTTGCCTCATGGGCTTTTCAAGGATCTTTTGGAGTGACCATTCTTCCCAATCCACCAGGTCATTTGCATCGATTGATTGAGGAGGATCTGATTGGTGTAGCTCGACCTCGTGCTAGATGTTGATACCTTTAATTGACAATCGTAGGCTTAAAAAGCATTTAGTTTCACAAAGGTTACTGAAAAGTGATACATGTAATCTACCGAGCATTCCAATATTGATGGAATTTTT
The DNA here is from genome assembly GCF_008831285.2 of Nymphaea colorata. Classification (NCBI taxonomy): domain Eukaryota; kingdom Viridiplantae; phylum Streptophyta; class Magnoliopsida; order Nymphaeales; family Nymphaeaceae; genus Nymphaea; species Nymphaea colorata. Next base: position 25,438,184 of record NC_045141.1, read on the forward strand.
GAAGACTTCTCCCTTCAAACTAAATGCGACTCCGTCAATGATCTGGTTAAAAGATAACATCCCCATTTGTTATTATTTTTTAACATCTCCCAGACTTTCAGACTCAGATGGGAATTAGTTACTGAAATTCCCATCACCAGATGCTGAAGTTTTTTATATAAAGTATCAAGGTCATACATCTAAAGTTGATGACAAGGGGACGAAAGAAGTTTGATCACTTTAGTCAGTGGTCTCGTTGCATCAGGTCCCCATATTCATTTCTTTGCATTTTTCAACTAGGTCCAACTTGGTGGGGTGCCATATGATTTCTTTTGTTTGATACTTGATCATAGGTCTCAGACCGAACCGTTCCAAAAAATTTAGATATGAAAAAAAAGTTAATATCCAATTAAAAAATCAGATCAGATTCAGATTTAAAAAATAACATCTGTTTGGATTTAGATTCAGATATACATAAAGATCCGATCGGATTCAGATCGGGTTTATTTTTAAACAAATTCATATATCTAATGCTCTTCATTTTGATAATCTACTAAATTTGGTTCAAATCTCGAACTTGAATTCAGATTCTGATATTCTTATAAAAATCGGGTACGGCTCGGATTAGGATTAAGAAACCAGATTTAGATTCAAATTCGGATTATGACTTTTTTTTGGTATTTGAATATGTGAAAATTTGAAAAGGTGGATGTAATTAAAAGTATATCTGATTGGAATCCAATTCGTTGACATCCCTACAAAAGCTTTTATTGGGCTCGTACAAGTACATTAATAGACCATTTATCTTTGATGAATCTCAAGGCATGCATTTACTTATTTTAGCTTGCCTAAGTAAACAGAAATAAATAAATAAATTGCCTAGTCTCACATTTCCTTCTCATCAGCATCAACTCCCTACACAAAACGATCCACCCCTAGTCCCAAGTTTCCTTCTCGTGAGCAAAGAGCCGGACAAGCCCTAGTCTTATGTTTGCTTGTCAGGAGCATCAACTCTCTACACAAGCCAATCCAGCCCAACATCTTGTGCACAAAGGAAGGAAAGTAATGGGCCTTAGCTTTTCCTTCCTGAGTTTTCTTGCCGTCTGGTACTGCTAAACTTTGAGACATTTTTCGTTTTTATTAACAAGTCAAGTTGGAGATTGTTATTAGCCTCCTCATTTTCTAAGACCTTGTTGTACTAATTTTTTCTGCGAAAAAGACCAAAAAATATTTCAACTCTGAAGCACACCTTCCAATACGACAGGCCTTGGAGACAACAAAATGAATAGAACTTAAAATGAACTTCACATTTCTGCTTTACTAAAATCTATTATATATATATATATATATATATATATAGAAAGAGAGAGAGAGAGAAGATTTTTCTTCAACTTATTTTTTGAGGATAGTTATAAGTTAGCCATAAATTTGAAGAAAATATCTCTCTCCTTGTCCGAAATATTTCAGTAAAGCAAAAATGTGACGTTCATTTTAGGGCCTAGCCTTTTTCTTTTCTCCGAATTTTGTCGTATTGGAAGATGTGTCTCTGAATTGAAAATTGTTTGGTCATTTTCGCCAGGAAAACCCACGGTCTTAAAAAATGATGAGGCTAATAATAAAGTTAACCTCTTACAGACTTTTAACAAAAATGAAACCCTACTTCGAAAAAGACAAATAGACTGAGAAGACCATCGATTGAGATTGCCGGCCTTCCAATTAGAAGAACAATGCCCTACCACCTCGCCGGAATCGGGAAAGGATCATGGTCAGCCGCTGCACCACGAACACATTAATTAACCACAACATATAAGTAGCGGCAACCAGCCAAGGCCAGAAGAAAGCAAACCAAAGGATCTCCGATTGTGAAGAAAAATAGACAGCCCAAGTAAAATTGAAGCAGCCAGAAGTGGAAGAAGAAGAAGAGGACTTGGGGGCCTTAGATGGTGCGCTGCTCGCCTCTGGTGACTTGATCACCTTCTTCTTTCACCCCAGAAAACAAGGGTAACAGCGAAGCTACTTGCCCTACTTTACAATCGGATTCCACTGTCATAGCGGCCGCCACCCTACCTCCTTCTCACCTTCTTTCCTTTTTCCTTTCGGTAGCTTTGCCCTTAACACTAGAAAGCCATATTGGTGCAATGCCATGTGAGGTGAAATACAAGATAAAGCACCATAAAGGAGGGAAAATGGTCGGAAAATGGTACAGCTTTCCACTCATCCATCAAACGCAAAAAAAAAAAAAAAAAAAATTCCTCCCAGTTTTTGGGTCTTAGTGATTGAAAGCTATGAAGGGGTCTGACTTTTTACTCAAGCAACTTTCACTTGGCGTGGTGTAGCGCCCTTATGACTTTCTACTGCTAAAGACTAACCAATCAAAGCAAAAAGGATGGAAGGTGAGAGGGAGGTAGGGCAGTAGCGACAACAGTGGAATACGATCGGCTAATCAGCTCAATTGTTATTGTGGCGAAAGAAGATGGTGATTTACGTTAGTCCGCAGCCTGACCGTTCGGGTCACCAGATATAAACAGTCTGCCGTTTAAGCCCCTGGAGATCTTCTTCTTCCACTTTTGGCTGCTTCAATTTTACTCGGGATGTCTATTTTTCTTCTCAATTGGAGGTCCTTGCCATTGGTTGGTTGCGGCTACTTATTTGTTGTGGTTGATTTGTGCATTCGTGGTGCAGTGGTCGCGATAGGGCATTGTTCTTTTTGATTGGGAGGTCAGCAATCTCAATCAATCGTCTGCTTGAAATTGATTCGGCTTGTCCGCAAAAGGGTTCGAAATGGAGGGGTAGACCATATATTTGGGTTCTTCTCCAATGGTAATGCAAGAAGAAATGAGAACAATAGAGAAAGGAAGGGCGTGTGTGTGTAACTATGGCAGTTATACACACGTGGGGCACGCATCACAATCTTAGCTATAGATGTGATATGCCGAATGCATGATGCAGCCCATAGATCTTCGGTGATCTACCAACACTTTCTTTGCTCCAAAATAGTCTTGCTTTGCCCATTCTAAATCTTGTGCACACCGTGTAGACCCTGAGAACTGCTTCTCTGAAATGTGGTCTCCTCTCATTACCATATGTCATAATGGTCCTTGTTCCTACTACCTTGGTTTCTCATTGCAGAAGTGGTGAAAAGGAGGGGCCGTGAATAGATGCTCAAGCGCTCGAAAAAGAAAAACGACGACCTGAAAATGGTTACCGGAAAAGCAACAGTGATCTCGCAGGAAATTGGGGAAGGTTGCAGGGAAACAGGAGTAACGCAGGGGATTTTGTTACTATATCTAAATACTTTAGTGCCCACATTGTGCAAAAACTAAGGCCTTCATTTACTGCAGTACAGTACGAGTATTAGGATTCATTTCACATCAAATTTGTTGAATCGCTAGATGGGATTTTTCTCAATTTTCAAAATATGAACATAAAGGAATCATCCTCATCATTTTAGGAAATCAAAAAGAGGATTATAAGTTAACTCCAAAATCGCACATCTACAAAAGATTGTCGCAGAATTCAAATCACTGAGGCTAAGCCAAAAGCGAAATGGGTGGAGGGTTCCAAGAGGTGGGTAGCCAACATGCTTATGCAGCTGATCGCTTATGGCACAGAACAACAGTCACTAGGTCTATTCAACGAGTCATAGCTCAGCTTGAATTCGCTTGATAAACTTGAGTCGAACTCAACAACCTAAACGAGTCGACCTTGAGTTAAGTGGGCTCGGCTCCGTTGAACTCGGTTAAGCTCAAAAAGAAAATAAAAAAAAGTAGATTGTTCAAATGGGTATGCACGTGGTACAATGGAGGTTCCATGTTCAAATCTATATGACAGTTTTTTCTTTAAAAAATATTTTTTAATTGAAATGCTTGGCAAGCACAAGCCAATTTTCGGCTCGAGTTTAATCGAGCCAAGTTCGAGTTTCCCAGATATAAACAGCCCTAACAATCACTGGTACATTCAATGGAAAATTGTTGGAAAATGTAAACTATTTCCCATATATAAATTTTTTGGAAAATGTAAACTATTTCCCTGGTATGAACTTTTTTATGTCTAAAACCAACAACAAGCAAGTGGGCGTGAACATGAATCTCATTTCACGTAGGTGGAAGAAAGTATAAGGAGGTATGTGCACATTGAGAAGAGAAAGTAGGCCCGGGCGTCCGGTCGGACCCGGGTCCGGGCCAGGAAAAACCTGGCCCGTGCCGGACCTGGGCCCGATAGGGCGGCCCGGCCCGGCCCGACTCCCACCCTCGGGCGTCTGTCCACTGCTCCCCTCCCTCTCCGCAGTCCGCTCCCTCGCTGCTTCCCTCTCCCTCTCCCTCTGCTCTCCCTTCACGTCTCCCTCTCCCTCTCCCTTCCCGTCTTCCTCTCCACCCTCTCCGCTCCCCCCCTCCCTCTCCGTCTCCGCTCCCCCCCTCCCTCTCCCTCTCCACTCCCCCTCTGCCTCTGTCCCCCTCTGCTACCATCTCCCTCGCCGCTCCCCCTCATCTCCCTCGCTGTTGCCGCTCCCCTCTCCTCCGTGTGGGCCGTCGGCAGGGACCCAACGGCCATAGCCGGAGGGCGGGGGAAAGGGTCGGGAAGGAAAGGGGGTCAAGGTTGGGAGGGTGGGTCTGGCCGGGCCCGGGCCGAGACCCGGACTATTAGGCCGGGCCCGATGCCCAGGCCTAAGAAAAAGAAGATTTCTCATGGCTGGCTGTACAACAATATTGACAAATTTGTGACATAACATTAATTTTGCCGAACTGGTAAGCCAACTTCAACCGAGAAAGCAAACATGAAGGTTGAAATAATTTACACTTACAAAGTCCAGTTTAAATCTCCGTAATAAGATTGACCTGTCTCAGGTGAAATCGGCACATAAGTATCAAATTGGCTCCTTCGCAAACAAGAATAAACAGGCTACTCAGAATCTGAAATCTTTCATATTTTTAATTATTTTTTAAATTTAGATCACAACGAAAGACGGAAAGAATCATCCCGACGCAGTACTAGCCTCGTAGCCCGCTTCATTCACCTCGATTGACGAGTGTAGCCTCATTCGCAGCATAATTTCTTTATATGCTCATCTAATTCCGAAATTGTAAACATCTACATCAATAATGAGAACTATTAACGATCCTAGAGAAATGCAATCTTAGTTCTCGATAGTGAAACTGAATCATGAGAAAGAACGAGCATACACAATTGGCTTTAATCAAAAGTCCAACAGCAAACAAATGGATTTGAAGTTGCCGCGAATCTGGTCATAGTAGAATAAAAGAAATTCGGATTCCAAGAGATCTGGATGCTCGAACGAATGGAAAACATAGAGACTGCATAACTAGAAAGAAAACATAAATCCTCTCCGGGTTACCTGAACTTTTTAATAAAATCGGTGACTTCATGCCGCAGAAGATCAGTCATCCTTTTGATCTGAAACTTAGAAAATCACGCAAAAAATTTAGACCGAACTGGATGGATAGCCAAGAAATCGAGAGAGAGAGAGAGAGAGAGAGAGAGATTACTTTACAACTAGGGTTAGGGTTTCCCCCTTTCCTCATGATGGGAGAACGAACCGTCGAACTCGAAGCAAACAAAATTTGGAGGGAAATAGTGGCAGGAAGACTTATACAGCCAGTGGCGGCATTTTGGTCATTCTAGGAAATGGGAGGACAAGTCCAGTTACTGGACCTGGTTAGCTCTTCCCTTTCATCGGGTCCAGATCCACGGATAAATAGGGACCTTAAATGATTTAGTTGGGTCGGATCTTAGTTAATCGGATCTGGATTCAGATCCAGATTGATACTTCAGCAGCAACATAGTACTCATCTAAAACTTCTATCCTATGCTAGCCAATACAATAACTTGACACGTACCTCTGAAAAAGTTTGAATTCCAATCTGATTTATATTGGGATTTGAAGCATAAATTTAGACAGAAAACCGTATGGTGAATCCAAATCCGATTTAACCATGAGAACTGCTTTGAGCCGCCCAAAGGTCAGATTGGACTGGATACCTGACATTGGTATCTATGAGGTCCTATTTCATTTGGAGTTACAAAAGTTTATGTAAAACAACAAAGCAATGAGGAATTATTTACCAGATTACACAAGAAGAAGCGTCCTTCTTAGTCAAGTTGCAAATCCAAATTTAATGGCTTGATATCGTTTTTGGGCCATGATCATGGCATGTTCTCCCTGCCATGTGGATGTCCTGAAGATATTATAATTTGGCAAATATAATTGAATTGGGGTCTGCAATCTCTACCATCCAATTTTTATAATACACGGTCATAATTATGAACCTTAATCATGTTTCCTTTTTAAGACCCGCCATCTTATATTGCTGCAGAATATTGGTTAGATCTCTGTACAATTGTGTGTGTGTGTGTGTGTGTATATATATATATAGACACACACATTTTTTTATAGGTTGAGTCCGAAAGAGAGTTCTCAATATCCTACATTCTTGTCCGCAACTATGAACGAGGATTATTAGTATCATGAAATTGTTTTGATCCTCAATTGCATGTGACTTTTAGCTCCATAATTTGACATTTAATTTATAAAGCGAAGAGCTTAGTTCCAGATTGTGCTAGAATATGCCGTCGTTCACTGAGAATTTGTCCCAAAAAAATGAAAAAAAAAATTCCAATGAAAGACAATAAACATCCGCTTCTATTCAATGACACCATTCCTCTTGCACATCCCGTGCAGACCTGCCAGCCTTTGAGAAAAGAAATTCGTGAAAAATATGTTGCAGAGAGCTCACTACAACATGAAAATTAGTGTGTGTGTATATATATTTTTGTATAAAAAAAATCATGAATACCTCGACTCCTTTTTTCTTTTGGTATATATTTGTACATGCATAGCTTTATTCACGCAGCTAGATGAGACTCTTTGAATCAAAACAGGTTATGTAAACACCTCGTAAATTGTGCATATGGGAGTGAGACCAAAATATTCTTTATATTTTGGTATATATTTAAAATGTACATTTTTTATAAAAAAATTTCAAAAACACCCCAATTCCCCTACTTTTTTTTATTTTGGTATATATTTGTGCATGCATGGCCTTACGCTCAAAACTCGTTCGCCACTGAAAATACTTGTTTCTTCGAAACTGTGTCAAAATTTAAAAGGTTTAAGAATACTTCACTCTGGTCGCTATCGTAAGCAGTGCCCCAAGTTACTCTTGCAGTAAAGGGCACATGCAATCATCCATCCAATAAATTTTGAAGCCTAAAATTTTCTTTTTAAAATATTTAAAAATTATAATAGGGTAGTTGTAAAAATTTTGAAAAATGCAGTTGGCCACGAAAAAAAATCTTAGCTCTACCCCGAAAATGGACTTGGATTTAACTCAAAAGACACTACTACTATTGTTTGCATGGTCTGAGTATAGTGATCTTCCTAATTTCCGAATATTGAGGTGCCAGATGGTATAAAGATTTCAAACAACTAGCAATAGGGATGTGAATGAATGGGGGGACATACCTGATCGTTGATCCAATTTCAAATCCATTTTTCAGATTTGAGAAAGAAATTTGGAACCAATTACTCATTAGAAATGGATTTAGTATGCTCATCCATGAATCTAAATCTCAGTTTAAGGACATTAGTTGTTTAGATTTGAGTAGTTTGTTTGACAAGGATCCACTTTGTAATTGAAATTTTCATCTAGGAATGACAACAAATAACACCGCTCGTCTATCCAGCGACTCCCCTTTTCAGTCGAATGCTTTTTTCATTGAAGGAGAAGGAAACAAAGGAGAGGACGGCGATTCCCGTCAGCCTCTGGCGGCTCCTGTCGACCCTTCTCACCGCTCGTCCGTCCGTCCGTCCGTCCGGCGTTCTCTCTTCAATTGAATGCCTTCGAATGAAAAGGAGGAGACGAAGGAGAGGATCGGCTTTGATTTTAAGTTTTTAACCTAAGCCCTCTTTTCCAATCTAAAAATACATTTTTGCGAGACGATCAAGTTTAAAAAAAAAAAAAAAAAAGCCAACTTTTCATAAAAATTTACCGTAGCTGTGCCATTTTTTAGGTGTCTTCAAAACAACCTGAAAGACGCATATAAAATGCGTTTTATACGTATTTTTTTTCAAAAAAACACCTCTTATTCCCTTTTCAGTCGTCGGAGTAGTTTTTTGCTAATAATACGCGTTTTTCTTTAAAAAATGGCGTTTTGTTTTAAAAAAAATGGTGTTTTTTGTGACAATTAACTGATAACTGCGTTTTTTTGTGACAATTAATAGATAACAGTAGCAGAGCTCGCGTCGGCCGATAAAGTAGAGGATTCGACGAAGACAGCGCGTGCTTTCTACTCCTATATTTCTCCCTCTCTCTTTCTTTTCTCGCACGCGGCCTCTCCTCCTTGTGGCTGCCTCTACCCCTCCTCTTCCCTCTGACGACGAAGCCGCTCCCAAGTGGGTAATATCAGCAGAAAGCAACATGGGAAACAAACACAAGTTGCTTTCAGAACATCCAAAATTCATGATCCCCAATTTTTTTCTTCAGTTTCTGTTTTTGATTCCTTCAGGCCTATCTTTTGTTGAATGTGTATGTTCAATTTGTTGGTCTGGAAAAAAGAAATTGGGGATCATGAATTTTGGATGTTCTGAAAGCAACTTGTGTTTGTTTCTCGTGTTGCTTTCTGCTGATATTATTACCTACTGGGGAGCGGGTTCGTCGTCTCAGGGAAGAGGAGGGGGTAGAGGCAGCGACAAGGAGGAGAAGAAGAAGAATGGTATAATCAATGACCATAGACTATCTTGGTTGTTTCACGATCTTTCCTGAAGAGGGGCGCGTGCGAGAAGAGAAAGAAAGAGAAAGAAATACAGGAGTACAAGGGACGCGGTGTCTTCGTCGAATCCTCTACTTTATCTCGCAGTGAATCATGGTCGACGCGAGTTCTGCTGCTGTTATCTTGAAGGATTTGGAAGAATTGGACGCCGTGGAGGAATTTCAATTGGCACCCATCGCAGATTTTAGTGGGAGAACGGAGGCGATGGCGGTGCATTAATTGGGCAGCAGTGCTTGTGGAGTGATTACGTAGGGAATGGCAAGCCTGTTGCGAAAGTCCTTCCCACCACATTAAACCATAGCAAAATGCTTTTCTTTATTATATAGAAGAGTCACGACTTGATCATTTCCTTTAATTTTAGGAAAGATTACAACATTATTATGATTGTCATTAACAAATTTGCTTATATCATCTGTAGAGATTTTTTCCACCAGATTTATCAACATGACACTTATTTATAATAAGAGGTTGAGCTGTAGTGCTTCCAAAATCTTGTGTTGTAATCTGTTGTTGTATTTTATAATTAGTCCTACACATTATGTACATGCCTCAAATGTCAATGTATCATAAATATTATCTCTTAATATATTTTCTCTTGCTCTGAATGGAGGAGGGAGACCGATATAGTTTCCAATATCAAGTGGTTGATTTTTAATGTCGAACTTTGCCATATCGACTTTCCTTTGCTTTTTCCGGTTGAGAGTATCTATCACCATCATTTAGTGCATGTTTTTTCTTCGACCTGGATTGTGTCAGTTCCGGACAGACCTAGTCATTTTTTAACAAGTTGGATAAAATAAATTTTTTTTTTTCAAAATTCTTAAAAGGGCCGAACGACATTTTTGAAATTTTCAGAAGGGCCAAACTAAAATTTCTGACAGATATAACAGAGCACTTATTCTGGTCATTGGGCAGTACTAGAGTGAGTGCCAACAAAGAATTGGCCACAACGCGCACCCTTTTCTCCTCCAATATCTTGTTTGATTTCACCCTGTCTGTGCAGTTAAGGAGCACCTGTAATTGACAATCGTAGGGTTAAAAAAGCATTTAGTTTCACAAGGGTTACTGAAAAGTGATACTCATGTAATCTACCCAACATTGATGTAATTTTTGAAGAGCTCTCCCTTCAAACTAAATGAGACTTTCAGGTTAAAAGATAATGGCATCCCCATTTATTATTATTATTAAGATAGTCGACTGTGGAAATTGATTTTAAAGTGCTCCTTACGAGTCACCCACGTTCCCCTTAGTTAATTTCGTAGATTCCCTTGATTTCGAGCTCCAAATACAAACCGAGCAGCCTAAACCTACCCTAGCTACTTTGTAGGAACCCACGATTTAGGCCCTTCCCTTCACTAGGTCAACCTAGGATTTGAACCTTAGGACCCACCTTGCCTAACCTTTCATTGGGGCATTTATGCTCCACTCTTGGTAATGTTAGTTCCGATGTTGGCTAGGCATAGGCATAGATTGGGCAAAAAAAAAAAAAAATTAGGAATGGTAATTAAGGGTAACAGATCAGCTTCGAATCAGATCTACTATTATTATATCCACTTTTTTCAAATGTTGAAACATTTGGATTTGAATTCGAATCTAATTACGAGCTTGGAAAAGTCATACCAAATCTTAATCCAAATCCGATCCGGATCTAAATTTTAGATCAAGTCAGGAACACATGACCCTATATGACTTTCAAAAGGTAAAGTACAGGGTATTTATTCAAAATAAATTCGATTTGAATGTGAATCCAAATCAGATCGAACATTTATGTAAATCCAAATATGAATCGGATGTCATTTTTTATATTCAAATCTGACTAGATGGTTGCTTTTTTTTTCTCATACAACCGATATATATATTTTTTTAAATAGTTCGGTTGGATATTGGATCCAAATTGGATTTATTGAGAGATCGCTTTAGGATTATGCCGCTGTGTGTGTATTCTAAGATACAAGTTTCATTGCAAAACAATTTTCTTCAAATGTTTTAAAAGATCAATCTATTTCGACGACATTGGAATCTCACAATCTTGGCTATAGAAGTGGCCCATAGATCCAGGCGATCAATCAACAGTTTTCTTTTGCTCCCTCTAGACCTTGACAAGTGCTTCTCCAAACGTGCCTTCCATTTTCCCTCTAGAAATGACGCTAAAAATTCGAAAGTGATGTGAGTTAATTTCTTTGTATAATTTATCTGATTGTCTACGACAATGATTTTTGAACAAATTTAAAGTTTTTAGAAATGGTTCTTAAATTTTATGCGCCAACTATTTTCTATGAAATATTTATTGGGGTAATTACTCATTTTTTACCACAGGTAGAATTGCTTTTGAGCTATCACAGCTAATAGTTATTGCTTTGACATTGTTCATGAATGATCTTTGTGCTTATTATTCTTCGTCCACGCATTATTACATGCCTGTGGTTTCAAATTGTTGTTTCATTATCATGGGAGGAATGATTTTGACATAAACATGATAATGCATATATTCCAACTATTCTAGATTTAACTAGTGTTTAGTTTAGCATATAAGATGCTGTATGTGCACTTGTGTGTTCAAAGCTTTGCGCGCAATTAGATTATAATTACAATTTGAAGGTTTACACATTCAAATTCAATGCGGACGTCATGGTTGATATCATGCGGATAATATCAGAGCTACATTAACTCTACCCATCACTCTGAGGCCTTTCTTCATCGATTCTGGTGAAATTCTTTTGTTCGTTGTTTTCGAAGTTTAGGTTCAGATTTATATTCTGAACGAAGGGTCTCACGAAATTGACCGGAAGATTTCCCAAGTTTTACTCTTTTCCTTTTCAATTTAGTTTTGGTCGCAAGGAATCTTCTTCCAGGAAAAAGAATAAAACAAAACCCTTTCCCCACTTAAACAAAAAATAGAGAAATTGAAACACACACACACACACATAAATACTGGGAAAACTTGCTCGATCGCCTTACCCTGCATCCTTGGCACAGGAAGACACCTAACTGTAGGGGAGCACAACCAGATCAAGAAGTTCTTGGGAAAATTTGAGTGCTCTGTGTCATAGGAGTATCAACTCGATCTCTTTTCCTGATTCATCCTATTTCTTTGAACAATGTGTTTGTTCACCTTTGCATTTTTGTTTCTTATAAGAGGGTGATTTTTCTTTTGCATTAACTTTTTTGGTCGAGTATTTAGGCCATTTTAGGGACTCAAACTCTTTCTGGTGTGGGCAGTTGCCTACACAAGTCTCTTAAAAATTCTTTATTTTTAAATGAGATTATATATATTGTTCACTCTGCCCACACGGACCTAAACACAATTTGTTAGTTTATATATATTGGTGCCTTTCAGCCGCTTACGTATTTATCATAAATACTCCTATGCCGTTTTACTATGCATTTGAAAGGATTTCAAATTTCTCAAGAATGTTGTAACATTTAGTTATTATGCACGAGTCCTGAGTACCTCTGAACCAAATTGATCGAAACAAATGAAATTAGTATCCAGTCGCCTGTATTGTCTAAGAAACGTGCACTAAATGATGGTGATAAATACTCTCAACAAAGGAAATACATGCACGTCAATGTGGTGAACTCGGAGATTAAAAACCAAACACTTGATATTCGAAACTACATTGGTCTCCCTCGTCCAATTAGCGCAATAGGAAATGTATTTATATACAATCTTTATGATACATCGACAATTGAGGCATGCACATGATGGGGTAGGATTTATAAAATGCAACAACAGATTACAACACAAGATTTTGAAAGCGCTACAACTCACCTTCTTATTTTAAATAAGTGTCATGTTGATTAATCTGGTGAAAAAATCTCTACAGCTCATGGGAGCAAATTTGTTCTAGAAATATTGTAACCTCTCCTGAAAATGGAGGAAACGATCGAGTTGTAACTCTCCCATATAATAAGAAGCAACATGCGGGGGTTTGATATGGCCCTAGCATGACACTTGTTTTTTTTTTTCTTGAGTTGCCTTGCCGTCTGGTACTGCTAAACGTTGAGACATTTTTGGTTTTTGCTAACGATACAACTATACAAGTAGGAGATTGTCTTTGTTATTACCCTCCTCATTTTCTAAGACCTTGTTGTAGTGAGTTTTTCTCGGGAAAAAGACCAAAAATATTTCAACTCTGAAGCACATCTTCCAATACGACAGACCTTGGAGAAAACAAAAAGACTTAGAACTTAAAATGAACTTCACATTTCTGCTTTACTAAAATCTTATATATATATATATATTTTGAGGATAGTTAGACCAATCTTTCATAAGTTGCCAATGAATTTGAAGAAAATATCTCTCTCCCCTTGTCCGAATATTTCAGTAAAGTAAAGCAAAAATGTGAGGTTCATTTTAGGGCCTAGACTTTTTCTTTTCTCCGAATTTTGTCGTATTGGAAGATGTGTTTCTGAATTGAAAATTGTTTGGTCATTTTCGCGAAGAGAACCCAATGTCTTAAAAAATTATGAGGCTAATAATAAAGTTAATTCCTTACTGACTTTTAACAAAAATGAAACCCTACCTCAAAAAAGGCAAAGGTTGAATACCTGGTTTAGATTATTAAAAGAAGATATGGGGCTTAACCTAAATTCTCCCTTTTGTTTTTTGAGGAAGATGAGCATCGCCAGCCCCATTAAAAAGTGTATTTTCATGAAAAAAGGGAAGAAAAACTGCAAAAAAAGAACAACAATAGCGTAATCTAATGACATGAAGAAAAACAATAAATTGTCAAAACGAAGCTTCAAGAAAAGGGAGAAAGGAGAAGCTTTGTACCACTTTCTACAAACCTACCAATTTGAAGAAACATGTTACTTCCAGTTCCTGTACATCCACTCAACCGGTTGCGGGGCCAGTATCGCCTTAGTTTCTCCGGACAGCGAGGGCTCCCCCTTAACCGAATCTCAGGCGGCAATGGCACCCACAGTCACAGATGGTTTAACTTAGTTAACTTGTTTATTTCAACCGGACTGTTTGAAGGTAGAAATTTTGAATGTATCTTTCCAAAGCTAGGGGTCTTAGTGGCTTTCGCTCTATTTTCCTTTATAATGTAGCGTTTGATTTAGAGGAAAAAGTTCTCTTGGTATGGGGAGGAAGAGTAAAAGTTTCACCTTATCTTAAAATAAGGTGTGCTTGATGAATTAGAAAAGGTTCATCTAATGAAATTTGTTGGTGTTTGATGGCTACGTGAAGGGAAGGGAGACAGACAGTTATAAATAACTAACCATTACATATCTTATAGTTTTTAATTTCTAGTTCAATAATCACTCGCATATGTTTTACTAACTTTTGAATTAAATAAATTTTACTATACTACACATGACCATAAAGCATACTTGAAGATTACAGGTAAACCACCAAGCAACCGGATTATCCCCAGAGTGCGGACGTCCAATTCCATGTTCCTCAAGCATAGACCGTAAAACATCTTGCAAACCATCGCGGGAAAGTAGATTAAGCAGCCACAACAGGATCCAACAACATCTGGTCACAAGCCACAAGCCATCATCTCCCTACTGTTCGAGTTCATGTTTCCCAATTGCATCATCATCGTGTTGATAGCGGAGAAGAACCCAAGACAACGGTGTATCCCTCTGTTTGGAACCCCTCTGTGAACCAACCAAATCAATCACGAGGAGAAGACGATCGATTGAGATTGCCGGCCTCCCAATTAAAAGTGCCAAAATCAGGAAATGATCATGGGCAGCCGCTGCACCACGAACACATTGATCAACCACAACATATAAGTAACGGCAACCAGCCAAGGGCAGAAGAAAGTAAACCAAAGGATCTCCGATTGAGAAGAAAGAGAATTCTCAACATCCTTCATTCTTGTCCACAACTATGAACGAGGATTATTAGTATCACAGAAATTGTTCTGATCCTCAATTGTATGTGATATTTAGCTCCATAATTTGACATTTAATTTGGAAAGCGAAGAGCTTAGTTCCAGATTGTGCTCGAATGTGCCGTTGTTCAGTGAGAAATTGCCCCAAAAAATGAAAAAAAAAATTCCAATGAAAGACGATCAACGTCCGCTTCTATTCAATGAATAACACCATTCCTCTTGGACATCCCGTGCTGACCTGCCAGCCTTTCAGAAAAGAAATTCGTGAAAATATGTTGGAGAAAGCTCACTCCAACCTGAAAATTAGTGCATTTTTCAGTTACGGACGAACCGCTCTTGCTATTGTTGGCTGCCCACGTTAGTCTAACCTGCCATCTTTAGTGTATTAATTTTTAGTGTAATAAAAAATAAAAACACCTGTAAAATGGGTTAATAGTAGCCAGGAATCAAGAACCTTTGGCGCGTTGCTGCCAAAGTTGGTGCAGTTTCTTGCATTTAGTGAGGCCTACAAGCTTTTCTCCATAAGGACACTAGAACTGCCTTTAAATATAAGGTATTGGTCATGTTCTAGCCTCTTTTACGGGAACCTTGGATGGGCAATTGGCTTGCTAAATAAACAGCCTTCAAATTTTTATAAAGTTTCTGTGGTCAGCCGATATGATTCAGCCTGGTGCTTCTCTCTGCATCAGGTAGTTCTGCACATGATTATGTTGCTTCAAAGAAAAATTAGTTCCCAACTTTATTTCTTGAAGCCATGTTGCTCGTCATGTCTCCTAATTAAAAATGACCGCTTTTACAGGTGGAGTTGTTCTGTCTTTCTATTATTTTCAGCCTGTACAAAGCTCGCTTTTCTTTGTATCTGAGAAACTTCAATAACCAATCTGCTCTTTGCTTCTCTCCATTTCAATGGCAGGCCGTCAAACTGCAAACATGAGGCAGCTGAGCATGAATAACCATTTGACATAAAATTCCATGCCTCAGGACTTGATGAAACCCATGAAGGAGGTTGATCTTCTTCCTCAAATTGAAGATAAAAGTGAAGAAACTAGTCTGTCTTCATGCTTTCCGGCAATAGCAAAGAAAATGAACAGGAGGTGCAACTGGGTAGTTTGCTTTCGAAAGTTGGCTGCCCTGCGAAAGCTAGCACGAGGAGATCCGCGGCCACAGACTAGGTGTTTGGTATGCCTGCAGGTTCACAGCATAAGAAACGTCCCACAGTGCATGAATGGTTTTAATTCTAAGGTTGAACTGGAGAAGAGCAGATGGGAAGGGTGAAGAGACTGGAGCAGTGAAATGGTTGATGGAAGTGCAGACTTTGATGAGGTACTTCTTCAATACTATGATATCCCATGCAATTTGAAGAATTTCACGTTGTGGGTTTCCTCTAATGAGGCAAATGAGAGTGAGATGGGATGCTTTGAAGTAGAACTAAATGGATTGGTGGTGAACTCATGTTCAAATGTTGGAGGCAAAACCAAACACATCAATCTACTTGGAAAAGCAGCAGGAGGAGTACTAACAGTCAGCTTTTACTACAGAGTTTTCCATGCCGAGGTTCATGACGCAGATGCCTGCTCATCAGGTAAAGCTTGTTCGCACTGAAGCAAAAACAATAATTATGACCACCTTTTTGAAGAACCCAATAAGAAGGGGGTAAAAAATTATTGTTTTTTTTGTTGAAAACACCACCTTCAAAATCTACAAGCACTAGTTTAAAATCTTGATCAATTTTTTTTTGCCCATAAAACGGATTACAAAGTTTCAATACCCGTGCTTCGTGTTTTAATCGTCTGATCAATCTAGCGACGATGGTGAATGTTTCAGAATCATTAAACACCTGCTTTAACTGTGAATAACTTGAAGGGTTCAAAGGGAGGAAGAGCAGCTGTTTCTCCTGCCTGCCAGGCTTCATGAAGGGCAAAAGTCACCAGCTGAGCAGAGTTTCTCCTCTGGAATATCACAATCGAGCAATCGAAAGAAGTTCAACAGGCAATTGAGGATGAATCCGATTTCATAACAATCGAGAAGGGTCTTCATTCACTGATCACCTGCGCTGGTAAGCTTGAGAATGATGATAAGAAAGAGAACAAAGAATTAGATGATGAAGAAGAGGTGCTGAAAATAGGGAATTTGTCGTGCCTAACAGTGGGAAGAGAAGAAGAGTATGAAGTTGAGTTTGTGGAAGACGAGTTTCTGAAGATGTTAGAGATGGAAGAGGACTTGGACTTCGAGTCTGTGATGAGGGAGGCAGAAGTGGAGAATATGAAGGCGACCCAAATTTGGGGCCATAGGAAGGAGGCCACTGATATAGAAAAAGATGAGTTTGAAGACCTAATCAAGAAGTGGGGGCTGGATGAACATTCATTCCAAATGACTTCTCCGCTAGAGGATTTTATCGCGTTTGGTAGTCCAATCTAAAAACTTCTTGGTCTGTCTTTGGGAGTAGTTCAAGAGTGGACGTGGCACTTCATGTTAATCCCTTTGTCATAGTGTTTTCAATCTCTTCATTCATGTGTTACTTAGACATGCAGTAATTAAAGACTGAATTTTATCTACCATATGAACAAAAAAAAAGTGTACTGTTATATTTTTCAGAAATATTAGTACGGGCCTTTTAAAAATTTCAAAAATGTAATATTAGTTAAAAAATTCCCAACTCTCGCCCTGAGTAGCAGGCAGCTGCTGGCAGTTACCCACACCTGCCCCACAAAAGTTCTTTTGATTTATTCAAGTTCTTACAATTTAATCAAATATCAAGAGCTCAAAATCTTTTTACCGCAAATTTCTAGAGCCCCTATTTAAGCTGGATTGAAACGGTTTAAACTGGTAAAAAAAAAAAAAACATTAATGAAACAATTGGAAATCTTTATGAAACCTAAATTCCATTTTAAAAGATCATAAATGTAAATAAATCAATAAAACCTTATGTACTGACTTAAACATGCGATAATTCGATCCATCTCAATGCAATTAATAAATTAAGCTGCTCGGAAGAACCACGCACGTTAGCCCTAGAGCCCAGCAGATATTTTGAACCAGTCAAATAGTAGCATTCCAAAAACCCTTGAATGCATTTGTATCGAATCGCTGTGAACCGGTTCAAGAATTAACACGATGTCAGGTATGAAGAATCGGTATAGGAACTAGTGAGTTGGGTTACATCAAATTCCAAGATCATTTTTGTTTTGTTAAACAACAGGGTATCGAATTCCAAGATCATTTTTGTTTTGTTGAACGAAAGAAATTGAGTCTGGTTGCATTATGTTATATCTTAATTGTAGATCAAAACTTGGTGGTTATGTCGACGGTGAGATTGCTGAACCTGAAATCAACGACCCTAAATATAAGTAGTGGAAATCTAGTCTTGACATGGGGATGGGCCCCCACGCCTGCCTATGGCCCGTGCAGTCCATGCACCGACGCTCGCACTTGTTCCAGCAGCACGCTCTGTTTGGTTCAATTCCATGGTCAGGAAAATATAATCTCCAAACAAACCAACGATCGTAGACGACTCAAGCAACGCGCAAACTTGAATTGCTAATGGACTATTACAGAAACCACAGTTAGCAAAATTCGCCCATTCAAGTTGTTGCTCGAGTCGGCTACGATCGTTGGTTTGTTTGGAGCTTATATTCTACGGTATTTCTCGCCGTGGAATTGAACCAAACAGAGTGTGCTGCTGGAACAGGTGCGATCTGAACACTGCACGGGGGGGGGCCTTGGCCCACCCATCCCCACGTCAGCTTGGAATATGTAATGGGTAACAAATCACGCCCCACTATGACCTGGCCTTTCATTTTAGCGGGTCCCACATGACCATAAATAACCACGCTGTTGCTGCCACGTCGGATGGTACCCTCCCATCTTCTCCAAGCGCCGCCAACAAAGTACGGATATTTTTCTTCCTCCTTCCTTCCTCCTACTCATGGACTCACTTGGGAGCTACTAATTTTAGATCTCTCTCTCTCTCTCTTTCCATCTATTCTTGTTGTTGTTGTGCACCTTGTCTTGTTCCCGCTTCTTGGCTTGCTTCCTTTGCCAATGCTTCGAGCAACTCCGGCCCCCTCTGTCGGAGCTGTTGCTTCGAGGTTTCTGAAAGCAAGCCCTACGTCGTCACTTATAAGGTCATTAGATACGATGTGCAAAATGCTGCATTCACAGCATGTTGGTCATTTTCACCATCAAATGCATTCAACGTTCACTCATCATGTTTGTTAGGCTATGCTGGTTCATATGAAGATTTTTTAAAGCTTCATCGGTGTTTCACCAGAGTTTTATTGAGAAGTCGATACATGCTTGGACGCCATGGGCAATGAGGTCGGCTGAATGTTGAATTGAAGGTGGAATTGGGCAGCAGCTGCTCTGTTTTCTCCATCAACAATTTGCCGGAGAACCCTGTGAGCCGTCGAGATTTTCAGATCCGCAGAGGCACAGAGGGAGAGAGAAGAAAGAGAGATAGTTTGGAAAAAAATCCCTTTCGATTTCCAAAAGGAAATTTGCTTGAGCGAGCGAGAGAGAGAGAGAGATGTGGCCGGGTGGTGGGAAAGCAATATTGGAATAGTGTTAGGAATTGCATGAGAGGAGCTGCTAACCCGTTCTTATAACTAATAAATGTTGTAGTGAATGCAAAGGTTTTCCTTCTTTAGATTATGGATTTGACACTACATTTCATTGGCCTTTGTTCATATGTCATGTCCGGTAGTATCAGCTACTTTTGTCTCCATAGAAATTAAAAGTCAAGACATGACCATGTCTTGACTAGATTTCCACTACGTATATTTAGGGTCGTTGATTTCAGGTTTAGCAATCTCACCGTCAACATAACCAAGTTTTGAGCTACCATTAAGATATAATATGATGCAACCCGACTTAATTTCTTTCATTTGTTCTGCGCCTCCTTTGTTGAACCACCATAGCCCTTTGGGGACGAAAGAAATGTAGAGGATGAGTCTCAACAGATCCCAGACGATGTAAAGTAAAGGCTCAAACAGACAAGATAGACAGATTTACATGGTTTCATGGATTGAATTACCTACAATACATGCAAAAGAAAGGTCTTCCCACCACATCAAACCATAGCAAAATGCTCTATTATATAGTAGAGTCACAACTTGACCATTTCCTTTATTTTTAGGAGAGATTACAGTGTTTCTATGATTGGCACTAACAAATTTGCTTATATCATCTGTAGAGATTTTTTCACCAGATTTATCAACATGACACTTATTTATAATAAGAAGTTGAGCTGTAGTGCTTCCAAAATCTTGTGTTGTAATCTGTTGTTGTATTTTATAATTAATCCTACCCATCATGTACATGTCTCAAATGTCGATGTATCATAAAGATGATCTATTAATATATTTCCTCTTGCTCTGAATGGACGAGGGAGACCAATATTGTTTCCAATATCAAGTGGTTGATTTTTAATGTAGAACTTCGATTCCTTGTTTTTCTTTTTTTTCGGTTGAGAGTGTCTATCACCATCATTTAGTGCATGTTTCTTAGACAATACAGCCGAGAGTACCAATTTCTTTCGCAATCTATTGAGCCAGCAGCATTGGATCTCTCAATATCCTTTCATACCACACTACAAAAAACCGCTTTTTACTGACACCTGTTTTAGTGTCAGAAAAAATTAGTCATATACTGACGCTGAACTGCAAAACGTTAGAGTTAATTGACACATGCTTAAGTCTACCCTGCTTATACTACGAGGTTTTTTCTGCTAATCGCAAATACTGACGTTTCTTTTGCATCGTCTATAACGGTTTTTTTTGTTTTGTTTTGTTTGGTTTCACGCTGCTTATACTGCAGGGTTGTAGTAAGTCCAAGTTTGCATCAGAAAGAATCAAAAGAACTCCGTAATTAAGTCTTTAGTAAAGATATCACCGATTTATTGTATATATTAAATCACAAACTGGATAAGCTGCCCTAGTGTCACCTTTTCACGAAAAAAAGGAAAGGGATATTTAACTCAACATGCTTCGTATAAGCATGAAAAATGGGCTTGTTAGAGACTTGCAAAGCTAACATGTTTTCACAATATATAATAAAGAAATGTCTGTATCTTTTCCGAATCAACACCTGCTGGAGGAAATGTCTGTATCTTTTCCGAGTCAACACCTGCTGGAGGAAACTTTCACTTGGCGTGGTGTTTTTCCCTTATGGTTTTCTGCTGTCAAAGACTAAGCAATCAAAGGAAAAAGGATCAAAGGTGAGAGGGAGGCAGGGCAGTGGTGACAACAGTGGAATCCGATCGTAAAGCAGGATAATAATCTGCTCGATTGTTATTGGGGTGAAAGAAGATGGTGACTTACGTTAGTCTGCATCCTCACCGTTCGGGTTCGGGTCACTAAGCAGCCTGCCGTCTAAGCCCCCGGAGACCATCTTCTTCCACTTTTGGCTGCTTCAGTTTTACTCGGGATGTCTATTTTTCGTCTCAATCGGGAATCCTTGCCGTTGCTTGACCGTCGCTACTTTTTTGTAGTGGTTGATTTGTGCGTTCGGGGTGCATCGGTCACGGTAGGGCGTTGGTCTTTTTGATTGGGAGGTCGGCAACTCAATCGAGTGTGTTCTTGTGATTGATTCGGCTGGTCAGCAAATGGTTCGAAATGAAGGGATATACCATCGTCTTGGGTTCTTCTCCGTCCGTTATCATGATGATGGTGATGCAAGTGAGAAATGAGAACGTGTGTGTGCACAAACACGGGGCACACATCACAATCTTAGCGCCCATAGATCTCGGTGATCTACCAAAACTTTCTTTGCTCCAAAATAGTCTTGCTTCGCCCATTCTAAATCTTGTACAGTATGCACGCCCTCTAGACCTTGAGAAATGCTTTTCTGAAATGTGGTTTCCCCCCATTACCATATATGCCATAACGGTCCTGGTTCCTACGGCCTTGGTTTTTCATTGTAGAAATGGTAAAAGGGAGGGGCCGTGGATGGATGATCAAGCGCTCGAAAAAGAAAAATGATGACCGAAAAATGGTTTTCGGGAAAGCAATAGTGATCTCGCCGGAAAGTGGGGAAGGGTGCAGGTAAACAGGAGTAGCGCAGCGGATTTCGTTACTGTATCTAAATGCTTTCCAACCACACAACACTATCGGCCTTTAAAAAAAGAAAAATTATTTTGATTCTTGTATCTTTATCAACGAAACATACCCACTAAACCCTCATATCGAATCGTATACTAATGAAGGTTTTTGTTTGTTTTTTTGTTTGTTTTTTTTTTGTTGATCCGACGATCCTTCAAGACGTATACGACGAAAATCAATTTTTGTTTACCAAAGCCAAACAAACAGCAATGCTTGCAAAAAATGCATTATTAGTGTTCATATACCTTCTTATGCAGTGTACTTCTTGTGTACTTGAATGAAATGGAAACAACGCGCTCACACTGCATCATCATTATGTATGAAAGACTATTCGTGCATTCAATTATCATGACAATCACATGTATCATTGTAGGAATCATGCATCAACGATGTAACTATGTAGCAAATAAATATTAAATATTGGCTGTGATAACTTAAAACCAATTATACTACTAAAATTGAAAACCAGCTATTAGAAAACATTGTTAAGACATGAGTAAGCTTTGTTAAAAAAATGATGTAATAGCTCATTGTACCCTTCGCTAGTGGTTTTTGCTATGTGTTTAAAAAACTCATACAAAAAGACAGATCACTTAATTTGCAGGGGCGGAGCAGCCAAGATTTTTTTATTATGGAGGCCAAATTATAGTTTTAAAATTTTAATAAGGGTTAATATATATATATATATATATATATATATATATATATATATATATATATATATATATATATATATATATATATATATATTCTGGTGGTCTGTCTCTTTTAGTCAGAATTAGCTTTTCCACAAATAGCAAAGCATATGGAATGGTAATTGTGATTGTTCTGATAACTACTTACAAAAATAATCACAAAAAAAGGTCAACTGAAAAAAAATGTCGCATGACAACAAACGTACCTAATTTTGTTTGTTGTTTACCAATTGAACAACAAGAGTTTGTAGAAGTTATTTTTCAACTGTATAATGAGCATCACCACTTGATATGTAGCAAACCTTTTCCGGAATGGAAGATAAGCAATGGATCAGTGGCAATAAATAGCATACAACCCTCAGTTCAGCAATGTGACATGCCCACACTAAACAAGTAAACAGAGATTGTATATAATAGCATCTCAAGGAAAGAAAGATATATATCAGCTCACTTACAATGTTGAAGACACACGGTTAAGACAGAATAATGGTTCTAGTTTAATCCTCTTTCCTGAATTGCATGCCTCTCTTAAGAGGGAGGAGATGATGGAATTCAGCACACTCAACTTGGGTATACTAGCTTTAAGAAGTTTGACTATTCTGTTAACAGATTAGATTAGAGGCTTGGTAACAAGATTGGGTTGGCTTCTCCTAAACCAAGAAAACCAAGAAACATATCAAACCGAGTTTGAGTTTCTTTCCAAACACTCAAGGCTCGAAATCGCTCATATCCTGACAATCACTGGTACATTCAAAGGAAAATTGATGGAAAATGTAAACTATTTTCCGATAAGAACCTTTTTATGTTCAAAATCAGTAACAAGCAAGTGGGCGTGAATATGAATCTCATTTTACGTAGGTGGAAGAAAATATAAGGAGGCATGTGCAGATTGAAGAGTGAAAGATTTCTCACGCGAGCCATACTGTACAATAATATTGACAAATTTATGACATCGCATTAATTTTGCCGCATTCGTAAGCCAACTTCGGCGGAGGAAGCGAAAATGAAGGTTGAAATAATTTACAGTTACAAAAGCCAGTTTAAATCTCCATAATAAGATCGACCTGTCTCAGCTGAAATCGGCACATAAGTATCAAATTGGCTCCTTCCCAAACAAGAACAAACAGGCTGGTCAGAATCTGAAATCTTTCATATTTTGAATTATTTTTTAAATTTAGATAACAACGAAAGACGGAAAGAATCATCCCGACTCAGTACTAGCCTCGTAGCCAGCTTCATTCACCTCGATTAACGAGTGTAGCCTCATTCGCAGCATAATTTCTTTATATGCTCATCTAATTCCGAAATTGTAAACATCTACATCAATAATGAGAACTATTAACGATCCTGGAGAAATGCAATCTTAGTTCTCTATAGTGAAACTGAATCATGAGAAAGAACGAGCATGCACAATTGGCTTTAAACAAAAGTCCAACAGTAAACAAATGGATTTGAAGTTGCGGCGAATCTGGTCATAGTAGAATAAAAGAAATTCCGATTCCAAGAGATCTGGATGCTCGAACGAATGGAAAACATAGAGACTGCATAACTAGAAAGAAAACATAAATCCTCTCAGGGTTACCTGAACTTTTTAATAAAATCGGTGACTTCATGCCACAGAAGATCAGTCATCCTTTTCTGAAACTTAGAAAATCGCGCAAAACATTGTTAGACCGAACTGAAGGGATTGCCAAGAAATCGAGAGAGAGAGAGAGAGAGATTACTCTACAACTAGGGTTAGGATTTCTCCCTTTCCTCATGATCGGAGAACGAACCGTCGAACTCCAACCAAACAAAATTTGGAGGGAAATAGTGGCAGGAAGACTTATACAGCCAGTGGCGGCATTTTGGTCATTTGTATCCAATGCTAGCTAATACAATAACTTGATACGTGGTTCTGATTAAGTATGAATTTTAATCTGATTTGTATTGGGATTTGAAGTATACATTTAGACACAAAACTGTATGGTGAATCCAAATCCGGTTTAACCGTGAGAACTGCTTTGAGCTACCCAAAGGTAGATGCGACTGGATACCTGGCATTGGATCTATTAAGTCCTATTTCATTTGAATTACAAAAGTTTATCTAAAACAACAAAGCAATTAGGAATTATTTACCAGATTGCAGAAGAAGAAGCATCCTTCTTAGTCAAGTATCAAATCCAAATTTAAAAGGTTGATATCGTTTTTGGGCCATGATCCTGGCATGTTCTCCCTGCCATGTGCATGCTCCTGAAAATATTAAAATTTGGCAATTATAATTGAATTGGGGTCTGCAATCTCTGCCATCCAACTTTTATAATACACGGTCACAGTTATGAACATTAATCGTGTTTCCTTTTTAGGACCCGTCATCTTATATTGCGGCAGAATATTGGTCGAAAATGAGACCAACTACGGCAAGGAAGTCAGAACATATATATATATATATTATTGGTCGAGTCCAAACTGAGTTCTCAATATCCTTCATTCTTGTCCGCAACTATGAACGAGGATTATTAGTATCATGGAAATTGTTTTGATCCTCAATTGTTTGTGTTTTTTAGCTTCATAATTTGACATTTAATTTGGAAAGCGAAGAGCTTAGTTCCAGATTGTGCTAGAATGTGCGGTTGTTCATGAGAATTTGTCCCTAGAAATGAAAAAAAATTCCAATGAAAGACAATGAACATCCGCTTCTATTCAATGAATAACACCATTCCTCTTGGACATCCCGTGCTGACCTGCCAGCCTTTCAGAAAAGAAATTCGTGAAAATATCTTGCAGAAAGCTCACTCCAACCTGAAAATTTGTATATATATATATATATATATATTTCAATTAAGGACCAACCCCACTTGCTATTGGAGGCTGCCCACGTTAGTCTAACCTGCCAGCTTTAGGGTATTAATTTTAGTGTAATAAAAAATAAAAACACTTGTAAAATGGGTTTAATAGTAACTGGAATCAAGAACCTTTGGCGCGTTGCTGCCAAAGTTGGTGCAGTTTCTTGCATCTAGCCAGGCCACTAGAATTGCTTTTAAATGTAAGGGATTGGTCATGTTCTATCCTCTAGAACCTTTGATGGGCAATTGGCTGGCTAAATAACCAGCTTTCAAATTTTTATAATGTTTCTGTGGTCAGTCGAGATCATTCAGCCTTGTGCTCTCTCTGCATCAAGTAGTTCTGCTCATGATTATGTTGCTCCAAAGAACAATTAGTTCCCAACTTTATTTCTTGAAGCCATGTTGCTCGTCATGTTTCCTAATTAAAAATCGCCGCCTTTTACAGGTGGAGTTATCAGACATGTTCTGTCTTTTGATTACTCAGCCTGTACGAAGCTCGCTTTTCTTTGTATCTAAAAAACTTCAACAACCAATATGCTCTTTGCCTTTCTCCATTTCAATGGCAGATCAAACTGCAAACATGGGGCTGCTGATCAAGGATTCTTTTTGAAACCCACCCACCAGCCTCATTGTCATCTGCTTTATAAATTCACTAACTTGTGGAACTCAACTGTACCGTATAAGAATATCCTCGCCACACTCGGCTTGTGGTGGTATGGAACCCGACGGTGGGGAAACGGCAGAGCCGCAGAGAACCAGAGCCGCACCCCAGGAGTTGGGAACTTTAACCACGGTTAACCTTTTCTACTAACCATGGTTAAACCACAAACCCCACTCCCTCCACCTTCATTCTCTTGTTAAAGGGAGAGGACGCTCGGTGCAACACCGACGACTTGTGCCTCGGCCGTGTCAATCCACTGAAGGCACGGCCGGAGGATGCAGGTATCACTGCAATCCTTCCGCAGAACTCGGCAACCGTTACAGCTCATAATTCGAGGCTCCCGGGTGCTCCTCGTCGGAGAAGGGTCATAAGACAAACTCAGAAAGCCCCCTCCTCCCTCCCCTTCTCCCCTCTAACTGCAAAGAACCCACAGGAGCTTGCTTGGCAGCCAAGAAAGTCGGAGGGGCAACAGAGTGTTGCTCCGAGCATCCTCTCCCTTTAACAAGAGAATGAAGGTGGAGGGAGTGGGGTGGTTTAAGCATGGTTAGTAGAAAAGGTTAACCGTGATTAAAGTTCCCAATTCCTGGGGTGCGGTGCCGGATCTCCGCGGCTCTGCCTTTTCCCCACCGTCGGATTCCATCCCACCACAAGCCGAGCGTGACGAGGATATTCCTATACATGTAGCTTTTTAGAAGGCCGAAATGAATGTACATTTTTTATAATAAAAAGATTCAAAAACACCCCAATTCCCCTACTTTTTTTTTTTATTTTAGTATATATTTGTGCATGCATGGTCTTATGTTCACAACTCGTTCGCCACTGAAAATACTTGTTTCTTGGAAACTGTGTCAAAATCTAAAAGGTTTAAGAATGCTTCACTGTGGTTGCTATCGTAAGCAGTGCCCCAAGTTATTGTTGCAGTGAAAACCACTATACTATGGGCACATGCAATCATCCATCCAATAAATTTTGAAGCTTAAAATTTCTTTTTAAAATGTTTAAAAATTATAATTTGGTAATTGTAAAAATTTTGAAAAATGCAGTTGGCCGGCTATCTGATGAAAGAAAATCTTGGCTCTACCCTGGATATGGACCTGGATTTAACTCAAAAGAAACTACTACTGTTGCATGGTCTGAGTTTAGTGATCTGCCTAATCTCCGAATATTGAGGTGCTAGTACAGGGTCCAACTCCAAACTTAACTGGCTTGTAATAGGAAGATCCATTTCCAGATGGTATAAAGATCTCAAACAAGGAGCAATAGGGATGTGAATGAATGGGGCATTCCTGATCGTTGATCCAATTTCAAATCCATTTTTAAGATTTGAGAAAGAAATTTGGAACCAATTACTCATTGGAAATGGATTTAGTATGCTCATCCATGAATCTAAATCTCAGTTTAAGGACATTAGTTGTTTAGATTTGAGTAGTTTGTTTAACGAGGATCCACTTTGTAATTGAAATTTTCATCTAAGAATTGTTCGTCTATGTCGCTATTTTTTTTTTGTATTTACGTTTTTAACAAGATCAATCGTGCATATCACGATTCGCGTTCAAGATTAAATATGATTTCGCAGTTGTTGAAAAATGAAAGCATAGAAGTCCTTCCAACATGTTCACGTGGAGGATTCGGTTCGGCTACAGGTGGAAACACAATTTTACCGTTGATGGGAATGCAACAGCTGGTAATTAGCAGACGAGAGAGAGAGAGA
This sequence comes from Nymphaea colorata, assembly GCF_008831285.2. Classification (NCBI taxonomy): domain Eukaryota; kingdom Viridiplantae; phylum Streptophyta; class Magnoliopsida; order Nymphaeales; family Nymphaeaceae; genus Nymphaea; species Nymphaea colorata. Next base: position 25,465,788 of record NC_045141.1, read on the forward strand.
GAGGATTCTCTGAAAAAGCATTTGTTATGGAGATGAGTACAAAGTAGGCAAGAGAAAAGAAAAGAAAACAAGAGCTGGAAGATGGTTTTGACATTGGGAGAACTACAGGATCGATCAGCGATGGGTACCCATTGAAATTCCTCCACGGCGTCGGTTCTTCCAAATCCTTCAAGATAACAGCAGCAGAACTCGCGTCGACCATGCTTCAGTACGAGATAAAGTACAGGATTCGACGAAGACACCGCATGCTTTGTACTCCTGTATTTCTTTCTCTCTCTTTCTCTTCTCGCACGCGCCCCTCTTCGGGAAAGATCGTGCAACAACCAAGATAGTCGATGGTCATTGATTACACCATTCTTCTTCTTCTCTTTGTTGTGGCTGCACCGTCAGGCGCCAAGGGAACGGGGGCGGGTTCGTCGTCTCAGGGAAGAGGAGGGGTAGAGGCAGCCACAATGAGGAGAACAAGAAGAATGGTGTAATCAATGACCATCGACTATCTTGGTCTTTTCACGATCTTTCCTGAAGAGGGGCGCGTGCGAGAAGAGAAAGGGAGAGAGAGAAATACCGGAGTACAAAGCACGCGGTGTCTTCGTCGAATCCTGTACTTTATCTCGTAGTGAATCATGGTCGACGCGAGTTCTGCTGCTGTTATCTTGAAGGATTTAGAAGAATTCGACGCCGTGGAAGAATTTCAATTGGCACCCGTCGCTGATTTTAGTGGGAGAACGGAGGCGATGGCGGTGCATTAATTGGGCAGCAGTGCAGTGCAGTGCTTGTGGAGTGATTACGTAGGGAATGGCCAGCTTGTTGCGAGGTCAGTTGATGACGATGTGAGCGTGATTTCTTCTCTATCGAGGATGAAGATTTCTTCAAAATGAAGTTTTGGAGTGTTTGGGTGCCACCAAGACTGAGTTTTCTTTAAACCCAGTTTTTGACAAAACCTGATTTTGTGAAAAACCTGGTTGTATCACCCAAACAACAAATTACAAAGTTTTTAAAACCCATTAAAAAACTTGGTTTTCATAAATATAGTTTTTATTAAAAGAAGGTGTCATCCAAACGCCCCCATAACCTTTTTCTTCCTTTTAAAACCCTCTAGTAGAAATAGCGACTAAGGAACCAACATAATTTGATAGACGTTATCGTATCATTTTATTTGAAAATAAAAATCAACATTTATTTGATGGTTTCATATTTATGATTCAGTTTCAAAAGAACATAATTGCTTACTACAGAAAAACTATATTGGATGAAATTAAACTAAGACAATTTCGTTTACCTTTGCGCAGATTAGAACATATTAATCAGTATATAGTTTGATGATCACGTTCTAGCCTCTTTTACTGGAACCTTTGATAGGCAATTGGCAGGTTAAATAAACAGCCTTCAAATTTTTGTAATGTTTCTGTGGTCAGTTGATATCATTCAGCCTGGTGCTTCTCTCGGCATCAGGTAGTTGTGCTCATGATTACGTTGCTCCAAAAAAAAATTAATCAGCATATAGTTTGAAGCCATGTTGCTCGACATGTTTCCTAATTAAAAATGACCGCTTTTACAGGTGGAGTTATCAGACATGTCCTGTCTTTTGATTATTTTCAGCCTGTACGAAGCTGGCTTTTCTTTGTATCTGAGAAACTTCAATAGCCAATCTGCTCTTTGCCTCTCTCCATGTCAATGGCAGATCAAACTGCAAACATGGGGCTGCTGATCAAGGATTCTCTTTGAAACCCACCCACCAGCCTCATTGTCATCTGCGTTATAAATTCACTAACTTATGAAGCTCAACTGTACCGTATAACAATAATAAATATGTAACAATGGCAACATAACAGAAACAAGTTTATCCTCTCTCTCTCTCTCTCTCCCTCTCTCTCTCTCTCTCTCTCTCTCTCGGCAAACGTAGTAGAAACAACAAAAATACACACAAGTTGAGGTAGAAGAAACAACCAAAAAGAAAAAGGGAGATCCCAATGCTTATTCCTCCAGCTTTTTGCTTCACCTATTTTAGCAATGGGCTTGGCAATATAGCCCACGCATTTTGTTTTATACCAGCCTTGGCTATAAACATACTTCAGACTTCAACCACTCAAAAGATCGCAGATGATGCAAAGTAAAGGTTCAAACAGAGAAGATCGACAGATTTACATGGTTTCATGGATTGAATTGCCTACAATACATGCAAAAGAAAGGTCTTCCCACCACATCAAACCATAGCAAAAAGCTTCTTTATTATATAGTAGAGTCACAACATGACCATTTCCTTTATTTTTAGAAGAGATTACAATATTTCTATGATTGTCATTGACAAATTTGCTTATATCATCTGTAGAGATTTTTTTCACCAGATTTATCAACATGACACTTATTTATAATAAGAAGTTGAGCTGTAGTGCTTCCAAAATCTTGTGTTGTAATCTGTTGTATCTTATAATTAATCCTACCCATCATGTACATGCCTCAAATGTCAGTGTATCATAAAGATGATCTATTAATATATTTCCTCTTGCAATGACTGGACGAGGGAGATCAATATAGTTTCCAATATCAAATGGTTGATTTTTAATGTCGAACTTCGACATATTGACTTTCTTTTTTTTTTTTGCTGACAGTATATATCACCATCATTTAGTGCATGTTTCTTAGACAATACTGCCGGGAGTACTAATTTCTTTTGCAATCTATTGAGCCAGCTGGATTGGATCTCTCAATATCCTTTCATCCCACACTACAAAAAAAAAAGAAAAATAAATCTCTTCTTACTTACTGACACCTTTTTAGTGTAAAAAAAAAATTAATCATATACTGACGACCAATGTCAAAACGCTAGAGTTAATTGACACTTACTTAAGTCTACCCTACTTATGCTATGATGTTTTTTCTGCTAATCGCAAATACTGACGTTTCTTTTGAATCATTTATAACGGGGTGTTCTTTCTTTCTTTTCTTTTTTTCTTTTTTTTTTGTGCCACTTACTTTTTTTTTTGAATTATTTCTTTGCCTATACGAAGTGTCAGTTTGCTTCAGAAAGAATCAAAAGAGCTCTGTTTGTTGCGGTAAGAGATTGCAACCATGAAAGCAGTTGGATGGAAATATCGAAGAATGCATTTAACAAGCCGACAATGACTAAGAATATTGACAATCGTAGGGTTAAAAAAGCATTTAGTTTCACAAGGGTTACTGAAAAGTGATACTCATGTAATCTACCGAACTTTCCCATATTGATGTAATTTTTGAAGAGTTCTCCCTTCAAACTAAGTGTGACTCCGTCAACGATCAGGTTGAAAGATAACATCTCCGCCTATTATTATTATTTTTTCAGACTCAGATGGGAACTAGCTACTGAAGTTCCCATCACCAGATGCTGGCGTTTTTTATATAAATTATCAAGGTCATAATTTCATTTCTTTGCATCAGATCCCCATATTCATTTCTTTGCATTTTTCAACTAGGTACAACTTGGTGGGGTGCCATATAATTTCTTTTGTTTGATACTTGATCATAGGTTTCTGACCGAACCAGTGCGAAAAAATTGGATATGAAACAAAATTAATATCCAATTAAAAGTTTTGATCAGATTCAGATCTAAGAACTAACAAACGATCAGATTTTGATTCAAATATACATAAAGATCCGATCGGATTCTGATTGGATTTATTTTTAAACAAATGTCATATACCTAATGCTCTTACATTATGAAAATCAACTAAATTTGGTTCAAAATTTGAATTTGAATTCAGATTCGGATATGATTATAAAAATCAGGTACAAATTGGACTAGGATTATGAAACCAGATTTCAGATTCAAATTCAAATTATGATTTTTTTTTTTTGTATTTGAATATGAATTCTATTTTGAATACGTGAAAAAACAGATGCAATTAGATGTATATCTGATTCGAATCCAATTCATTGACATCCCTACAAAGGCCTTTATTGGGGTCGTCCTTCAATCCTCTTAGGGATGTATATCTGCTATGTATCTGTCTCTCTCTTACGATGGGATGTGAGAGGGAGATGCGGAAGGCTAGGAGGCCTTGGGGATGAGCCTGAAGATGTCTGCGGTTGGTTTTTCTTCTTTTTTTCCTTTTTACTTTCTACCTTCTTATTTTTGTCACTGACCAAGGTTTTAGTTCTCGAGTGTTACCTGTATGGTGTCGTTTTCAGTTAACGGGTATTTGGTTCTTGTCTCTCCTTGTCTGATGGTGATTCAGATTGTTGGTCTTCCATGAAAGTCTGTACAACTAAATTTTTTTTGCTTCAGTTTCTGTTTTTTATTCCTTCAGGCCTATCTTTGTTGAATGTGTATATTCAATTTGTTGGTCTGGGAAAAAAAAATTGGGGATCATGAATTTTGGGTGTTCTGAAAGCAACTTGTGTTTGTTTCTCATGCTGCTTTCTGCTGATATTACCACTGTTGAATGTGTATATCTCTCTTGCTCTCTTTATTGACTTTACCTCCTTCGTGAGAAAGGATTCTCCAAAGAACCCTAGTTTTAGGCTGAACAGTGGCGAAGAGTCCTAAGCTTCTTTAACCTTCAGACTCGCTCTGAGTCTGAAGAATGCGCAAACTCATATGCAATGCTTTTGTCTATACACAAACTCATATGCAATGTCGTCACCTACAATAGGAGTCTTCAGACATTGCATATGAGTTTGTGCAGTATACTGGAGAAAAAAAGGAGTGGGTGAAGTCTGAAGTAAGTTTATAACGAAGGCTGGTATAAAACAAGTGGAATGCTTAGGCTATAGTGCCAAGCCCATTGCTAAAATAGGTAAACCAAAAGGTGGAGGAATAAGCATTAGGATCTCTCTTTTTCTTTTTGGTTGTTTCTTTTCTACGTCAATTTGTGTGTATTTTTGTTGCTTCTACTATGTTTGCCTAGAGAGGGAGAGAGAGAGAGAGAGGATGAACTTGTTTCTGTCATGTTGCCATTGTTGTATATTTATTATTGTTATTATTATTAATTGAATTGAAGGGCGGGAGTGGACTTTAAGGAAGTGGGTTTGCTGATGAAATGCTGAGATCAGCATCTTTTTAGAAAGCTTAAACAATTGCACCATCATCTTTTGGATCTTCTTCTTCTTAGCTATTTCTCCCTCCCCTTTCTCTCTTTGATCTCACACACACACATACGTAAGGATAACATCATTGCTATTATTAGCTAATGTTTCGGTGCTCTTTGTTTTTATAAAATTCGTCTACATTAGCCAATAATAGAAGTGATGTTATCCTTATATGTGTGTATGTGTGTGACCACAAGGGTGAGGGGAGGGAGAAATAGCTAAGAAGAAGAAGATCCAAAAGATGATGGTGCAATTGTTTAAGCTTTCTAAAGAGATGCTGGTCTCAGCATTTCATCAGAAAACCCACTTCCTTAAAGTCCACTCCCGCTCTTCAATTCAATTAATAATAATAACAATAATAAATATACAACAATGGCACATGACAGAAACAAGTTTATCCTTTCTCTCTCTCTCTCTCTCTCCCCCTTTCTAGGCAGACATAGTAGAAGCAACAAAAATACACACAAATTGAGGTGGAAAAGAAACAACCAAAAAGAAAAAGGGAGATCCCAATGCTTATTCCTCCAACTTTTTGCTTCACCTATTTTTGCAATGGGCTTGGCACTATAGCCCAAGCATTCCACTTGTTTTATACCAGCCTTAGCAATACACATACTTCAGACTTCAACCACTTCTCCTTTTTGGCTGGCCGTGGAATTGAACCAAACGGAGTGTGCTGCTGGAACAGGTGCGATGAACACTCTAGAGTGCATGTACTGCACGGGGCATGGACGGGGGTGGGGTGGGGCCCATCCCCACGTCAGCTAGGAATATGTAATGTAATGGGTAACAAATCATACTCCAGCATGACCCTTCATTTTAGCGGGTCCCACCTGCTCCCACATGACCACTATAACTATGCCACGTCGGAATATGAATAATTTTCTTCCTCATGGATGCAGGTGAGACGCCACCCACCGCTGGCTTATAAATGCGCGCCCCTCCCATGGCCATGCCCTTCCTACTCAAGGAGTCACTCCCGAGATACTAACTCCTCCGTGCTCCTTGGCCTCTCAGTCTCTTTAGATCTCTTGCTCTCTCTTTCCTTCTATTTTTGTTCTTGTGTAATTCTAGATCTCTGTTTTGTGCTCGTTGTCTTGTTCATCTAAGAAATGTAGAGGATGAGTCTCAACAGATCGCAGATGAGGCAAAGTAAAGGCTCAAACAGAGAAGTTTGACAGATTTGGATAGTTTCATGGATTGAATTCCTACAATACATGTAAAAGAAAGTCCTTCCCACCACGTCAAACCATAGCAAATTGCTTCTTTATTATATAGAAGAGTCACGACTTGATCATTTCCTTTAATTTTAGGAAAGATTACAATATTACTATGATTGTCATTAACAAATTTGCTTATATCATCTGTAGAGATTTTTTTCACCAGATTTATCAACATGACGCTTATTCATAATAAGAAGTTGCGCTGTAGTGCTTCCAAAATCTTGTGTTGTGATCTGTTGTATTTTATAATTAATCCTACCCATCATGTACATGCCTCAAATGTCAGTGTATCATAAAGATGATCTATTAATATATTTCCTCTTGCTCTGACTGGACGAGGGAGATCAATATAGTTTCCAATATCAAATGGTTGATTTTTAATGTCGAGCTTCGCCATATCGACTTTCCTTTTTTTTTTTTTTTACCGACAGTATATATCACCATCATTTAGTGCATGTTTCTTAGACAATACTGCCGAGAGTACTAATTTCTTTTGCAATCTATTAAGCCAGCTGGATTGGATCTCTCAATATCCTTTCATCCCACACTACCAAAAAAGAAAAATCGTTTCTTTCTTACTGACACCAAAAGAAAAATATTTATCATACACTGACGCCGAATGGCAAAACGTTAGAGTTAATTGACATATGTTTAAGTCTAACCCTGCTTATACTATGAGGTTTTTTCTGCTAATCGCAAATACTGACGTTTCTTTTGCATCATTTAAATGGGCTGTTCTTTCTTTCTTTTCTTTTCTTTTCTTTTTTTTTTGTGCTATCCTGCTTATAGGAAGTGTCAGTTTGCTTCAGAAAGAATCAAAAGGACTCTGTTTGTTATGGTAAGAGATTGCAACCATGAAAGTAGTCGGATGGAAATATCGAAGAATGCATTTAACAAGCTGACAATGGCTATTCTTAGTTGCTTGCATGTATTTGTTTGCCATAATTCACACCAAAGGAGATGCAAGGTTAAGTATTGTAGATTGCAGATCAAACTCCGAAATAATGTCGGATTAAAAAAATCAGAATCAACAAAATGTGAAATTCCTCATTAAAATCATCACTTTGGAAACTCGTATTATGTATGAAGTAGATACGCACTCTGATAATTTCAAAACTCTTTATCTAATCACCAGCCAATATGGGTATGTCCTTCCCCTTTCACCGGCCAGAGGATGCATCCAAGACTGACCTTATAATGTGGACAGATGTGGAATAGCCAATTCTTATCCCAGATTATGCACCAACTGCTTCTGCCTTCAAGATACTTCAAACTGATGGAATTAAATACAATACTATTATATGCATCTTGTTTACATTTTTTAATAAAATTAATGGCAAGTGCTCGATTTAACGGAAATGAAGAGGAAAAATGCATATTATGCTAGATAAATGCAATCTAATTGAAAAGCTTCGCAATTTTTCAGATGTTGATACACGTAACTGACAATCGTAGGCTTAAAAAGCATTTAGTTTCACAAGGGTTACCGAAAAGTGATACTCATGTAATATACCGAACATTCCCATATTGATGTACTTTTTGAAGAGTTCTCCCTTGAAACTAAGTGTGACTCCGTCAACGATCAGGTTGAAAGATAACATCCCCATTTATTATTATTATTATTTAACATCTCCCAGACTTTCAGTTTCAGACACAGATGGGATCATGGGAACTAGTTACTGAAGTTCCCATCACCAGATGCTGGCGTTTTTTATATAAAGTATGGTCATAAATCTAAAGTTGACGACAAGGGAACGAAAGAAGTTTGATCACTTTAGTCAGTATCTCGTTGCATCAGGTTCCCATATTCATTTCTTGGCATTTTTCAATTAGGTCCAACTTGGTGGGGTGCCATATAATGTATTTTGTTTGATACTTGATCATAGGTCTCTGACCGAAGGGTTCTGAAAAAAATTTGCATATGAAAAAAAAAATTAATAACAAATTAAAAAATCAGATTCAGATTTAAAAAATAACATCTAATCGGATTTAGGTTCAGATATACATAAAGATGCGATCAGATTCAGATCGGGCTTATTTTTAAAGAAATATCATATATCTAATGCTTTCATTTTGAAAATCTACTGAATTTGGTTCAAAACTCGAACTTGAATTCAGATTCTGATATTATTGTAAAAATCACGTACGGATTGGATTAGGATTAAGAAACCAGACTTCAGATTCAAATTCAGATTATGACTTTTTATCTTTTGATGAATCCCAAGGCATGCCTTTACTTACTTTAGCTTACCTAAGCAAACAGATAAATAAATAAATTGCATAGTCCCACATTTCCTTCTCATCAGCATCAATCGGAGATCCTTGCCGCTGGTTGGTTGTCACTACTTATTTGTTGTGGTTGATTTGCGCGTTCGTAGTGCAGTGGTCGCAGTAGGGCGTTGTTCTTTTTGATTGGGAGGTCAACAATCTCAATCGATCGTCTGCTTGACCTTGATTCGGCTTGTCTGCAAAAGGGGAGGGATAGACCATATTCTTGGGTTCTTCTCCGATGGTAATGCAAGTGAGAAATGAAAACAGTAGGAAAAGAAAGGGTGTGTGTGTGTGTGTCAGTGTGTGTGACTATGGATGGCAGTTATACACACACGGGGGATCACAATCTTAGCTATAGATGTGATCTGCCGAATGCATGATGCAGCCCATAGATCTCCGGTGATCTACCAACACTTTCTTTGCTCCAAAATAGTCTTGCTTCGCCCATTCTAAATCTTGTGCACACCCTCTAGACCTTGAGAAGTGCTTCTCTGAAATGTGGTCTCCTCCCATTACCATATGCCATAATGGTCCTTGTTCCTAATGCCTTGGTTACTGTATCTAAATACTTTCCAACCACATAACATTATCCGCCTTTAATAAAAGAAAAAATATTTTGATTCTTATATCTTTTAGCAACGAAACATATCCACTAAGCCCTCGTATCGTATACTAATGAAGGTCTCTTTTTGTTGTTGTTGATCCGAAGATCCAAAATTAGTTTTTGTTTACCAAAGCCAGACAAATAGCAATGCTTGCGAAAGATGCATTATTAAAGGACATATTCCTTCTCATGTAGCGTACTTCTGGTGTACTTGAATGAAATGGAAACAACGCACTCACACTACCTCGTCATTGTGTATGAAAGACCATACTCTATTCGTGCATTCAATTATCATAACAATCACAGGTATCATTGCAGGAATCATGCATTAACGATGTAACAATGTAGAAGCAATAAATATTAAATAATGGCTGTGATAACTCAAAAACCAATTATACTACTCAAATTGAAAACCAGCTGTTAGAAAACATTGTTAAAACATGAGTAAGCATTGTTAAAAAAAATGATGTAAGAATTAACTCATTGTCCTCTTTGCAAGTGGTTTTTCGCTATTTGTTAAAAAAGCTCACATTAAAATACATCACTTAATTTGCAGGGATGGAGCGGCCAAGAACTTAATTTGCAGGGGAGGAGCTACTAAGAATTTTTTATTAGGGAGGCTGAATTATAGTTTTAAAATTTTAGTAAGGGCTAAAATATATAAATTTTTCCAGTGGTTTGACTAAAAAGTCAGAGCTAGCTTTTTCACAAACAGCAAAGCACATGCAATTGTATTTATGATTGTTGTGATAACTATTTACATGAATAATCACACAAAAAGGTCAACTGAAAAGAAAAATGTGGCATGGCAATGCTGCCACAGAACCACAAACGTACCTAATTTTGTTTGTTGTTTGCAAGTTGAACACCAGGAGTTTGTCGTTATTTTTCAACTCTATATTGAGCGTCACCACTTGATATGAAGCAAACCTTTTTGGAAATGGGAGATAAACAATGGTTCTGTGAAAATAAACAATGGTTATGGGATATGTCTTTGAGAACAATGTTGAAGACACACTGTTATGATTGAATGATGGTTCTAGTTTAATCCTCTTTTCTGATCAGCACACTCAACTTGGCTATGCTAGCTTTAAGAAGTTTCATCTATCCCATTAATAGACTGGTGGCTTGGTAACAAGATTGGGTTGGTTTCTCCCTACCAAGAAACATAATAAGGGATGACAAGCTTTTACTTTAAAATAACAAATAAATTATCAATATAACTTATAAACATGAGTGCCGGTGTTATGCAAGTACGAGCATCAGGATTCATTTCACATGCATGTTATTGAATCTCTAGAAGGAATCTTTTTCAATTTTTCAAATATGAACATAAAGGAATCATCCTCAGCATCTTAAGAAATAAAAAAAAAAGACAAGACGTTAACTCTAGAATTGCACATCAACTAAAGATTATTGCAGCATTCGAGACATAGAGACTAAACCAAATGCAGAATGGGTGGAGGGTTCTAAGACGAGGGTAGCCAACATGCTTATGCAGCTGATCTCCTGTGGCACCATCTCGACCAAGAACAACAATCACTAGGGCTGTTCAATGAGTCGTCTCGAGCTCGACTCAAACTCGCCTGATAAACTTGACTTGTTTATTAAATGAGTCGAGCTTGAGTTAAGTGTGCTAAGCTCGGTTGAACTCGGTTAAGCTCGATAAAGAAAATATATAAAATACTTTTCAAAAAATTATAAAAAAAATAGATTGCTCAAATGGTTATGCACGTGACTCGTACATGGGAGGTTCCTTGCTCAAAATAATTTTTTAATGAAATGCTTGGCTCGGCTCAAGCCAATTTTCGGCTTGAGCTGAGTCGATCTCGAGCTAATGAAATCGAACTCGACTTGAGCTGGAGCCAAGTTCAAGTTTCTTTGAAGACACTCGAGCCGGCTTCGAGCTGGCTCAACTCGGCTTAAACTTGTTCATGAACAGCCCTAACACTCAATGGTTCGTTCAAAGGAAAATTGCTGAGAAATGTAAAACTATTTCCTAGATATAAACCTTTTTATGTCCAAAACCTGCAACAAGCAAGTAGGCGTGACTATGAATCTCATTTCATGTAAGGGGAAGAAAATATAAGGAAGCATGTGCAGATTGAGGAGAGAAGAAGAATTCTCACGCAGGCCATACTGTACAACAATATTGACAAATTTGGGACATCGCATTAATTTTGCCGCACTCGTCTGCGGAGGAAGCTGAAATGAAGGTTCAAATTATTTACAGTTACAAAAGCCTGTTTAGATCCCCGTAACAAGTATTGACCTGTCTCACGTGAAATCGGCACAGAAGTTCAAATTGGCTCCTTCGCAAACAAGAACAAACGGGCTATTGAGAATCTGAAATCTTTCTTATTTTTAATTATTGAAAGTTAGATATATTTATTTTTAAATTTAGATCACAACGAAAGATGGAAAGAATCATCCCGACTCAGTACTAGCCCGCTTCATTCACCTCGATTAACCAGAATAGCCCCATTCGCAGCATAATTTCTTCATAAAATGCTCATCTAATAACGAAATTGTAAACATCACATTAAACATCTAGATCAGTAATGAGAACTATTAACGATCCTAGAGAAATCCACTCTTAGTTCTCTATAATGAATCTGAATCATGGGAAAGAACGAGCATACACAATTGGCTTTAAACAAAAATCCAACAGCAAACAAAATGGATTTGAAGTGGCGGCAAATCTGGTCCGATTCCAAGTGATCTGGATGCTAGAACGAACAGAAAACATAGACACTGCATAACTAGAAAGAAAACATGAATCCTCACCGGGTTACCTTAATTTTTTAATAAAATCGGTGACTTCATGCCGCAGAAGATCAGTCATCCTTTTGATCTGAAACTTAAAAAATCGCGCAAAAGTTGTTACATCGAACTGGATGGATCGCCAAGAAAGAGAGAGAGAGAGAGAGATTACTCTACAACTAGGGTTAGGATTTTCCCCTTTCCTCATGATCGGAGAAGGAACCATCGAACTCTAACCAAATAAAATTTGGAGGGAAGTAGTGGCAGGAAGACATATACAACCAGTGGCGGCATTTTGGTCATTTCAAGAGTGCGAAAGTTTCCGCGAGGCGCGCACAATGACAAAGTCCAGTTACTGGACTTAGTTAGCTCTTCCCTTTCGTCGGGTCCAGATCCACGGATTAATGGGGACCTTATATGGTTTAGTTGTGTCGGATCTTAGTTAAACGGATCTGGATTCATATCCAGATTGATACTTCAGCAGCAGCGCAGTACTCATCTAAAACTTGTATCCAATGCTAGCTAATACAATAAATTGATACGTTCTTCTGATTAAGTTTGAATTTCAATCTGATTTGTATTGGGATGTGAAGTATAAATTTAGACACAAAACTGCATGGTGAACCCAAATCCGATTAACCGTGAGAACTGCTTTGAGCTACCCAAAGGTCAGATTCGACTGGATACCTGACATTGGATTTATTAAGTCCTATTTCATTTGGAATTACAAAAGTTTATCTAAAACAACAAAGCTTTTAGTTATTATTTACCAGATTGCAGAAATCCTTCATAGTCAAGTATCAAATCCAAATTTAATAGCTTGATATCGTTTTTGGGCCATGATCCTGTCATGTTCTCCTTGCCATGTGCATGCTCCTGAAGATAAGGCTTCCAATACTGTGAGCACATAATATAATTTGGCAATTATAATCTGATTTGGGTTCTGCAATCTCTACCATCTAACTTTTATAATACACGGTCACAATTATGAACATTAATCATGTTCCCTTTTTAAGACCCGCAATCTTATATTGCGGCAGAATATTGGTCCAAAATGAGACCAACGAAGGCAAGGAAGTCAAATCTCTCTCTCTCTCTCTCTCTCTCTCTCTCTCTATATATATATATATATATATATATATTACAGGTTGAGTCCGAAAGAGAGTTTTCAATATCCTTCATTCTTGTCTGCAACTATGAACAAGGATTATTAGTATCATAGAAATTGTTTTGATCCTCAATTGTATGTGATTTTTAGCTCCATAATTTGATATTTAATTTAGAAAGCGAAGAGCTTAGCTCCAGATTCTGCTAGAATGTGCCGTTGTTCAGTGAGAATTTGTCCCAAAATTTTGGCAGTACCAGCCTCCACTTCTGCAGCCATTGGAGAATCCGTGGTAGATTGTTGACCACAATATGGCGTCTGCTAGATGCCGATATGGATCCCACCATATTCATAACATCGTCATCTAGTTAAAAACTTTGCTAAAGGACCAACAAATCCATCATTTTTTAAGAGTTCGACAGCTTCAAATAAAAGAGAGTGGGATTACTCGTTTGTTGGTGGGTGCTTTTTGTTACAAGTGTATAATACCGTGAGCTTGAAAAAGAAAAGAAAAAAAAAAACAGGAAAATGCGGTAATTTTAAAGAATAAAAAAATGAATAGAAAATAGAAGAAGTGGGAAACTAATAACACTAATATCAAAAAATAAGTAGATTTGGGACAAATAAAAAAAATAAAAAAATAAAAAAACAGTTTGACATTAAAAAAATGAAAAAAATTGTTATGTTGCTGGAACCCTGGATTGGTCACGTTCTAGTCTCTTTTACTGGAACCTTGGATGGGCAATTTCCTGGCCAAATAAACAGCCTTCAAATTTTCATAATGTTTCTGTGGTCAGTCGAGATCATTCAGCCTGATGCTTCTCTCTGCATCAGGTAGTTCTCCTCATGATTATGTTGCTCCAAAGAAAAATTAGGTCCCAACTTTATTACTTGAAGCCATGTTGCTCGTCATGTTTCCTAGTTAAAAATGACCGCTTTTACAGGTGGAGTTATCAGACATGTTCTGTTTTTTTATTATTTTCAGCCTGTACAAAGCTGGCTTTTCTTTGTATTTGAGAAGCTTCAATAACCAATCTGCTCTTTGCCTCTCTCCATCTCAATGGCAGATCAAACTGCAAACATGGGGCAGCTGAGCATGAACTGCCATTTGACGGAGAAGTCCATGCTTCAAGCCTTGATGAAGCCCATGTTGGAGGTTGATCTTCTCCCTCAAATTCGGCATAAAAGTAAACAAACTAGTCTGTCTTCATGCTTTCCGGCAATAGCAAAGAAAATGATCAGGAGGCGCAACTGGGTAGTTTGCTTCCGAAAATTGGCTGGCCTGCGGAATGTAGCCCGAGGAGATCCACGCCCACAGACTAGGTGTTTGGTATGCCTGCAGATTCACAGCATAAGAAACCTCCCACAGTGCATGAATGGTTTTAATCTAAGGTTGAACTGGAGAAGAGCAGATGGGAAGGGTGAAGAGACTGGAGCAGTGAAAGTGGTTGATGGAAGTGCAGACTTTGATGAGGTATTTCTTCAATACTATGATATCCCATGCAATTTGAAGAATTTCACGTTGTGGGTTTCTTCTAATGAGGCAAATGAGAGTGAGATGGGATGCTTTGAAGTGGAACTAAATGGAATGGTGGTGAACTCAAGTTCAAATTTTGGAGGCAAAACAAAGCACTTCAATCTACTTGGAAAAGCAGCAGGAGGGGTACTAACAATCAGCTTCTACTACAGAGTTTTCCATGCCGAGGTTCGTGACCTTAATGCAGATGCCTGCTCCTCAGGTAAAGCTTGTTCGCACTGAAGCAAAAACAATAATTATGACCACCTTTTCGAAGAACCCAATAAGAAGGTGCCAAAAAATTTCTTGTTTTTTTTATGTTGAACACACCACCTTCAAAATCTACAAGCACTAGTTTAAAATCTTGATCAATTTCTTTTTGCCCATAAAACGGATTACAAAGTTTCAACAGCCGTGTTCAATGTTTTAAACGTCTGATCGATCTGGCAACGATGGTCAATGTTTCGGAATCATTAAACATTTGTTCTAACTTTGAATAACTTGAAGGATTCAAAGGGAGGAGGAGCAGCTGTTTCTCCTGCCTGCCAGGCTTCATGAAGGGCACAAGTCATCAGCTGACCAGAGTTTCTTCTCTGGAATCAAATTTCGGCTTCATCACAATCGAGCACTCGAAAGAAGTTCAGCAGGCAATTGAGGATGAATCCGATTTCATAACAATCGAGAAGGGTCTTCATTCACTGATCACCTGCGCTGGTAAGCTTGAGAATGATGATAAGAAAGAGAACAAAGAATTAGATGATGAAGAAGAGGTGCTGAAAATAGGGAATTTGTCGTGCCTAACAGTGGGAAGAGAAGAAGAGTATGAAGTTGAGCTTGTGGAAGACGAGTTTCTGAAGATGTTAGAGATGGAAGAGGACTTGGACTTCGAGTCTGTGATGAGGGAGGCAGAAGTGGAGATTATGAAGGCGACCCAAATTTGGGGCCATAGGAAGGAGGCCACTGATATAGAAAAAGATGAGTTTGAAGACCTAATCAAGAAGTGGGGGCTGGATGAACATTCATTCCATATGACTTCTTGACTAGAGGATTTTATCGCGTTTGGTAGTCCAATCTAAAAACTTCTTGATCTGTCTTTGGGAGTTGCTCAAGAGTGGATGTGGCACTTCATGTTAATTCCTTTGTCATAGTCTTTCAATCTCTTCATTCGTGTGTGCTACTTAGACATGTAGTAATAATTAAGATCTGAATTTTATCTACCATATGAACAAATTAAACATTGATATACGGCATACTGAATTTGAGAGAATTTATTGGTATGGAAGTGCGTGAATTTTTTTATTAGAAAAAAAATGAGATCTCTCTGGGCCGATTTAATTTTTTCCTCGTGTTTGCGGAAGGGAAAGCGTAAAACTCACCACATTTGATTTGAAAATTCAAAAAAGAACCCATGAGAAACCAAAAAACCGTATCAGCCTGACTTGTTTCTGCAGCAATGGAAGCGGCACGAGTATGAACAGGACCATTTTGTGTGACCGATTGCCTGTAGAAAAGATTAACCCAACAGTGTTGGTCAATGAAGGTCATCAAGACACGGGCTTGCGCCAATACACAAGGCCCTTCTTGTTGCGTTCTGCTGCTCATAAATTAAATATTGATACACACCAATATAGACAGCATTTGATGTCGCTCGGTTGATGATGAACTCGGCAGTGACCCGTTGCATGCCTCCCCAACAAAGGCATCTTACAATTCAAGATTCTCATTGTTGTTCTTGTTCTTGGTACCAGTACCAAAACTGGACCCATGTCAGCCGTATCAAAGCGAAATAGCAAAGATGAGCAGACCGATGGGTTCACGGAAGGAGACAAATGCAGTTGATACATGCACTAAATGATGGGGATAAATACTCTCAACAAAAGAAACACATGCACTTCAATGTGGTGAAGTTGGAGATTAAAAACCAAGCAGCTGATGTTGGAAACTACATTGGTCTCCCTCGTCCAATGAGAGCAATAGGAAATGTGTTTATATACAATCTTTATGACACATCGATAATTGAGGCGTGTACATGATGGGGGAGGATTTATAAAATGCAACAACAGATTGCAACACAAGATTTTGAAAGCGCTACAACTCGCCATCTTATTATAAATAAGTGTCATGTTGATAAATCTGCTGAAAAAAAAAATCTCTACAGCTCATGTGATAATCATAGAAATGTTGTAACCTCTCCTCAAAATGGAGGAAACGATCAAGTTGTAGCTCTCCTTTATAATGAAGAAGCATTTTGCTATGGTTTGATATGGTGGGAAGACCTTTCTTTTGCATGTAGGTAATTCAATCCATGAGACCATGTAAATCTGTCTACCATCTCTTTTTGAACCTTTACTTTGCATCATCTGCGATCTGTCGACACTCATCCTCCACATTTCTTTCGTCCCCAAATTGGTAGGTTTATACAAATTGATTGATAGTTTTTTCTTTCTGCTGTTTTATTGGAGGCAGACCTGCCAGTATGCAGCCGTGTTGTTCTTGATAAAACATGCTTGATATTCTTATTCAAATTAATATTTAATATTTCTGCTTCAAATTTAGTTTATCCTTTACATATTGCATCATATTTACAGAGCAACGTTACTAGCTTTTCTGCTGTCTTCTTCGCTTCTGCTAAAGTGGAAAGTGGAGGGGCGGGGTATCATCTCAACTCTTATTCTACGACGATTCTTGGAAGAACCCAGCACAGACAAGCGACAAGATTCTACAGGATACTAATCAACAGATTCAACCACTAAGGATTGAATTTGAGCGCATGAACCTTCGACCCTGAAAACAGGATTTCACGTTCAAGAGTTCCTCGTGCAACCCCCTCAGACTTGCCGTCACTTGTTTTCTCGTCCACCCATATTTCGGCCTGAATATGTGTACCTCTTCCACATATTCCAACTCGACAGCTTGGAACACTTATCAATCAGAGATATTCCATGCTCCAAACAATCGGACAGTTCATTCATATTTGCCATTTAAAATACTTAATTAAAGCATTTAAAATACTTAAGAAAAGAATTAATATTTGCCATGAAAGGTGCTTTTTCACCAAACAAAGATCTGATTTATATCCAAATGCGCTGACCCAAAGCGGTCACACAAAGGGTTGTAGATCGATGAAAAGCCATTTCATGTGTAGTCTGGATCTGAACCATAGAGTTTGATTTTTGCCCAGAAAAAGAAATCTCAAAAACCATATAAGCAATCTGACTTCAGATTGAGTTGCATCGATCTTCCTTCAATCCGACTTGAGATTGAGTTGCATCGATCTTCCTTCGTCTACCTCCTTAACGGAAACCTAGCTTCTGTTTTCTCACGAGGGATCAAGTGAGCTTTTCTTATTATCTATGTGGTTTTTTTTTTAAATCATGGTAATAAACAATTGAGTCAGTTTTATTGAAAAACAATAAAGTGCTGAATTGTGTACTAATATTATGAACCTTCATGATTTAGCAAGAGATGTTGCCCAAAAGATATGTGTATATGCATGTATATGAGTATGTAAGTATATTTGAACGTGCTTATTATGCATGTAATTTGAATATCTTTCAAAAGGCTCCTAACAAGTGGTAGAACAAGAAAACTCAAACTCTTCGACAGTTTTGTTTTACTTCCTGTTCAGTAGAGCAGCATAATGGGAGGAGCTACATGAGCTCGTCTCATTTCTTAAAGGAGTCAGACTCCAGGTCGAGGAAAAACTCATTTTGCAAAAAAGAAATTTTTAAAGTGCGTAAAACAAGTGAGGCTTTTTTAAACAAGCTACATGAGGTTTACTGGGCGTTTTTTAAAGTGCGTAAACGCAAAGTTCCTTTACAGTCAGGGACGGAGCAAAGGGAGGGACCCGCATAGGCACTAGTCTTATCTCAAAAAAAAAATTAACCTATATGTAAATTTAAAAAAAAAATGTTTGTCTTATAAAATTTTTAAAAAATAATATTTTGGTCAGTGTAAAAATTTAAAAACTTTATTTCGGTTCTCTTCATAAAAAATTTTTTGCGCTGCCCCTTGACAATGTTCTCACAAAAACACATTGTTGCCATGTTGGTAGACTAGCTAGGCCTCTGTCGTCCCTTAAAAAATTAAATCAGTCTTTAATTAGTTTCGTTTGAACTTGCTTTTAAGTTTTTTTTTTTTTTTAAAAAAGGACCTTATTTTTATGCTCAGTTTGGCAAGCACAAGTTCAAGCTGGCCTTTCAAGGATGGGTCTGTCTTTAATTTGATTTGGCCAAGCACAATAATTTGAACACAGTAAATGAATATGCCATTAGCCAAGTTGGCTAGTGTGAAATAGATGGCCGAACTCTTCGTTTCTATTTGAAAGTTAACTTTTTCTTTTGTAAAATATTTTTATATCTGCACAACCCAAGAAACTAAGTCCTTCAAACATTGATTAGTTTTCCAGCAAGTGCCAATAATAAGGTAGTCTTTTCACAACAAGGTAGGCCAGCCTGTCCATTAAGATACGCATGGGCATGGGGTCGGCTCAAAACTTCGAAACCCGGGCCCAAGCTCCAGACCTAAAACCCGTGCTCGGGCCCGGCCTCATCAAAATAAAAATATATATATATTTTTTAATGTAAAATTTTTTTTAATATAAAATATGTTTTTAAAAATAAGATATATGTTATTATTATCGAACCGATTTTTTGGGTCTTGAACCCGAACAAGGTGGATGCCGGGTAGGCGGGTACCCATCAGGTACGCAAGACGGATGCACATCCTTGCATCAACAGGCATCCGTGGTTGCCATTTTTAGGGTATATAATGCATATTTTTCAATTTATTCTACTTGATGTTTAGTTTTGTATATGATATTTGTGTATTATAGGCAACTAGATTCTAATTACAATTTGAAGACTAAAACTTTAGATGCATGCATGTCTGATTTAGTCAGCAGTGCTGTAGTTGGTAGCGTTGTTAGCAGAGTTGCTGAAGGCTACTCTGGAGGCAGGGAAGGCCACGAAGAACTTCCGTGTCTTTATGGGTCAGGACTGCAGAAGATCTACAAGTTGCACTTGAGAATGTTAAGCTGTCAGGTAAAGGATAGCAGACTGAAGGAAAAGGCAAGAAGATTAAACATGAATGAACTGTCCGATTGTTTGGAGCATGGAAAATCTCTGATTGATAAGTGTTCGAAGCTGTCGAGTTGGAATATACATGGAAGAGATACACGTATGCCAAGAAACTGATGAAGTTAGACACAGGGTTGCTGAGGTTTATATGTATAAACATTCAGGCCGAAATATGGGTGGACGAGAAAACAAGTGACGGCAAGTCTGAGGGGGTTGCACGAAGGAACTCTTGAACGTGAAATCCTGTTTTCAGGGTCGAAGGTTCATGCTCTCAAATTCAATGCCTTGAATTTGTTGATTAGTATCTTGCAGAATCTAGTCACTGGTCTGTTGTGCCGGGTTCTTCCAAGAAACTTGGTAGATAAGAGTTAAAAGATTGTACCCGCCAGGCCGAGCCCAGGCAGGGCTCGTATGGACTCACCCTAGCCCTACCTCCAAAAAAAAAAAAATTAATTTACACGTAAAGTTTAAAAATTTTCAATTGTTGTATATAAAAAATTTTAAAAATGATATTTTGCCCCTAATCAAAATCTAGAAACTTTAATTTGACCCCCTCATAAAAAAAATTTGGCTCGGCCCCTGCACCCTTTCCACATTCCAAGCAAAGAATACAGTAGAGAAGCTAGTAATGTTGCTCTGTGTAAATAAGATGCAATATGTAAAGGATAAACTAAATTTGAAGCAGAAATATTAAATCTTGATTTGAATAGGAATATCAAGCATGTTTTATCAAGAACAGCGCGGCTGCATACTAGCAGGCCTGCCTCCATTGAGGGAAGCAGATTTGATAATAGTCATCCCTCCTGAAAGACTTCGACGGTCTCCAGTTTCATCTGCGACCCGTCCTTCAATTGAACCTTTCAAACTCCTCAACCAGCCGATCCTCTTATCTTTCAAACTTTTCGGATGTAAAAAAATTTTTTTAAATCTTTTCAACCGATTTGATATATTCGTGAGACAACTTTTTTTATGTTTGTAGTGTCTCACTGCAGCGCACTATTGAACAACATGCGCCTGTCCTTTGGCCCACAACCTAATTAAGCTCAATATCACTTAATGGCATACGCACAAGTCACTTAGATAACATATATTTTAAAAGATGTATTGAAATTTATCTAACACATGCACGTATCATAAGCATATTAGATTTGCTTACAATTCAGTTTATACATTTTACAAAATACAGAAGCATATAAATACAAGAAATATATTTATATATCATCTTTATGATACATTGATAATTAAGGCATGTACAAGACAGGTATTTGTAAAATGCAACAACAGGAGATTTTAAAAGCAAAAAAGTAAGGAAATTTGAAATTGCATGGTGAGTGAATCTCGACTTGCATTATTATCCTTGCTCTGTTACCCTTAATTTTGTTTGTTCATTATCTATACACGGGCAGAGCTAGAGTTGAGCCGGCAAGGGCTGGTCCCCCTCAAAAAAATATATATATTTACTAGTAAATTTATAAAAAAATCATTAATCCTATACAAAAATTTTTAAAAATTATATTTCAACTATAATTCAGCATCCTTCATAAAAAAAAATTCTAGCTTCACCCCTGTCTATACAACTACCTTCTTATCATAGATAAAGACCACATGGTTATGTTGATAAACATGATAAAAAAGAAAAATGTGTACAGGTCACGTTAGCAAAATTTGTTAATGACCATCATGAAAATATTGTAACCTCTCCTAAAATAAAATAAAAGGAGAGGATTGGTTTGTAATTCCACTATATAATAAAGAAGCTTTATGTTGTGGTTTGATATGGTGGGAACTAATTTAAAATATGTATATATATATATGTAAATTTTAAAAAAATTCACTTGTTGTATATAAAAATTTTGAAAAATGATATTTTGTTCTTAGTCAAAATTTAAAAACTTTAATTCGGCCTCCTCATGAAAATGTTTTGCTCTACCCTTGATCGGAAGTCCTTTCTCTTACAAGAGACGCTTTTGAACTTGAGCATCAAAGCAACAAAAGATACATTTTGGCTTAGAATCATGCCCATGAAGACAACAAAAAATGCCATCCGAGCGTATTTTCAGATTGCCAGGAGGGTTATTCCTTCAAAAGCTGGAATCGTCATGCCCACCAAAACATATGAACACAGCAGTTTTTATAAGATGCATCAGCTCTCACTTAGACAGTGGGATGAGTCAGTTTTTCTTTTTAATTCACATGTAAATTAAAAAAAAAAACACTTATCCTATATAAAAATTTTAAAATTTCAGCACTTTACAATTTATTTTGAAATGATAATTCGACCCTCTTCATGAAAAAAAAAAATTCTGGCTCCACCGTGATACAAACGAAGGACAACTGCAGTCACAGATCAAGAAAGAGAAAAAACTAAACCAAAAAATGATGCTTCATACTCATATTCTTGCCTTGACATCAAAGGTAGCTGGTTTAATTCATAACATTGAGGGTCTCCAAGAAAATGTGAGTTCATTCCCTGACCAGACCAGATGGGCGACCTCGCCGGGGGGGCGCTTTCTGGGCTCATTTGGATTGAGAGCGAAGTTTCAACTGGACTTGGTCAGGTTCATTCAATTTGGAGGGACTTTGCTTGGTCCCCATCTGCACACCACACATGGAATATGAGCTTCACCATAACCCCTCAGGTGTCCTTGTTGACTCCCATAATGGCTGCCCCGCAGTACTCCACACACTGCTAGTCCACTCAAGAGCAAAGCTCAACTCAAAAGCTACGTTCGAAAAAAACCCTAAGCGGAATGAAGCATGAACCTAATAAAGGCCTTCGATAGCCATTTACTTTTCCTGAAAGAAGCCCATCATCAGTATCAAACAAAAGATAATGGCGCTTCGCCAAGTTGCTGGCACCTTAATTGAAAAAAAAAGAAAAAATACAAAGAGTTGATGCAACCAGACTTGTAAAGTAGATCGATCAAACATCTGATCTACGACTTGGATGCTTTAAATAAAGGCGCCAGCAACGTGTGATGGGAAGCTCGGTAACTAACGAGTCCAAAAATATTGGAGGGGTTAAGAAGATGATAATAAATGGGGATGTTAACTTTTATAACCTGATCTTGACGCCGTCACATTTGTAAGTTTGAAACTAAGAACTTTTTAAGGGGGTGTTTGATTGCCCTTTGGTGAAAAAATCTCCAGGATTTGGAAATCGTGGATTTAAGATCTGACCTTTTCCCCCTCTAATTTTAAATCAAACCTTTTTGATGAACACCACAGATAATGTAGACTATAGTATCACTTTTCGGCAACCCTTCTTGGTTGGTGTTTTAAAATGTTAACAGCTATTTTATTTATCACATTTTTTTAAGAAAACACATTTTTTGTGACTATGGTACATTTGAAATACGAAAGATGTTTCAATGGGACTAGATTTAGTTATTATTTATTACTGCAAGATCTCAGCCATAATTTTTGATTTCGCCTTCGCAACTAAGGGTTGATGACAATGCACCACCATGTAATCATGCAACTCAGACTACACATAGTTGTCATTGTGTGGCAAATCAACGCAAAGTAGTGCAACTTAGTCACTGCTGCACGCAGAGTAGATGTCCCTCCACATGGCTCACCACATGGCCCCCTTCAAAGGTTGATGATGGAGACCCCCTACATCTCTGTCACATATTAATTACAAGGAGATCTTCCAAGAAGATCTGGTCCCAATATGAAATAAAGATTATGTTGCAGAATCAACATAATTTGTATAATGATCTTCATAAGTTTGGCATATCTTTGCAGTTTATATTAGAAAAACTTTGGTCGTTTGGTTAAAGATATAGAAGCTTGATGGCGCTAATAGTCCAAGGGCTTTTGTTTTTCGTGATGCGGATGATTAATGAAAGCGATTAAGCTGATGGGACATGAAACAGTTGGAAATATCTCGAAGCCAAGGCGGCTGCACAAGCTTAGTTCACAATCCGGGAAAGAATTGGCTACTGCACATCCGTCAATATTGTAAGGTCAGTCTTGGGGGCTTCCTTCTGGCGGATGAAAGAGCAACGAAAAGCCAACATTGGCGTGCATGTAACATGATGCAGAGTTTTGAAAAGTATTAGAGTTCAGACTTCATAAATGTATATATACATAGGTCCTAAAGTCAAGACTTTCTTGAGAAAGTTCATAAGTTATTTAGTCTCTTTTTAATGGGTAGCACAACCAGGGGGGCAACTGGAGGGCGTTATTCTGATGATATTGAAAGGTGTTCATCTTGGGATTAAAAGTACTGCCATGAAAGCCAAGTAAATTTATTCAGTGCTCTCTCTCTCTCTCTCTCTCTCTCTCTCTCTCTCTCTCTCTCTCTCTCTCTCTCTCTCTGCGTGTGTGTGTGTGTGTGTGTGTTAAACTTCAAACGATGACTTGCTGATGCAATACAGAAAAGCACTGGCAAGCTAACATTAACAACTAAGTTACTTTGATGGCAAATGATTTCCAGCCTTGCGCTACGCCAATGTATGAATATATATATATATATAATCACTTGTTGGACATAGTTTGTGTTTGGTGAGGACCAAATGCTACATTTGATGTTTTTAGTATGATTTATTTACTTGACGAATAACTGGTTCAGTAACTTTCATCTTATTATAAAATTTAGTTTTGCTTGGAAGGAAATCACTGTCACAAATACGAATAGGTTAGATAATGCCAAAGACCCACGTCCTGCTCAAACTTAAATACGAAGAAAAGCAAATAAATGTATCAAGAAAGGTTCAAAACATGGTTTTTGGTTAAAAAGTTACATCTAGCTACCCGCTGAATCATGAATGCACCAACATCAGTTGCTGCATTCACGCAACAATTTCTCTCTCTCTCTCTCTCTCTCACACACACACACACACAGGCACGTGTACTCACACAATCCAGGTCTACTTTGAAGAGAATGCTCCGTGGAAAAAGAGCATAAAATTTATATGAAATGTAGAATTTATGTTGTTTTCTTATTAAATGGCATTTATTATTTAAATATATGTATGACGATGCATTTCTGCAGCCTCACAAGAAGCTGCATACTTTGGCCGTATAGATTTGACTTTTGAAATTCTAACATCACAAATGCTCTCAATGCGCGAAATATTTAGGTCCGACTAATTAATATCGCTTTCCCTTTGAAGATAATAGTCAACTTTTTTTGTCATTTTTCGAAGATGGAACTTTCAACAAAGAAAATTCGAGCTGAGTCCGAACACGAAGTCTTACAAGGACAATAACACGGAAAAGCTCTTGCACCAGACAATGTTGGGCACTAATACGTGAATTTTTACTTGAGAAGGGACACTCATTGTAAATATATTTAATTTCACAAAGATTTTTGCAAAAGGGGTGCCATCTTAAAAGAAAATTATTGGAAAAAACATTAAAAAAATCGATCAATCATAATTTCTAAGTGTAGTTTTCTACATTCATAAAGTTCAACTTAAATATCAGAGTTCATTATCTTTACGTACTTATTCTCATATTCTATACAT
This sequence comes from Nymphaea colorata, assembly GCF_008831285.2. NCBI lineage: Eukaryota > Viridiplantae > Streptophyta > Magnoliopsida > Nymphaeales > Nymphaeaceae > Nymphaea > Nymphaea colorata. The sequence goes on from NC_045141.1 coordinate 25,490,889, forward strand.
TTAACTTACATTACTTTATATGCATACATTTATAAAATTATTGGAAACCCCCAATACTGGTTGGCATGCATATGAAATCATACATGCTGAGGTCGAGACCCTCTCGCACTCCCAAGATTGAGAATAATAAAACGGGATTTTCATAGTTTGGAAAGGCAAAAAGTCTCCAAACATATACGGATAATGGTGGTCTCTTTTAAATACAAGACTCTAGAGTAACAACGCAATGGTAAATAATACAATAATATTCCTCACCATAATTTTTTTGTATAAAACAAGGGGCAGCCCATCAAATTGGAGTGAACCTCCACGCTCCCCTCTCTCTCTCTCTCTCTTTTCTATACATATATATATATATATATATATATATATATATATATATATATATATATGTATTTGTGTACTGTTTGCAAAATAAAATGACAATAAAATTAACATGCATTAAAAATGATCTGAATTCAGATCAGATGCCACAGAGTCCAATCCTATTTTCACATGCTAACTATACTTTTCCGATCATGGTTCGTGTATCAAAAGATTAGCATGCAGATCTTGTTTGGAATTAACCAGGCACCAGAATCTAGTGAATGTAGCCAGTGAATCTAACCGATCAACATCGGCATAAGCAAAAGATACGTTCCAAATCAAAGGAAGTAGACGAGTCCATCAAGTAGTGAGCTCAAGCAGCGACCCTGTTGAGAAAAAAGCCTAGCTCGTGGTTCATGACTACTGAACAGTGCATGAGAAATAGGTGCATGCATGCTCGGCCGTGGTGTGTGCATGGCTCTCTAATGTCTTGGCGGAGAACAAGTGCCTTGGCCGGCGCTCCAAAGATACGGGCCAAATCTGCACCCAAATCCAGCATTCTTTTCTTGTTTCATATACTCAACATTGGTCACAACAAAGTTGATGTTTGATGATGCTAGTGATCTGAATTCCAGCCCCTTAAATCATGTTTCTTTATTTTCGCATTAACCATTTGCACTGTTATATATACAAATCCCTTCGAATATACAAATCTGTGTTGATTTTATATATGATTATACATATTGAAGGGAGTTACACTACTTATTAGGTTTGCATATTGTCATGCAACGATTACTCAAATCGGAAGACTCAAAAGTGAATCAAAATTTGTTTGGCACCAAACCAGAGAATCGAACACCGGCGTTGACAAATTCAATAAGTTAATGCGGTGATTGGGCTCGCCTCTCAATGTCCCTCGATCAAACGCGCCTACTAGAAGCCGGCCTAGGAGTATAGCCATAGGTAGACGTGTTCTTTGTTTTCGTAGTAGTGCCCATGCAGGCTACTTATGATTATCACGTGTAGAGCAAACAAGTTCATGAACTGCATGTTCATGCCATTATTACACGCAAAGTTGGCTTGAGACCTTTTATTATGGCCCCATTAAGAATCAATGTGGTGTAATTAATATGCACCTCATAAACAATCATACAAAACAACTAAAATATACATATGTTCGAATAAAATAATCAATGTATGTGTTTAGGCAATTTGTTTTAATTAATCGACTTATTATGAACACAAAAGAGCAATCACGACCGACTTTTGACCGGATGGCAGTTAACCGTTATTCCAAGAATGAAATCGATAATTTATTTATTTATTTATTTGCATCTGAATAAAAAAAAAAATACGCTCATCTCTCTCCAAATTATTCATTTTTAAGGAAAAGCCGGTGAAGACGCTCATTGATATACATTTGACAATTAAAAACACCGCAGAATGCAGAGAGAGATAAGCTAGAGAGAGAGAGAGAGAGAGAGAATTCTGGTTCGGTCATGTTCACCATATTAGCGTGGAATCTTCCAGTCTAGTGCGGCTTCCACATGAAGATATACGTTAATAAGACGAGGCCTCCGTAATACAGAGAATGTAAGGACCTTTCGCATCGTTAATGCTGTTGAATAATGTGTGTGTCTAAAGAAAATGTACTCCTCCACCATGCACCGCATTGTAGAAACTAGCTCGTCCCTTTTTTGTCACGACTAGAGAGACATCAAACACGTGAAATAGACTAAAAGTCTTAAACAGAAATTAGAGTCGCCATCACAAAAAGCAGAAGGATTACAGAAGAAAAAGCAGGGAGTTGATCAGATTAATTTGATCTTGAAAACGGAGTTCGTCAACTTGGGTGTCTAGGAAATAGGTGAGATGAGGTAGCACCAGTTTGAGCCATATATGGATCCCCAACAAGTGGCCGTCAACACCTGGCCTTGGATATCGCTCTTCTTCCCAACGTTCAAGGCCTCGACAGAAGCGTCGCGGGCCTTCGCTTTTCTCTTTGTAAAATCATGGTGCTCTCAGAAAACGACGGTAATGTGCACTAACTCAACACGATGGGGATGGGCATCCTGCCGCTAACACTGTATCTACTACTGCGCCTCGGCAGCTTGTGTTTTCACTCAATCCTTCCCTTTCATATCCATTTCTAATGATCATGATCATGGAGCACTTTAATCTGTAATGGGTATGCAGTCAAATGGGAGGGTGCTTGATGGAGACTGAGATCATCCACGTTCATTACTCGATCTTCATTCTAGTGATAGAACAACGACGAATTGTTCCCCTACAAACTGGTTGCTTTCCGGCTGACAATGAATTGCTCAAGTTGCGGGAGGAGAGGTTTTAGTGGTCTGAGAAAAAATCAACCATAAAGAGTATTATTGTCTTGCTACGTGGTCATCAGAGTATCGCTCGATCGTCTTCTTTGCTCTTAATTCCCCAGAGCAGGCCTTTTGAAAAAATGTCTTTAATTTCCAGTTACTGCTCAACCAAGAAGAAGAAGAAGAAGATATACATATATATATATATATATATATAAGAGAGATGACGATGAGACCATGTGATGAATCATAGATTTGACCCAGGTGGTTGGGGGCATACATAAAAAATAATAAAAGGGAATAAGGTCACGCCAAGCACTTTTTAAAAGTCTTTGGAGCATATTGAAGCCATTAATATTATATGAGGTGAGACGTATTTAATAGTACCACAAAAATTTTTGAAAAAGAAAAATCACCTGAAAGGGAGAGTTGCTATGGGGTTTCACCTGGTCAGGGAATGAACGTCGGGCGGGCCAACTACTGACGTTGCTCCCAATTGAAAACTTCGTTTATTTTATGTACCTTTCAACCGTCGAAGTTAAATTTGAAGCTCGCGCAGCCACAAATATTGCTTGAAATCCATTTCTCAGTTTTTTATCTACATGCTTGCTAGGAGGCGTCATTTTCCTTCCACTTATTATACATATATTTGAATATTTTATCTCTCTAAATGACTTTTCTTCCTTTTTTTTTTTTTTCCTTCTTGTGCTCTTATCGTGGGTCCAAATAGTGGAGGTGGGTGGAAAAGTAACACACATACACACATGTATATATTTTTACAGTCAACTATGCCTTTCCATTTTGTCTTATTTCATGGTTTTCGTGACTTGGTTCGTATAAACACAACCATGTCGATTGATGTAGAATGCTAAATATCGAGACTAACAAATGGCATGTCAAATCTAAAAGTTAAACTTCACGAAGTTTTAAAAAACAACAGTTTTCAGCCGCCTACTTATATGGCCGGATGGTTTTAAGTGCATTTACGACAGCCAAGCCAATCAACAATGGAATGCATCTTTTGGAATAGTTCTTAGTGACAAAAATTATTAAAATGCATATCATGCCCTATAGGTAGCCGTTGATTTCAAATATATATATATATACAAAGATCCAAAAAATTGGAGGTGATTTAAATATTTGAGACTCGAGTCATCCATCTCGGAATGCAAGAAGAGATTGAGAAACCTATGTGTGTATTATTGGGGATAGGCATCAAATTCGATGGTGCCGTACAACATGGGTGGCTTGATAGAGCCCATTCCGGGAGGAGGCCAAAGCAGCCAGGGCGGTACCCTCTGTACCTTTGCTTTACAGAGAATAACTTTTAGTCAATTTTTCATCTAGAAGTAACAAAAAAACTAGTTAAAAATAATCAAAATTTAAAGAAAAGTACAGAAGAAAAGCACTAAAATCTATATGATTTGACAGTATGCTTAGTTTGAAGATTAAAGGCTAATCACTTCACAGCTTATTTTTATTTTAAAAAGACATAAAACATCCTCCTCTCTAGTCTTCGTAACTGCATGTACCATATGAGCTAAACGCCACAAACTAAAATGGAATGAAAATAAATTATTTCCCTCCTATTGCTAGCTCTTTCATCGCAATGTTTGAAGGAAGGGGGACCTATATTGCATGTCGATTAGTGAATCGCTACATTTTTTTTAAAGGGGTTTCATGTCCATGCCATTAGACTGACGGCCTACCAACCACTAGGCCGAACTAGTACACCAAACCCCTTTGAAAGGTGCGTGTATTTTGGTTTTCCAGTATGACTTTCACTTCTGCCAAGAAGGAAGCTAATGACATTTGAAAACCAAAACAGGAGCGAATAGATAGATTTGGGCTAGATTTGTGTATATAATATTTATGTTTCGTTGTTATTTTGTGTTTTTGCTTCGAGTGGTAGAGAGCTTAGTTTAATTTTTTTTTAACTGTTGATATGGTATATTGTTTTGTTTTTTTTTTAATTTTTGTCAGAATTTTTGATACATTGAAAGAATTTGATTTTTAGCACGTACCATCTTTAGTATCTATACAAGAAAAGTCGGTACTATTTTGATTAAACTTTGACCAAAAAAAGACTCTTTCAAACTTATTGAGATCGAATCGATTAAGCTTGGTTATAATAATAATAATAATAATTTCGGTACACAAAAGCAGCCTGGACTCATGCGATGCAAGAATTCAAGTTGGTCAACTTGGTCTTCTATATAATATAATTTCATCATGCAACATGTCAATGTATCAAACATTATCCTATTCAATAAGTGGAAAGGAGAATAATATTTATTGAACCCTTCGCTTTTTTAAATAAGTCGCAATTATGAGGTAGTTAAGAGCAATTTTTATACACGATTCGCTGGCTGGGCTTTCATCATGGAAACGGCGGGCATGTTAGGGAAAAGTTTTGTTTTTTGCGGAAAGGTGCAGAAATATTATTTAATTGCTAAATTAACCATTTCTGCGTATCCAATGGGTCCCCTACTAATCATGAGCCCAACTGACCCAGCTTTTTAGCTTAATATTTCTTTTATCCACCGCGAACCTGCCTGGGAACGCGGTCCATCCGGCCCTTTCTCCGGGATTATAAATTATTTAAGACGAACCCCTGCCACCGAGTATCGAGTGGATATGATTTTTTAAGAAAAAAAAAATATTTTACATTTTTAATTAAAAATATTCATCTCCTTTAGGCGTTTCTATACATGTGGCATCCTTTTTATTTTCTTCATTTTAAGTATTTATATATTTTATTTAATTTTAATGTGTTTACTTTTCATAACTAAATATAATATTTCTATAAAAATATAGACTAGTTTTCTTTTATCGATTCACTGAGTTGGTAGCTTTTACCACTTGAACCACTTGAGGAGGGTTTGGAAATCGAAATCTTTGGATGAGATTGCTTTTATGCCACCATTGTATTATTACAAACTAGTATTTGCATTACATTTTGGAATGAATCACCTCACACATTCATGGTGACAACATTGGTTGGATGAATTGAATTCAAAGAGTTCTAATTGACAGGTGTTCTGCTTCTTACACAAGTCTCAAAGTAGTTCTAAAGCCGCCGCTCCGCCGCTCATCGAATCACCAAAGATCATAAAACTGTTCGTTTTTCAAAGCTTGTAAGCGGCAATTAGGAGGTTGTAATTAGGGAGTTTGAGACAAAGCAAAGCCTTTCTATCACATTCATGTGCATAGAAGCTTAAAAATCAAGAAACAAAGAAGTTTCCTATCATTTGCACTCTAAGCTCGCGGATTCAATCATTCCTTTTTGACATTTGCACTCCATTTTCTCGAAAGTAGCCACAAGGATGTGGTTTTTAAGGATCAAACAATTTTTGCTACGTGTAGAATCTGTAGATCAAATTTTATAACAGTATAAAAACCATCAATATGGATCACTTGCCCCTCGTGAAATTTGACTATCTAGCTTCCCTTTTCCTAATGCTCGCTTGGGATTCTGGATCCGAAGATCGTATCCACAGGTTTAATTTCATAAAGTATCTATGAATTTCATTGGAAGCGCCAACCCACGAGACCAACAAACATTTCATATGTGCATGTGAAATTCATATATATATATATATAACCATCCATCCATCTGCTTGTGTTACACACAGCTCCAAGCATTACAGCGGCCTGCATGTGTGAGACATCTAGATAAATAGATGGCTAAAACAATCCAATAATATATATATATATATATATATATATATAATTTGTTGAGTTTTTATGTGATGCATTGAGGGAGTACGTGCATGCAAAAGGCTGTGTGGATGGGAAGCCATGCTTCTTCCTTCGCCTTCTTCTTCTTATCCAGTCATACCTCAGTTCACCTGACTCCGAATTTGTCTCCATTTTACGCCTGTCAATGTCTCACTCATTTTATATAGCTGGTCTCGGCTAAGCTTGTATATGGCACAAGCTCCCATATGCTATAGAGCTTTCTAGCTTCGGCCAATGGTTGGTAACTAGCTGGTCACTAGTTCGAATACTAGCACGCACCGCACCAGTGTGATGAAAGAGTTAGGAAAGCTAAGAAGACAATGCTGAGGTGCATCTTCACTCGCATATTTCCAATAAACATGAAAACTTTTACATGTGCATGTGTGCGCATGCATACCTACACACACATGCACGTGCAAAAGCAAGTCGATCCAAGCCTATCCAGCCACGTCTTGTTCCTCTCATTTCTTAATCTTTAGCTGGCAGCAGGTGGATGCTTCCTCCCAAATCATTTGTGGGATCTACAACTCACTTCTATTCAGAAATCTATTCAAAGAGCAAAAGGAAAAGCAAATCACGAAAGGGCGCTCCAAAAGTTAGATTCACAACAACACAGAAATTATTTCTATCCTTGGCCTACAGGACAGACCATTTCCCATGGTTTTAGTACTAAACAGTGGGCGTCATATATATATATATATATATATGGTAGCGGAGCTAGAAAAAATTGTTGGAGGAGCACTTGTTTAACAATACTCAAATATGGTAAGGCACTTATATATATATATATAAGGATAAATACTTAAGATTTTCATTTTAAAATAAAGAACTTTTGAGACTAATCTGGACAACTGCTCACACTAGTCACAACATTGCTATGCCACTGTACAGATATATATTTGAGTGAATGATAAATCTAGCTATTCAAAATCATGCAGTCATCTAATCAAGGTCATCTATCTAAAACAAAAAAAACTAATGTCAGATGAAGAAAATAAGTATCACTTTTTCTCATTATATATATATATATATATATATATTCTTCTCAGTCAATACTCCTTCCCCTTGGGGCCAAGAGGAAAGCAACTTGTCGAGGCTTAGGTGCATGGACACTAGCTTGCGATGAAGGGTGGTGCCCTCTTGCTTTTGGATTTTGTGTGTTCCACTTGAGATAAAAGATGAGAGCCCTTTTGACTGTACCAAAATTGTCAAGAGTCATGGCTTTCCGATCCCTCCTTTTCCCGTTTTTGAATAAAAAGGAAACGAAGAAGCAAAGGGCCAAAGCTAGTCATCTTCATCACGAAAAGGATGTATCCTGGGATCCATCAATGATCAATCTACCGCACATGCATCCTCAAACACCAGAAATTGACAATATGCACTCCAATGTGTGTGTGTGCGTGTGTGTGTGCACGCACGCTCAAATGGCACATGTGCGAACTTGTATGTTTTTGTGTGTGTTTATTTGAAAAGTTGTGGTTGGGAATCTTAATCTCATCATATACATGTTTTCAATATAGTTTTAGTTCAATAATAGCATTGATATATAATTGTCCAAACATGATAAACTCTAGTTATTAAGTTTGGCGTTTTTAGAAGACTGATTTGTCATGGGAAAAGATGACGAGATTAGAGAAGTGAAGGATAACAACTCTTTTATTTCGTGTCTTTTCTTTGGAATGACGTGCATAGGTCACGCTAAATGTCACATACCTACTGGTATGTCGATATGATAAGAAAAGCGTGGCCTCCTTAAAATGTACAGCCTAAAATGGGCTTGGAAGAAATATCCGGCAACATATGAATACAATATTAACATCATTTTTCCGTTTCCTAAGTTTGGAAATAATTTAAAATGGCCTTATAAATGCCAATTGCATATAGGCCAATCAAAACACTGTACATATTTTTTGTTGTATTGTATAATTATATATATATGTGTGTGTGGTATAATTTGATACCGACAATTCAATGTTAGGACAACACGAACAAGGGAGAAAATTAAAGAAGGGGAATATATAGGCCCACATGGGTTCTCTCGCAAGATCAAATCAAATGCAAAAATATTCGCTGCCAAAGGACAATGCAATTTCACAATCCAACTTCCACAAACGGTTCTATTATTGAGCCGAATGATAATGCTATTTCGCAAATCCTTATTCTCAAAGGTGTATTTTTGTATTTCAGGCAATGTTAAAACACATCTTACGAATGTGGCGCTTCTCCTGACCGGGTGTTCTGCTCCCCGGCAACAAAATTCTCGTTCCCGTTTGGCTGACAACGTCGGGGCATTAATTTCGGAAGTCGGGATCTGGGGAGGAGGAGGTGGGCGGACACGTGGAGGCTTCCACCCTTCGGGGCCTCGAGCTGTGGTGCTGACATGGCATGCCAGTGGCTTGAGGCGTGGTCAGGTGGTGGGACCCCACGTGGCTCCAAAACCTACTTCCCTTCCCTGTGGGCCCCACACACTGCCTCTTTCGCTGTCAGGCACGGCGGGCCCCCCCCACGGCCCCTGCTCTGCCTGGCAGTCCACGTGCCAACGTCGTCTTTGTCCTAGTCAGCTGCTGGCGTGGCAGTTTTATAATCAACATTTTTTTTTTTTCTTTCCTTCCTTCTTGCTCTTTTTCTTTTCTTCTGATCGAAGCTGCATATGGTTCCCGAACCATCGAAGATCCAACCCGCTCCAGTTACAGTTAAGCACACACCTTTCAGCAAATAAAAAAAGGTGCCTGGATAATGTGGCAAATTTTGATAAAAGCGTCCATGGGGTCTATTTTCTGAAGCACGCCAAACATTGATTAAGTTTTCCTTTTCCTTCTTTCAGAATATATTTACAAAAAACAAATAGTATCTAATTTCGATCCACCGTCTATCACCTTTAGCCATGAAACCCATCATTAAATAGTTAAATTCTTTTGAGTGGCGAATATTTAATTGTTTGTTTCCACGTATCCAACATCATATTTGGAGAATGCGGACAACCCCAAGCATTATGCAACTACATTATTAAACTAAAAGGTTACAATGAAAGCGAATAATTTGGCTGCAAAATCTCATCTGAATCCAAGTCTTAAGTTTTTTCCTTCAATCATCAAAAGAGGACATATTCCAAGTACTTTTAGAATGGTCCACTCGATACTTATATGTCAGAATCTAAATTACCACTTACCAGGAAACTCACCTCAAATTTAACAACTTTTATTCGCCCTTTTGCTTTCGCCACTTTCTCAGTTTTTTGAGGCATGGAGAAAACCTGCTTTTAGAAAAAAACTAAGTTTTTTTTTAGGCAAGCATATGAACATTTCATCCTACCACTTATCCCTTCAAGGACAATCGAAGCTACCACTCCAAACCCAAACCCTCATTTGTTGCACATTAATATTTTCTTTTGCAGCACAGAAAGTTGATGTTTTGGAGATTCAAAACAAAAACTGACAGTTTACCAAAGTAAATATTATGAATAAAACAAGATTCTCGCGTCCTATAAAATTTTTTAAATATTATGAATAAAACAAGATTCTGGCGTCCTATAAAAATTTTGAAACTTTGAAAAACGTTTGATCAATATTTGGATATTGGCACGACTTGGTCCTTTCTTCATAAAGATATGGGCACCAAGAAAACATGCATCACGGTCAAAAGGATGCATAAAAAGAAAGTATCTTTTCGAATGGACGAGACTGTCAATAATCTGAACGGAACATTTCTGTCTCCATTCCAGATCGAACGGAGACCCGGAAACAATTTAAATTGAACAGAAGAAGAAAGGTTCAAACTTAATCCAATAACAACACTGTTTGATCTTTGGACAATTTTTTGTTTCTAATTGGTATAAGATATTTTCATGAAGAATTAACAATCAACTCCCCTGGGACATGAAGTTAGAGTCTGGATGTTTCTTTTAGCCAGAGCAAAGGCAGGAAGCAGATCGAGACCATTATAGAAGCACCAACTACTAAGATGCAATCTTAAACCAGCAGATCATGTTAACAGTAAAGTTCATAGTCATCTTTGACAAAAAAAGGAATGAAATGGACTGTTGGTGAGGAATACCATGAACAACACATGGACTGTTCGTAAGGAATACTATGAACAAGACATGATATTGATCTAAATATCTAACTTCTTTGTATATCAAATCCATCACTGCCTACTTGACCTTCACCAAACTACCAAATCCTGCCTGAACAACAGAAAAAAGATATGGAACTAACATCAAGTTTCATATTAGATTTTTTTTTTTTTTTGAACTTGGCACCCTAGCCACCCGTTTAAAGCCTGGGGTGAACCAGCTCATGGAACTGGAAATATCTTTCTGAATCTCAAGATTCAACTGCTATATTTGAGGTCCATTCGTGCACGAGGCCACAACCCAGCTGGTTATGGTGAGCAACAAATCCGCATTTCTTTGGAGACATCCGATAAAATTGGAACGATACAGAGCAACGAGACCGCTGATCTAGTGATCGAAGTTCAGGAAGATGTAGAACCGGACTGATTGGGAGCCAACCATGCCCTTCTAGTGCTTGGAACTATGGGGAGAGACCAGCAAAGGTGAGATCCTGATCGACTAAGGTGACCAACAAAGGGCCCAGTCAGGTCAAAAGAGGCCTGGTTTGAGTCTACTTGCATGTGTCTAGCTAGCCTGCTGCATGCTCAAGTGGGAAAAGAAGAAATTGAGCAGGAAACAAATAGAAGAGGATAAACATAAAAGCTCACATTGACCTGACACAAACTTCGCCAACAGCAACATGTCAGTTCTCAACCCCACAGAAAATGTGACCTACAAGAGAAGCCCAACCATAAACTCAACATCAAACAAAAATACACACACTCAGCATTGAAGCCAAAGCCCTTCAATGTCTTCCTTTCGTAGAGTTTTTTGCTAGGTCCTCTGCAACGGGACCATCATGTTCATGTACATACATTAACGAAGTTACGCGTTCAACTCTCTTGATCTTGATGTCCTGGAACCAACCATGGACGAGAAACTGGAAAGTAAGTTTTTGATGCGTGCAGCTGTACTGGTTCACTTTCATGAAAGTGCCATGAGTGAACAGGAAAGATTCAAGATCGATTTATTTCATTGATTAACAGAGTTCTTACAAAATTCTTACAGAAATAAAAGCATGGCATTTCCTTTCTCAGCAGTTCCTGATCATAGATCTAACAACATATGATGTGAAAACTCCGCAGTCATGTGCCACTTACCTCATTAGTGTACAAAACTTTTTGTAGTAAATTATAGAAATTAAACCATCTAACCAATTAGGTAATCTGCAAAAAGCCACCCAATGTGGTGCTAAAATCGACTATTTAGATAAACTAGGTGATTAAAGTGCTTTCCTACCACATTAACTGTGCTGGTCAAAGAGAAGGAAATTAAACTTTTCTACTTGTTTAGCTTGAAGGACCAGATGGGTGGTCGAAAGTAATATTTAAAATGCTACGGGCTTCATGTAAATATCAAATAAGGGAGCCTATTTCCTATTAATTACTCAACGTCTACGGTACACCACCTGTTGGAAATATATGTATATATATATATATATATGGTCATCATTATAAACCGAATAAAAAAGTGTCAACAACAATGGGAGATAAAAAATTGAGCAATAGGAAAACAAACAAATATTCGGAAAAAAGAAATAGCAGTTAAGAAGCTCCAAGTAGGGAATAGCAGTTAAGAAGCTGCTGCAAGTAGGGTGTGGGGAGAGATTTTTTTAGAGGGACAGGAGGAAGAAGTCCTTTAACCTCATCAACGTGCACACTCCACAAGGACCAACTCCTCCTCCTCGTTTCTATGCCTCCCCACGGGCTCCTTTATTTAAACTCCTTCCTCCCCCTCTCTCTCGTCACTCAGAAGCACCCAACATCTCCTCCTCTTGCTCTTCTCCTTCTTCCCACTCAGTGCTCTCTGTGAGTCTACTTCCCTCTCCTGCTACAATTCAGACAAATCAAAGCCAGGAATCCTAAGTACTTCAAACTCTACCTGATAACCATTTCGTTTCCCCTCTAAAACTCGACTCCCCATCTTTTTTTTCTTTCTCTAATAACTCTACAACACCATACAGCCAACTCTCTCTCTCTCTCTCCCTCGCGGCCTAAAGAAGGAAAGAGAACATACAAGGACAGGAACTGAAGGGGAGAGAAATGGCGAGCCTGGTGCCGGACAACGTGCCGCTGTTCGCAGGGAGGTCTGTGTGGGTGAACGGGCCGGTGATCGTGGGGGCGGGGCCGTCGGGGTTGGCGACGGGGGCGTGCCTGAGGCAACAGGGCGTGCCCTTCGTCATCCTGGAGAAGGCCGACTGCATCGCCTCGCTGTGGCAGCGCCGCACTTACGACCGACTGAAACTGCACCTGCCCAAGCGCTTCTGCCAGCTCCCGCGCATGCCCTTCCCCGACCACTACCCGCAGTACCCATCCAAGAAGCAATTCGTCGATTACTTGGAGCGCTACGCCGATCACTTCCACCTCGAACCCACCTTCAGCACCTGCGTTGTCTCCGCCATCCATGACGACACCTGCGGATTCTGGCGCGTGAGGACCTCCCGCGTCCAGGATGGTAGCGCTGCCGACGCCGGTTCTGAGATGGAGTACATCTGCCGGTGGTTGGTGGTGGCGACGGGGGAGAATGCGGAGAAGGTGGTGCCGGAGATCGAGGGGATGGAGGAGCAGTTCGCCGGGAAGGTGATCCACGCGAGCGAGTACAAGTGTGGGGAGGAGTACAGAGGCAAGAAAGTGCTCGTTGTCGGCTGCGGCAACTCCGGCATGGAAGTTAGTTTGGATTTGAGTGATTTTAAGGCAGAGCCCGCCATGGTGGTTAGGGACTCGGTGAGTTTCGGAGTTTTCCGCCCTTTCGTTTCCCTTCTTTTTCAATTTCTATTTTGTCCCCTTCTTCTCTTTTTAATATATAATAAAATGTCCTATTCACCCTTTGAGGTATCTTCCTCTCCTCTCAAGACCATCTTTTTTGTTGTTTTAAGGTGATTTTTGTTGCTTTTCTTTCTGAAACTCTTCAGATTCGAAGGAGTAAAACTGGAAAGCTGCTTTGTTTTGGAGGTTTTCTGTAATTTTTTTGGGGGTTCAGTGGTGTTGACTTCTGTTTTTTCTTTTTAACCGAGGAGAGTTCTCTTTGCTGGTCAGAAAGTAAAAAGCTCTTTAGTTTTTCTCTTGAAGAAAGTATTGTATAGATGGATCTCCACGTTCCAATTGGCAAAACCTCTAACTTAGCTTTCCATTTCTTCTACATGCAGGTTCATGTTCTACCGAGGGAAATATTTGGGAAATCCACATATGAAGTAGCAGCGACCTTGCTCAAATGGCTGCCCCTCTGGATGGTGGACAAGCTGCTGCTCATCTGTGCAAGATTGGAGCTTGGAAACATACAGAAGTTTGGATTGAAGCGCCCGGCAATGGGTCCCCTGCAACTCAAGAACACCTTCGGCAGAACCCCTGTCCTGGACATTGGTGCTCTCAAGAAGATCAGATCTGGTGATATCAAGGTTGTCCCAGGGATAAAGAAATTCCTGTCTGGCAAGGTTGAGCTTATTAATGGCGAAATCCTTGACATCGATGCAGTCATACTGGCAACAGGATACAAGAGCAACGTTCCCTCCTGGCTCAAGGTTAGGAGACCTTCTCTCTCTCTCTCTCTCTCTCTCTGGTATAGGATCAATAAACTTGATCATTTTGCTCGCCAAAGAAAAGGATTGGTAACATTAGCCTTCTTTTTCTTTCTTGGGTCCTTGGTGTCAATCATCAAGAAGTGTACCTGTTTTTCTCCTACCATTTGTCCTTTTGAGCAATTGAGAGCACATGGAGACAAATGGAATGTGATTGATGTCATATCTTTTCTGAAGAATAGGGATTGATCATGAAACTGACAATCTTTACCTGGGAAGTAGCAGTTGGGTTTTCCTCCCACACCTTATAATAGAACAGTTTGAAGAATTTAAGTCATTGAAATGGACCTGACAGTTTGTGGTATTCCCTGTTTTGTTATTTTCAGGAATGTGATTTCTTTGCTAGAGATGGGTTCCCAAGGCAACCATTTCCAAATGGCTGGAAGGGGAAATCTGGGCTGTATGCTGTTGGGTTCACAAGGAGAGGTCTCTCTGGTGTTTCAATGGATGCAATGAAGATAGCAGAAGACATTGGCAAGATCTGGAAAGAGGAAACAAAGCAGGCAAAGCAATTTGTTGCCTCCAGTAGAAGACGCATATCTCAGATGTGAAATTTCACGATGTAAGATGTAGTCGGGAAACCGAATGTACACTAAGTATAGAAATACCAATCAAATAAGAAATTAATAATTGGAGAGAAAAGACAACAGGCAACTGTCATTGATGCACCTAGTTTTGACAGATGCCTGTGTTTTGTGTAAAAGGTAAGGGAGATGTACAGATCTAGCACAGAGAAGAGGAAGGGGTATTTTGTTCTTTTTCTTGGGATTTCCAAGGGTTTCCTGTTTCTGCAAATTTTGTATCATCCTTCAATGTTCAATCAATGAAACTAGCAGATTCTCTAATGATTGATTTGTTTTCCCTGTTTTTCTGCTTGACCATCTTCCAAATTATGCTTGTTATCATATATAAATGTGTCGAAGATTCCTCCTTGCTTGGGGAGCTTGTGATGTTTTGACCGTTCAGCAGATTTATTGCATTTTCCTCACTAATGATTTAAACAGGATTGTAAACTACAGGTATCTCTTGTGTTGTCATCACAGTCAACCCAGATCTTAATTCCCAAACGAAAAATATGGTGCACTGCTCCAAGTAATGGATTTACCTACAAAATGGAGGTGAACAGAAAGTTACCAATCATGCCTACCCGCTTGGTCTGGTTTTTAACCAACCGTAGTTTGCATTTAATCGCTTTCTCTTTCAATCCTTTAAAATTCATAATCATCCTCTTTGTTCTTTATGTCATTTTCTTTCTTTTCCGACCTTTTCTTCTACACAGTAGAACTCAATCTTTCTCTAAATTTCTCAATACACTTTCGGCCGTTCAAGACTCATGGCCCATTTGACGTGAACCCTTGTCAATTGATCTGCAGAGTGAAAGAAGACGATCTCTCTCTCTCTCTCTCTCGCTTGTTATTTGCGATCATTTCATTAATTATTTTAATTAGTCCAAGTTACTGCCTCTAATCTTATGCTAAATAGGCTTTCAAATGCATTATTCATGACTAAAGCAGTAGTCAATGAAGACACGATAAGATGTTTGATCTGAAACCAAATATACTATTCCTGGATTCAAATCTTTTAAAGTGAGATCTGAATGTTTCCCTGGGCCAGACCAGTATTTGTGGGTGTATATGGATCGGCGCTTAAGTCGGATCCAACTCCAATTAGATTGCAGTTTCAATTCAACGTGAAGGGTACTGTTTCTGTTCTTTGCCACTAATGCGAAATACAACAGCAACAGGCACTGAGTGTTGAGATTTAAATTCACGTACCATTCATACTTTGGATGCAGCTTCTAGGGTATGTGGTTGCGTCAAAATGGAACTGATGCTCCACGCGTCTGTGTTTGCATCGAACATGGAGCGCCCATTTAGCGGGGCTTTACCAAAATGGCGGACCAAATCCAATGTGTTTGGAATGCGCACAATGTGGTGTCCCATCTATTTCTTGTCTGCTGTTTGCATTCCTCTGTCCCACCTTATCGTGGAATGCAGCATTCCATGGAACTAGGCATTTTTGCAACATCCAGTGTTTGGTAAAACATCTTATTCATTCAGTCGCAGAGCTAAAAATTCCTCATCGAAAGTAAGGCAGGTACTATGTGAAAGCCGAGGGCCACCCCTGCTTTTCCCATCCTTATGGTCTAGGGCTACTTCAGGACCTAGGTTTTTCTACATTACATCTTTCAAATTGAGTGTCGTGCATGCCACCATTTGCTTGCAATTTAAAGGACTAGCACCACAAAAAGCAAACATTGCGAATGTGTCGTCTGCCTATCTCTCGGGCCAAGGCAGAAAGGCATCAATCATGTAAATAAGCAAATGGCTAAACAAGTGAGTATTAAGCACTACAAGGCACGACTAGGATTTGATGCAAGGTCATTAACTTGACACCTTTTATAGATTGATAAGCTCTCTAATTCATCATAGAACATATGTAGTTGCTCGTTTCCCATGTTCGCTTTTTCCTTTCACTCGGCCGACGTGAATGTTATTGCTTACGATTCACACATTGCTTCTCATGTTTGACTTCAGTAAAACTGTGTTAGTCTAAAAAGATGAGCGAGAGGATTACGACCCATCAGTGCCGCAGCCCCTCCCCTGTACCAGTTCTTAGCATGCAGACATTACACCTTAATCTTAGTGCCGTGGTCCAACCCAGATGTCACAAAAAGCATACAACTTTACCAGAATCAAATGGGCGACACATCATTTCTGTGTCACTAGCCGACCAGTTATACTATGCCTCTCGGAGCAAAACTGTGTTCATCTTAGCTTTGAACACAATAAACAACAATATAAATGCAGATTTTCTAACATTGGTCATTCATATGAGCGTACAAAATAGAAATCAATGGCATTAGAGATGCACATGGATCTGATCCTAGATGCAGGTTTTACATGTGCTTGGATATTTCGGGTCCGACCTTTCATGTATATGTTTTGGATTTCTGAATCCCATCCATTTGTGTCAATTTCCCACATGCAGCTCTCAAGTTTCTTAGTGTACCAACGTGGTGAAATTGCTGCATTGGCTGCTGGAAATGGCAGTTCCAATTAATGAGAATTTGCATTGGGCGTGTAGGGTTAATAAATGGGTCTCTTTTTTCTTGATGTTATATCATATGTTCATGTGCCTCTTGTGAAGATCCAGAACTTTTCAATGTGGGGAAAAAGCATTCTCTTAAAGCAGATGTGGTCTAAAAGGAAAAGAAGAACACTACTTTGAACAAAGTGCCGTTTGTTTTTTGGTAAGTAGATCTTTTCCTCAACAAAGATACTACTGGACTCAAATCTGGACCCAGAACCAGTAACAGAACTATGTGTGGGCTGCTGCCCACACTGACCCACAATAATTCACATTACTTATATATTAGTACATCCACATAGTTTTGTTATAGATTGGTACCCTTTAAATCTAAAATTTCTTTTCATAAATTTTTAGCTCCGCCACCGCTCAGAAACAGATGGTAGCCACTCATCTTTTAAGAGATTGCCAATCCGTCGCTCCATCTAGCTGTGACCATGGTCCATGTACAACAATTTGCATCAACGCAGGTCATGTCGGCATTGCGTGTTTGTTTGTTTGCACTTTTGGCGCATGAAGAAGGATATCAGCTTCCATTTGCATGTGCGCGTGTGCATGCATGTGGGTCTTTGCCGTCATTTGGACTCTCATGTGCATTTGCAGGAGAAAGAAGGATGCTGATGACATGTGGGGTCTGTGGGCTGTAGGCCATTGCTCGGATAAAAGTACTCCGGTTGCTTAGACTTTTTGAGTCCGAGTAAGGTAAGTACTTTACCTTCTCATTAGCAACACAGCATCAGCTAGTGAGACCTACAAGTTGAACTGTGTTTTCATAGAAAGGAGGGGAATAAAGTAAGGAACCCAAGCAACAGATTCCCTCTTCTGGCCCCTTAAAGGAGCATATGAATAGTTGTTCGGGTTGGTCGCATGCTAGCGGTTTGCCAGTTCGATTGTCATGGTTGCTATTCCTCTCATGCCTATAGTTGTAAGGCCGCGGACTCTAATTATATACATGCACACTTCCTTTTGACTGTCATTTCATATGCGTTGTGTAAAAACTTACACTAGGAACTTCATGATAATGATCATATCTTCGTACTTTTCAGCGTCGTATTCTTATTGAATGTGGCTCTGCGTTTCACGGAGAGAGAGCGCGCCATTTATTTATTAGGTTGGGAATGTTTTAATTCATCATAATCTATAACTAACATGAAATTACTGATTTAGTACGACGACTACCATTCGTTGCCTTTCAAGGTACTGGTGGAATGAGAAATGAGGCCCTGCTTATGATGATATTAGAAATGGCTGATGTTGATACGAAGCTTCATTATGGGAACTAGCTTGCTGATTGTCTGTTATTCATATAATGCCAACATAGAGAGAGCCATTTTCCCTTTGTTGTTCATGGTGGCTGTGAGTCACCATGATTTTGGCTTTTGAAGATGCAAGTACAATAGTAATGGCGCATCGCTATCCTGCGTGTGTGGCTAGCAAGAGGACACGATTGCTCGCAGCTGTTGGGACACTCTTTTCAATTTCTGTCATGGGCATCCATCTCTTGGTGATCTACCTAGAATAGGAGGATGGAGATACACATCCAGAGTCTGATCAATACAGTTGTCAGACTGGGAACTGAAAGTGATGATGGAGGATGGGAGATCAGAAATTAAGTGATCTCGTGTGAATTCTTACAAGATACAATTGAAACAGATGAGAACTCTGATCGCATTTTCAGGACCACAACTTGCAGTTCATAACCAGCACTCCTATGATTGGGAATGAATTTCATGTCCGACAATCAGGACATTACTGGAGGGTTCTGTTCACCGATCCTTTCAAATGATTGAGATTCTTGTAGTGACTTGGCACCAAGATTGAAGGTTCAGTAAACTGAGCATCACATGCTCGAGACAAAGTTCGAGTCAAGCTGCCCTCCTTTTCAGTTATATGGAAACAAAAGTTCCCATCTAAAACTAGCGAGATTCTGCTGGGCTGGGATGTCTGGTTTCACATACAAAGGGTCTCAGATAAGATCAAATTTGAAGCCATTACATGCTTCTCGTAGATTATGAGCGCAGGAAAGCGAATACATGTGCACCTAAGCAGTTAAGAAAAGGTGAGATTAGGCAGATCCCTGCCGTTCATTCAAGACAATGGCACTTTACATACAAGAAACAATTAAAGAAATCAAAGAACTAGTACGTAAGGCGACCAATCTGGAGTATTGTCCTTCCCGCAAAAACCCAAGTTGGCTAAAAGGACAAAGCTCAGCATCCTGTTGGAGAAGTTCCTGAAGTAACCAGCCTTCATAAAGTTTGGTTGAGTGTCCCCGATGAAATCGGCAATTCTCCATTACCCATTCAACTTACTTGATATCTCTTGATTTTCCTGATCTAAGTTCTCGAAGTTTCATCATTTATGGCAATGGTCAGCCTGGCTGAAACAGACAGACTTCCTGATTATACTCGCACCTACAAAGTTTGAAATCCTGCAGTTTGCAGATACAGATACTTGAAGCCATTTATACTTCAATTAGATTTTGAGCAGGGAATCTGAAGCATGGTTTTGCTAGCTTCCAACAAGGACTGAAAGTGACAGAATTGGATGTACACTGATTGGCTAAGTCATCAATATCCCGAGAAGAGGCCAAACAGGAAGGTAAGATTGATACATGGGACTGTGACCAGAAGCTGAAGGTGTTTCCTTCTCATTGGAGGATGGACTCGCGATTTGAAGGATGGTAGGGCCCAAAACGAACAACTGGGGATTTGACAACTCCTCAACTAGCACGCATTATATGACTTATATAACATAGCATGTGCCCTTAACTGTTCACCTCAAAAAAAAAGGAGGAGAAACAGAAAAAAAAAGAGAGAGAGACAGAGACAGAGAGAGAAAGAAAGAGAGAGTTCAAGTGATTAAATTGCAGAAGATGACAGGAATTGAAGAAGGAAGATATGGTTGGGACCCTATCCAGCTGCACTAGAATATGTAAATCACAGATGCACATTGATTGGGGAAGGACCTTTTGACAATTTATCACCCCCCCCAGGTGAGAAACCGTGACTAATCCCATGGTTTATGGGACATTAACACTCTGATCAGAGTGTGAAGACAGAACTTTCTGCTTTTGTGAAAGCGGATACCTTTCAAGCCAATGCAAAGAGCACTACTCTGTTCAGCATCTGACTCAAGTTGGGTTGATTGCTATGATCACTAAAGTGAATGCATCCTTTTCAATTTTCTTCTTTTCTGGCAATCGATCTCGGTGACCAGAATGTAACTTTTGGTGCATTAGGACCAGATCGAATTCTGGAGTTTGTCGCTGTTGTACTTTGTTGAAGGGTGGCACAGTGGTCCAATTCCTGCTGAATTCACAGCTAAGATGGTCCCTTAGACTATAGCAGTTCTATAGGGGCGGCTATCCTGTTACAGTTCTTTGCGGCCTTTAGGGGGAGGACCTGAGCCTCATGGTTTAGAGCCATGTGAGCACCTCGTGGGGCTAGATGGAGAGAACTGTCAAAATTTAAAGACCTCTCCCCTCCACAATCCCCTTTGGTTGTCGGTCACTATAAATTCAAGATCTGTGTTTACGCCAAAGAATCATGAGCCTATGGTTGTCCTCCATATATTTGGTGCTTGGCAGTACTCTCAAAGTTGTCAATTTTTTTTTCCGTCTGAAATAATCCGATGATGAGAATGCCCTGCCTCAACCCTATTCTATTGGGAGCAGCGGTTGAATTCCAGTCGTGATACCAAAGGAATTACGCTGACCGCTTCTGCTTGCATAAGCTGTGACAGACCATGAGCGTCTAACTGTGACGCTCTCTCTCTCTCAAGGAAATCATTGATTTTTATACTATTAAAAGTTTGAAGTAACACGAACAGTTCATTCTTTTTATTGCTACAGAAGCATGCAAAACCAAAAAAATAACTTTGGTGTATGCTTCTCATCTAAATATTTCAATAATCAAGTTTGAGAAGTATGAATTTTGTTCCTGACCTGATCTACCAATTGCTTACATTCGAGGCCGGAGGAATCAAATAACCCCATATATATAGTCCAAAGAGATGCACACACATGTATGCCTGTGAGTGTTAGCATGCTTACATGTGCATGTACACATGATTGAAAATTTCATTGTTGGACATGGGCCTAGAAAGCGCTTTGATGCAGACTCTGAACAGAAGGGTCCCAGCCTTTTTGTTGGAGCAGAATAATTTGTACCTTTTTTAACACAAAACCAGTTTCAAAGATGATGACATAAACCATGATTAGTCAGCAATTTTCTCTTTTTCCTATAGTAGGCATAATCACTGTCTTTTTAATAGAGCCACCCATGTATTGAAGTTCTTCAGAACAGCAGCAATTATAGTTTTTGAAGAGGATTTAGTCCCATAAAAAGGCATTTGATAAGAAAAATATCGGATTTTTTGGCTTGCTAAAATTGATTCCCTATGGGCCATTTGGAAACGGTAACATTATGTTGTTATCTCATGCATCTAACCCAAAAAATGGTTAGATTTGTTGGACACTTTAAACAATGTTTCATGAATCTACCCCACTTTTTAGGGCACATGCACAAGTAGGGCATAATATGCCATATAAGAACATAAACATCAAAATTTTGCAGTCATATTGGACCATGTATTCTGGCTCGAGCTTGTCGTGATGTCGTCCCTGGTCAGGTGGACAAAGCTTTTGTTGGTGATAACTTGCTTTTTTGCTTGAAAGCATGAAACACATACATGTGTGCATGCCCAACAAGTCAGTAGACTAACCAGTTTGGGGGTGAGCTAGAGAGGAACCCTCTCCCCTTATTATACAGAGATTGTGTCGATGTCTGGTGAAAAGACAGTATATCTTCTACATGTCATACACCATATGGCACAGGAGCACATAAATATGTTTTGATGCTAATACCAAATTTCCTGTGTAAATTTGATGTCATACATATGATAAAGAGATCAAGTCATCCATTTTACATTCTTATGTGACCCAACTACAAAAAAATCTTGATTTTGATTGTCCTTGTCCTGTTATGAGGACACTAAGAACTTGCATTATTTTTGAAAGAGATCATTTGGTTAAAACCAGTGCTGCTTCATACCCCTCACAATTTTGCTGTTTTGTAGAAGCTCGTCGACGGGCTTGAAAAATCGCTCAAGTGATGGAGCTCTAACTTTTTTTACTAAATCACGTTCACGAACTTATTCGCGCTCGATCGACTCATCTGTCGTGACAACTAATGAAATCTCTTTCCTTTTTTTCTTCTCGCCCGTGAGCAACCCATCCAAACACTTCCTTGCATTGGAAATATACATTTTTCCTTTTTCCTTCTCGATGGTGCCACAGGAAAATGAGAAGAGATGGTCGTGTGCCGCGGAGCATTGTTCGTTGAAATTGTGTTTGAATAATGGAAGAGAAAGTCTGAGACAGGAAAAAGGAAGAAACAAAATCCACGATTTTCAATGAATCCGCTGATACAGGCCTCCGATGAACCGATACGCCATAAGAGCCTTATACGCCCCTTGCATCGTATCGGTTAGGCGAAGAGCGGCAATCCTATCTGGCAAACTGAGCTGAGTCACGTCAACAAAAACTGAGAAAAGACAAAAATGCCCCAGATACTTGCTAAATAAGAAAGCCGTTGAGGGGCAAACTCGGTATCCATTAATTCTTCTCACGTGGAGAACTACCACTACCAGGGGAAGCTTGAAAATTCGCCAACTGACTAAACTACCCCTAGACTTTTCGATTTTTTCGAATTTGGGTCGCCATCCTCTGGTTGATTCCGTTTTTACCCTCGCGGCAACTTTGGGAAGACCGCTGCTCGTGTACAACATGCCGAAAGAGAGGAAATCTGGGGACGGAAATGAACACATGTATACGAACAATGACCTGGATATCCCTGTGAAGTGGCTTTGCAAGTTCACAACGGACAGGTGCCACCGGGTTTGCAGATTCGGTCTCTGTAACGAATCCAAATCCAGTTCTTCTCAATAACCAAACCCAAAAAAAAAAATGAAATTTATCTATACAACTTTTGAAAATTATATAGTGGCCCCCTGAGCTCTGCCATTGTGTTGGCTACCTTCTTTCTATTATGATTTAAAGTTCTTTGGGTCTGGGATCCATGAATTTAAGATCAAACTTTCCCGTTTGGCTCTAAATGAGACTTGCCAACGTAAAAAAGTTAAAATGATAGTAGTGTGGATCAGGGATGTTAGAGTGGATGTCTTGTCACATCAATAAAAGCATGCCCATCAAATTTGTATACCTAAAATATGAAGTAATCAAACATCCTCAGAGCTATTTTGACCTTAGCCTCTCTAATAGTTTCATTTGGATAGAGAGAATCAAAATCCTTTGCCCCTAATGATCTTTTCGTGAATTTGTGGTTCCTTTTCTTTATATTGATGTTGACCTGTTCTGGCCTTAGTCGTCTCATATGAGTAAGTTGAAGAAATTAGCAATTAAAGTATTGAAAAAGAGAAACCAGGAGGTGTAGAACCCGTAAAAGAGACATGCATGCATTATGCATTCATGGGCATATTGTAGATGCACACAGTTTGTTACTTCTGTTACTGTTTTGCAATCCAAGTTACAAAAAGACAATGATCTTTTTCATCCATAATTTTTGTTTCCATATTGAAGGCATACATGCTCAAATATGATTCAACACATGGGCGGTTCCAAGGTACAGTCAAGGCCTTAAATGATTCAACAATGGAGATCAATGGCAACAAGATATTTATTATTACTAACAAAAGGTTACTCTCTCTGTCTTTTTATTTCCTTCACTCTCCTGTGCACATGCTCACCTGTTATAAGCAATATCAAGATATGCACAGTATTGTAGCCATTGTTGATATGGATGTTTGAGACTTGGGCTACCTTGACACAGCTGGTGGGTTAGAAGATCCTTCAGTTTTATCTCAATGTCTGTAACCTGTTGCTAGCGAGGACCCAACAGAGATGCCTTGGGGCATTCTTGGAGTCATTGAGTATGTAGTTGAAGTTGAATCTTCAGGAGTTTTCACTACAACTGAGAAGACCTCCGCACATTTGAAGGTAATGGACCTATCATGGGCCGGAAATTTGTATTGTTCTTGCTGTATCATGTAAAACTCACCTGTTGACTTCTGATTTGGACTTCACTGGTGCAAAGAAAGTGGTGATATCTGCTCCTTCAGCTGATGCCCCCATGTTTGTAGTCGGTGTAAATGATAAGACTTACAAACCTTACATGAACATTGTCTCAAATGCAAGTTAACTGTTTGGCGCCTCTTGCCAAGGTGTTTCCCTTCTACTTTTCTCATGACTGTTTGAAAGCAAGTAAAAGTTTACCTGTACAAGATGGACACTGCATCCCCTGAACCAGGTATTATTTAATCTATCAAGCTAAAAACCTATCTCTCTCGTACTTTGTATCTGTATAAAGTGAAAACTTCATCCCCTGAACCACATATCTCACTTAATCTATCTTTTCATGTCACAAGATTAGTTTAAATACACGAATACAAGAGAAAGGAAGACCCAATTAACGACCAACAAAAAGAAACGCTCTCTCCCTTCAATCCCTTGTAAGGAACCAGGCCTAGTAGTCCGTCACAAATAACAACTGCTCCATTACTCCAACTGACCCCGCCCTGTGTCAGCAGGAGCTCGAACGAAGAAATTCTAAGCTTGTACAATTCAAAGGCATCAATTTGGGACGGATATTTTGAGTAAGGGGGTAAGAGTGATTAATAAAGAAGCTACTCTGTTGATGCTATCGGAGTGCAAATGATTATAATATGAACCAAAGTTTGCATAATGTTTTGGGAGCAGCGGTTGAACTCCATTCATGATGCCAAAGGAATTACGCTGACCGCTTCCGCTTGCATAAGCTGCGACAGCCCATGAGCGTCTATCGGTGACGCGCTCTCTGTGTCTTTTTCTCTTCCTCAAAAGGGAATCGTTGATTTTTAAACTATTAGAAGCTTGAAGTAACAAGAACCGTTCATTTTTTCCTTTTTATTGCTATAAACTAAAAAAATAACTTGGTCTGTGCTTCTCACCTCAACATTCCTAAGATCATATCTATATGCTTGGATTATACAAACAAATATTTGAATAATCAATTTTGAGTAGTATGATTTGTGTTCCTGACCTAGTGGTCTAGGATGTTGTTGAGTAAGACAATATCCAAATTTAAAAAATTGAAAATCCTTGAAGCTTGTTTGACCTTAACCCCTCCCTTGAATAATTTTATTTGGATAAAGAGAATCAAAAGCCTTAATTCCCCCTAGTGAGGAAAGCTCTCTCTCAAAACGTTGTCCCATGTCACAAGCAAAGCAACCGTTGGAGTACTTTGCCCATTTGCTTCATTCATATACTCTCTATCGACAGTCGTGTGTTTTATAAGCCACAGCCGGAAGGGGCATCTATGTCATTGCTGACATTGTTAAGGGGCAATCCCGGTCGAGTCGACGAGCACCGTCGCATGCAAGTGGCAACGCGTCCTATTTCCAACTCCGTTATTCATCTATAAAATGAAGGGCATTTTAGTACTTAAGGCGTGAAGGGCGCTTCAAAGTGTAACTTCTCTTCGCTTGATTGCCGCTTTCAAGAAACCGATTGCCACGTCAGACAGCGGAACGGACGGCTCCGATTCAAAAAGGTCCTCGGCAGGCCCGAAAAGAGAGGGAAGGGCCGGTCAAATCACCTCTCATCTCAGGTAGCCCCCGCCAACAACCCTTCCTATAAATACCGCCCTGACGCCCACTCAAATTCTCGCTCTCGATCTCCCTCTCTTGCTTCTCTTCTCTTCTCTTCTCTTCTCTGCAGTTCCAAGAAAATGGCAACCTCTCCGATGCTCAGATCGTCGCCCATTGCGGGTTCGCGATCGCAAGGCGCGGCCTCGCTTGGGGTAAATACTTTCACTTCTTCTTCTTTTCCGATGCATTTTTTTTGTTTCTTCCAGCTTCCTCTTGGATTTTTATCCCTTCTACTTCACTGAACTGTGGCTTTCTAGTGATCGAGTTGGATCCATCAGTGCTTTTCGTCACTTGTTTCTAATGTCCAGCTTCTCTGTATGATCTTAGCCTTTTTCGTTTGGGTTCCTGGGAAATGATATCTCTGCAATTCTGGGTTCGTTTTCGATACTGCTGCAGTGCCTTTCTGCTTCTCGAGATGTTTCTGAATTTTGGTTCCGTTTTCGATATTGCCGTGGTGGTTAATAAGATATTTTTTGTGTTTCCTGCGATCAGCCTATCTCATTCCGGAGCTTTCTTGTTGGACCGTTATTCCCCCGATTAAAACTGGACCTTGTCTAAACGCTTTATTATGATGTTTTCCGTATCGCTTGCGGTTGTCCGCAACTACGTGGAGCTTCGCTTGGAATAATGGTGTTTGGGTTTTCTCTGTATTCGGATGTGTTTGAATATTCAAGCATTGGCAACGGAAAGTTTAATTGTCGATTATTGCCTTTAGTTGAGGATTTAGATCATCCTGCCTTTCCCTGCATTATATATGTTTCATAATTCATAGGTTCGAGTCTGTTCGTAAGGTTGTTTTCCGTAAATTGTGTGTTTAAGCTATCCTTCTTGACTGTATTGCAGTAATTTGATCGTTGGCTACCTTGAGAATCTGCTTAGTTATTGTGGTATTGTCATGGTCTTTTCGTGATATATTTTTATTTCTTTTAACATTTGTCTGTACTTGGAGTTTTTTTTTTTTCTTTTTTCCTTCCGTGTTTCATTTTAATAGCGAGTCCTCGGGGGAGCTTTGGGTAGCTTTGGTGATATTTTTGTATTTTCCTCTTGTTCGCATTGTGCAGGAAAATTTCCTTTCGTATTGGTTGTAAAAGAATTTAGTATTCTCCTGTTGCTGTCATTCCACGTGTTAACCCTTTTTGCTGTTCTGACCGTTTTGGGATGCCTCTGTAATCTGTATTATCTTGTTGCATTGACTTCTAGGGATTATCTTCCCCACCTTAAATGCTAAGTACTTTTCCTTGTCGCTTTTTTTATTACTTCTTTATTAGCCGTACACATTTTTTTCTTAGTGTCAAGGTTAGGTTGTCAGTAGTCTTTGTTCCTGTCCATTATCCAGATGTTAGGGTTCTTGCATCAAGACGATGTTATTGAGTTGAATAGAAAAACATTATTTTTTGGAGCATGTAACCATGAAGCTGTTATAGCACATCCATTACTCAGCTGCCAGCCCGAGTGAAATTTATGGGGCAACATTGACATTTTAGAGTTCTAATCATATATTTGTCTTCAGTGTTATGAATTTTATTTTAATGGACTAGTCAATTTTGTGTTGTACAGATGTTTTCTTTTGAAAAGCTCAACCTGCATAACAGGAGGATTCAGGATAACATGTTGGGATACTCCAAACATTTCCAAAATGGTTCCTCGATTCAGTAAGTGCTTCTTGCCATATATGAACCGTTCTTAAACTGTTCATGATTCATGGAGATTAAAAAGATATAATATTTGTCTTTTAACTCTGATCTAACCGATTTAGCTTCTTTGCATTGGATGTACTTCATTTCCCTTTTTTGGGGAAATGAGTGTCTCATTTGTTCTTCAATCTGGTCATTATAGTTCAATAGGCTACAGAATTGGTAATGGTTTACTGTAAATATTCTAATGATGGGGGGAAACTTATTGTGCTGTACATCTTTTACTGTTTAGGCTCCAACATATCAAGAGGTTGCAACCTGTAAAAGCTTCCTCAACTGAGATGCCTCAAAAAATCCATCGTGAGCAAGTTCTCATTCTTTGGTCGTATTTATTGTCGGTGGTATAAGAAATGGGTTTTATTAAACTGTGAATTATGTCTTTGTTTTAGGGTCTTCGAGCAGTGGAAATGTAAGGATTGGAATTAATGGTAGGCATGACTGATGAACTCTCACTAATCTACCAGTTTTATATTTCCTTCAACATGTGTTTTCCTCCTTTCAGCTTTGAAGGTTTAGTTTCATATAATTTGCTAACCTTCTTTGTTCAACATAGAAATATGGTTTTCTCTCAGATAAATTTGCGTAAAGTGGCTGCCTTCTTTTGTCCCTTTATAAGAATTTCTTCCGTTTGTTTCAATATTAACCTTATATAGCTCTTACGACATTTAAAACCTTTTTTTTTTCATCTTTGGTATTTTCTTCAGGATTTGGCCGTATTGGAAGGCTGGTCTTGCGTGTAGCCACAGAGGGCAACAGTGTTGAGGTTGTGGCAGTGAATGATCCGTTTATTGACACCAAATATATGGTATTCTCTCTCTCTCTCTCAAGTTCTACAACTTTTGCTTGCTGTTCTCGGTTATGTTCATGCATCCTTAGTCATTCCCGTGTTAGAATAAACCTTACTAGGTGAGAGTGCTTTCCTTGACATTGACTCGTGCTGTCTAAATGTGAGTTTTCAAGAACTTGTGGTTTGTTTTCTTTATATTGATGTTGACCTGTTCTGGCCTTAGTAGTCTCATATGTGTAAGTTGAAGGAATTAGCAATTAAAATAATGAAAAAAAGAAACCAGGAAGTGTAGAACTTGGATAACCGGTAAAAGAGACAGGCAGGCTTTATTCATTCATGGGCATATCGTGTGGCATATTGTACATACACACAGTTTGTTACTTCTGTTACTGTTTTGCATTCCAAGTTACAAAAGAGAATAATCTTTTTTATTCATAATTTTTGTTTCCATATTGAAGGCATACATGCTCAAGTATGATTCAACACATGGGCGGTTCAATGGTACAGTCAAGGTCTTAGATGATTCAACATTGGAGATCAATGGCAAGAAGATATTTATTACTAACAAAAGGTTACTCTCTCTATCTTTGTCTCTCTTTCTCTCTCTTGTGCACATGCTCACCTGTTATAAGCAATATCAAGATATGCACAGTGTTCCAGCCATTGTTGATATGGATGTTTGAGAATTGGGCTACCTTGACTTGAACTTGAGCAGCTTGACAAAGCAGGTGGGTTAGAAGATCCTTCAATTTTATCTCAATGTCTGTAACCTGTTGCTGACAGGGACCCAACAGAGATACCTTGGGGCATTCATGGAGCTGAGTATGTAGTTGAATCTTCGGGAGTTTTCACTACAATTGAAAAGGCCTCCGCACATCTGAAGGTAATGGACCTATCATGGGCTGGAAATTTCTATTGTTTTTGCTGTATCATTTAAAACTCACCTGTTGGCTTCTGATTTGAACTTCACTGACAGACTGGTGCAAAGAAAGTGGTGATATCTGCTCCTTCAGCTGATGCCCCCATGTTTGTAGTCGGTGTAAATGAGCAGGCTTACAAACCTGACATGAATATTGTCTCAAATGCAAGTTGTACGACTAACTGTTTGGCTCCTCTTGCCAAGGTGTTTCCCTTCTACTTTTCTCATGACTGTCTGAAAGCAAGTAAAATTTTACCTGTACAAAATGGAAATCATCCCCTGAACCAGATATTATATAATCTATCTGGCTGAAAGGTAAAAACCTACCTCTCTCATACTTTACCCGTAGAAAGTGAAAACTTCATCCCCTGAACCAGATATCACTTAATCTATCTTGCTAAAGACCTATCTCTGTCATCCTCTCATTCAGGGGAAGAGATTCACTCTCCTTTGGAATACATATGTGAATAATGATGTACTCATTGTAGCCTCTGGCCCTCAATGGTTGATTTCAAACAGATCTAACAATAGGACATCCTTAGCAGATCTGCTGCAGGTCTTATCACATCCTCATAAAGCAAGGTGTGTTTGAATGCTAGCTGTACTGACACCTGATATATCTAGCCTTTTCCCAACTAAGGTTCCTCTTACCCATGGGCACGTATTTTAAGCTGAATATGTTTTGCATCCATGCAGCACAATGCCAGCCCAGACCAGTCATATGACTGAAACAATGATCTAAATTTGATTTCCTTAATATTGGTCATTGTTCAGTTCCAAGTGGGTCCAAACTTACATTTGACAACGATAACTGGATAATCTAGTCTTTTCTTTTCGTTTTTTCTTCTTAGTGGGCAGAGGATAAGGGATAACATACATAACACGTCAGTTTGTGAGCATGATTCAAATTTTGGGAAGACCATTCTTGAGACTGTTCAAATGAAAAACTCTAAATGGATTTTTTTTTTTTTAACTTTTTTGCAGGTAGTGCATGAGGAATTTGGCATCATGGAAGGCCTTATGACTACCGTACATGCAACAACGGGTTAGATTTCCTTTTTTTTGGGGTGTAGGTGGTTTAGAACTTTAGACTATTATTCTGTTTCCTGTGTCTGGTTGTCTTATCTACTTCTTCTGGTTCAGCTACTCAGAAAACCGTAGATGGTCCTTCAATGAAGGATTGGCGAGGAGGTCGTGGGGCTGGGCAAAATATCATCCCAAGTTCCACCGGTGCTGCAAAGGTAGTTGATTTTTTCTGTATCTCATGGACTGTCAAAGAATTGTGCGATGGATAGTCTATATATATACTGCCTGTTTCTGAAGCCTTTTTCCCCTTGGATTTATGTTTTTCCACATTATAATCCTGTTCCCTTTTTTACTCCTTGAATCTACTACTTGCATCTTGTGCTACTTATGTGTTGAAACTACTACATTTTTTTCTTTTTACTAATATGTTCAAACTTCCTTCTTCATTGCTGTAACTGATTCTAGGATCCGTAGTAAGATTGTATAAATCATTTTGGTAAAAAAAAGAGGGGCACATTGGTCCTTGTTGCTTATTCTTTGCAGCTGATGCTGCTGTTGTATTTTGAATTTTACTTGTCTTGTTTGTTATAACAGGCTGTGGGTAAAGTGCTTCCTCAGCTTAATGGGAGACTCACTGGCATGGCCTTTCGTGTTCCTACTCCTAATGTTTCTGTTGTGGATCTTACCTGTCGATTGGAGAGGCCTGCATCATATGAGGATGTGAAGGCAACAATAAAGTAAGACGTTCCGAGTCAGTCTCTGGCTGTTTTTACTTTCTGCACGTGCACATAAAACAGGCAGAATCATATAAAATAGCTGACCAAGGTGCACAACATCCTTGAACATACACTTTATCATTGCATAAGCAAAATAGGTAGATGACTTGTTGATCACTTGCAAGGTATTATATTACTTCTTTAAAAAATTTACCTTATGAAAGGCATTTTCAGTACTTACACTTCCCTATGTCCTTGTTTTCCCAAATGTCTCAAGGTCTTCTGTCAACGGCTAAACTTCTATTTTCTGTCTGCTGTTTCACACTACAAACAAGATATTTCTAAAAACGGTGTTGGGTTGGTTTTTTCTGATTTTGTTGGATGGACACATTTAGCAAATTCCGTAGCAATATTTTGCTTATGAAATGTTTAAACCAGGGCTGCTGCTTCAGAAGGTCCCCTCAAAGGAATTCTTGGATACACAGATGAGGATGTTGTCTCAAATGATTTTGTAGGTGACTCAAGGTGACCTTCTGTACCATGTGAATGTCAAGTCTTATTTGTTTTAACATCCATGCTTGATTTATTTTAATATTTATTTATGGTAATAGTAGCACTAGCATATTCAAGGGATTTCTCCTTTAGTGCCCTGTGAAGCAAGAGCTTCTGTCAATAGCACGCTTACTCTGGATCTCGAACTTGTTGATTTTGATATGCACATTTTGTTTCAGGTCAAGCATCTTTGATGCAAAGGCAGGCATTGGATTAAGTGCCTCGTTCATGAAGCTTGTTTCGTGGTATGACAATGAGTGGGGTTACAGGTATTCATCCTTCATTGTGCTTGGTTTTTTTTTTTTTTCTTATAATGGAAGTGTGACATTTTTCTTGCCAAAGCCGACACATTTAGGACAGGTTGGCCATTATACCAGATTCTAAACTTGCAACATATATACTTTCTGCAGTCTAGCGAGCTCAACCAAGGGTAGTCTGAGACTAGTTGCTTGACCAAGCTCAGCCTGAGCCTCGGGACGGCTTAAGCCTGTGCCAAAGCCTTGCACATCTATGAAAATGGTCGTGGTTACCGTCTTATTAGGAATTGGTTAACTGGCGCCACAACCATAACCTTCTCTCGGATGTTATTTCCTATTATTGTTTGAAGTGGTTAACAAGGATTCACGTTTTCGCTTGGCCCTGTCACGGTATCTGTGATGCAGTCTCCGACAGTCCCACTCTTCTTACTGTTCCTAAATTCTATGAACACAGGGTAGAAAACTCGACTTTTATATAGTCAAAGGAAGAAACTCTGAGCAAGGTTGTATGTGTCAACTGTATAGCCACACATATCGCAATATTTTTTAAAATGTCTCGATATTAATGAGAAAAATGTCTAACAGAAAAAAACTTTAAAAAACCAGCTTTTAAAAAAAATGTGAAAAACATATTTATCGCATTTTTTCTTTTTGTTTTCCCATTTTTAATTTTCTTTGTTTTTAAGGTTAATGATATCATAGGTTCACTTTTATAAATTAAATTAAATTAGTTTTATCATTCTTATCACCGTTATGATATTATTTTTATCATGTTATTTAGTTTTTTTTTAATGTCTTATTATTATTTTTTCATTTTTCAAAAATTCGCCAATATTTTCCCGATAAAAACTACTTTCCGGAAGAATACCGAGAAAATGAACGCCATTAAAACCCGAAAAGATATTTATGGTAACGATTAAAACAATGTTCTATTGATATAATGTACTGCTTGATTATTTTCTTGTTTCCTTTTGTTATCTGCGTTCAAAAAGCTATTTCTTCACAAAAAATTTGTCATTTGTCCCATTGTGTCTGTCATCCCTGAGAACGGGGTGTAATGGAAAGGTACGACTGCTTTTAGTTGGCAAGTTGTTCGATGCTCAACTCATTCGTGTCCCGTACTATTTCCAAACGAAAATAATTGTTGTTTATGGTCTGCGTGGTTTCATATGCTGTAATTTCGTTTGCTAATATCCTTTGTTCGTTTTTTGAATTTCAGCAACCGCGTTGTTGACCTGATTGAGCACATGGCGTTGGTCTCCTCCAGCAATTGAGTCTCCGGCTGTGAGGAATTTCTTCACAGCTGAGATAGTGCGGATTTTTCACCTTACGCGATTTTGGTTTCTCTTCGAGTGAAGGGACAGAATTTATATTTTTTCCATGAGCAGGTCTCAAATAATTTAATAGAATGTCTTCTCATCAATGGTGGATACTTCTATTAATTCCCTTTTTGTCGTGTGGTTTTGTGGATGAACATCTGAAATGATAAAAGTATTTGAGAATGTATTTCTCTTCCGGCCAATCAGCCAAATCTCTATGCATATGTTCAACATGATTCTGCCGACAAATGTTTGGTGTCTCTAGCGGTATGTGTTTCTGTGTTTTTTGGCAACGTTCTCCTTCGGTGCGGAATAAAACACTGGTTAACCTTGGAAATAATTTAATTGTAAGGAAATTGTGGTTTAAGCAAGGTTATGTGTTTGTATATGCGTGCGTTAGATACGGGTAAAACTTAAAAAGCTAGGGCTGATGATGAAGCCGAACTGGCCTTGTACAAATTCTTTCATTGACAATGAAAAGTTCATGATGCCCGTGGGCACGTCTTGATTGAGCTAGGTTTGACTCGATGTGTACGGCACCCGAATGGCCTTATCTTTGGGGAAAGGGGAAATGTCTTTATAGAAGCTAGTGTTGGGAATAAGGCCTTCTCTTGCTCTCGATCCTGAGATCGAGAAGGAAAGAAAGGTGGAAACAAAAAACCGAAAAATAAGTACAAGGATTTGTGTGAACTAGAAAAGACTAATCTCTCTGTACATGGCTGGATTGGTTTTTTTTTTTTAAAAAAGCTCTCGCTGGGCAAAAGTACACGAGATATCGGGCCTGTTATGTGACAACATTCCCAAAGGGGGGGGGGGGTAATTGCAATATTGTCCTTATAAAATTTTTCATGGAAAACAACGGAATTATTAAAGCCTATAAAATTAAGGTCAGGCTCCACTTTCCGACAGTTGGTACAATAAATTTGTCAAAAAATTAAAAATATTTGTGCAATATAACTTTACCATAAGGGTAACACATAAATCGGCCTATATGAATAAAAAAAGCCCTTAATAAGCTCTGCTCGTTTAAACGTACGAGCAAGAAAAGCTTCACTTCCCAAGCCTATTGACGCTTACGTCCCTGATCAGAAGCTGAGGGCTATGTTAAGTTGGAATTAAATTTGGGAACCAGGAGCTGGACGCTTTTTTGGTTTAGTGTGTCCGAAATGCGATTTCGTTGGTTTAACCTGTCGAAAAAGTTTTGGAAAAGAAAATCAAAATATATATATATAGTTGGTCCAGTGACCCGTCTATTGAGTGCATAACTGGAAAGGGCTCGGGACGTTTTCCTTTCCCAGGATGCCTTGCAAACTGTTCACCTGCAAAGCGAGTCTGCTCACTAGAAACACAGGGGATGTTGGGAAAACATTCTTTATGACTAAATATGCGTAAGTCATAGGCAAAGGAGCAACTAGATCGTTGAGGATTCTCAACACAAGTCCGCTCAACCAGTCCCCAAAATTTCTGAACTTTGTCTTTAAGAGCGGCAGCCCCCTGCTCCCTCCCCCCACAGGGTCAAGACAGAGTCGGTACCACTTGGAACTTGATTTGTCACTATTTTTTTAACTTTTGGATTTTGTAAAAAATTATTATTATTTTTGTAACTTTGGGAAATATCCAAAGCTCAAAAGACGAACTGCAGTACCATTTGAATCGCTTATGTTGATTGTATGAATCTCATTCATGACGAATTGAGTTCAGAAACCAAATTTGCACTGGCCACACACACACACACATCCCCACCCCTTTGCTAGATCTTACAAAATCACTCTAACACAAGGAAAACAATTTGAACTGCAAAATGAAGAAAGGACAGGGTTGCAGGGAAGGTAAGGCCTCACCTTATAGCAAGGCTGTTATTTATATAAGAAACTGTATACGCACCAAACTCATTGATTTACAACAAAAGAAAAGGACCGACGCAATCAAGTAACTTCCGTGCAGCAGAGCATCATGTTAACTTGACGATGACACAACTCCCCCTTGAGCTTTCGTACCACAAGGCTGTATAATACCGTAAAACTGATGCTCCGGCACATCTTATACCATGGACTTGTTTCGCTTCATCAATTCTACGAACTCCCTGAAAGCTGCATTTGAAGGAAACAAACGGTTGTTAACAAATTCCGAAGGCCGCACATGAGATAGAGAGTTTGGTAGATAACAATTGAATACTTACTCGAATCAGAATCATGGGGGCCAGGAGAAGCCTCTGGATGGTATTGAAGGGACATAACCTTTTGTCCAGGGAAGGCGAGACCAGCACAGCTTCCATCATTCAAATTGACGTGGGTCACCTCCACACCTTCCGGAAGAGACTCAGGATCAACTGCGTAGTTATGGTTCTGCCAGCAGCACAATAACAGTCATTGATAGTCAAAA
Source organism: Nymphaea colorata (assembly GCF_008831285.2). Lineage (NCBI taxonomy): Eukaryota > Viridiplantae > Streptophyta > Magnoliopsida > Nymphaeales > Nymphaeaceae > Nymphaea > Nymphaea colorata. Next base: position 25,526,393 of record NC_045141.1, read on the forward strand.
TCTGACAGACACATTTGGATTAAAGTGATTGGTGAACTACAATGTGGAAACATCTATTATATGCAGGCACTCAGCGATAAGTGCATGTGCCTGCAAGCAATCTACTCATTATACCACATTTTGGTGAAGGACAAATATGCAATTTCAATTAATAAAAGCAGCAAGTGTTGAAAGAACCAGGGCCCTAAGACCACACATACTACCATAACTGAAATTTAAATTGATCATAACTTAGTGTAGAAGTGTCAAAACTTAATCTCTCGAACCAAAATTACTAAAAGGCTGAAAAACAGCCAATTAAAACAATTTAATACCTGAGCGCTAATATCAACCCGGCCGCTTCGAAGGTCACGAACTGGATGGTTTCCCCCATGGTGACCAAATTTCATTTTAAATGTTTTTCCACCAAGCGCCTGACCAAGCAGTTGGTGACCCATGCATATCCCAAAGACAGGAATCTTGCCAATTATCTCTTTTACTGTTTCAACAGCATAGGGAACAGCTGATGGATCACCTGGCCCATTGCTGAAGAGGACTCCATCTGGCTTCATTTTAAGCGTCTCAGAAGCTGGCCATTTGGAGGGGACAACAGTAATCTTACATCCACATGATGCCAAACGCCTCAAAATATTGTATTTGATCCCAAAATCATAAGCAACAACCTTTCATAGTCAAGTCAAAACAAAAAGGGGTTACCAACTCAGTAGTTCATCAGAAAACCAGCATAAGAACAATAATGCAAATGTTTACAACTAACATGAAATTTCTCGGAGTAGCTCGGATCTTTGCTGAACTCCCATTCTGCATCGGTCTTCTCAACCCATTCATATGGAGCATCACAGGTGACACCAGTTATCAAATCGACTCCTGCAGGTGCAAATAAAATACGTTTGCAATTTATTAAATGCCCAGAGATTTTAAAATGAAATGAGATACAAAAGTATGCTACCATCAAAATTTAGATTACAGTACTACTTTCACTGACAAATGCATATAGGCCTATTTACGGTTTGAGTACAAAGGTCTTGATCAGAATTCTTGCTCTTCAGACTTTCTCTTAAGAGTAACGATTTTATGCCTTCATGAAAATGTCAAGAATGAATTGTATCCTAAGAAATAATACTCATGCATAATGCATGCATTTATACATATGCCAGCATTCAGTACATAGCAAAGTATCTACAATGAACATAAATATGTTCAGCAGATAAGAATAAAACCATCAACCATCAGACAGCCAATTTATTGACAATTGCATTTGCAACAGCAACAGGGAGTAAGACAAATAAAGATGGGAAGAAAGAAACTGATTCTGATCAATTGTGGACATACAATAGATAGCACTCAGGTATTATCAGGAGAAAAGGAGGAAAAAGGACATTAGACAACTAATGAGATAACCAAATTATCTCAAATGAAGGTATGGACCATGTCCAAATAGCACAAGGATTAGCAAGCGGGACCATATGAAAAGATAGTGACCACGTACAGATATTGAACAAGGTATGCACATATTTCCATTAGCAGAGGTATTTTGAGAGAGCAAGGATTCAGAATTATCTAAACAAAACAAGTAACTGAATGACCCATTAGCTTCCAAGTTTCTAACTGGTCGATCAACAGATCATTCAGGAACATTAACTTCAAAAATAATTTAAGAACGCAGAAAGCCATATCTCTTGGCCATAATGCTAACACTACAGTTAACAGTTAATCAAATCATTAAACACAGGAAAAAGTTGGCCTATCCAACCATCAATGACTAAGAACATCTTTACATTACTAGACAAAGAGAAGCTGAGGTGTAACTTTTTCAAAAACCACTCTAAATGCATAAAGTTTTTTTCTGAAAAAAAGATATCTACCTTAGAAGAATTATAGGTGTTTCATATTTTAATAGAAATTGAAAGCTTACCAACAATATTCCATTTATGAGTCATCTCCAATAATTCCTTATCTGTTTTAGATTCTTCTGTGCTGATCACTCCCTTAAGACTTCCATCTTGCCTTAGTCGGCGTGTGATTGCACGTGTATCCACATCATCTGTGTGTGGCAACAAGCAAGCCAGTGAACAAAATCCAGACGTGTCAGATTCCTCTAATGAAGTCCAACAGAAAAAACACTCGTACAAATATTTCAAAAGAAAAATCTTAAGTGCAAATGCATATTAATTTGAACAAACCGAGCTTATGAGACAAAAATGATTTTTAATATAACCTCTGCAACTTCATAGTACATAGGGGAACTGTTATAGAAAAAATGCTTACTGCACAATTTAGGTGATTAACTGAGCTCAACCTACAAGAACTTTCCTTTGCACATGCTAAATTTAATGTTTTGAGCCTCCGGAGGCTAAAAATGCATGCAGGATTGTTCAAAAAAGGAGCTGAGGCATATTGTAAGGAGAAAATCAAAGGACCCCAAACACTGGCGGTCAAATATCACTTACATATTCCCATGATATTCTTTCTAATTAGGTACTCTTCAAGGGATTCCGTACACCGCCAGTTTGAGGTGCTGTAACAAATTAACAAACGCTTTTAACCACCTAAGCAGACAGAACCTTGAAAATGGAAAAGTGTACACTGCAAAATCAAGATCCCATTCCTTTCTTTACTTTTTGCCATAAATTTGAAAGAACACTTAAACAAGAGATCATCAAAAGGTGCATAGTTACCAAATACTAAGGTTTCTGATAACTAAGCCAGCAAGAAAGCACTGTCTAGATTCTTCATCAACTGTCAACAACAACAAAAAAGGAAATCCAGTATAGGCCTCAACTCAATAAATCAGTCAAATTTCCAGAAAGTGGAAAAAGATAGGGAACGTACATATGTTGACACCAGTATTGCCTATGTGAGGATTAGTCATCAACACAAACTGACCAGCGTAACTTGGGTCCGTAAGAATTTCCTGGTATCTGCATACACATTATCACACACGGATACAATTAAACATATAATTCCTTAATCACATACAGCTCTGCAACACAACAGTGTCGCGACTTGGCTTCCATTGCCATAGTCACCAAAGTGCTTTCAAAACCACGGACATTAACTTCAAAAGCAAGAAACGACGCGCTTCTTTCCAACTTTCCCAAGTTTATGAGGAGCAATAATCCCCTTTTGTATTCACATGAAGGCACAGGCTTTATACTTTCTCTTTTCAAGTTACTTCGTAGTATTTTCAATCGCTACTTCTTACTCACTCCATATGTGTAAAAAATATTTCACGCATTAAAGCACTGTTAGATACTCTCTCTCTCTCTCTCTCTCTCTCTCTCTCTCTCTCTCTCTCTCTCTCTCTCTCTCTCCACGCATCTCTTCTCTTCTTCGGAAACTACGGCAATCGCATCGACTTCATCATGTTCTAACTAAACGGGAGCACAAAAACGAAAAAGAGGAGCTCAAGTTACCCCGTTAGAGATGTATTGAACACCACTTCACCAAGTTGTGTCCCGGACGCGCCAAAAGACTTGGCGCTCCAGACAGAACCATCTTCAAGCACCAGCCTAGCATCCGCCACCTTCCATGGCCTTTTCCCTGAGAATAATAAAAGAAAGAGACTGCATCAATTCGCATGGACGTTGAATTGCAATATAAGTAGCAGTCTTCATGAAAAAAAAAAAAACTTATGCTCGGTTTCACAAACTCGCTTTCTGATCGAAGAAAGGGAGTTGAAGGTCACGAATTGAAAAGAGAAGGGTCAGACTACTGTCATCTTGGTACCTGAGACGGGGACGTCTGGAAAGAGAGAAACCGAAGAGCAGACAAACACCCGTCCCATTTTCCCCTCTCTGTTGCAGCTCCTGAACCGGAGAGTGATGGTCCCGTTGTTAGATGAGACCAGAGGATTAGCGGGGCGGTAAGCAGCTCCCGGAATCAGTGTTTTCGAACGGAAAATAAGGGTTTCGGACGCCATCGCTTACACTCTCTCCCCGTGCCTCACTCTTCCCTCTCCTCTGCGTAATGGATCAGTCCGGCGATGCCAACTAAATGAACCCTACATTTTGTCTTGTCCTTGGGGCGTTTAAAAAAAAAAAAAGAAGAAGCAAAAATGGCATGAGTGCCGTCTAGGTGAGAAATTATCTCCGACGGCGTACTGCAGTGCTGGCCTCGTCATGTGGGACCCACGTCAAATAAAAGGAAAAGAAAGTTCCTGTCTATATCTGCGTTTGGATGTGAGGCTTGATTTCGAGTTCTCAAATTTAAGTACCCTTTGTTTTTCTCAACTAAATGAAATATTCTCTTCTTTCATACTAATCTTCTTCTATTTTGTAATAAATAGTTTGATTTAAAATAAACCCAAACCAAAAAGTTTTAAGAATTTCAAATCCATGACCAATCTAAGACAACATGATATTTTTGTTTCAACAGAAAAAATCTTAGATGAATCCCATAAAAGTAGTATAAGCGACGCCTCGCCATCAAAGGCACCGATTTAGACTCACAAAAGAGTATTTGAGGCCTGCACTCACGTAAGCGATGTGCTGTCCTTGGTTGGTGGGACGCGTCAAATACGGCGTCCCCTGCTCGAGTCAAGACTAAACAAACTTCCGGGAAGGTTTGCCTGCTTGGTTGGTGGGACGTGTCGACTTCGGCGTCCCCTGGCCCAGGTCGTCCCGTCAGTCCACAAAATCTGGAAATGCTTTTAGGCGGCGTCGCTCCCAAAGAACCAACAATGAGGACGCAACGTTACTTTCAAAAGATCGCTTACATTTACAATTTCTTTTTCGCCAAATTTGCAGTTATGTTTCGAGCCTGCATTTGTGACCAATGCGAAATGACGAGCAGCAGACGAAAACTACTCCCCATTTTGACGTGTCTTCGTAGTGTCAATTGTAGTGACGTGACCATCTCTCCCAAAGGAAAAAGGTCTGTCGAGAAGGCACAGAGTGAAAATGGAAAAGCACTTAAATACACTCTCTATTCTGAACGAAAGAAGAGGTTAAACCGCCACAACGTCACAGCACGGTGTGGGACGACAAATTGGGAATTCCATCTTTGGTCTTTGTCTTGGAAAACTATTTCAAAAACCAACCATTTATTTAATCTGAAGCCGTATATATGCCTACTTCAGACTTTGTTTCAACGATGCGTTTAAGTAATCGAACACGTTTCAAAAGGGATGAGCAACCACAACATCATGTCATACAAAATACCTGATGAAAATTCAAGGAGTGCGGCAAAAAATTTGATTAAAACAGTCAGCAACTTCTACCATATAATGGGTAAACAATCCTCAAGCTAAGAAAAACATATGCCTAGCTACACTTTATCAGGGTATTGAATTCTTAGTATAAAATGCTAAGGAACAGTAAAGAATCCGGAAGCAAATCCCGGCATTGTTACAGCTTCCAGGAAATGAAATGACAATTCAAGGAGAAAGGAGAAAGGAGATACGGGTAATTGGACAATATTATAGTGATAAGAGCATGAGATCAGGTGTAAGACTTGAGATTAAACCAATAAGGCATCCAGAAAGACGAGGTGGGACAGACAGACAGCACCCTTGTTGCAATTGCCAAAAAGTTGGCGTTCTTCTATCGTATTTTCTTTCAAATATACATCAATAAATTTTATGTATCCATGCGAATACATGCCAGTGATACCAAACTCCAGATGGCTCAATTTGTTCCTTATTACAAAGAACTAGTTACGAATTAATCTCAGAGCAATGCACCAAAAAGCCCGAATAGCCAAAAAGATATCCAAAAGATACTATTAACATCCACTGATAGATGACTTGCAAATTGGACAGGATGCACGCCGTCTGAGCCATGGATCAATGCACTGTGACCATATGTGAATATAAGAATCCCTGACAATGCATACGTACACGTAGCAACATTAAAAGAGACGCACAAGATAACTCACTTCTTTGTGAAATTTATGCAGGCATGGCAGATGGCGAATCTGCTCTCCAACAGATGGAGTTTCTAGACAAACAGCACATGCTTCTCCAGAATTGTCCACCTGAAAGCAGCAATGATAGAAAAAAAATAAAGCAACTCAGATAAAAAATTCCTAAAATGCATAAAACTATTTAACGAACTTGTAGAAAGATTTCATGACTACCTGAACTTGTGAAAGTGGCAAACGGTTGATCTGTTCGGCAGAAGCACCAGTGTGCCGATCATTGTCATTATCAAGAGCGAGTAACATTTCGTAATCATTTCTAAACAGAAGTTACCAACCAAAAATCAGTATGGCTCGCTAAACCCCATTCTTACCTTCATGAAATCATCAATAACAAACTGTCATTGCTGCTGTATCATGGGAAAGGGACCCATGGGAATGTGCAGAACAGTGACAAATTAAAAGCAGGTGAAGACCTTAAACAAAAAACAAAACAATAATATCACTAATGTTTGCGATTTGAGTGACTGTCAGATTTATATGCTTCACGGAACAGACACCGGAGAAGCAACAACAACTGTGCCCAATAGGGAAGAAAGAAAAACAAGTAGAAACTGTATCATAATTTATCTGAACAGCAATTCCAATTTCCAACTTGCAAACAAAAACATTTCTGAATCTGAACCCACATCCAAATAAGTTCTAACGTGGTAGATTCTGGAATTCAATATGTTAACAGTGGATACAGAAAATTTTGACAACATACAAAAGCACCAAATGGGTCAGATTTCGCCCAAGGTTAAACTTGACAGAAAATTATTGTGAGTCCAATAAAATCCGACAAACACAAATTGATCGGATCAATAGCCCATAAAATGATCAATTTGCACATTGATATACCAACACATCTGACCACCTTACAGAAATTATGCAGCTACCGTGATGCAACTTCTAGTGTTTTCATCCCTAATAGATGGATGCCAAGGACAACGATGAAGGAAACACTGCAGCTGAAGCTTCAAGAATCAAGAATCTCATAGTTGAGAAGGAAACTTACTCATTAAAGTCTCGCTCAGTTGTCAAGAACCTATCAGCTGCAAAACTTCCATCCGAACCAACTATACCATCCAATGCTTCCAGTAACTGAATTCTCTACACAAAGTTGACGAAAATTCAGCTTTAACCAGAAAAAATAGAATGTGACAACTACACATCTATCTCTCTACATACACACACGGGTACACAAATTTTACTTTTGCTCACCACATAATTCACTTTCACTTTCAAATTCAACAGAGAAGATTACACCTCATAGTGTTTCTTAGGGTATCTTTGGATGGTGGAGACAGATGCTCTCAGAGAGGGGCAGAGCCAGGAATTTTTTCTTAGATTGGGTCGCACATGACTCCTGCCAGCCCCCATTCCCTCCACCCCTGCTCTCAGAACGTTCCACTCTCAGAATTTGTGGAAAATACAAATATACTAGGGAAATGGTGTTCGTGTTTGGATGGGGAGTGCATAGTCTAGATACACACCCGGGCTCAAGCTGCTTCCTCTACTACCCAAACACGCCCTCAAAGAAAAATATTTTATTACTTTTTAGTTTTTACCCTTTAAAACAAGCAGCTCTGTTATCCCCACGAACCCATAGTTTCTCACAAGTCAGACTTCCTGAATGGCAGCAAACAGAATCTCAAATACGCTTTATTTCAGAAGTGTTAAAGTAATGTCTTGCACACTAAGTCGTTGACACTGTTAATGATAGAAGTTATAAGACTAAAATAAAAAATGATGCAAACTGGATCCATAAATTAATTTTCATAAGGTCAAAATTACAATCTTAGCTTTCTCAGCTCATAAATCCAATCTAAACCTCGAATATTTCAATAATTTTTTATTTTTTATTTTCGTTTATATTGCATCTATCTGGTTAAATTTATGAAAAGCTGTTCGAAACACTGGGAGACATAGAAAGCATATTTGGTGATATATATATATATATATATATATATATAGAGAGAGAGAGAGAGATGTACAAACTACAAAGTACAAACTTCACTTTTAAGCTAGAATACTCTCAACTCAATCCTAGCAGCTCAGCTTGAGCAATGCTATTGAAGCTCAATTGCTTGGCCAAGCCTGAGCAGAAATTCTCAAGAAGATTACTTATTTTAGTAACAACTAACAAGTTAAACTTTTAGAGGCAGAAACTTGAAGTAATGACTCTTGGGATGAAAAGAATACATCAAGACCTGTGAAATATTCATGTCCCTAATCTCATCTTGAATCACGCTTATGAACTTAACCACGCTCCAGAAAGCATGATAGACGAAGATTTTTTGTATATATACTAAATTAGACTAGTGCTTCAGCCTGCCTCATTCAACTGGCATCCCAGTTACCCAGTGGAGTTTATACGAGTTCAGCCAGGTCGAATTCAATCAGCTCAACTTGTTGAACACCCTTATGCTTCACTATGCCTTAGGAACTTGCACGTTCAGCACTATGTGTTGTATCTAGCATCAGAAGGCGTATGCATCAAATGCACACCAAATAAGAGAGAGAGAGAGAGAGAGAAACAGAGAGAGTTTCAGATGCATGCACAGACCAAGAAATTCAATCTAGTAAAGAGATCTGTAAGGAACTAATAAGATAATATTACCGTTTCCAAAGACATATTGGAGGGAAACCGAAGTCTTCTTCCAGAATGTGGGGTAGAAGAACGGTAATGAATGCTTCTCCTCAACTGTGCCAACCTTGAAGAACTTGTGACTGGACGAGTTGTTGCCCAAACTGAGGAATTCTCGGAAGATCTCAATAGGAAGGGCCTATTAAAATCTGTGGCAGTTGATATCCTTGGCTGAAAAGTTGAGTTTACACATAAGGAATGTCGCAACGCAAATACCAAAAGAATAATTTACTTAACCAAGTCATCTGTGAAAAACATGTATCATAATACTATTAGTCTATTACAAATATTCTTGTGAGATTTTCTTTAAAACGCTACAATCACAAATTTTAAGCATAAATATTGCAAATGTTAAACTGTTCTATTTCTTAAAAACCTTGCAAAATTAATTTTTTGTATTTTTACAACAAAAATATCATTCCATGTGTTTTTAAAGTTTTATATAATTTGCAATTTTTGATAATTTTTCAAACTTTTCACTACATTTTTTCCAAAAAAAAATATTTTGGAAAAGCTCCGAAGAAATTAACAAGAATGATATTGGTGACCATCCAGTTAACAACCATAAAAGGAAAAAAAAGCCACAAGAGTAAAATAACGTTTTATTCAACTCAATCTATTTGCTGCAAGAATACGGAACACAAAATAACCACTGAGTAAGATAGTTCAAGTGCAAAAGAAGAAAACAAGCGCCTAAAGCAGAAAGTGTATAAGTCTGCCTATCGCTTACAAATTCAAAAAGCATACACAACCTACTAACGTTTCAAAAGCTCAAATACCAAAACATTCAGACAGGTCCACTTACAAAAGGCAGCAGGCCTTCTAGAATTTGAAGTAAACCTAGATAAAATGGTATACACCTTGATGATTAAACAAGAGAAAGTAGTTATCAGCCATGGATGCAGCAGCCATTCATTGATTGACCTGATATTCCCAAGATACTTCATAATATTCAAATTATGTTGCTCTGCATACCCATGTAAATTATAGCTGAATGAACAACCTAGCTCAATGTTATGAGTCCTAAGCTTCTCAATTTTAGCAAATAAACTGTAAATCATAGGAGGATGAGATGTTCCAACTTTCAAGGCCTCCTAAGGCAAGTGTAAAAACTACATGATTGAAGAAAACACGAAGAAAATAAGTGAAGCAACATGTAGACATAAGCTACCAGCACTTCAGAATCATCTGTTCAGAAGGTTGTGTCAAGCTGCAGTACACTTTTAGAAATCAAAGCTCATTGTATCAATGTGACAAGTGATATCTCTAAGACAGATGCTTTCATTTTGCCTGTTGCAACTGACGTGTGGAATATATAAACAGAAGAAATTGGAAAGAAGATGAAACAGCAAATATGTGGTTTATTTGAAAGAAAAGTATGCAGCAAACAAGATAAAACTGAAATCAACTCACATGAAACGGCAGATCCCCATTGATACTGGATGTAGCTGGTGCATTTCGAGAAATCTCTTCTTCTTGCAAAGTCCATGCAATGTTGGCATCAATCTGCAAGAAATCAAAACCAGCATGCAGCCCTTTAAGAATCCCTATATCACAAATGAACACCTAGACCCTGCAAAAGGATAAGCATGAACCTCATTGTTGCCAGCTCCCACCACTTCTCGATAGAACTGCTCCTGGAGCTGCCGAGCCAACAACTCATCTGCTTCTACTTGTCTTGCTTTAGCACCAGCATCATCTTCAGCCGCACAGTTTGCATTCACTTCTCTGCTATGACTATTTATTCTTGGCGAAGATGAATCATCAATTTCTATGACATTCCCAAGGATGCTGCCGGCTTGATGGGTACGAGATCTTCTCGTAGAAGATACAGGTGAAGGCTGCCTACTTGATTGCATTCGTGCAACTGCTGGGCCGACATAACTGGTACTAGAACCTTCACCATACCAATGATTATCAGCTATTGAAGAAGACCTGCGCTGTCTTTTCATTACTATTCGCCCTCCGCGACTTTTTCTTTCGTTATTTGGCTGTGTGTCAAATAATGTGGTTGAGGTTGCCTGAACTGGAGGCAAAGCAATTCTGCTTTCGGAAAGTCCCGAAGTACAAGTGTCATTAGAGCTATTATCAAGATGCACTACTGTGTTCAAATTCTCCCTTCCATGAAGCACCTTTTCATGGGCATCATTGGATGAGCCCAAGATAACTTCATCCTTTTTCCCAGAAGGTGAAAGCAATACTTCATGTGATGAGCAATTTGCACCTCCCCAATCCCATGAATCCTCCATCAATCCATCATGAATGCCACACATCCGCAAATTATCTGTAGGCTCTTGGGAAAGAGCTATTTCCTTTCTGCAGAAATATAGGGCAATCATCATGCCAGCATTTGTTGTCGTATCCATGATGCTAGTAAAAAGTACCAAAGCTACCAAACAGTTCATAGTAACCACCAACAAATGTAGCATAGTGTTGCAATAAATTCAAGTATGACATTTATTCCTAACAAGTTTGGAAAACTAATACAACAGCCAAAGGCATCCAACACACGTAGATATACAATCCAGTAAGGCTTCATAATTACTAAATCCGAAAAGGCGAAAACACACATAGGACTGTCAGCATGAGTAGTTAGAAATGTGGCATTGTTGCTCATAGTAGCTGTTTTTCCAACCTTAGGCAGGGTCATAATTCGTATACTCAAAATGTTGTGTTTGACTTGCCATTATATGGTTTAGGTATCCCAAAATAACAGTTTATTACAATTACAACCAATCACCTTGAAATCCAGCATCAAATATGCCAATCTCATCCTGCATCAGCATTTTTCTTCATTATGCAGCAGATAGATTTCCTCACAAGGTAGTTTCCTTTGCTGGCGAAGCACGGAAGCCTAGGATTCAATATATTCATACTTGTTCTTATCAGATAATCTTCCCCTTGTTGACTGGATTTAAGTTTTACTTCTTTCAGACTTTTACAAACAGCAGCTTACCTTTCAGCCTTTTATAGTTTTATGGCATCTAACATCTCACTGCTTAGAGTTTCTTCTTCTAGACGCAACAACTTATATGACGCGTGGATGTGTTCACTAATCCATTTGTCAATATGGCTTTCCATATTTATTTCACAATCCTATACCAATGGTCTGTTTCATCCTTTGTTTTACTAATTTGTGCTGTGCATCTAGTTAGAAACTATTTGTTGACAAAAAAATTTCACACTTATGCAACGCAACTAAGACCTTTGAGTGGCTACCTGGATCCTGTGTCTTACCAAATAAAGTTGCTAAGAGATCCAATGCAGCTTCAGGAATTCCTTATATTGAATATACTTCACATTCCCAGATGTGATTTTCACTTAACTCATGCCTCATGTTAAACCAATTTGACATGAAATTTCTACTATTTATTCATCAAGTTGTGATGTAATACTGTTCTTTATCGATTTAAAGTTTAAACTATAGTTGACCTTTGAAAAAGGCCCAGCTGGAAAAGCCATATAAAATACATGTATAAACTTAAAGCCAATCCAAAACCTTAAACTTTGTATGAAGCTTCTTACGACATGGAAGGCAATAAACTATTAAGAGGTAATGATTGCCCTGCTTACATGCACGTTCATATCTTGAAAATAACAAATTTAAAACAAACCACAATGTTGACCACAGAAATGTAAAAATTACGAAGAGAAGACCTGCCTGTCTAAATGCCTTTCAGAAGCAGGAGACGCATCGACCATGATACTATCAATCATTACTTCTTTCCCTTTCTTTTTTTCAACCTTCTGCAATTCAGAACTCTGTTTGATAGCATTGTTTTCATGAATATCCATGTCTTCAGAAACACTTTGCATGTTTTCTATGACATTTTTGTTTCCATCACTGGAAACTCTATTCATGCGTGCAATGTTGAGAGGAGAGATGCATCCATTTCGTACCAGCCTCCGACCACGTGTCTGTCTGGGCACAATGGTAGAATGCAAAGAACTTACTTCAATAACTTTATGATGAGGAAGAGACTCACCGTGCAGTTCAGTTTTTTTAACATCTTTAGAACTTTTCCTGTCCATATCAGCGGTCCGATGATCAATATGTCTGGCAATGCCATCTTGATTTTTCTCATCCTTTGTTCCTTTAGGTGCAATATTGTCTAGTTTATAATTCCAACTGCCCATCCGACCAGAGAGCTGATACTTTTTAGCCTCCGCATCTCGTGTCGACCTTATAGAGGAGGCTGATTCTAAATCTATCTTTATTCTTCCCGTCAAATTATCAAGTGGTCCAAAGTCATGTATTATATCGGATTTCCCATGAGCAGCAGAAGCACCACTACTGATCTCATTTTCTTTAGGATTAAATTTTGCAGAAATCGTATCAGAAGATGCTTCTTGTGAATTATTAAAATTGCATTTACCAAGTGCTGACCTTCCTCTGCTTATAGCAGGATATTTAAAAGAAGATTGATTCTTCCTGCAAAAACCTGCAGTGGATAATCCATCCGTATCTCCTTTGCCAAAACCTTCTACCTTGCTGTCAGAAGGCAATATATTGTCTGCTTGGTGTTGTACTTTAGAATCGAAGGAATTACCTGATTGGTTGGATCCACTAACAGGACCAGCACTCCATAAAGAGGATCCAGATCCCATGCTTTGAGGTTTACTAAAACAAGAAGCATCAGGATTAGAAGAGGTACCTGGCACTGCCGGCTGTTGATTAGTTTGTCCGTGAGACAGTAACAGAGGACCTGTATCAACTTCCAAAATTTTTTTATTTTGCAAAGAAAGTCTCCCTCTTCTATTAAAAGTCCTGGATCCTTTGCTTTGAAATCGAGAACAAAATTCAGGGTCATTACCCATCGTAATCTTTGCATGTCCACTATTCCTGCTGAACAGATTATCACTACAAGCTGACTCAGGTATTGGAAAAGTACGATCCAAGTTGTCAAAATCCTCTGAAGTGCAAGCATGATGTACAAGAGTCTCTGCCTCAATGTTATCTTCTATATTGTTTACAGCATTCTTATGTTGATAATAGGAAGGTCCCTGCCCCTCTCCCAATGAGACAGAAGGCCAGCGTCCCTCATTTGTTTTTGAACTCCAATTACTCCTCCGTCTACGAGGTATCTCTTTCGACAATGAAAAACAACTGGCCTTTTCTGCATTAGGATTAACGCTTGCTCGAACTTCCTCCTTAAATTTCTTGTTATCCTTTCGACAAGCATGTCGCACATCATCCACTTTTTCAATAACAGAACTAGCACTTCCACAGCCAGTCTTCCCTAACCCATCCAACCTGTCAGGAGTATCTGGAACATCCATCAACTCATCCGCCATTAAACCTTCCATGTTCTGCATAAAAAAACCAAATAGACTATAAAATAGACCTCTCCTGTTATAACCAATGCATCATAAAAACGTGGATAAACTTGTCCCACATAATTAGACTTCAAGTCAAGTTGTTTCAGCTTTCTCAATAAGTGGATGTATCTATATATACATACATATGAAAATTGAATGGTGACTCTGGCTTTTCAGAGTCACCCAACCTTATAACCAGCACCGTCTGATCCAACATAATGAACGGTTAAAAGAAAAATAAGAAGAAAAGGTAACATGCATTTTCATCATCTAGTATTAGTTGACACGTTTTTCTCTCAATCATCCATCTACTTCAATGAACGGCTTCGGTTAGATAGTTGAGTGACTCTATATAGCCAAAGTCATCAATTCACTCCCTATATATATATATATATATATAAGCACTATGCAAACTGTAAACTAATTATGAGAGACCGATCAACTTGATAGATGTTCATAAAGTGTTATGTTGGAAAATTACTTTTTCAAAAAATGTGAATTTCTTGTACTTTTCTCAATGAAAACATTCAGTGCAATGTGCACTGATTATGAGTGGTCTGATCAACTTAACTGATCATTTATAGTGTTATGTATAAAGTTTTTTTAAATGTAAATAATAATTTGTACTTTCATTTTGAATAGTAACTTTGCACATGACACATTTTCAACCATCAATTCATGTTGATCGGACCGTCAATATCAGTCCCCACCCTCATTCAGCATCTCAAACAGTCACATAAGTACATAACTCCCAGATGATGGCAGCCAAATTACGCATCCACGCTCACATACACGAATACATATACAAATACGATAACGATATTAAAATATTAAAAAAAATGTAAGTGATACAGGGATCACAATGGCGAACCCAAATCTGGTGCTATGAAATCCTTAATAGACAAAAAAACTAACAAAAGCAAAAACTACTCGAAAACTGCCTACTCCTGACATATATATCCAGCAAATAGAAATCCGGCCAAAAACTTTTCCGACCACGATTGACTGTTTAAAACACGAGTTCCACTAGATAACTGTCACAAATAAAGCCGATCAAATAACCGATGATCCCCATGAAAATGCTGGATCAATCAAACCCTTATGACATAGTTTCATGCAATGCAAAATAATGTCACAAACGAACCAAATCATACAAAAAACATCCAAACACCAATAAGTAGACGTCTCAAATAATGATTCCCTAATAAACTGCACATCAGTCGGATCGAGATGGCAAGAGATAAAGAAATGCAAAAACCCTAACCCTAAGGACGGGTTCCCGATCAAGGAGATCCAACTGCTGAAGAAGCTTGGAGGTGGAGTCCAAGAGGGAGAGAGCCATGCACCGCCGCCCGCTACCCAAAGAGAAAGAGCACACAGCCACCGCCGCCGCTTCCCATCCACCACTACCAACGGGACCTCTACGGTTCTACCCTCGCTCCCCTCTACCTCTCCTTCACCCGACGGTGGCCATGACGAGCGACAAGCGAATGAGATTGGGGTGGTCCGATGACGAAAGTACCCCGGAGTCTCGGATTCGGGTCTAATGCTATGAACCGGTTCAATTATTTCGAACCGGGGGAAGAGAGGTCTGAGTTGACCAAGTTGTGAATATTATTTGGATCGGGTTAAAAGCATACCATGTACCAGAGTTTTCTTGAGTCGTCTATATCTAAAAAATGGATGGTTGAAGAGAAATATGAATAAAAAGATGTTTAAATGATGAAAATGTCTGTTTTTTTTTCTTATTTTTTATTAGTCGTTAATCAGGTTTGATCGAACAGTACGAGTCACAATTCAATCATATATATATATATATATATATATATATATATATATATATATATATATATATATATATATATATATATATATATAAGTATTGTATGCCACACATGCATGCACCCACGTATCATATCTTTGCACATTCTAATACATTTAATAATGCATCTACAATCTGTCATTCATTGTAAAAAAAATGAAGCCTGTTTTATGTGACATGCACTGACATAGTCCAAAAAGTTATAATGCAATAAATTATATGTAACTCAATGTTATCAATAGTATGCATGTGGGCAATCAATCCTTAAGTATGCATGTAAATTTACATTTGTGATGAAGCAGCAAAAAATATGATAATTTCCTTGAAAAGCTTTCACAAAGGGTGCATTCAGTAGCTAGAAATTTTGGAATGCACTTTTTATCAATGAAAAAAAAACCCATATGAGAGGTAGTAAGAAGTTTCCAATATATATATATATATATATATATATATATATATATATATATAAAAGAAAAATGAAATAAGTTGACTATCTATGTGGTTGGTGGCTACCTATGTAGTCAATGGTTGTGTCCATATTTTGTGTCGCTAAAAACAATTGCAATATACACATTTTATATTGTTAAAAAACATGGCTAAACAACCGGTTGTTTTAAATGCACATTTTGTAATGGCTTTTAGTGACATAAAAATAGAAAAACAACAGTTCGTCATAAATATAGATGATTGATATATATATATATATATATATAAAGAGAGCAAAATGAAAATAACATACCCAACCTCCACGGCATAATGGTTTTATGATATTTTGTGATGCCATAAACCATCACAAATGATGCATTCCTCAACTATAATCGATTGACCATAATTTTTTAATTGTGACATACACCATTTGTGATTTTTAGCATCATAAAATAAAAAAACCCTTCAGCCATATAGGTAGCTGACTATGCACACTTATGTGTAAGAATTAAAAACAGGTTGACATCAATATATATATATATATATATATATATATATATATATATTCCTTCGACTTATCTCAGTCGGTAGGTGATGCATGCATTGGGGTATTTTTTGTACGTATAAAACGAGGGGATCATTTCTATATCGGTCGGTTGCCGATGTCGTCATAACAAAATTTCGTTAGCAACAGGGTAGGAGGGAAAGGAAGGAAAGGAAGGGAAGGGAAGGGAAGGGAAAGGAAAGGGAAGAGAAGAGAAAGGGGAGGGACATGAATGAAATTGAAAGGAAATGAAAGGATTGATTAAAAAACTTGTTTGGATAAAAAGGGAAGGAAATAAAATGAAAGACTAAAGTTCATGTTTGTTTGGACTACGTAAAGGAAATAAAAGGATAGAATTTATAATACTTTACAATAATACTCCTAACAGTTAAAATGTTTAAAAAAATAAGAGGTTTCAAAAAAGACACGATAATGTCCATCTCACCTTGCCTGTGTTTTCCAATGGAAGGTTGCAGCTTATGCAATGAGTTTGGATTCTCTCTCTCTCTCTCTCTCTCTATAAATGTATGTATTCTTGAGAGAGTCACCAATAGTTATAAAAAACTTACATAAAAAAAAAGTGAAAACATCATAACAAGAGTAAATATCCTCTTAAGTAATAACTTTAGATCAATCAAACAAAATGTTGGTAAACAAAATAGTTGTCTAAAGACAAAAAAAATCACAAAGCAAAATTAAAAATTACATTCTTGTCTTATATAATTCCAGCAATGCTAAGCAACCTAAGTAAAACATCCTTTCGCTTAGAAGAAGGACAAGCAAAAAATGTTTCTATCCTATCTTTATCACCAGTAAGATAAATATATGCCTCAGTTTGTAACTCTTCTTCAAGACCAATCTCTTCAAATGCTGGAAATATGTCTTCTTTAGAATATTTACATTCTTGTTTCGGCTTTGGTACGACATCACTTTTTCCAATTGCATTAGCAATTTTGTCAAATGATTCTTTCATTATTTCAATCTCTTTTAAATCATCTTCATTTGCACTTCTTCTCCTTTTACGCTTTGACAATGAACCTGTGGGGGGCCCCACTTGGCCTTCACAGTCGTCTCCTACGTTGATAAATGGTTCTAATACTGCTTGATTTTGCGAAACCATTTCATCGATAAGCTGGATTGTGTTGCCAGTACCCTCACACGCTAAAGTCATTCGGTTGCGCCTCTCTTTCGCTGTCATCGATCCTTCTCCTGTTGCTCTATCATTACCAATTGATCGATGCATAAGTTGTCGTCGACGTTGTCTACGACGTATGAACCAATAAAAACTATAACATAAAAGTAGAACGACTAGTTGTTGTTGGTGTCGTCTCATGTCTTCTAATATGCCTTCTAATATGCGACAAGCTGCAAAGCCAAAGACAACTTTTTTTATGAAGATGATGATCATATGTGACAAGCTGCAAGCTAAATATATAACTAACGACATCAACAATCATGCTTCAATGCCTAACTCCAATCTGTCTCTATATTCTTATTTTTTTTATTAATGTCTAACTCCAATCTGTTTTCTTCCTTAGAATGCCTTGATTAGTTTTGCCAGTTGCACCGACAATCTGTATTTTGAAATACAAACACAACAAAATAGAAAAGAATTCCAGTCAATATGGAGATTCCATGTGGACTTCTATCTTCCAGGCAAATGTAACAAGCAAAATCTGAATGCAACAAAGCATGGAAAACAATGGCAAAGGAACATTGTCAATAATAATTTGAGGAACATATTTACTGGTCAGTGCTGACCGACCAACAATGATCGTCAACTTTGTGCAAACAATTAAGGCAGCATAAGAAAACCAATACTGTTCAAGATGTAACATGCTTTTTCCATCTGGCATTTGAAAAACTAATAAAACTTGCATCCCTACAAGCCGACAGAAAAACTAATACACGTCCAACTGAGTAACCATTTTCAAGTCCTCTTTCATCAAATGACGATCACAATACTCAGACCTTTTCTCATATGCTGAAGCATTGTTCTTAGCCTTCTCAATCAACTTCGTCATTTCCTCATATGCTACAGTTAGCAAGGGGAAGAACATTTTACTTTTTGCCTATGGTGTTTATGTGGGTGGTACCGTGGTAAGAACAGTTTGCTGCTTCTCACCTAACATGGGAATGGACAACGAAAGCACCAAGGCAAAAAGAGGGCAAAAGGACGACTAGGATATACTTTGGAATCTGAACCACAGTTTTCTACAACTTTTCATTTATTAAAAGAGTTTCTTCAGCAGCAACTGGTGCGCTCGTTCCTTGCTCAGTTGGCGTTCGAAAAGGAATCTTTTGCTTAAACAATGTTGTTTCAGAAAACAAATTGACGGAGCCGTTGCTTCGGTGACCCGGCCTAGTTTTACCGGCTATCATCAAATAAATGCTTCACTTAAACGAAGAAGAAGAAGACGAAACTGTGAAGAAAAAGAAGAAGAGATAGAGAAAAACGAAAACGCACCTTCCAGCAGAGGCCTTCTTCTTCTTCTTCTTCTTCTCCTCTGTTTTTGTTTTTTTTTCTTTGCTCTTCCGCCCTGTTTTTGCCTCTTCTTCGGTTCCTTCAAAAGGGCGTTTCCTCTTCTTCAACGGTTTGATTGGAGGGAAATGACGTTTCTTCTTCGGTTTCTTTAGAGGCGTGGGTCCCTTTTAAGGATATGGAAGGGTATTATGGACAGACTTTTCTTTTTTTTTTCTTTCTTTTTTTTCAATTCAAAAAGGATTCAAACTACATACTCTCTCCATTTCCTTTTCCTTTTAATTAGCCAAAGAAGAGTCATCCCCTTTCCCTCCTTTTTAATTAACCTTTTTAATTAACCAAAACAAGAAATGGCGGCAAGCTTTCTCAGTGTACTTTTTGTTGTGGGGCTTCCCAGTGTACTTTTTGTTGTAGGGCTTCCCAAGAGCATGTTATTTATTTCCCCATCATCATCGTCATCCCCCTTTATTCGCTGTCGTCCCTTTTGTTTAGATCACCTTCTTCCTCGCAATGGAGGTCGTTTATTGATCGGAGGCCTCTGGATGAAGAGGAGGCGGGGCAGAGGTCGACGAGGAATTAGCGTGAAACGGGTACATTCTGTTGAACGACTCTGTTTTGGAAGGTGGATCGAGGTTCGTCATTTCCGTTCCCTGGTGGTATCCCATCGTACGTTCTAATCGGTGCGGAAGAGGAAGATGAGTGGACAAGGCCGTGATTCGTTCGGGCGTTTTGGTATACCTAAAACTTTCTCTCGCTCATTCTTTTATATGAAGATAGTTACATACATAAAGAACAAACACGTTGCGCTCAATTTATAATGCTTTCCCGGGCTTTCGGTCTGCTTCTTGTAGGGCTCCCAAGATCCCATCATCTATCGTCTCCCCCATCATCCATCGTCAGCCCCTCTATTGGCTGTCGTCCTTTTTGTCTAGATCACAGTCTTCCAATCTTCCTCGCAATGGAGGTCGTTTCTTGATCGGGGGCCTCTGGATGAAGAGGAGGCGGGGGCAGAGGTCGACGAGGAATTAGCGTGAAACGGGCACATTCTGTGGAACGCCTCTGTTTTGGAAAGTGGTTCGAGGTTTGTCATTTCCGTTCCCTGGTGGTATCCCATCGTACGCTCTAATTGGCGTGGAAGAGGAAGATGAGTGGACAAGGCCGTGATTTGTTCGGGGTTTTGATATAGCTAACACTTTCTATCTCTCTCTCTACTATATGAAGATAGTTACATTCGTAAAGAACGAACAACTCAGCTTACAATGCTTTGCCGGACTAACAAGGTTATGTATGAGCTAGGATATCAGATGTACTTTACTGTATCTGATGGAAGTCACTCGTTTGTATGTCTTCCCTAGAATGTTGAATTTAACATGTACATGTATTGAACAGCAGGCACGATGGACTATTGTGACGTGAGGGGGGCAAGGCCGCAAGGGTAGATATTTTGAGTCTTGAATAATTCATTAAGGGCTTCAGAGGCAACTGATACAAGAGCTAGCATGAGGAGATGTTGATTTTATCTCCTCTGGAAATTCAGTTTTGACATAAAATAAGTAAATAAAACGGCAAAGACAACAGGGTAAGCAAGAAGAACAGCAGCGACTGCTCCCAATTGATCCTGTTGAAAGCCAAAATAATCTTTAAGGAAGGAACTGATGGATTGCCACTTCCCAAATACCGCTACCTGTTTTTGTATGTCCCCATACTGTGAAGTAAAGAGTCCACGAAGAGTCCAGTTTGTAGGGGTGGCCCAGTATAACCAAATCCACCATTTTGGTATTTGCTGCACAGGGATAGCAAGCATGTTGATGATGTCAACCACTTTTCATATGAAAAATATTCTTAAATCGAGGGAACAGTCATAATTATGCCTGCTATGTCTGAGACGAATTAAGAACTTTTGTTAAAGTTATTTTATGTTGGTTTTGAGTAACATGGTCTGAAAAGTACATCAACCAATCTCTTTGTTATTTGCAGTGCATGTTTGATTAATGACAAGTCGGAGAGTCAATGCAACTGTGCAACAGAAGAAGATTTAAGGCATAAGTACCACCTCTTGTGGCGTGCTCATGATAATGTCTGCAGAATGTAGTTGTTTCATGCTTGTCATTTTGCATTAGCATGCGCTTGCATTCTTTTATTGGGTGGAAAGTTGGAAAAACATTTGCCAACCATGATGTCTGTTTCAGTTGGACGATTGTTTAGGAAACCAATGAATTTAATGGCTGTTATATTTATCAGTATGGCTACAGGGGTTGCTAATTTTCTGCAAAAGCATGAATTTAAACTTTAACTTTAAAGTCTATCTTGTTTTCTGGTACACTTTTGCATATTTCAGTTGGTCATTTTTGGAAATTTTGATTTGGTCAAGTTGCGATTTGATCTTGGCTCCAGATTTGATGGTTTAAGACTTCAAGTACATTTTATTTTTCAATCTAGGTATCTCCATAAGTTTCTTTCATTTGCATATTTATCATTTTAGAAATGACACACAAGTCTTTAACACATAGGGTGGCTTGATTTTTCACAAGATTTTGCATGGTTAAAAGTCCATAGTCACAGAAAACGCATTTTTTTCGAAAAAAATGTGAAAAAACGTGATAAATTAAATGACGGTTTAAAATTTAAAAAAAAAGTGTCTTTTTGAAGAAAAACGTTAAAAACGAAACTCACTTTTTTTTTCACTTTTTCATTTATTTAGTTTTTTTAATGCCAAACAGTTTTTTTTTTCATTTTCTATTTTTTATGTGTTGAAAATCTACTTATCTTTTGATGTTTGTGTTATTATTTTCTCACTTATTTAATTTTTCTTCTATTTTTAGTTTTTTTTTATTTTTAAAAGTTTACCATTTTTTTCTGTTTTTTTCAAGCTTGCCGCATTATACCCAAGAAAAACACTGGCCATTTAAAACTTCGAGACGTTATTTGTGACTATGGTTAAAAGTGTATCACAAAAAACGGGGACGGGTATTAAACGGCGAGGAAAAAAATGAGTATAATACGGCAAAGTTTTATATCTCGGGAATAAAACGGAAAAAGTTCGGCAAATTTTTTTAAAAAATTAAACATTTAATACATCTTAAAAATGATAAAAAATAATAATTAATAAAAAAAACGGCAAAAAACGGGAAAATAACGGCAAAAAACGGAAAAATAACGTATAATACGGGTATTAAACGGGTATTGTACGCGTTTTTTGTTTTTTGACTTTTTTTTTAAAAAAACGGGAATAATATGGGTATTATACGGCAAAACTGTTTTTGGCGTTAAATACGCGTTTTTTTAAAAAAAACGGCGTTTTTTGTGACAGAAAACTTAAAACACATCCTTGTCATGTTTGATTTCAGTACCAATGGATAGACTAAAGCAACTTGTGTTAGCTCTAAGTGGAGCATTCTTCTTTGTTAACCATCCCACTTCACATCCAAGCTGATTTTGTCAAATGCCAGCTCAACCAAGTTTCCTCACCTAATAACTGACATGGGACATGCTATCTAATTTGAGTCCCTAATTTGTATAAATCTTTACTTATGTCCTTACTCGAGTCCCTTGCTGGTATATCTTATTTATATGGAACAAAATGGTTATAATCTCATCCAGTAAAATTCTGGTGGTTCCTGAAAAAAGGAATAGGCTGAAGAGGTTTTAGTTGTTTTTTAAAACATTATCGCTTCAGCTTATTCACATTCCAATTGCCAATTCATTGAGAGTGAGATTCATTGTACTGAAATTGAGAGGATGTTCAAATTATTATTTTGGCTCCTAGAAAAGTAAATTTTTTATTGAATAAAAGTAGCACAATGAAAATAATTGATCATGATATATTTTTTTAAAATTAATTCTGGACAAATCCCTTCTTTGTTGTTAATCCAACCACAAAAGGAAAAGAGAGAAAACTTACCGGTCCTGGGATTAGGAAGCCAGAAAAGAGACTCAGCATTGTGTAGAAAACAGATGAGAGAATTGCAGCAACTTGAATATTTGGAGTTAGTGAGACCATAAGCATCCCAAGGTAAGTGTAGTATAGGAGCGTAATAAACTTGACAAAAAAATACCAAAAGATCTTATAAGCTGAACGTTGGTAACCTATTGCAGCATATGTAATAGTTCCAAAGATGATTGCTTGGAGGAGTACATATGGGATTTCAATTGCAACCTGCATTTGTAGGAAAATAGTTAAACACATTAAAATCAGTTAGTAGTTTGGTTGTTATCTTCATCCATGCGCAGCACAATAGATGCTAGATCTAGAATAACATTCATCCTTGATGTATGTCCTATTGGATGACCTGAAAACTTTCATTCTTCATGCAAGTCTTTTGGTGATACTGGATCATGAACGAAAATCTACACAGAAATGTAGGAAGTATATACTTATATATTCTCTGACCTGTGCAACTGCATAAGCAAGGGAAGAATACATCCCTGCAAATTTTTCTCGGTATAAGACAATGCGCTCAGTTGCTACAAAGGGAAGAACTGTTGAGCAGTTATTGATTCCGGTCATAAGAGTTCCAACAAACATTGCTCCCAGTATGGTGAATAAACTCTGTTGAGTGTCTCTGTGAAAACAAAGGGAAGAAGAAAAGCGAACATAAGAAAATATGTAAAAAAGACAAGATACAACTGTATTGATCGATTGTCATTTTGTTGCTGAAACATTTAGATATTTAGTTTGGTCAAACAATATCTGTAGTTGTTTTGCATAAATTGGCCTCTATGGGTTGCTTACATTTTCTGTCCTTGTTGCCAGAAGAGGACACCAAGAATCACAGAGGTGATGGTTATATATGTCAAACGGACCAAATTATATGAAGGACTTCGCCAATATGACAGGTATTGCTTCCACAGGCATGCTGAAAATTGCCCCCACCAATTCTGTGAAAACGTGGTCTGAAAGTTCAAGTCATTTGAACCAGGGGCTGGTGTGCTTAATTGTTTGAGTAGCTCTTTGTTGTTCCTGACAGAAAACAAGATAAACATGACCACTAAAGAAAAGATTGTCGAAAAAGCGATGAAAATTAGAGGGAAAAATGAGTTCAGTTTTGTTAAAACAATTGTCCCATAGATAGGAGATGAGTTGCAATTGCATTATCTCCTTGCATGGGAAAGTTCAAATTCATGTTGATTATTTACGTAGCTCTTACTGAAAGAGAGACGATTCCTTGTAAAGCTGAGCGAAGTCTACATTTAACTGTCTTTCCATAGAAGTAGAAGTAACTTCCAGCATCCATGTTGCTGGATTGTAGTTATTTTTGATCTTTGGAATGCCGGAAATACTCTGCAGGTTCACACCACTATGTTAGTTTAGGCTGTACAGAATTGTGGTGATGGAGAGTAGATGATGGAGAGTAGATTTACCATGTTGCTAAAGTAACATGTGAAATAACGAGTACTCGTAAAATGATTGGAAAACTAGTTTTTAGTGTCATTATCATAGCGTTATGAGGGTTTCCCTGTTTAATCCTATATAGTTTCATATGTATAGCAGGTTTTTGGATCCCAATGTCAAAAAAGGATGTCATTCTTGAGTCCCAGCCGAAGGAGCAGAAAGGAAATTGGTGCTAACTGGTCCAATTCAGTCAATCAATTATAATTGCCCTGAAGTCATAACATGATATATCAAGGAACTGGGTGCCATGGTCATTACATTTAACTTGGCTAAGAACAGAAGAAGCTTTGCCCAGTTCTCCTACGAAATTGCAGGTGCTTCTCAGGTCTCAGGTGCATTATTCTTCGATTGACACACGGTGGTTCATAGTACATACAACAATGTTCAAGGCACTGAAAAATTTAAAAAGCCTGAATTATAGAATTCTTCTGGGACACAATTCTTAATGATCCAATAAGCTATTGCTTTAGTATACGGAAATGAAGAACATTTAATCCAATAGATGCAAATAGAAAGATAACTTCGTGCATGCAGTTGCATAAAATCAGATGTAATGTGTTTGGTGTGTTACCTCAAAATATTCAATAACACTGCTTGAATGACTTCCCAATGGTCCAGAATAAATAATCTTCCCACCTCTTTTCATCAGCATCAACTGCAAAAAAAAAAAAACAAAAAATGAAAAAAGAGGGGTGAGAGGTGGTGCTAAGGGCTTTGATCAAATTCTTTCAAACAACCTATGTTATCAGTTGGACAGATTGGAATAATTTACAGTCATTGGGCCTATGCAGGTCCAAGTCCAACATGAACTAAGTTAATGGCTATATTGAGTTTATGTGTCATATTCTAAATTTCTAACTAAAAAATCTTGTGTAGTCATGTAAATGGCTGATAACTTGATATCTTAAATCTACATGTGCAGTTTTTCAAGTTCCAATTCATTTTGTTTACCTCGTCAAAGGATTCAAATATATCAATACTTGGTTGATGAATTGTGCAGATGACTGTTCTTCCAGTGCGAACCACATTTTTCACTGCACGCATGACAATTGCTGCTGCCCTGGCATCCAGACCAGACGTGGGCTCATCCAAGAAAATTATTGATGGATTTGCAACAAGCTCAACTGCAATTGTTAAGCGCTTGCGTTGCTCTGTTGAGAGACCACTGACACCTGGTATGCCGACCAGTGCATCTTTGATTCCGTCAAGTTCAATGGTTTCTAATACTTCACTTATGAATGCCTGTTACACTCATGCATCAATGAAGTCCATTAGTTGTTCTTCTGCAATCTATTTGTGTATCTCTGGTAGTTATTTGATGATAACTGATCATAAATTTCTATTTTTTCTGTGCGTGCATTTGTTTTTGTGGCTAAATGGATGGCTGATGGAGTTGGCCTACCTTTTTAGTGTCTTGATCAATTTCAGAACCTAATCTCAACCATGCTGAAAAGATAACAGACTCTTCAACGGTAATCTGTGGGGAATGAATGTCAGATTGTTCACAGTAACCAGATATCCTAGCAAATGTCTCCTGAACCTTAGGATACCCGCCTATCCATATGTCCCCCTCAATAACTCCCTCATTCTTCCTTCCACAGAGGACATCCATGAGAGTTGTCTTTCCTGCTCCACTGACGCCCATTAAGGCTGTAAGAATGCCAGGCCTGAATGAGCCAGTAATGTCTCTAAGTAGCTGAAGTTTCTTCTCCGTCATTCCTTGATCTCTCATTTCCTGTAACATTGAAGCAAATCATTGTAATTGCTGCTCCAATTGGACCATTTGAACTTATAGCTTGTCAGTTGACTAGTTTTGAAGGAAAGCTGCTTGCATTTCTAATGGAAATTTACCTGAGGAGTATCGACAAAATACTGTATATCTTGAAATGCTATTGCCAGTGGTTTGAATGGTAATGCCATTTTGTCTGCCACATGAAAGTGGTCTGTCTGTTAATGAGTAAAACATACAAACAGAAAAAGCTTGTTGTATTGAGTTAGCCACCCTTACCTCTCCTTTTGTCTTCCTGAATGTGATGGTGAACATTCTCTTCCTTCCCTTGGAGTTGTGTAAGCCTTTCTCTGGAGATAATTGCCCGAGAAATGCCAGGAGCTGGATGTAAGGTGGTAAACAAATAACAAATGTGTTAAGTAGATCTGTATGTCTAGGTGTGCATATATTTTTCCTGTGGTAAAACCGATAACGAAGTTGGTAGCAAATGTGTGTTTAGGTGTGCATGTGCATGTGCATGTGCATGCATATATATATCTTTTTTCTCTATTGTTGGATAAAGTAAGAGCATGCATTTACTTCAGCTTCCAGTTGACATGCCTCTGGTGTGTGCGTTTAGGTGTGCATATGCATGCACATACGTATATATTTTTCTCTATTGTTGGATAAAGTAAGATCAAGCCTTTATTTGGAGCTTCAAGATGACATGCATCTAGTGTTTGAACTATGAAACATGGTTGAGAATGTTGGACCTAGGATTTTGATGGGCTCAGATCGTGTCCGGTCAGTTCTGATTCAGTTGAACTGAAAAAGCCTGGTGATGGTTTCCTGCAAACTTCTGACATCCTCTACCCTCCATAGGCCTTTATTTTGATACTGTCAGATACAAGTAACCTGGTGAAGAAGATCACACCCTTTTGAACCATAATAACAGTTGACTGGACGGGTGTTACCAGTTGGAAGAAATTGCAGCTCCAATCCTATTTTTCTTGTTAGACTAAATTTAGGTGGCACAAATGTGTTTGCTTCACATCATGATGAACTAGGTTTAGCCATTCAAGCTCATTTGGTCATTCATCAATCAAGGATGCACTTAATGTCCATCTGTTACTACATGTTCTGGAATTTTGTGGATGTTCTTCTTGGCCTACTTGTTAATTTGTCTTGATTCTAACTCTTTGCTACATCTTCTTTTTTGTTTGTGTGTGTGAATTTTCACCTCAAGTATCAAAGCAAGTACCATTTTACTATTGGGGTTGCCAAAAAAAAAAAAGGTGGTGAAGGCATCTTCATCAACTATTTAAGCTGGATACTTAACCCTTTTGTGTCATTTACTTGCCAGTATATGACCGAGGCTATGATAATAATTATGTAAGCTTTGTGTGAAGACATCTCATCCTGATCCACATGCTGATGAAATTTCACTTACGTTTCAAAAATGTCAAGGCCATGGTGAAGCCAAGATTGAGTAGTATAGTGAAACCAAATAGGGCGGCCAGTGATATCCAATAGAAATAACCCGGAAAATGAAGTCCTCTGCTTAGTAAAATTTGTTGTCCAATTGTTGTATTTCCAAAAGAAATCTGTGAGAAGAATCATACAGGAACCTTAGAGAGCTGATTTATCACTTTAAGTAAACAGATCCGGATGCAAAGTGTCTAACCTTTCTCCACCTTGGAGCAAGGAATTCATTTACAGAAATTCCTATTTCAGCATATGCCAATGGAGATACCCAAAATCCCCACTTCAACCAAGCCGGCATGGAAGCTGTTGCCAGAAAACATGCACGTCAACGTCCATTAAGTATGATAAATTTTCAAAGTTTGGTGTTTGAACCACCTGGCACAGCTTAAAACAATCTAGTGATAAACATTGACCTAGCAACACAGCTGATTGTTCTCTGAGGAGATAGTAGCTAACTCAAAGTCTATTTTTTGGTGTCATGAAATTCAGCTCTTGAACTGTAAAAGGAGTACTTACACCTTGGGATCACAAAGCCTCCAAACACGAGAGCTGCTAGCATAAAGCAACTGCCAGCCATGGCTGAAGCTACATGTGTTTTAGTGATGGAGGCAATGAAGCGGAACAGGGAAGCAGCCATTTGATGCACAGCAAAGAGGAGAAGGAACTGGGAGAAAAACCTGCTCATAAATTTAGCAGTTGAGATTTGAGAAAGAATACTATCCATTCATTATCAGCTAAACAGTTGTTTGAATCGGTTAACTTGATTAAAGATGACAAGATGCTGTCTCATCGTAATTCAGCAAATACATATCCTGAAAGCGATAGAAATGGTAGAAATTCGAAATTAAAAGCTAGAAGAGACCAAAAAAGGTTTATCTTAAAAAATAAGTTTAAAAGATCTTGGAAAATATCATGATATTCTTATTTTGGTGATATTTTCAAAATATCATGACAGTTTTTTCTTCCAGGGAAGGGGAGGTTCACTTTTTTTGGCATTTTTATTATGATATTTTAAAAATATTGCCAGTATTTGTGACTGTAGTTGGAAACATTCTGTTCGTCAACTGACTTGCCAAATGCCAAGTTATATTAGTGGTGGGTAAGAGGTTGGGGTATCTAGATTCCCATTTGCATAGACCTAGTTGGTTCAGCATTCGGTTGACTTGGCCTTGAAGGAGCCTGTCGTTCTCCTAAAGTGAGATGCCCGTCCTTACAAATTATCAGAGCCTATATATTTCTCTGCATCCTCGAAAGGTTAAATGTTTGACTCGTTGATACTTCTGAAATGTTGCCCGAGCCAAAATCAGCTTCTTGTGACTAGACATTGACTAACCTTTGAGCTGCTAGTCGGTTGCATGCTTTGAGCTAATCTTGCCATAATGCAAAGGGTTGGGGCTTCTTCAGAATCTCAATAGGGAGAAACTATGTGAAAGATTATTTTTGTTTTTGTGTGTTGACATGCAAAGCAGACCTGCAACCTATCACAATTTTTATTTATTGAACTTGGTTAATTTATCTGACAGGCGCTGCTGGTAGGTTGAGCATGATTGTATGATGATAAACTCCATGCTAGCATATTTTTCCAAGTGATGAATGCGGAAACAGCATTTAATCACCTTCCTGCTTCTGGACTATATCCAATGGTGTAATACGTGAGTCCCGTCCAAACTAGGGATTCAACAAATGAGTGAGGAATTTTCAGTATGGCAGAAGGCAGTGTGTACGCCCAAGCAGGATAGAAGTAAAAATCTCTGTGCTTGTAGAATACCGGCAGCCTGGAAACTATCATTGACAACTCTGGGAAACCATTGACCATAAGGATTACCATCGCATAAAACATGGAACCCATAAAGTAATTCGCACCAGCCAAGTCGGCATTCATCCTTGTACGCAAAAACATGGTCATGGTGATGAATGCTATGATGACAAGCTGCACAATGACAAAATTGTAATCGATCAATTCCACAAACTGAAATTGATAGGCACTAACAGGGACCTGATCTAAAGCCTTAGTGATATCATTACAGCTAAGCTGAATGATTTCAGCTGGTTTCATAACTAAGTTGTAAGACACATTTGCAGACAGAATTCTTGGGAGACTTCCAGGGAAATCAGCCCTTATGGACACCGATACGTGAAGTCAGTATGTATAATGAGAGCGGTAAATTATTCAAGTTACTTGAGTCTAAGGTGGAGTTTTTGGAGTTCAAGGTTTTCCCAGAGATAACAACCGGCAGCACCTCAATGCCCAGAAAAATGATACCAAATTCCAGATAGGATCTTCTGGAGTTGGTGCTGAAATATCTGAATCAGATGCCAGGTCAGGAGCAATCAACGCCACGAATATATTTCTATCAATTTGGCCTTTGATAAATTGCTACAGGAACAGAGTTGGATCAATTCCCTGGCAAGTTGGGGTAGTTTGGCCTTTTTCAGCATTTTCTTTGTATTTCTGCTTCATTGAAATTTATGAACTCATGTACCTGAACTGATTTGAAGACATAAACAAATGAATTCCTCTTCATCAACAGCAATTCCCTGGCCATGCACGTCTTCAGCATCTCCCATTTGCTTAGAGAGTAGATGCTAAAGGTTACTGCATCTTTTTGTGTACGGTCAGATGGATTTATAAGCTCCTCTAACAAGCTTTTCCCATGATCAGAAGCCTTGAATTTCTCTTCAAATTCATCCACTGTTATGTAACTATAAGGATCTGACCTGCACCAATATTGTGCTTGATCCTTCCTGGAAATGACCTGAATGTGGTACAACGAAATACAATGGTCAGGATGGGTCACATCCTGTTGACTTTGTGAAAAGGTTACATAATGCAACAAAAGATGTTTCCAGTCATGAGTCAACATCTAAAGGTATGCCAACAACTTCTTGGTGCATAAAGTAGAGAACATATTCTGTTTATTATTGTTTTTTACCTAATGCAGCAATATCTAGTCAAAGTCGAAGGTATGCAAATAGCTTTTTGGTGCATAAAGAAGGGACTTCAGAATGTGCATGCGGTTAGAGAGAGAGAGAGAGAGAGAAACCTCCTGGAGGAAATCAGCGGTGCCCTTCCTTTCGGGGCACTTAAAGCCACAGCCCTCAAAGAATTGAACAGCCAGAGTCCGAGGGCCATGATAAACAATCTTGCCTTCTGCCATCAGTATGATATCATCAAAGAGGTCGAATGTCTCTGGTGCTGGTTGAAGCAGCGAGGTCAATACTGTGGCATCTGTGATGTGTACAAATTGTTGAAGGTATGTAACTATTTGAAAGGTTGTGGAGCTGTCTAGACCGGTTGATATTTCATCCATGAATAGGGTCTTTGTGGGACCAACAATCATCTCTCCTGTCAGAATTAAAGAAGCACAACTTATATTTAGTTCGTTCAACTTAGGCCCTAGACTAATGGGAAAGAAATTTGGACGACAGTTGAGTTTTCTGACAGAATGAACTTGGATATAATCTTAACAAGATGCTTCCAAGTTGGCAGTGAACAATTGGATTTAAAGTTATGCTGTTTCTGCACCCTTCTATCGGATTCCAACTTTCAAGATATGGTTATGCTGTTTCTATCAACCTGCAGATAGAATAGGATTAACTCCAGAATGATGCACCAGACCATGGGATGAGGACTGATTGCATGTCTTGACAAATTACTAGCCTCTAAGTTCTATTTGGGTTGAGCTGACCAGGTTAGCTTTAGTTGACTTCGGGTGCAGTTAAAACTAAAGCAGTCTTAGAGTGTCCAGCTTCATTTAAGTTTTAGTTCGGCAGAATTAGCATTCAACCAGCAAGACCAACTTAGTCCATATCAGGCTATCAGCTAGACTGAGGCACCAGTGGTCATATATATAACCTGGGAGATACTCTCACGATTTTGTTTGAAAAAAAAAGTAAAGGGATAGCTTTGAGTATTTAGCAATACCTGTAGTTAACCTTTTCTTTTGTCCACCTGAAATGCCTCTCCTCATGGCATCACCCACTAAAGTGTCAGAACATATGTCTAGTCCAAGTATCTGCCAAACAAAAGCACAACTCAAAATCATTTCATTAGTTTCAAACAGGTTCCTTTGTGTGTGTGCATGCAGCAGAAATGAGCTCAAACAAGTCCATGGGTGGTTGGAGTTGGACAAGTTCCTTAAGCCATTCCTTTGAGGTTTCTGCTTTATGATAGACAAGTTCAAGTTCGGGGATCATCTTTGGTATTTAAACTCTTGACCGCTACTTCTTATGGTGCATTTCTATTATTCAACTATCTTATTAAACCAAGAAACTGACTCGGGAATTTGGTCGACAATGGGGTTCAGAGCAATACATTTAAGCCTATCTGAGTCTAGTCTACCAAGTAATGCTTCTGATTAATGGTAACAGTGACATGAATTATATGGACGAAGAATACTTCACGATTAACATGGTTCATTTAGGAAGAAAGGCACCTTTAAGATGTAATCTGTCTGCAGACTTCTCTTCAACCCCTCAATTGAAGTTGCCTGCAAATTCAAGATGTGCACAATCAACCCGCAGCGAAAGAAAAACCAATTTAGACCTAGAAGATTTAAAATTAAAATTACAAAAAGTTAAGAGTAACCTTCATATACATGTCTATATCATGATCAGGTACTATCCCAGCTCTCTTCTCTTTTTCACTAAGTTCCATCACCATCTCTGTACATTTGAAGCATCAGTTAATCCTGAATCTTAATGTGCACTGGCGCAAGCATCTTCATTTTTTTTATAAGTTTTTGAAAGAGAGGGAATTTTACGAGGTTTGCTTCCAAGTCCCTGGCATCTTGCTGAGAAATCAAGAGTTTCTCTGACAGTCATCTCTGGCATATGTAGATCATATTGGCTTATATAGGCTGATGTCTTCTGGGGAACAAATTCACTTAAGCCATACCCGTTGTAGGAAATGTCGCCAGTCAGCTGCTATAAAAACTAAAAGGTTTTAGAATATGAAATAAAAATGCAAGATTTTTCAGTGCACATATATGTATATTCAGTAAATAAATATTTTGTACCAGGAACTATTAAGTATAAATCACCATCTCTTTCATATTTTATTGGTCGTCAAAGCTTCTGTAAATAAATTTTAGTTCATATTTTTGGAAACCATGCATTTGGTACTAAACAATGGGTCCGTTTTATGAAAGAACGGAGAGAAAAGACAAAAAGTGCTGAATTGTACTTATATTGTGAAACTTCATTAGAACAGATGGTCTGCAATATATATGTGCATATGCATGTACATAAGTATGTAAGTATATATATGTGCTTATGCAGTTATTTAGCTTCCTGATCCGTAGGGCTGCACTATGGGTCGAACTCTTTGAGCTCGACTCATTCCTTGAATGAGTGGTAAAAACGCTGATTTAGCTAAAGAAATTTTACTTCCTGTTTTGTTGGGCTGCACAATGGCTCTACTAGGCCTTTCAATCGAAGCGCACACACACACAAATATATGTATACACACACACACACATTATGCACACACACACACACCCAAAAAATGTTTGCACAAAAAGCACCATTGGAGTACTAGGTGCCTCCATTGTCCCTTAAAAAGTCGGTCTTTAATTCGTTCCAAGTTCCAACCTCAGCCGGCCAAGCCGAATTTGAGCTCAGTTAATGAACATTTCTTCTGTTATGCCCCATGGCCCATTGTGATGTATATGCCATTAATCAAGTTGGTTAAGTTGAAACAGAAGGTGAGCTCTTTGTTTTTCCTTGACAGTTGACTGCTTTAGCCGAACTACAGAAAATTAAGACCTTCAAAGATTGATCTAGTTTTCCTGCAAGTGCCAATAATAAGGTGGTC
The DNA here is from genome assembly GCF_008831285.2 of Nymphaea colorata. Lineage (NCBI taxonomy): Eukaryota > Viridiplantae > Streptophyta > Magnoliopsida > Nymphaeales > Nymphaeaceae > Nymphaea > Nymphaea colorata. The sequence goes on from NC_045141.1 coordinate 25,559,934, forward strand.
TTTCCGCAACCAGGTGGGCCGAGCAGAAGGGTGAGCCTGCACATCAAGAAGGACCCTTGGTTACCATTCTCAGGATATTTAGGTGAATCCTACTATTAAATATTGTACGGTTAAACGAAGCTTAAGCAGCACTGGGAAGCCCCCAGAAGCTACAAGAGTTTACATACTCAAAGATATAAAAAGCTAGCCATTGTTTAAGCAGTTTCGGAAGCCCCAGAAGGCACAAGAAGATTCCACGTATATTTTGCTTCTTTCTTTATTGTTTTAACACTTTGGTGATAATGTGACAAGCTACTTCCAGTAAAGAATGAAATTTCTTCACTATCATGTTCACTGCACGTTTTAAGCCAAGAGGCTTGCTTTTTCTGTTTGTTTGTTAATCTAATGATGCTGCATACTGTTATTTTTTACTTTTTCTTTGGAAACTAAATGCAATGCATGGAGATTATGCATTTGGAGAAACCATCTCTCTTTTTCATTTGCAGTGAATGCTTATTAACCATCTACGTTCCTGAATGCAGATTCCAGATGGAGCCCGACTTTTTATTTTCTGGTAATGAAGGGGATACATTCACAAGCTCAACTGTCTAACCATAACTGACCCTCGTGCCTTTATTTTATATTTTTGTTTTCCGGAAAAGAAACAGTGAATTCCTAGCAGACTCCAGTAAGGATGGAAATTGTCTTTGGCTTTTGAGGCCGAAAAGGTTGCCAGTTGTCCTATGTAAGCAGTTGATTGCTTCAGACTCATAGCAGTCATAGATGCTGAATACTTGAATTAAATGAAGGTATATATAGCTGTCTAGTCTTTGCTTGTGATAATTATTCATTCCATGGTTCTTTGTTTGCATATATAATTTTGCCTTCATCATATCATAGCTCTATTTGCAGTTACGTTATTTGGCAAAGTTACCGGCAGTGGTGCTTGCTGTTGCAAATACCGCTGCACAGTGATCTTACCATGACAGTGATTGAATTTACAGAAGAAGTTGACATTTTGAGAAGTCGCTTACTGTCCTAATATCATGCTTTCTTAGCTCTATGAACGGTTTCTCGCGTAGCTTTTTTATATCATTCACCTGCCATATTTCTTTAACCATATCTAAGCATATTCTACAGCCCGATACTTGTAAATATATATGTGTTTCATATACCTGCATTTTTTTACAATTACAAAAACATTATTTAAGTAAGAAAACAACTAATGTTTTCATCAAATCACTAGTAAGATCATATTTATAAAGTTAGATTTTTAATAAAATATCTTAGTAATTAATTTCAATAAGTCTGGTTTTTGTCTCTTATTCAAGTGGTTTGCTTTCTACCAACTTCTTTATATATATATATATATATAAAATATCACATCGCCATCTACCTGTCCATTTAAAACAAATGGATGGTTGAAAGAAAAGTAAGGAGAAAAAAGTGATGAAAATACCCATCACCTTTGTTTTTACGGTGGATGATTAAGAAAAAAAATAAGTTACTCCAAAAAGTTAGAATCACCATTCAATTATCTTTATATATATATATATATGAGTATATTCTTTCTTTTTTAAGCCGTTGCCTGGGATTAATCGAATTGAAAAGTTACGTTTGTGCAATTAGTTTCACTGGAAAATACACAAAGAATTCGTCTCTTTTCGAAAAATGGTTAGTTAATAATGCAGTAATTGTTAATGATAAATCTTTTACCTGGAGGGTCTGATGATGCCGCTGACATCATTGATGATGTTAATCTTTGCGTCTGTGTGCTTCAAACCTGGCAGTCTACAGAAACCCTGCAGCCATGATCTAGCTTGGTCAGTCTTCATGCTTTTAATAACTCAGAAGTCAGCTCTTAGAATTTAGAGAGAGAGAGAGAGAGAGAGAATTATGTGGATTGAAACATTTATTGGGCATCAAAATGTTTTGACTTTCAACTTGATTGTGGTAAGTCAATTTCATACGCCAAGACTACATGCGCCAACTGAGTTGTACAATTAGGGAATTGAGTTTATCTCGACAATCAACTGTGATTGCACAAATCATCCCTCTAGTCCTGAGGTCGATGGAGCGATTATTTGCAACATGAAAGCGCCTCAGGTGGCTACCTGATTTAAGAGTTAAACTTCCGATGTTAAATTATTTAACCTAGACATTTTGATAAAGGACATGCTGGGAGTTAGACTGCCGACGTTTATTAAAAAAGTGTCGTTAAATGCTTTAATTCTTCAAAACAAACTTTTTTTGGATGTTGCGCTGGGTTAAGTAAGAAGCAAGTTTTCAATATTGTAATTTTAATGTATTTGTTACGTTGTTTCATTAATACCTGAGAAAATGTATATATATATATATATATATACTTTGCTCACTGATGAAGACCAAGAATGGTTGAAAAAAAAATAAAAAGCTATGAACCCATACCACATGAAAAAAATATCCATCAGTTTTTTTTCTTTTTATTCTTCTTATTTCGAGTGTTCATCACAAAAGATTGAACGGCCAAGTAAATTGGGCGATCAGAGACAATATTTAATAAATATAAATAAATAAATAAGTATATACATATGGCTTTCTTAAATCGGGCCAACTCACATGAGCATCGTGGCACCTGGTTAGGGAGGTTGCCCTGAGACCTTCTAAAACCTAGCCAGCTCACAAGAGCATCGTGGCGCCTATTTACCGTGGTTGCAAGCTTCATACTTGACGTATGGTTTAACATGAAAGGGCCGGGTAACAATGGGCTTTCTTTCACATTAAAGAAATTCTTTAGAAGTTGGTTAAAACACTTTGGGAAAAATGCATGATCGAGTCATCGTCCTCCATGGCAACCCATGATATATATATATATATATATATATAACTTTTTTGGAGATCGTGCTGAAAATTATGTTAACGAAGTTCGTGCTCATCACTGCAACTCGATCTGTCACGATTTTACAAACTTCTGATAAGTTTTAAAGTTCTTCCTTTGACATTTGATCACGACCATGTATCCCTCACCGGAAGGGTTTAGAAGCAAAAGGGCACTTGAAAGGATATGAACAGAATAAACATTTCTTGCTGTCAAGAACTTACAGAAACGATGCTTTTGGCTGTATTCCATAACGTTGGTAGGGGCTTCCCATCCACCACTTCACACTTGGCACTCACGGAAAGGTTCTTGTACCTTACTTCTACTGTTGGCAGCTTCACACCGACTCTATCAAGAACAGAATGAACTCAACGCAGTCAATTCACCAATCTCATAATAAACTTTCAGTATATAAAGATAAGACGTAAAAACATTAAGAATCAAATCTAATTACTATAATTCTTTGAAGATATGGGGCGTAATTATAGTCTTCGAAAATGTTACCTACCTGTCTAATCTTTCTCTCAGCTTCCATAGCAGTTTCTTGTTATCTTCCGCTATATCCTTGATGAGCTTCTCTATAAACAAGTGCCTTTCCATTGCTCCCAGCTCTGTGACGTCCACCAATCTCTTCTGTTGAGCTTCTCCATCATTCCCGTTGCCGGCGTCGAACACGGAGGTCCGCAACCGATCGAAAGTAGGCAACCTCTCGATCGCTGCCCAATACAGTTCTTCATCTTCCTCATCTGTTCTTGCTGAATTTACATTTGATGCGCTCCGGAAGCTACCACTGCTTCCATGGCCTCTAATTGATGAACGCAAACTCCGGCCGATCTCTGCCAGTTCGATCCGCAGAGACTCGATGTCATCTGCCGTAACCAATTGGGCCATGCTGAAAGTTACTCCAAAGGATCGCTTAGTTGCTTGCAAGATAGAAGGTTGAGATGATATTTATATCTAGCTGCCGTCTGCAAAGCTAGACTAAGGCCTGGCGTCAAGGCTTTATCGTGAATATATATATAATATAACATGGCACGCCAGTCGCCAAGAGAGAGAGAGAGAGAGGGAGAGACTTGGATACATGCACACCACTTAATTAATTAATATTCCTTCATTAGGGTTCCTGCAAAATTGATCTCCGCCCAGTTTAACAAGCGCAGCCATACGTTAGGAATGAGCATCTGGATCGGGGTTAAAATTTATTAATTTTATTTCCTTATGAAGCTTTGAAGTTATAAAGGTATATCTGGGACATTGATTCTTGATGAAGTTGGTAAAAATTAATTTGCACTCCTCCCCTGCCGCGATTGATAAAAGACCCGACATCATACTATTACATATTAAACGTGGGCATGACGCTCACTGATCGATTTGTCAACAAGGCCATTAATCTGAGCACACTAATTTTTCGCTATATAGATATCAATCCATGGATGTAAACGTGATTCTGTTGCTAGAAGTAATCGCCTGAAGAATGTTGTCCAGAAATTAAGATGATCTCCATTGGCTTCTGAATCTGATACTTACAGTCTTGTTGTAAAATGATCCGATGGTTGATTTCTAGTATAGATCTTTCAGCTCAGGTTCATGTCATATTACACAACAAAAACCGAAATGGTGATATCATGAGGGGAGAGAGAGAGAGAAAGAGAGAAAGAGGTCTCCGTGAGTTATGACTTTTATTAGATTTATTTGAATCCTCAGTTGGACATGGGCCCGATCTCAACCTACACTATATGCAAGCATATGGAAATAATATAGTAATTTAACTAATTTTTTTGTAATAAATAGCCGTCTAGAAAGCTTGTTATATAGAGTTTATATGTGTAATCATACGACTGAGTATACGCGATATGGAAGAAGACTGCTTTTTGCGACACCAAATAAAATTACATTTGATGTTTAAACAAATAAAAAACAATGTTTCTTATGAAAAAGGCCAATTGATTTGTGATTGAAAACTGTGCCAACGGAAATGGCAAATATCGGCAGCTCGAGGGGATATTCGACAGACTCTTTTTAATTTAATAAAATGGCGGTACTGCTTCATTCAGAGTGTCTCTTGAAAATTGATCAATTTTTATATACCGCGAATGACAAGTTTATCGAGTTTCTGTGGGCTCCCCTCTGCTTAAGTCAGTAAAGTAACTCGATGGCAAAAATAAGTTAAAGCAGACTATGCATTAAACAATTTTTACTGAAAAGAATGACTGCTTTTTGAGTTTCCTTCTTATAATTTGGAATGCTGTGATTTAGAGTTGTTGATTATTTAAATGCATACATAATAGCTCTAAACGTACTAGATGCGACACATAGATTGCTATGAGTTACCGAAGCTACCTGTTGCTTACTCATTAAATGAGTTGAGTTTGAGTTGCAGGAGCTCGACTTGCTTCGGCCATATAACCGACTGACGTTGACATGTACAACTACTTAGTCGAGCGCAACCCCTTCTTTTTTTAATCTTTGCATGTGCTTTTCCGATTTTTGAATTGATTAATTTTTCGCCATAGTAGTGATTTCAATAAAGGAATATTTTACGCCCCTTTTCTTTTTTTGCTTGACATTACGTGATATCAACCGTTGCTTTTTTTAGGTGAGTGAGAGGGTCAATCCGACCGCCCCTCCATTTCCCATGCCTCTGGGGTTCTGAGTTGCGTCGGTGTTAGTGATAAAACGGGACACCCTTCAACTTGAATGGCGCGCCCTACCACCTTAAAACACATGAACATATCGAGAATCGAACTTAGAGACCTGTTTTTTATAAGCCTCTAACCCAACCAACTACACTATGCCTCTTGAGGCGATATCAACCATCGTTTTGAATTTCAGGGGTTGTTTACCTTTTGTTTTCAATTACTAGGCTTCTTTTGTATTTTTATAGAGTTAATTTCTTTCTAGATAGTTTTTCTTTACACTAGAAATTTGAAGAGGTTCTTAATTTTCCACTTTGTTTTTGTTTCTCGTATTTCATCCTCCATGAAGAGTGAGAATTGCATGTACTAAGTCGCAGAATAGTTATTTGCCTCCACTCTCTGCTTTCACGGGGCAAACAAGCTTAAACGAGTCGACAAGTTGAGCTCTAACACAGTTTGTTGAGTCAAGCTTGAGCTGAGCTGGCCTTGTGAAAGCTTGTGTCGAGAGGTCGAGCAGCATAAGACATGAGTGAAGCGGAGCTTGACTTGAGAGCTCGAGTTGGCTGTGCTCGACTTGACTCACGTGCAGTTCTATACAGATGGGGTGGAGCATAGAACCAAGTTCATCATACATTGTCTCATCCCCAGGTCCCAATACAGCCTTGACCTAATTTGATTCTCAGTTTGCCAAGTTTGCTATTTATATCTATTTTGGTACAACAAAGGTGAGGGGCTTACCCTCCAAGCAAGCTCTTTACTTCAATCTTATTATCATTTTGAGAGATAAAATGAAATCCTCCTTTCACTCACCCGGCAGTGATTTGGCATCCAACTGTATAAAATCGGATGCAGACAATTAGAAAATGTGCTTTACCCAGATCATTTAGCAAGTTTTTTCTCAAAAACATTAAACAATTGGTATTAGAGCTCCTACACATATTGAAACGCTTAAAAAGAGCTTTCATGTCTACAACACTTACATTATACAAAGTCTATTTTAATTATCTTCTTACAATAGTTGTAGTTCACAAGTTACATTAATTTGTTTGTTGACATGAAATATTTTGTTTTCCATCTATTAAAGAGTTTTGGACATTCGGCAACATATGTGAAATAAAAGCTAGCTAAATATATTAACAGGCTAGTGAGTTAAGCAACAGGTTGCATATTTATTTTGACTTATATGTCTCCGTTTGTGCGCTTATTCCAGATGGTAGTTTCCATAGTTGGGTATACTAGAAAATAAAAAGTTAAAAGAATGAAAGAACGTGCATTTTGGAGTTTGGACACAACGATTGGATCGGGATATGATTTCTCTTTGGGTATAACTTAGATCTAGATTTGAATTGAATCTGTTAGACATATAATTTCAAATTATTAAATACATAAAAAGAAGAAGACTGGTATGTCAACAACATGTATGGTATATTAGAGAGATAAAGAGAAGCATGTGGACTTGGGTATTCCACACCTACTGACCCAAGAAAATAATGAAAATTGTTTCGTAACCAAACCAACTCATTTGTTTGCTATACCAACTACTCTGAAGGGCGTTTGACTAAACGAACATTGTGCTTTTACAGTAGAAATATATATATGCTTCAGAAACATTTTTTTCTTGTTTCAGAAAACATATGTTATTGCTGAAATATGTATTACATGTTAAGCACATTAATTCTTGTCGCGGTGGCTGTCCAAGGAAGACACGAAAGAAAACTCTGATTAAAAAACAGTAGAGAGTTTAAGACACTACAAGAAACAACGCCAAAAAAAACTTTTAAAAATAGGAGAAGCTTCGGAGATGTTTGAACAAATCGAGCATTTTTCTGAATTAAACAGATAAATACGTTAATAAATATTTGAACACTTCCTGACGAACGGGAGGTTAGCAATAAATGTTTCAGCTCTTGTCTCGTCGAACTTTGGACGAACGGGAGGTTAACAATAAATGTTTCAACTCTTGTCTCGTCGAACTTTCCAAGAACACTTGGTCAAGGCTTTGTGTTAGGTCGACAGCGCTTTCCTGGTAGGCCACCGCACTCGGACGAGATGTTTACGTAACCAGAATAGACCATGGAATCAATTATGTTATGGTAAAACCTTATATGCGTTCTGCCTTTCGGGTCAGCAAGTCCAACACGTTCGTCGTCGGGGCAACAACTCTCTCTCTCTCTCTCTCTCTTCTCTCTTCACGACTCTGCGACTGTTTCTTCCGGGTAGATCTTGGCGGCTGTCCGGCGTCCCCCGTCAGGCATAATCAAGGCAGGTTTCAGGCGAGGTACTTTCTAGTTTCTTCCCCTCAGGGGCTCAGCCCAGCCCACTGCACATTCTTCTTTCGTTTCTTAATTTTTTGCCGTTGGTTCTATTTGATCTGTTTCGATGTGGTTGGTCGCTCGCCTATGAACGGAAGATACGTCTTTCCTAGCTGAGGCTTTCAAATCGAGGTTCTTCATTTTCTTCTTTGGTTTTGGATGATGATCGATTCGCCGCGCACGGAACTCTCTGTTCGTGTGAAATTTTCTTTTTTTAAGTTGTTTCTTGATAAAGTAGATCTCTAATCTTACGGTCACTGAGAAATTCTTGGCTACCATTTTCCATTTTCTTTAATGGCAGTAATATTCGCTCTCTGCTTTGAAGAACCGTGTCGTTTCTTCTAGTAGATTTTCTGTTGCATGGGAGATCAATCGATCGATCAGTTTATCTGCTTTGTCAGGAAATGGAGACGGTAATGGAGGATGAAGAGATGAAGTGGAGGGAGGTGGTGCTCCCGTCGCTGATCCCGGTGGTTGGGGAGCCGGAGTTGGAGAGGGAGAAGGGTGACAGGAGGAGGGGGAGGGATATCCTCATCGCCGTGGATCATGGCCCCAACAGCAAACACGCCTTCGACTGGGCTCTTGTCCATCTGTGCAGGCTTGCCGACACGATTCACCTGCTCCACGCCGTCACCAGTTGAGAACGCTTTTCTTCGCTTCTGCTTCCACAATTATGCTCGCTTTTTTTTCCCCCCATTCTTGGGGCTCATCCATGGATGGCTTGACTGATCCACCGTTTGTGCATGGTTTTACATTTTCGTAGGTGTGACCAATCAGGTGATTTACGATGCGAGTCAGGCCTTGATGGAAAATCTAGCTGTCGAAGCATTCCAGGTTTCGATGGTGGGTATATCCGTTAAATATATGGTCGTACAGTTGACATAAATTAATTAATAATTTTCTTTCAGAAGATTAAGCTAGTTAATGTATATATGAGAGAGAGAGAGAGAGATTTATTCAAGTGCAACCAAGTACAAAAACCGGTCACTTAAATTTAAACTGGATCTCTTGTTATCTCACAGGTGAAATCTGTGGCGAGGATCGTTGAAGGGGATCCTGGGAAAGCCATATGCCAAGAAGCAGCCAGGATAAAGCCGGCCGCAGTTGTTATGGGAACCCGAGGCAGAAGCTTGTTTCAGAGGTCAGCTTCTCTGTCACCCATTTGCTAGCTCTGCACGTTCTCTATTTATAATATTTGGCCTGCGAAAAGATGATTCAACCTCTAATATAGGCAGTGCAGAGGGATCTCCGCTACCCATAATCAAGAAGTGTGGTTGTCGCACGATTGAATTGATGAATCTAGATGGATTGTGATGCACCCCTTTGTTTCTGTCGCTGGAACATGTTTGGATTCAGTTGGGGTTTCGATGTTGAATCTTCTTCTCTCTTCAGTGTCTTGCAGGGCAGCGTGAGCGAGTATTGTTTCCACAACTGCAAATCTGCTCCTGTCATTATCGTTCCTGGGAAAGGTATCTCCACATCTTTCAAAGATTCCACTCTTGAAGAGAAACACCAAAATCATCTTTTAATATTTTCATTTTCCTTTAATTCTAGCAGATGCAGGTGAGGAATCAGTCATATAGATGTTCAATTTCTAGGAGGCTTGGAAATACAGCGATGGGGATTTTTCGTTGTGTCAGACGCTAGGTCGTGTGCTTTTGGTGTATATTTTGATTTCGTTTCCTTTTATTTTCTGCTTTCTGCCCTCGTTCAGTATTTGTTGATGGGATTTGTACAGACAAAGAAGAATAAAGTTCTCTTAAATAGATTGATATTCTTTTGCCATAAGTGCAGATCAGGTGGCGGAGTGTTGCAAATGCTCCTGGAAATATATATATATATATATATAAAGGTTCGGATAATCTTCAAATGACACCCAAGCTGAGGGAAGGTGTAATTCCATAATAATTCAGTTAAACTTGTGAAATTCACATATTTTCAAGACAAAAAAATGGCCATGAGGGAGAGAAAACTAATTACCTTCTCTGGAAGTTCAGCTTGGATACACAATAAGCAAACAAGGAAGCAAAAATAATACAGTAAGCTATAAGAACAGCTGCCACCAGACCTAACTGTCACATTGAAACCCAAAGTAATCTTTCAGAAACAGAGTAACCGTCTTCTTCTCTCCAAATACGTCTATCACGTCATCTATGTCACCGTACTGTGAAGTGAAATATCCTCTAAATGTCCAATTTGAAGGGCAATCGAGTAGAGCCAAATCCACCATTTTGGTATTTGCTGCACCAGCAACAAAACGTACCATTAATGACTACTGCTCGGACACTTCAATGAAATTTCGTCTATTCTATACTAGGTATTTATTAGAGATGCATGTAATTAGTCGGAAGAAATATATAGACAGAGTGTGTCTTCCACCAATATAACATGCCTAATCTTCAGTCTTGCTGAACTCCACTAATGAAGCATTAGCTGATGTCCAACAAGGAAATCGGTCTGCACAACACCATCACGTTTGTCATAATACTCAGCTATTTACAGTGACGTATATTTGACTCATTGATGATTGTAACATACATGTGGATGGTAGTAGAATCAAGACAGGGGGTGCGCTCAATTCCTTCCCATCGATAAGTTAAATATAAACAAGTCAAACATGTTCTTCAGGCATTCAGCCTGACTCCTTTTAAAGGCTTATGGATCTATAATTAGTAGCAATGCTAAGTGTGTTAGAAAAGGCAGTTTGGGAAGGTTAGTAATATCTGGCATGTCAGAAGTGCACCAAACATAATCATTGATATGAAATTTTGAAAAGTAAGAGTGAGCTCAGAGAGAGAGAGAGCAAGTCATTTGGATGAGTTGCTTTTACATTTTTTGGCCACGTTTCCAGTAGAGTGCACCAAATAGAACAGAGGTGAAGGTTATGAATGTGATACGGGCCAGATTAAATGAAGGATTTCTCCGTATGATAGGTATTGCTTCCAGAGGCAGGCTTTAAACTGTCCCTACTCACTCTGCGGAAATACAGTGGGAAAGCTCAAGTCTTTTGAGCCTGGGGCTGGTGTACTCAATTGTCGGACTAGGTCTTTGTTTCTCCTGAACATAAAGGAACATTGTCAGTTTAGATCCGAGAATCACATAATATGAAGGAATGCCTTAAAAGATGATGCTGAAACTGAAGAAAAATGAATCCCTTATTTCTTCAATTAACTCCATAATATTTTCAGGCATATCAACAAGATAGTGATGACTGATCATTGAGTTCCAACTGTAACTAATCAGATAGGGTTGAGAAACTCAATGCTGTGTAAGCCCCAAAAGTGTTGGCAGGATCACAAACAAATTTAACCCAGTTTGTCAGATGTTGGTGTATATTACTCACTGATAGAGGGACGACTCCTTGTACAGCTGAGCAAAATCTTTATTAAGTTGTCTTTCTACCGAAATAGAAGTAACTTCCAACACCCATGTTGCCGTGTTGTAGTTGTCTTTTATCTTTGGAATACCAAGAATTCCCTGCAGATCCACATGCCCATGTTATTTCCCTTTGCAACTCCAATACATAGTGGCACAAAGCAAGAAGGAATGACAATACGCTGTTTTCTTTAGATCAAAATAATAATAGCAAATTATTGACAAACTATGGAGGAGATATTATTCTGGCAGTGCAGTATCTGATCTAGTTAGAGGAAAAACGTAACAGGTGAATGTGAGGCAGCACCACTTTTTTGAGAAACAGGGAAATGCCAAACAAGCTTCACCCATACACAGAGGCTTGGATCTTATCACCAAGCATGCCCTTGTGGAGGTGCAGATATTTGAACCTTGAATCTTGTTCCAGCTACTTCATCTAATAGGCTTATTACAAAAAATTGGTTCCTGCTCACACATAGAACTGCCTGGGAGCCAGGAGGCAAAGTGCGTGCTATGCCAAGCCTTACTACAGTCCTCAGGCATGACTGACATGATCTATCAACTCAAAGTAGCCTTATTTCCAGATTTATTGGAAGATGAACTCGTTGACCTATGATTGTCACGTTCTCACAGACAGAAAAGCTACTTGCAGGTTGGGGTTTAGAGTTCTCTAATCCAAACTAGTGCATAGAAGTTGTGGAAGGTTCCAGGCTCATTCATGGATGCATGCACATTATTACTAAGAGATCCGCTGCAAGTATGGTTTAAGTGGAATTACTGATATTCCAATTTTAAGGGACAAACCAAAATTAACTATCAGATCTAAATTCATAAAAAGAAATGATCTCAAGAACAAGCACGACAGGTAACGTTATGCACTTATTTTTCTTGGCTCACCTCAAAATATTCAATAACTTTACTTGAATATGTACCCAATGGCCCGGCATAAATTATTTGGCCACCACGTTTCATCAGCACCAGCTGCAAGAGAGAAACCCAAAGGGACCTTTGCAATACCTATGGAAGGGAACCACGGGGTTTGCATTACCCTCATGAACAGCCAGCATGTAGACAGGCATGGATTAGCATGTCTTTAAACACTAAATAAACATTGCAGCAGGGACCAAGTATGATAAGTCAAGGTGTGGAAGAATGAAATGCAAGACTACTGCATCATGAAAAGAAGTATCTACCTCATCAAAAGACTCTGAATATCTCAATACTTGGCTGGTGGATTGTGCATACTACTGTTCTTCAGGTACTAACAACATTCTTCACAGCACGCATGACATTAGCAGCTGCCCTTGCATCTAAGCCTGATGTGGGTTCATCCAAAAATATTACAGATGGATTTGCGACAAGTTCAACTGCAATGGTTAAACGTTTCCTGTTTCCACTGTTCCATTGAGAGACCACTTACACCTGGAATGCCAACCAATGAATCTTTAGTTCCATCAAGTTCAATGGTTTCCAATACTTCCGTTGTGAAGTCTTGTAGAATCATATGCAAAAAGGAAAACTATCAGTATGTCTCAGTTTCTTAAGTACTGCATTATGTAATACAATAGTTCTGGCAAACCTTGGGTAACATGATCACTCTTCAATCAGTGAAATTTTCATGGCTAGTGAGAATTATCAATCAAATCCAAACATCAGTCAAATATGTGAGGGCATGAATTTGTGGATGTTGACATCCACATAAGCCATGGAAGTATCAGTTCAGTATGAGAGTTTAACTTGCGCTTTAGCTTACCCATTTAGTCTTTGGATCAATTTCAGGGGCCAATCTCAACCAAGGGGAGTAGATAAGAGATTCTTCAATAGTAATATGTGGAGAATGAATGTCCCTCTGTTTACAATATCCAGATACCCTAGCAAATGTCTTCTGGACCTTAAGATATCCTCCAATCCATATGTCCCCCTCAATAACACCTCCAGTTTTTCTTCCAGAAAGAACATCCATGAGGGTTGTCGTCCCAGCTCCCACACCCATCATTGCTGAAAGAACACCAGGTCTAAACGTTCCTGTTATACCTCTAAGTAGCTGGAGTTTTTCTCTGTTACACCTTGATGTCTCATTTCCTAACAAATGATAAATGGTTCAGCAAACAGACTTTCACATAACATGACAACAAAATCTTACAAATGATGGACCTGCTGGCAGAAACCAAAATTGGCCCTGAATAAGCCCTATATTGCCTGGCGTAGATCACCAAATATTGGATGAAAACATGGGCACTATTTCCTTGACCATGACCATGAAAAAGATTCACTGTTATATCAAGTAGAAGGCCTGACTAATGCTTAAATTGGATAGTCTAGTTTCTCATCTACAAGACATAACGACTACAGGGAAAAAGGAAGGCTGGGGACCATTTTTGTTTAAGATTACCTGAGGGGTATCAACAAGGTATTGCACGTCCTGAAATACCATCGTTAATGGCACAAAGGGCAATACCGTTCTTCCTGTCATTCAATTACAGGCTGCATAAACTTTGAGCTGTGTGAAGAATCAATGGTGAAGTGGTTTTCGTACAATAATTTACTCTCACCAGTTTTCTTGTGTTCCTCATTGTTATCCTGCCTGAACTCTTCTTTTGCTCGTAGCTGATAGAGCTTTTCCTTGGAAATAATAACATTTTTGCTGCCACTAGCTGCACCTATTCAGATGCAAGCTATTTTTGTAAGAGCCGGTCTGTCACACATCTTTTAACAGAAACCATTTGAAGTCGTTAGCCCATGCATTTCATATTTAAACGTATGAACAAACCAAAATTTATACTTTTAGATTTGTAAACGGTGCTCATCAATTCTGATTTACATTAAAATCAACGGTTTTTAAATTGATTGAGAATTTGTGGGGCCATAAAATCCAATCCGCACATTGAGTTTCCGATCCTTTTTCAAAATCAAAGTTTGAACCGCCCGAACTCATCGATAAAGTCAAATCAGAAAAAACTGAGGGTGGGATCTGGTCAAACAATCATAAAACTCATTGAACGTTGGTTGGCCGAAATACACACACATCCGATAATGTTGATGGTTGAGGTCATTGCCATTGTAAAACATTCTCATTTAGAAGAGTTGGTCCACTGTGTAAGACAGACGAGGCACCGGTGGAACTGTTTTAGCTGAAGCTTAGTTAATCTTCTCGAAGACAAAATGTAAGCAGTCGAGCTGTTCTGTATTAGTTGAGATAAATTGAGTGAACATGAATCTGTTTGAAGAACTAGCAATCATGCGGAAAGCAATAATCATCTTCTCTGAAAATTAAGCTTAGATATACAATAAGCAAACAAAGAAGCGAAGACAACAGCGTATGCGATGAGAACAACTGCCACAACGCCCAACTGATCATGTCGAAAGCCAAAATAATCTTTCAGGAACAAACTGACTGCCTTCTTTTCTCCAAATACGTCAATCTCCTTGTCTATGTCACCATACTGTGATGTAAAAAGTCCACGGATAGTCCAATTTGAAGGGGTGATCCAGTATAGCCATATCCACCACTTTGGAATTTGCTGTATCAGAAAAGAGTTGACATCATTAATGCATATTAGCACAATCCCACAACTATTTTCTTTTCTTAAAGGTCACATCCGAGGTTAATTAGTTACTTGTGTAATTAGTCAGAGAAACATTAGTCATGATCGGACATATCCTGCACCAGTATAAGCAAGCTGCAGGCTTTTGAGGCTATTCTCAATATGCCATTGTTTACCTGATGGTCTTGCAAACTGGATGAGGTTTCAGATGGTCTTCTACAAGCATCAAGGAGCAGCCGTTTTTACCCTACAACATCTTAATTGGTTCACCCATCATGCATGGGTTAGAAATGTCTTTTAGCTCATTATAACTAGGTTTGGGTACTCTGAGTAGATGTTGGATGCATTGAATACAATGCAACTCTGAATGACTACTTCCTAGAGTACATGAATTTGCTGCTTGGCCAAGATAGACAAGCAATAGTTGTTTATAGATCAAGTTCTACTCGAGCCATTTCCAGTCCTTTTTTCAGAAAGCAAACTAATTAATGCTGAGCAAGAGTCCAGAAAGTATTCTATAAGCACATCCAGAAAAGCAAAAGCGCTAATCTATTCTTACTTTTCCAGGTATCAGGAAGCCAGCAAAGAGAGTCAGTAATGTGTTGAAAACAGATTGCAGGATAGCAGCAATTTGAGCGTTCGGAGTTAATGAGACCACCAGCATCCCAAGATAACTGCTGTATAGGAGCATACAAAATATCGAAAAGATGTACCAGAAGATCTTATAAGCAGACCAGTAATAACCAACTGAAGGGTATGTGATAATCCAACATGTAACGGCTTGGATCAATGCACAAGGAATTTCGATGGCAACCTGCATTCATACACATGAAATAGAAATTTAGTTGAAATAAGTTTTTTTTGTTTTTTGTTTTTTTTTTGTACTTTCCTGCATCCATTTCCACCGCTATGGATAAAACATTAGATGTTATCTGACGTCCAACTTGAACCCAGTTTTGAATTTTCGAACTCAAGACATTCATTATATGAAAAAAGTGATCAATTGCTACCATTTGTACAACCTTTTTATCAAATCCAATGGATCTCCAAAATCAATTATATTGAGCAATTGGATTGGATAAAATTATGTACATGCGAATCCTTTATCTATGACTGACAGCATGTTCCTGACTAGTTGGATGAGGCAATGGCTACATCTACTGTATTTACATCTGTACCCCAACCCACCAACAGGAATACAAGTGATTCTTAAACTGAAAAACATGATTCTTGGAACAGGTGATGGATATGGGCAGAACTATAAGATTTTAAACTAGAGTAGTAATTTTTTCGAACCTGTGCCAGTGAATAAGCACGTGCAGAGTACATTCCGGCAAATCTTTCCCGATACATGACTATCCGCTCAGTTGCTACCACAGAATGAATTGTCATGCAGCTATTAATGGCTAAGAAGATAGTTCCGGAGAACAACAACCCCAGTATGGTGAACAGATTCTGCTGCGTATCGCTGCAAAGGTTACAGGTTCAAAAAATCAATTAACTGGAAACCTAGTACATATTAATCTGCAGTCATGCATACATCCTTCTGTCGGTGTGTATATTCAAGATCAACATGCATTTTATGTAGGTGCATGCATACATGCATGGGCCATTGATCAAAAAAGCCACATCAATTCATTTGGTTAGGTTACGCACATTTTCTGCCCATGCTTCCAGTAGAGTGCAGCAAAAAGGAAAGAAGTGATAAGTACGAATGTAATACGAGACAAGTTGTATGAAGGATTTCTCCAGTATGACAGATACTGCTTCCAGAGGCAGGCCTTGAACTGTCCCCAGTCATTCTGTGGGAATACAGTTCGGAAACTTAAGTCCTTTGAACCAGGGGATGGTGTACTCAATTGTTTAACTAGTTCGTTGTTTCTCCTGCACGTCAAACAGTGCAACCATTTAGAAGGAGTATAAAGCCATCATCTGTTGCCTGAAAAAATCATATGGTGGTTGAATGCCTAAAAGTTAAAAGATATCCATTAACATTAAGGATAAGAAGGAATTCATGCTGCTGCTGAGTAGACTCCCAAAACTCAAGTTATGATGCAGGGGATTAATGAGTTCAATTAATGCAACTTATCCAAAGGAGAGAGAGAATCCAAAAAATTATTTGCCATCCTATGAGCCTCAGGTAAATCATTTGTAGATGTTTGCATATATTACTCACTGATAGAGAGATGACTCCTTGTAAAGTTGAGCAAAGTCTATGTTAAGCTGCCTTTCAATTGAAATAGTAGTAACTTCCAACATCCATGTTGCTGGGTTGTAGTTGTCTTTGATCTTTGGAACACCAGCAATCCCCTGAACATCCACTTGTCCATGTCATTCTCAATTTTCAATTTCAATGCATAATGGCACAACAAGAAAGGAAATAACAAAATTAATACAAAAACTTGAAAGAGTATGTGTACTATACCAAAGAAATGCATAGGTGATATAATGTATAGTTCAATCTGCTCTACGGGTCTAAGTCACCTAGAGACGCTTGAAGGTTGCCCATGTCAATGTGTGTGTGGGTGTGCTGCCGGCGCTGCACTGACGCACAGAGTTGTTTGGTCGAGCAACCAACTAAGATCAAAGGTGAGTCAGGTGCGGAATTGAGGCATTTGGAATGCTATCAGGAAGTATAGCCCATGTGAAGGACTGAATCTAGTCTACCCTCCCAAAAGACTTCAACTTGGGAGCATCTAGATTAGGAAAACTGGCCAAATAGTATCAATCACACTGTCTGCAGCACAAGGTACTTAGTGTCTAACGAATCTGGCTTCAACTGAGTCAGGGCATCCTTATTTCTGACATGGACCTGAAGTGTGTTACACATAATCACATCATTATCTTGTTTCATAACTGGGATAAGAGGTGTCATGTTGGCATGAATAGGAAAGCTTTGTATCTCACAAACAAAAACTCTCTAGTGACTGGCAGTTACAAACTTACAAGAATTTAATTTATCATTTATGGGTTTGTACGTAACTAAGCAAAGTATCTAAAACTACTTCAACTAGGTATATAGTTACTTGGATTTCATATTAATTATTTGTTTTTTAAAGGAAGCCAGAAAAGAACGTAACATGGGAAATAATCCCACGATTAAAACCCAAGTTAGAAATTGCACCTTATTTATGACTTACCTGAAAGTATTGAATAACATCACCCGAATGTCTACCAAGTGACCCAGCATAAATTATTTGACCACCACGTTTCAGCAGCATTAGCTGCAAAAGAGGAGTAAAAGAAGTCTGATGTGAGCATAAGACAAATAGCAGACAGAACCAACTATGCTGGAAGCTGCATTATGACCTAATGCAGTCCCCAAGACGTATGCATCCTAGTCTGATGTGAGCATAAGACATATAGCAGACAGAACCAACTATGCTGGAAGCTGCATTATGTCCTAATGCAGTCCCCAAGACGTATGCATCCACTAAGTTGTGGACTATGTGATTTAAACATCTAATACAACGTCACAGAACAGAGAGTGAACTTGAAGAGGACCGACAAGGAAGTCAAGGAAGAGAAGTGTAAGACTAATGCAGACATAAGAAGAAAACACTACCTCATCAAAGGACTCAAATATGTCAATACTTGGTTGATGGATTGTGCACACTACTGTTCTTCCAGTATTAACCACATTCCTCACCGTACGCATAACGATAGCAGCTGCCCTTGCATCTAAGCCCGATGTGGGCTCATCCAAAAAAATTATAGATGGATTTGCAACAAGTTCAACTGCAATAGTTAGGCGTTTTCGCTGCTCCGTTGAGAGACCATTTACACCAGGAATGCCAACCAATGCGTCTTTAATTCTATCAAGTTCAATAGTTTCCAGTACTTCATTTATGAACTCCTGTCATACATACAGCAGAGAAAAGTATCATATGTGGTTTGATAACAATTAATTTGTTCTCCCCATTCCCCTGGCTTATAGAAGAGTAATGAAGTTTTCTGCAAATGACTAAATGCTTTTGTCAGGAGATATCAAATGATGAGTATATGAACCAATCAGGAGATATGATAGAAAACAGATATTCAAGATGCTGACAAACAGATAAGCGCAGTGAAAGTGTTCAAGATGCTGATAAATAAATAATAGTTCTGAAATTTCTCTATCATTGGTATCCGAAATTACCAACACCAACATGAAGCTTCTAAATGACTAATTAACTGTTGAAGGACATGTCAGAAAAATGTTGTGCTCCAGCAAATTAACGATGACAATTAAGTTTATGCATCAATTACATCTTGATCTAAGGTCTGTAACTGATCTACAGTTCACAATACAGGGTTGATATATCATGCACTCGCAGAGCCTGAAATGCTGGTGTCATCATGTTCCTTGAGCAATTACCAATTATGCTTTGCCAAGCCTTCAACTTCCAACAAGGTCTTGCATTCAATTTTCAAGCAGGTGTTTCCCCGTCACATGAATGACAAGTGGTACAGAATGAAACCTGAAATCAAGGGCCTGGGATGCAGATTTCCATCTAAAACAAAAGTTTCACATGCCGAATTTTGTAACTCTTTAGCTTATCTACCTCTTGTTTTCAGAACTTGCCATTAGACATAGTTTCCTGAAAGGTTGACCCATGATTTTTAATTCTGAGTACGTTCAATAGTTTTTTCATTTCAAGGCTGGTATAATTTGAGAGGGTCACATCTGGGCCAAAATTGGACAGCCTAGGCGGAGCATGTAGAATCAGATCTAAACCTTGGAAAGTATATAGAATCACAAATTCAAACAAAATAGCTAAAAGGCATATTCATGAAAGGTACTAATGCACCATTGTCACAAATATCGTTTTCAAGTTTTAAATCGCAAGGTTTTTCTTGGGTATAATACGGCAAAGTTGAAAATCTTAGAAAATCTTGGCAAGTTTTTAAAAATTTTAAAATAAAGAAAACCTAAAAATATAATGTAAATAATGTGAAGATAAAATGCAGTAACAAGAAATGAGGAAAGAAATACCAAAAAACGTGAAAAAATGTGTTTTTTATGGTGTTTTGGCATTTTTTTTCCATAAAAAAAAAGATGGGTATTTTTCAGGTAACCTATTTTTGAAATATCAAGCGGGTTTTTTTGGAAAAAACGGGTCTTCTATGAGAATATAATGCATACATGTTTGTGTGTGAGAGAGCAAGAGAGTAAGGAGAGAGAGAGAAAGAGGGAGAGAGTGTTCATGTATGAAATACACTGCCTGCGTTGTCCCTTACAGAACTGACTAATGCATCATGATTAATGCATACATATGCTTTATATAATTATCACTTATATTTTAAATTACTGCATCCATGGCTGGTGAGAAACGAGAACTAGTCAAATCCAATTCCAATTACTTGTAAGTATACAAATTTGTTGTTATTATTGTCAATATAAACATAAAACATGAAATTAACAGCTCTTATATATATATATAATAAGCTCGATGGACAATGATTACACATCTCGAAGTTGTCTTACCCTTTTAGTATTGTCATCGATTTCAGGTGCTAATCTCAACCATGCTGAGTAAATGACTGATTCTTCAACAGTAACATGTGGAGAATGAATATCGGTTTGTTCACAGTACCCAGATATCCTAGCAAATGTTTCCTGAACCTTAGGATACCCTCCAATCCATATGTCTCCTTCAATGTGGCCACCAGTTTTTCTTCCAGAAAGAACATCCATAAGAGTTGTCTTCCCTGCTCCACTAACACCCATTAGTGCAGTAAGAACGCCAGGCCTGAATACACCTGTTATGCCTCTAAGTAGCTGAAGCTTTTTCCCTGTCACCCCTTGATTTCTCATTTCCTAACAAATGATGAATGACACATAATTAGCAGAAACCTAATTTTTTCGTGGAACAAGACTCGTAATGATCTAGTAAGGTCTGGCACAAAAAAGAATCACCACATGTTTACCTTTGGTGAGGGATAAATTTCTTTGTTTCATATGTCTAGTTCTAGGCCACGTTAAATGAACTTGCACAATGCAAAATAAGCTGGGTTTCTATTTCGTTAAGCATACCAATCACAGGACAATCACTATTTTGTTGAGATTACCTGAGGAGTATCTACAAAGTACTGTACATCCTGAAATGCTACAGACAATGGCTCAAAGGGCAGCACCATATTTCCTGTGAAGCCATATATGGCCATTGCAAAATTACTTGTTTGAAAAATCAACAGCACAGCAGTTTATGTTGAGATAATCATGTTCTCACCTGTTCTCTTGTGCGCCTTAATGCTACTAGGCAGGGTACCCTCTTCCTTTCCCTGCAGTGCAGAGAGCTTTTCTCTAGAAATAATAGCATGACCCCTGCCAGCAGCTGGACATGCAGTTGTACTTATCAATGGTTAAGCAAATCATTTTCTCCTTTCAGAATCAGATGGAAGGTCAAAAGATTAACTGCATTTTGTAAATTTCTAGGTCCCTTGCATTTCATGTTTAAAAGAAAAACAGATTTCTGTAAATGTTTAGACCTGGCTTCAAAAGGACCTCTATTGTGTTTGGATGGATTACACATTCCTCCTAGGCCTGGGCAACGGGCCGGGCCGGGCCCGGCCCCATTGGGCCCGGGCTGGGGCCCAAGCTTGGGCCGGGAATTTCCCGGCCGGGCCCCCAGGCCCGATAGGTCAGCCCGGCCAGTTAACATTAAAAATATATATTTTTTATTTTTTTTTGTTTTAAAAATATATATTTAGTATTATTAAATATATTTTATATTTTAAAAAATATTTTTATAACTAAAAAATTAATTTTTAAATTCAAATGGGCCGGGCCGAGACCTGGGCTATCGGGCGGGCCCAACCCGATACCCACCCTTAATTCCTCCAGCACACCCATAATAAATTTGGACTCTCAGGTCCTGCAAACTATCTCCAGGAGAGAACAAAGAGTAAGTTTGCATGACTGACTCTATGCATTATCACACATAACAAATTTATGTTGAATAGAGTGATTATCTGCTGGGTGCTGGAAATGGCCCAAGGGAAAAATGTGTTTTTTCAGTTTCGACCGTTTTTTAATCGCTCATTTTTTATGGGTTTTTTAAAAAATATCGCGTTATTTTGGACTATGTGTTTAAAATAGCACCAACACCCATGCTCGACTCAATTTGATCAGTCGGGAGCTGCTGGCCGCACCCAACCCTTTTCACATAGAAAAAGTTCTTCCTGTCTCTCTCTCCCCCCTCCTTTCCTTTTCTCCTTTTACTCGTTTTTCCTCCATCGTTTCATTCATTACACTCCCTAGCTCTCAAAGGAATAAAAAGACAACAGACTATCCCTTTTATCTTTGTCAAAAACTGTCGTTCCTTTCTCTTTCATGCATGACCCTCTCTCTCTAAAATGAAATAAAAGGGCAAATCTGTTGTCCTTGCCTTTTAAAAGTCAATAATCAGGAGGTCTCGTTCGAGACCCCTTGTATCATCTTAAAAAAAGTTAAAACAATTAAAAATAATTATATTACACTATATATATATATATATATATATATTATATGCTCTTGCCGCACCCTGCACGTATGAAAGTTTGAGGCCTATCTGATTTCCCGATTGAAGCAATAAGCATGAATTTCAAATGACCATTTATAACAAAGGATGCAGGATGACAGGGCAAGTAAATGCCTACAACTTCCTATGGACAAGGTCTAGCACAAGGTATTTGTCTACATTAGCTCTTAGTTCTTCAGTTTGAGCAAATTGATTACTGGACCTTGTAGGGATACCGAACATGTTCAACTAACTAGATGTTAGAGCTTACACTTCATATAAGTTAAGGCTAGCGTGAATCCAATATTGAGAAGTATTGTGAAGCCAAAAAGGGCTCCCACTGATATCCAATAAAAGTAACTAGGGAAATCAAGTCCTCTGCTCTTCAATACTTGATGCCCCACACTGGTATTTCCAGAAGAAATCTGTGAGGGAGCAAAATTAGAATAGTGGTTATAAGAATCGATATTTCCTTGAACAAGACAAATATAAAATTCAGGGAGTGAGTTCAGTGGTCTCTACCTCTCTCCATCTCGGGGCAAGGAATTCGTTGCCAGAAATTGCTATCTGAGCATAGGTCATCGGAGATATCCAAAATCCCCATTTCAACCAGACCGGCATGGAAGCTGTTACAAAAATGGAAACACAATATAATTTTGTTCAGTGCCTTTCGAAGCCACTATAAAGTCATCGTTGAGGGTACTTGGCATAATTGATAAAGTAGTGGGACTTGAGCGAATAGGTACTAACTTTGGTAGGATACTAAAGCGTGAGAAGTGCATCACAACATTGCAGCGTGAACCCGTGATACATTTAGAAATCAAAACAGAATGTTTCATCAAAAGATTCGCCAACAAATTCATGGTTTATGGTAAATTACAGGAAAGTTTCAGCAATTAAAAGGTTACAAGGAATTAAGAAACCAAAGATGAAAAAAGAAAACATTTACTAAGCAAATGGATAAAATTCTCATAACGGTATCACTATAAAATTATGACATTATCATGAAATGTTTAAAATTCCTGTATTTACAATATCTCAGGCAATTTTACCACTGTTATGTTGTTCTCTTAGTATTTCATAACAATCCAAAATTTTAAACCAATGTGTTAACCATGCCTAAAATTTTGTGCCTCGATTCTTGTCATGGTTAATGCTTGCCCAAGTCGACCCTTTCTTTCACAAGATTAGAATTCATTATCCTGAGTTAGTAAAATGTGTTGAGATTTAAGGATATGAAACTCACGTCGGGGAATAAGGAAGCCACCAAACAGTAAGATTGTTAGTAAAGTAAAAATGCCAGCCATGAAAGCAGCAGCCATTGTCTGGGTAACAGAGGCAAGGAAGCGGAAGAGAGAAGCTGCAAATTGATGCACAGCAAAGAGAAGAAGGAACTGGCGGAAAAACCTGCACAAGGCAAATAAGTATAGATGACATAAACAAGCTCAGACACTAGCCATGTAAAGTTAGACCTCCAGATCAAGCTGGTGCAATTTAAGGCCAAACCTCATCCAACATAGAGACATAGAAACCTGATTTACAGGATTTAGAAAGTTTTTTTATTCGATCAGAAGTGTTTAGATGTCAAAAGAATGGCTCCTTTCATATCTATGTCACTTCCATTAGATCAAATTGCAAAACACAACAGACCTTTGGGCTATACAAGCTATCCTACAAGTGCTAGGTGAATCAGCAGTCTTTGCATCAACAGTCACCTTATCTTCTAGATATGATAGATATCTTGATTGCCAATTTCATAATTATGGTAAAAGGACATGGTATAGGCTGATTCACCCATCAATTGAGGGTACCAATCAGTACCTGAGAACTCTTGCTCAACATTGGTAGCACAGAGCAAATGCTGAGACAACGACATAGTGAAACATGCTATCCACTACACAGGCTACCCATTACTGGCATAAATGACTCTAAATGATAGAAGAGGCATTAAGTACCTTTCTAGCTCAGGACTATATCCAATCACATAGTAGGTTAACCCTGTCCAGATGAAAGACTCGATCAGAGAATGTGGAATCTTCCATATAGCTGCGGTCAAAGTATATGCCCACGCAGGATAGAAGTAAAATTCTCTTTGTTTATGGAACACAGGCAGCCTGAGGACCATCATTCCTAGTTCTGGAAAACCATTGACCATGAGTATGATGAGGGAGAAAAAGATGGAACCCAGATAGTAGTTTGCACCCGTCAAAGTGACATGCATCCTTGTACGCAAATACACAGTCATGGTGATAAATGCCACAATGGCAAGCTGCATCAAACAAAAAGGATGTGTTATTTCTATAGTTTAATTGAAAAAACAACCCCAGAAAGAATTTGAAATCGAGTAATGTTCCATGTTAAATTTCTCGTCCTATTATTCTCAAGGTCATTCCAAGTTAGCTGGCAGTAGATCAACATATTGGTGCAACAAAATAGGCCTTCAAATGTGCAACGACCCTATTAATTTGCACCATGTTCCACTGATAAATATCCGTTTACTGCTCACTTTTTGTTCTTTAAGTGCCAAACCACATAATTTCGGCCCAGTATATATTGAAAGAAAGGCCACCATAGGTGTCCAAATTCCAGAAGATGCTCATAATATTCTTGTCAGAGAAGTAGCGTATGTTTCTTGCTTATCATCTGTATGGTCAAATGAAAAATTGCATTCTTACATTTACCTGAACAGTCTTGAAGATATAGACAAATGAGTTCCTCCTCACTAATAACATCTCCCTACTCATGCAAGCCTTCAAAAGTTCCCATTTGGTTAGGGAGTAAATGCTGAAGGAGACAGCATCTTTATGGCTTTGAGACTCATCAACTGGTTCCAGAAGTTCCATTAATAGTTTTTGACCAACATCTGATGCTTTAAATTTCTTCACGAACTGGTCTATAGATACATATGCATACGGTTCTGACCGGTACCAATACTGTGCTTGATCCTTTCTAGATATTACCTAAAAGTTTCCCAGAAAAGTTGCAGTTAGAATCATGAACAAGCACAGGCAATAACATCATTTAGTATAACAGGAAAAGGATAACTATATTCTGCAATGCAGGTAGGTTAGAAGGCTTGCAGATAAGCCTTTGTCTGCAACATGTCACCTTCTAGGAATTTAGGAGTATCATCACATGATTTATAATAGGTTATCACTTCTAAAGGGAAACCTGTTATAGTAAGAATGCCTTGTCTTCTTCAAATAAAACTAACAGATGTCTTTGCTTTTATAAATTACTCCATATCATTGCTAATTACTCTCTATGACTCATATGTGGAACAACTACCATGTAAATATATTAAGAGCTAGTAACTGCAGACAAGTCACAAAAGTTTAAAACATCAACCCTCAACAAAGAAATGAGGCATTACTTATGTGCATATTTTAAAGGAGGGAGGAGGGAGGAGGGAGGGACAGGTCCCAGTTGCAAGTTGAAGGATATGAACCCAGTATATACCTCTTGAAGGAAATCAGCAGCACCCTTCCTTTCTGGGCACTTGAAACCACAATCCTCAAAGAACTGAAGAGCATGGACACGAGGACCATGGTAAACAATCATGCCCTCTGCCATCAATATGAGATCATCAAAGAGGTCAAACGTCTCTGGTGCTGGTTGGAGCAGAGATATCAACACCGTGGCATCTGTGATGTGTACAAATTGTTGAAGACATGTGACTATCTGATATGTAGTTGAGCTATCCAATCCAGTTGATATCTCATCCATGAAAAGAGTCTTTGTGGGCCCCACAATCATCTCCCCTGGTAAATAGACCACGACAAAATCAATTGGGCAAATTGTGCAACTCTTCTAGACTACTAATCAGTTATCACTTCTAAAGGGAAACCTGTTTCAGCATGAGTTCAATACCCAGATTTGAAGTCGAAGTCAGTGTTTCAAGATAGAACCTATCAAAACCATTAAAACTTCAAAGCCAATCACAACAATTCCCAAGACCACCAGCCCAGGAGGCAAAAACGATGAGTTTCCACATATATGGTTTGCAGATTGCCAAGCCTACCCAATTCTAGCAATGTGCAAAGATGAAAAGATAAGATCAAGCTTCAGTCCAGAAAGATCAGTAGGAAGTGAAGTGGTTTATGGTAGCCACCTATTAATTTAAGCAAGCTGCCTGGATAATTTTTTTTTTTAAAAAAAAAGAAACAAATGCCAAGCTTGTGAAGCTACAAACTAGTGTGAGATAAGGCAGGAACTATCAGTATATTTTGAAGCATAACAAGCAAATTCACAATGGTGACTTCAACAGTATGCCTCACTTCACCTGTGGTTAACCTTTTTTTTTGTCCACCAGAGATGCCTATTCTCATGGCATCACCCACAATGGTGTCAGAGCATATGTCTAATCCAAGAATCTGCATCAATAATTTAAGTATCAGCACCCAAAAGCCATGCAGGTTTATCTTTCAAGTTTCAACTGAAGGGACAGCGGGTGCCATAAATTCCATAAAACCCGTAAGGTAGTGCAGATTGTAACTCATGACTTATATTTTGATGAACCACCTAGATCTGGAGAAAGTCCAAATTTTTTGTGATCGATATATCTGTAGAGCTCCTAGGACTAGGCACTAGGAAAATGGCCCTTGCAATAGACCAGCAGAAATGTTCTTCTCTTATGAAATGGGGTAATGCTTTACATGGTGCTCTTAACTCATCCAAGAAGAGAAAAAGGTTGAACCTAGTACCTACACTATGAATGTTTGTCCAGTGGAGAGGTTCAGAGTCCATGAGGTACGGAGAAATTATGGTTCAGACCCGAGTTTGTTCACAGTAGATTTTCACTTTCTCGTGCACTGGTAGGTCTATATAAGGAGAGCATGATGTGAATGACAATGTATGAACAAAAGTCAGAACCATACCTTCAAAATGTAATCCGTTTGAAGACTTCTCTTTAATCCCGCAATTGATGTAGCCTGATAGGATCATTTTCTTGTCATTAACCAGAAGGATAGGACAACAAAGATGCAAAAATAATTCACTCTAAACCAAACACACAAAGGGAAATCGGACACACATATTTTACCTTCATATAGATGTCTATATCATGATCTGGCATGATTCCAGCTTCTTTTTCTTTCTTATTCAGTTCCATCATCATCTCTTCATGTTCAAAAGCACTAGTCAGCAAATTTGTAATGTCAAGTACACACAATTAGTTGCATGGGAGCATGATAAAATTACCAGTTTTTTTTCCCACACCCTGGCACCTGGCAGAAAAATCAAGGGTTTCTCTCACTGTCATTTCTGGGATGTGAAGGTCGTATTGACTTATGTAAGCAGATGTCTTTTGTGGAACAAATTCATTTAACTTATACTTGTTGTATGAAATCTCACCAATCAACTACAAGTAAGAACATATTTCAGTCCATTAGTGGGTTTAGAATTAGCAGATACTACACAAATAGAGAATCAAAAAGCAAGGAGAAACCTGTAGCGATTTATCTATCTTTCCTGCAAGTGCAAGCAGCAAGGTGGTCTTTCCACAACCAGGCGGGCCCATGAGAAGTGTTAGCCTACACATAAAATGAGAAGTACAAAAGAATTTAGAGATAACATGACAGATTGCAAGCCAATCGCCCCGGAAATGGTCAGGTGACCTCATATTTTATGGCATTAAAAGCAATCAAAGTCTTGTTGGAAGCTTGCAATATCTCACGTTCACCTAGTCAGACATTTGCTATAGTGTCAATTTTGCATCCCAATATATGCAATCTGCTCCAACTATAAATGCAGTTGGTGATGCGAATTCTCCCCCACAATAAGGGCACCTTATCTTACCGCATTCGATTTATCTCCAATAAACCCGCTCAGGTGCTCCTCCACTCATAAATCTGCCACAGGATATTGTGTCCATTTTAGAGGAAATTGTACTTTGTAGACCGCTAACAAGCAACCCACGTTTAACCCCTCCAGCTCAAAAGCCAAATGTCGAACCCTATCATCTACCACTGCTCAAATCTCCTAGGTTGCTTTCATTCACTGCGACCTTGGAATTTATATTGATCAGCCCCCCACTCCTTATTGTGATAATATGCCAGCATTCTACATGTCGGCTAACCCTATTTGTAACAATTGATCTAAACCTATATAAATTGATTATCATCTTATCCATGAAGGCTGCGCATGCAACTTATCACTTGATACATCTTATGTGTTGTTCACGTTGATGATGGCAAGAATCATGCTGATGGCAACAACGTTGGTGAAGATATAGATGAACAGAAAAAAGAAGGATATTAAACGGTTTGTGAAGAACATGCTGATAACAAGCCAAAAAGAGAAGAACCAGTTGTCCAGGCTAATTCTATGAAGGATAATTATCCACCAAAGAGGCATAAGTCGAGATATAAGGAAACATACAAGGAAAGAACGTCATCTTGTAAAGGAAGATGCAATTGATATTATAACTGATATTGCTGCCATATATGTAATTTTCAACGCTGATTGAAAATAAGAAAAACATGTTGCCTTTCTCCATGAAGGTGGCTCAGATCGGCTGAACCACACACAGATAATAAATATAACATGAGAACCTTAATTTTGGCGAAACCTTGTGCGAAACATGAAATGTGTTTCATGAAAGGGTTTCATCAGTGAATTATGTAATATTTTTCGGTGATCATGTAATATTTTTCACTTATGTAAAGCAAAAATGAGGAAATTAACGGCATCTCCGTCGAGTCCTATCCATCTTGACGGAATGATGGATCTGCCCGTCAAAAGATGGAGCTCTGTTTCCGGCTTCGCGCACATTGCACGGTTAGATCTAAAGCAAATATCAGGTTACTAATGCCAGATCTCACAGAGTTTCTGTCTATCCTTCGACGAAGTTCCATTTCTGCCATCGCGGATCATGCTTCCAGAGATCTTGAAGCGGTATTCCACCCTCCTGTCTAAAGCAAGAATCAAGAAGCCGACGGCCGATCCCACCGAGTACACCTCTCCATCATCTGTCGGAATGCTATGGATTTGGTTGATTTTGCGGTGACGCTCCACCTTCTTGTATAAGTATCAGGAAACTAATGACTGCTCTGCTCCTCGCCCTTTTCTGTTGCATCATCGGAAGGAATTCGATTTCGGTTCCTGTCGATCTCACATCAAAGTCCCTTCTTCTCGGAAGCAGAAGGCGACAATCTTTGCAAATTCTCTCATGTTGCATGACCCAAAGAACTCTCGATATTCCAAAATTTCATCGACACGGGAGGCCCGGGACATCCCGTTTGTCGAACTAACTTCTCCTCGCCCTTGGCCTTCGTCTGGAACTCCTCCCTCCCACCAAGAAATCGCCGCCGAGTAGTCATCGACGGCCGCCAGACTGTCGCCAACGCCCCCAGGCGTGAATGATCCGCCGATAAGAAGCCAGTCCATGACGGTTTCTCTCCGGCGTCTCTTTGTCGACCTCGATTTGGCAGAGACCACTATCGGGTGAAATTTCCGGTCACCCGAACGAAACGAGGTTTTGCGCAATTCCCTTCCCGCCAGTTGGGCGTCTTTCTAAATTTGGCGGGACGGCGGAGCGGACGATCTTCTTATGCATCTCGGACGGACACCGTGCTGTATATCAATCAGGTTCAGATCCAAAACGTGACCCGATTAGACTGTGTTGACCTGATGACCCTTGGCGGGTCGGGTCTGCAACATATGCTCAGCCTTAGAACTGGCTTCTTGGTTTGGGTCGGACATGCCAAGAGATTGATATCACGTCACTCGTTTACGCTTGCCGTGTGGAGAAACTGTTTTTTAAATTAGAAGTGCTGTTCTAAGCGGATCAAAAGCAAAAACGGTTCCATGGTCGATTAAACTTACTTAGGGTTGCTAGTGTTACGAAGATCTTGTGAATTTTAATTGCACCAAGTTTGATTTTAATTGTTTACAAATAGTAGTTGTTGCGTCAATTATAATTAACTTTTTTTTTGGCATAATTCATAATTTGTTTTATGACTTAAAAAAACACAATAGACTCTTATTCCAAAGTAGTTTATAATGAAGCAATAAATGACTTTACGTTACATATATTTTAAGCTTTTAAATACCTAAACACGCAATTATCATTATTAACATAAATTTTGCTATTCTTCTTTTGAGTTACAAATGTGTGTCAAATATAATATTCGAGTTGAATGGTGTAAGTGTGTTTATTCATATCCAAAACAAAACGAAACCTTAGAAGCCTTAAGG